>NC_069383.1:97090681-97706818 GCF_027475565.1 Acinonyx jubatus | reverse complement strand
CAATAAAGGCAAAGAGACCCATGTCGAGTCATGTAAGACTTTCACGGTCACATCTCTGTCATCCATGATCACACAGCCACCCGTTGCTTTCCCACCGAAAATAAACATGCAGGCACACACGTGCACGTCTCGCAGTAGTCAGGGCAACGAGATACCCATATATCTATACAAAGTCCACCTCTCTTCACCATCTAGATAAATGAATAAATATATATATTTGCAGAAACAATAATTTTAAGTGGTGATAAGTTTACTAAGAAGTAAAGAAAGCAGGGTGACGTGATAGAATGTAATGGTAGATACTTAAGCTGATCTGGTTCTAGGATAGGCTTTTCTGAAAGGATGGCCATTGAGTTGGAATACCAATGATAAAAGGGAGGCCAAGATGCACACATCTGGAGGGCAATGGAAGAACATTCCGGGCAGATGGGACAGCCCTGAAGTGGGCCAGAACTGGGCCAGCTGGAGAGAACTAGGGGAGTGAGCAGTGAGAGGCTGAGAGAAGGCGGGCTGATGAGAAAGGAGCTTGTACTGTGTTCCAATTACACTGGGAAGCTTTTGGTTCGAGCCAAGGAATAGTGTGATGTGATTTCTGCTTCAAAACAAGGTGTTCTGTGGAAAATGGGGCACGGATGAAAGCAGAGATAATTTAGGAGGCCAAGGGGAGAGATTTACAAAAGCCCAACTGCTTTGGCAAACATTAATATGTAGTTGAGAAAACAACGAATTAAGACAATTATAAATTTTCTTAGGCAATTTCAGAAGTGTCTAAGTGGGTTTGGGAAAATCTGGAGAAACTTGTTTTAATGTTGTGTCTTAATCAGCAGGACATATTTGCCCAGGCTTGTGGGGAAAGAGAGGTGTCCACCCCCATAATGACACGGGAAAGCCACAGGCCCTAACCCATAAAGTCAGGGGGATCCAAGACTTCAAGCAGGCGTATTGTTTTTATTTTCAGTTAAGATAAACTGGGGGGTTCTTAAGAAAAAGAACGACCAGACTGTGGATCAGCCTTAGATGCCCAAGGGTAATACACAGATAACTTCCCATAAAACACTTGTCTCGGGGCGCCTGGCTGGCTCTGTCGGTTAAGTGTCCATTCGGCTCAGGTCATGATCTCACATTTCATGAGTTCGAGCCCTGTGTTGGGCTCTGTGCCGACAGCTCAAAGCCTGGAGACTGCTTCGGATTCCGTGTCTCCCTCTCTCTCTGCCCCTCCCCCACTCGCTGGTGCTCTCTCTCTCTCTCTCTCTCTCTCTGTCTCAAAAATAAACATTAAGAAAATTTTTTTAAATAGTAGACTATGAAATAAGCCTTACACAAAAGGGCAAGACTGTGTAATTCCATTAATATGAAATTTTACAATAGGCAGGACTGTTCTTAGTGAAAACAAATCACCGTGTGGTTTATGGTATACAGGGGCCAGGATTGCCTGGGAAGAGGCATGAGGGGCCCCGTATGGATGATGTTCTATGCGGCGGTAGGAATGCAGGTTACGTGGGTGTGTGCATTTGTTGAAACTCTCAAATGCTATACTTACGGTTGATTACCTCACAGTTTGTGGATGTTGCACAGTTGTGGATGATGTCAACAACAACAACAGCAGTGGTATGCCAGGGTGAAATGTACTGACATTTATACCTTACTTTAAAATGCATCAAAAAAAAAAGTAAGATGGATAGATATGTGACAAAATGAACACAAGGCTAATCTAAGGATATTCACACTATATCTTTCTTTCAGCTTGTCTGCCCGTTTATGAATCTTCATAATAACACTGGAGGATGAAAAGCCAAGTGCTTTGTAGGGCCTGTGTCCCGGGGACTGCTGCTCTTGATTCAGTAGAACTTGTCTTCAGATTTGTAAGAGGTAGAGCAAATCAATAGCATTTTGTATGGAGCTGGATACACTTTTAATTGTCTTGGCTTCAAATGTATAGCCCTAAAGTGATACCAAACAGACACAGAGAGACAGAGTGCGAGCAGGGGAGGTGCAGAGAGAGCGAGGGAGACACAGAATCCGAAGCAGGTTCCAGGCTCTGAGCTGTCAGCACAGAGCCTGATGTGGGGCTTGAACGCACAAACCACGAGATCATGACCTGAGCCAAAGTCGGATGCTTAACTGACAGAGCCACCCAGGCGCCCCTCAATGTGTATTTTAATGAAATCATTAAACGCGTTCCTTTTCTTTCCCTTCCTTTTCTGATACATATTCTACAGGCAGAGTAATCTAATGCCCAATATTTGAGTCAGGTTATCTGCAGATACAAATATTCCCAGTTCAGGCAATACCTTCGGGCAAGTTTATGTCCACAGAGGTCCACTAACATCTGTGCGGTTGCATCTTGTATCACAGTCACAGTTCTCAGTAGTTAACTTTAACAAAAGAAAGCTGAAGGCTTTTGTGTTCATTCAGCCTTTGAAACAGTTCTGAAGGTCAGTATTAGTTTCACCACGTTTGCTACTTGAGGAAAGCCTGCCGCAGAGAGCTTAGAGAAGTCATCCAGGGTCACATCTTGAGGAAGTGGCTAAACAAAAACTTTCTCCTGGATGAATTTAAAAGCCCTTGCTCTTGGCAGTTTTGTCTTAAATCTGCCTGCTTTGCGATTTAAAACATAATAATTTTACTAATTCAGTGGTCTCGCATTTAAATCTTTCCATTGCTTTATAGTCATAATGTGAGACATTTGGTATAAATAGAGAGCAAAGATTAGGCTTTGTTGAATCAGGAAACCTGGTCAAATCATTCTGATTGTCACTCTGGATTTCACTTGGACACTGTCATCCCCTTTGGGGCACATGGCAGGAGAAAGCCCCTGAAGAAACACCTTTGTAATGATTTCTCTTGATCCTTTAGTAATTAATCCTGGAATAGAATTCAAGACGGACTTGTCTTACGCTGAATCACGCAGCGTATCAGCTGCCTTCTTGTTCTCAAGAATACACGTGACAGGCAACTGAACATTTAGGGCTTTTTGCGTTTTTTTTGTTGTTGTTGTTGTTTTGCCATCATTTAAAAAAAAAACATTTTGCATGAAGCTTTTTTGAAGCATATTTATTTCTTTACACAAGTTGTCTAGTTGCTTCCCAAAATGTTTTATGAATAAAGGTTCATATCAATATTGTGCAATGCTGCTATTGCTTCCAAATATAGCAGCATCTGGTTTTCTGAATATAGAAGTAGTTCATGCTAATTGTAAACAATGACGGATGATGGTAGAGATTCATCAAACAAATATTTTAGGAGCTCATTTGGCACTTTTTTTGAATGACTGAATGAAAGCACAAATACAGCATTTTTGAAATTATTTTTGCTATGATGTAACAGGCTAAACTTAAAGGGCATGTTTTCTTTTTTTACTGACAAAAGTTACTTTGTCATTGATTTAGTAATGAAAAGTCCGGGGAGCCCCCTGAGAGAAATTTACAAGCTGAAATCCTTTATCATTTAAAATGAGAGCAATCGTTACTGTTTTTCATTTCTCTGTGAACTGAAGAAACTCTTCTGAAACGCACTCCAACCCTGAGTTCTAGGTTGCTGTTCACCTGGCTGGGATGAAGGCGTGACCAATACTGAGCTACTTCAAGGATAGCCAGTCAGTTAGGATGAAATTTAGGGACCGTAGTCTCCCAGCAGGGAAAGCAGCTTTTGTTTACCCGTGTGTCGACTGAAAGGTCATGGGTTATTGTCACAACCCCATACCTACATTGGTGGTGGCATCTTTAAGGACCTTGGAATTGGGAAAGCAGTCTGGCCCCATCTATGTGGTTAGTCTGGCCCCAACTGTGTACAGCTGTCCCAAAGTGAGGTTGCAATCAGAGCGGCCCATACTCCTGAGTGAAAGCAGCCCCGAGATGTTGGGTCCATCCAGTGTTATAGTTGGAAGAAATATGGAATCATTCTGCCCCTGGAGCCAGTAGATAGGGGTTTAGTCTTGTCGACTGTCGAAGTTCCCATGCGAGCATTCTCTCTACCACCAGGTTTGAATGAGACCACAGAAGAGCAGAGGAGGGAAATCCCCACGGAGTTGCAGAGGATGTGGCGATTGCTTCATTTTTAATGTTGGTGTAAATGCGTTGGGTTGAGAATGTGGTGTCTCAACATGTGCTCACGGCCGCGGCACCAAAATGTGAGGGCAGACGGTCAGATGGTGCCCTTCGGAGCAGTTCCCATGGGGAGGGAACAAAGACGTCTATAAAATGGAAATGTAAATTTAGAAAGAGTTTCCGAGGAAAGTACCTGCATATTGACTTTGGCCTTGGTTTCGCGTTCAGCCACCTGGTTACGGATTGCAGCCATGCCTTCGCACATGTAGAAGAACCTGGCTAGTTCTGAATCTAACCTCCAAAGCCAGAGGCCATATTTCTTCACTCTTATGATAATTTTGGTTCAAAGTATAGTCGCTTAACAAGCTCCCTGCTTCAAAAGCCCCAAACCTCTTTGTTTTGTTATGCTTGCTCAAACATGCCTTTCAAAGAGCTATGACTATTATAATCTCCTTTGCTTTTAAATATAGACTGTCAAGTGTATTTCCATAGTCTAACTTTGTCCCCCATTTTACTTCTTGTATTAAGTTAAAACATGAGGGAGGTGAGCATGCCAAGACTGTGTACAATTGTGTCTCCACCGTGGATTCACATAGAGTTTGGACAAATAGAAGGACGTATTGGTTTCTCAGTACCTGAGTGTGTTTTTGCCATTTCATTATTTTCTAGATGTATAAGTAGACCTTTGATTTATTCTTTGATGCATTAGTTTAGAAGAATATTTTTAATCTCTGGCCAGTTGGATTTTAATTTACACTCTTGTCACTGATTTTAAGTTGTACAACACCACGGTCAGAAAATATCGGCTAGCATATGTTATGTTTGTAAATATCCTTTGGGCTCACAGTAATGTGATAGTCTGTCTTTTTCGTAATGTAAAACATTCATTATATAGTTATTAATTCAACATTGTAATTATCTTATTATCTAATGATACATATGTTTTTGTCTACCGAAGCTCTAAAAGACTATTGTGTCTTAAAGATTTTCATAGAATTTTCCCGTTTCCCCTTGAATTTTTAACATTTTATAAAGATTCCATGCGTTATAGGGATGAGCTGTCTCTTGTTATGAACTGTATACCTTAGATAAACATTTTTGGCCATATTTGTCTTGAGTGACCCTTTACCAGAATTAATATTGTAAGTCACTGAGACTCTCAAAGTTTGTTGAAATTTGTGAACATTTTATGTTATTTCTGCTACTCTACTTGGCATTTCATGTGATATCTTTTTCCCTTTTGTTCTTTTGCAGTTTGCCAAGGCACAAGTAACCGGCTCACCCAGTTGGGCACTTTTGAGGACCACTTTCTCAGCCTGCAGAGGATGTTTAATAACTGTGAGGTGGTCCTTGGGAATTTGGAAATCACCTACATGCAAAGGAATTATGACCTTTCCTTCTTAAAAGTTAGTTCGATGAATTTGACTGTCTTACCCACATATGATGGAAGGAAATAGAAGTAGACAAAGACCTTGACAGAATTTAACTGGAAGTCTATATGCTTTTGCCATGGCAATTACGGGCCAATTACAGGTTTTATCAGAAAGCCACTTCACCAGCTGGTGTGAAGTCAGAGCTACGAAATAATGTCAAAGAGAAGGAGGCTAGCCTGATGCTCCTCTATCATCATAGACACTGATATTAAATGTTTAACCAGTGCTTTAGCTGGGGTATCCTGATATATTGGCTCTTAAAAAAAAAAAAAGTCCTGTTTTGTACCATTTGCCTATTTCCTTTGTGTAAATACTTCCACTCTGGTTGGTTTCAGTGACACCAATTCACAAATCTCCCAGCTATTTCACAGTAGCCTCTTGTCAGCCAATAGGAGCCAGCTGGGAAGGCTTCAGATGTTGGTGATAGTTGAACTTTGGATTTGATTGGCCTCCTTCTGGGCTTCTCTTTCTTTTCTTTCTTCCTTTCTTTCTTCTTTTCTTTCTTTCTTCCTTTTTCTTTCTTTCTTTCTTTCTTTCTTTCTTTCTTTCTTTCTTTCTTCCTTCCTTCCTTCCTTCCTTCCTTCCTTCCTTCCTTCCTTCCTTCCTTCCTTCCTTCCTCTCTCCCTCCCTCCCTTTCTTTCTTTCTTTCTTCCTTTCTTCCTTCCTCCCTCCCTCCCTCCCTCTCTCTCTTTCTCTTTCTTTCTTTCTTTCTTCCTCCCTCCCTTCCTTTCTTCCTTCCTTCTTTCCTTTCTTTTTCTTTTTTCCTAATAAGAAAGCATGCAAGAAAGACACAAAATGAATTAATAAAACATTTTCATTCTCTTCTGAGTATATTGAACACCAAGTAAAATGAGTCACAGCATTCGTGAATAATGTACATTGCCCTTTGGCTCAAGAGGTGAAAGTACAGGAATCATCGTAAATTCTGTCACCTCCCATGTCTCCACTGTAGTTATCTACATGCTTTATGTTTGTCAGCACTCACGTGCATAGCTCATGTAGGTGCCCTGGGCTTTCTTGACCCATTTTAGATCTTGCATTCTTGACTTCTGCACAAGAGAAATAACGTGTTCATGTTTTCTCTCCTTAGACCATCCAAGAGGTTGCCGGCTATGTACTCATTGCCCTCAACACAGTGGAGAAGATTCCTTTGGAAAACCTGCAGATCATCCGAGGAAATGTGCTCTATGAAAACACCCATGCCTTATCCGTCTTATCCAACTATGGCACAAATAAAACCGGACTGCGGGAGCTGCCCATGAGAAACTTACATGGTGAGGGTACAGGGAGGCTGTGGGTGCAGAGAGCCACTCAGGTGGTACTCAGCGAAACTGTCACTTTTCTTTTCTTTTGTTTTTTAAGCTTATTTATTTTGAGAGAGAGAGAGTGAGAGCGTGCATGAGCAGGGGAGGGGCAGAGAGAGAGAGGGAGAAAGAGAGAATCCCAAACAGGCCCCGCACTGTCAGCACAGAGCCCCACACGGGGCTCAAGTTCACAAACCATGAGATCATGACCTGAGCCGAAATCAAGAGTTGGATGCTTAACAAAGTGAGCCACCCAGGCATCCCCTCAGTGAACCTGTCACTTTTCTTAATGCCACTCGAGAAGACTTTTATTCATCAAATACAAAGGTATTGAGTGCCAACTGTGTGCAAGATACAGTAGATGGAAGTTTTTAAGATGGTAGCTGATGAATGTTAAGAGAAGATTTAAGCCAGGTACCACTTCCTTTATATTCATGGAAAAATATCCAGACGACCTTGGCTGGAATGCAGGCTTTCTGTGCCTAGGGAGTGAGTAAACTGCCTGTCTTACTACCTGGACCTCGGGTATAAGGGATACACATTAAAAACCAACCCCTGTTTGAGACCGTGTTTGGCATAATGCTGTTATACAGAAATTCATCTGTAAGTTAAGGGCAGGGAATGACGTGATTACAGAAGAAGTTTGAATTCCTCTGAGTAGGACACTTGTGAAGATCCTCTGAGTGGGAACTAAGGAAGATCACAGAAGAGACAGGAAGTGGATTTAAACAAAACTGAAGATAATGACGACCATGCCCTCGCTATGTGGCAGGCACAGTGCCGCTCATGTTAAATCAGGAACTCCGTGCTCACCACCTCCCCTCAGGGCAGGCGTTTAAACTCCCACCAGTTTATACATAAAGATATGGTGGCAAAGTAACTCTCTTAAGGTCCCAAGTTAGTGAAAAAATGGCCAGGAATGGCCACCAAATGTCTGCCCCCAGAGTCCTTACCCTTCCCACATGCCGTGCAGTTCTGATGGGAAGGGGGCTCACCAGGAAAGTGAGGGGAGTGGGGGTGACAGCAGAGGATGCAAGACAGAGACCTGGGGACGGTGGAGGCCTGACAGGCGACAGTGCTGGAATGTGCCAACACATCCAAACCCGGGCGTGCGGGCGGCTGGCACACCACACGAGCGGGGCTCCTGGTTTGGCCATTCTATAAAACCGCCCTAAGACTTTCCACCCACCGCTTTAGCTGCTCAGAGCGCCCACGCACACGGTCTGTGTTTACGCTAATACTAATTTGTGCTATTTACACATTTTGCGAAAGAGTATGTGCATTTAGCGTGTCTCAATCTGCCTGTCTGGCCTCATGCTATCTCATGGTGACAGGCAGATGTGGTTAAGAGCGTGGACCCTGGAGCCAGACTGTCTGGGTTCCAGCCCCTGCCTCCATCACTCACCAGCCAGATGCCCCTGGAGCAGATTCTCTCTGTGTCTCAGTTTCCTCCTCTTTAAAAATGTGGGTAGCAATGGTAGCACACATCCTAGGGGTGTTGAGAAAATTAAGTGGATTGCCATAGAAAAAGCACTTAGAAGTTACTCCCATTGTTGGTATTATTTCTGGTGCTGGCATGGGGTTGTAGAAATGCGGATTCGTTAATGTTATTAAGTAATTGTGAATTTTTTAATATTAAGTACTGTTGTTAATAATTAACTCAGGGCCCAGCACCAGGTATATAATCATGAAATACCGAAAGTTAAAAGAATGACAAAGATGGATCACCTCTTTCTCTTCTAGGTGCTCTCTGCCTAGGCAGGGGCACCTGAATTGCCCGGCACCTTTGCTGCCTTTCTTTTCCTTGTCGTGATTGGAGATCGTAGGTACTCTGTACGGCCCCACCGTGACCTTCCATCGCGCACTCTTTCTTGCCACCGTGGTCTGTTGTCCTGATTGTCGCAGCAGCTCTGATGCCCCTAGTGTGCGTATCCAGTGCTGACCTCTCATCAGAGATTCGTCCTCTCCACTCTGGCTGCCTCCTGGCCAGATGTTCTCTCTTGATGGTCCTGCTGTCATCTCTGACTTTATACCCAAAGCTCCACAACTTGGCCCTTTGGACCTCCCAGCCTTCCTTCCGTGATTCCTTTGTTCCCCACCACCCGCCGAGGAAAATGCCCGCCTGTCTCACCGACACACGTTGGCTGCGGTCTCCTGGCGAGAGAAAGCCGACTGTGCCCTCCCTCTGTGCTCCTTCAGAGTGCACTCCTGTCTGTGTTCTGCGAAATTCCATTCTTTCCAGCAACCTCAGACCCCTTCTTCGGGAGACCCCTTCCTTTTCCATGATGGTACTTCGTGCACAGAGAGTCCTGGGACCATTCTGAAGATTAATTAACATAATGTGTTTGAATCAACTAGCAGAGTACCTGGCCCTGTCGCATGGCATGCACGGTCTTCTGTGGCATGACCTCATCATGTGACCTGCCCTGCTCCCCTTGCCTGTCGGCAGCTAGATGTGCTTCACCCTCGCAGGGTCCACAGCTCTTGCTGCAGTGTTTCGTGCCACTGTTTCTGTCTAATGTCATCGACGCAACGCTCTCCCTTTGCTCTCGCTCGAATCTCTTCTCAATCTGCCCTGATTTTTCCTGTCCTATCAGTTCTTCCTTTGAAACAATCATATGTTTTTTTGTTTCATGCCATTTGCATTCCCAGTGTCTGCCATCTCTTCATCATGCATGTAGATTCTTCTCAGACCCCTTCACTGCCCGCGCCACCCCCACCCCGCTTTCTCCAGTGAGGAGCTCAGAGGCAGCTCACAGCATCACCCCCTCTCCTGGCCTCCCCGGCCCACAGTGAGTGACTGCCGTGGCCCTGCCTTCCTGGTTGCCCCTTCACATCATCGTACAGCTTCCTTCCTCCTCACATTTCTGAATTCTGATAGTTTGCTGATCAAAGGCCCATTTCGGGGTGGGGGGAACCTAACTCCTCCAAGGCACGATCATCAACTCATTTTTCAGCTGCCCCCACTAAAGCTCTATGGGGAGTCTCGTTTGCACACTGGCATTTTAGCAGGACTCAAAATGTAAAGAAATGCGTATGTACTTTGTGGGAGTATAAAGACGTGGCAGATGGCTGACTGAGGTTCTTTGCACGTGCAGAAATCCTGCAAGGCGCTGTGCGGTTCAGCAACAACCCTGTCCTCTGCAACGTGGAAACCATCCAGTGGCGGGATATCGTTGACAACGATTTCATAAGCAACATGTCGATGGACTTCCAGAACCACATGGGCAACTGTAAGTGTTCTACAGACGTCCCCTCTGCCTGTAGCTCCTGTGGTGGGACAGAGCCGTGGCGCTTTAGGGTCGGGAGGGGGTGGGGGTGGCGGAAAGCTGAGCCATTGTTTAAGTCACATTAATCTAAACCCAAGATATCTAGCGACAGTTGATCTGCCCACGAGAAGAGCACCTATTTAAGACAGAGGGAAAGTCTGTTTTGGCAGATCACCCCTGAGACAGTTGAGCCCTCGTGTGGCCGTTGAGTCCTGGCACGGGGGGTTCTCCCGTCCTGGCTGGAGGAGGCAGACCAAACTTTTGCGTGCTTCTGACTTGCTGCTGAGCCTCAGAGTGATGCCAGGTCCCTCCGGAAGCACTAAGCTGACCTCCGCCCTCCTACACGGAGCCTCAGGCAAGGTTGGGCACAGCACACAGGGCGGGAGTCTGTCCGTATTCCCCCTAATGCCCATGACCTAGTCACTGCCATTCATCAGTAAAGCGGCCCGTGCCAGGGAGAGGCTGGCAGGGGGCCAGGCTGTAGGTCAAGGCTGTACCCCTTGGCTCCCTGGCAGTGCTGTGTGGGAATCTGCAGACACTTGCCTACAGTTACCAGGCTCCGCTAAGCATCCCCCTTCCTGATCTCCCTCGTCTTTCAATCCTTTAAAATAAGAAGCCATCCCCATTTCCTGCTTCTCTGTTTCCCTAAACTATGCCATGGATGCATGTTTTTGTTTGGGGTTTTTTCTGGTTGTTGTTGTTGTTGTTGTTGTTGTTGTTTTCTTTGGTCTCAAAGAATTTGAAGCGCACACGGCTCTTCAAAATTGACTGGAGCCCCTTTGTGGGGATTTCACTTAATCTTACTGATTTGTTTGTTTGTTTGTTCGTTGTGGTGAAATACCTCTAACGTAAAATTTACCATCTTAACCATTTTTAAGTATACAGTTCACTGGTATTAAGTACATTCACACCGTGGTGCAATCATCACCACCCTCCATTCTTTAAAACTCTTTCATCTCACGAAACTGAAACCGTGTCCCCATCAAACATTAACTCCCCGTCCCTGCCCCAGCCCATGGCAGCCACTGTGCTACTTTTTGTCGGTGTGAGTGTGGCTATTCTAGGGAGCGCGTACAGGTCGGGTCACATAGTTTTTGTCTTTTTGTGGCTGGCTTTGATCACTTATAATGTCCACAAGTTTCATCCATGTTGTAGCATACATCAGAATTTCTCACCTTGATGTGGATGAACAGTATTTTGTTGCATGTGTATATGTACCCACATCCCACATGCTTTGTTTCTCCGTTCATTAGTTGATGCGCTTTTGCGTTGCTTCCATCTGTTAACAGTTACGAACAACGCTGCTACGAACATGGGTTTTGAGCCCCTTGGTTTGATAAGTAGATTATTCCCACACATACTCAGCAGGGCACCTACTGTGTTTGCAAGAAACTGAAACCTGTATTTTACGACACAAGATTTTGTGTTATCCATCACATCAAGGTTAACCTTTCCCTAGCTATCTGATGGACAATGAGGAAGTTAAATCGTGCACATTTATGACGACAACAACAAAAACAAAAACTGACACAGGAAGGCTGTGAGGCTTATATGGGTTTCCTGTACATGAGGTCAGACAGCCTGAATGGCACACGTGCCCCCATCACACCAAGACCATGGGAAAGACCCAGAAGAAAGTGTTGGGAAGGAAGAATGACAGGTGCACGCAATAGCAAGATTCAAACACAACAAAGCCACAAATTGCAATCTGATAGGATACTGGATCAAGAATAGATATGTAACAATAAGCCACCAATATGTAAGAGAAAGACAGTAAGAATAAACCTTGCTAAATTAAATGTCCATGAAGAAATGACATTTCAAGCAAATAAGGGAAGAATTCATTATCCAGTAAATTCCTCCAGAATTATTTAACTGTTAAGGAGAAAATGTCAAAGTGACAGAACTGTAATGATTGTTTTAAAAAGGAACACCATTCCCCAGCCATCCTTATTAATCCCCTGACCGGCGACAAGTGCAGGAGTCTGCTGCTGTCCTTGTAGAAAGGGAAACCCTTCCCTTTCCAGCCCTTTTCAGGCCACACATACCTTCTGAGAACTTGTCTTCTTAAATTTTTAGCCAAAAAATCTGATAAGGTGATTTAAGTATTTCATGGACAATGGATTTGAGATTCAGAAAGGTTACCCAGGGTGCCCCTACACTATGTTATTGTTGATTTGTTTGGCAATCAAAGGTATATCAGGTGGGTTTACTTAAGAGGAAACTAAAATAAATCAATCATCCACTTTGTACATCCATATCAATCCCAAATCATATTATATGTAATAAATCACTGAATATATATGTAAGTGCTAGAAGGAAACTTAAAGGTGAATGTGTGTCGTATCAAGTTGGAGAAAAGCCAGTCAGATACCATAAACCGTGTTAACGACAAACAGAAAATATTGTGCGTCATCTGCTTGCCTTGGAAAGGGCTAATATTCTTGATGATAAGAATGTATAAAGTAGTCTTAGGAATCCCAAGAAAAAGGTGAACCTCCCAATAAAAAAAGAAAAATGGACCAAAGACATGAACAGTTTGTATCTCCCCACATACAAGATGGCCAAGAAATAAAGTAAGAAGTTATTTCTTACTGTAATTTTAAAAGGGTCAAGATAAAACAAAGAAGTATCTCATTTTTGTCTTTGCTAAATATTTGGATTCCTTTTGATTTTTAGATACTCAGATCAGGAAGGGTATGGAGAAGCAGAAATTCTCATATTATTCTTGTGGGCCTATAAATTAATAAAACATGGTCAGGGATAGAATTTTGGCAATATGTATTGAAGCTTTAAAGTATGCCCCACCCCCCTGACCTATGAACTTCATGTCTAGGAATAATAAGAAAAAATAATAAGGAGAATGAAAATTATAGGATATAAAAAAATTATTTTTGTACAAAAATATTCCTTGCAGCCTTATTTATAATGGATTTTGGAAGGAACTTATATATCTAAAAATAAGAGATTGGTTAAAGAAATTATGATACAACCATGCTAGTAAAAATACTGAGAATGTAGTGGGTGCATAACAGCCCCACCAGATTAGACACACTTAATGTCATGGGAGAAGCTGAAAACTTCTCCCAAGCTTAAACAAATATGGGAAACTAGACCATTGAGTTCATTTGAATTCCAGTCTTCATAGCCTGTGACAAGTCCATAATTACTCTCTGCCTCAGTTTCTACAGCTGAAATGTAAATAAAAGCAGAACGTGGTTCATCTTTTTTTTTTCTTACCAAAGTCTTTTGAATCATCTTACAAGTCAACCAGCAAATAAACAGAGAATAAGAAATGTGAAAGCTGTTCCTTGTTTCTAGAACATCATGTTGCTCAGGGGTTTGGGCAGTCCCTGCCATCAGCCTGCTTGCTTCCTCTGAGATACGAATTCAACTATTACCTTTACATTTTAGGCCAAAAGTGTGATCCAGGATGTCCCAATGGAAGCTGCTGGGGTCTGGGAAAGGAGAATTGCCAGAAATGTAAGTCAGCAAACAAAATTTCGGATAAATGTGTGCCCACCTTCTTCCCCTTATGCTTAGCGAACTGTATGTGTTTTCCCTTTGAAGATTCCTAAACGCGGTCTTGTTTTAAGGCCAGATGTGAGCAGTTATGTGAATGACATTCTTGCAGATCTCCCCGCATGCGGTTAATCCAGAGTGGGCTCTTTGGGGCACTCCAGCCTGTCATAAGTGAGTGAAAGCCAGCCACACGCATACAGCCACTCTCTCTGAGCAGTATGTTTGGCAGATCTTCCTGGGAACAGAAGACTCGGCCATGTTACCTGAGCGTCACAACACTTCTTATTTTCTCTCTCTTGGGAGCCCGCCTATACAGAAGCAGGAGGAATGCTTCTCAGGAGGGTTTTTCTGCAGGAATCCTAGTTTACGAGCATGGGTGGCCTAGGGATCTGGGGAGCTGTCACCTTAAAAGTTCATTATCTGTCCTTCAGTTTAATTGTGATGTGAGGGTTTCGCCCTTTTAAACACTCCTTTCTGGCAGCATTTCTGTTATTTGATGTGCTTTCCATATCATCCAGAATCTCAGTTCTAACTAACATGTAATTATCGAGCAGGTCCAGAAGTCTAGACTTGATCTGGTTAGTTCTCCTAAGTGATTAAAAATAAGTAGAAAACAGAGGCACAATAAAGAAATGTCATGATTCAGTGTTATTAGGCAGAGCGTGAATGTTTGGGAACATTTTAACGAGCCAGGAATCACTAAATTCATCACCTGGTTCACGTTTTCATCTGTTTCCAAGTGCTCTGCAAGGTTCCTGAGGAATGACCCTTCCCTGGCTCTTCAGCTTACAGGTGACTTTTGCTCCTTTTCAGTGACCAAAATCATCTGCGCCCAGCAGTGTTCCGGGCGCTGCCGCGGCAGGTCCCCCAGCGACTGCTGCCATAACCAGTGTGCTGCCGGCTGCACGGGGCCCCGAGAGAGCGACTGCCTGGTAAGGCTCACCCCTCCCCCAGCCCGACCACAGCATCTGGTATCGTCCCGCCTTCGCCACTCACCTTGTGACTTCAGGCAAATCATATGACCCCTCTGTGCCCCGGTTTCCTCCCCTGACAACGATGGATAGCAAATACCCACCTGTTAGGTTATTTAAGTGACACAGCGCATGTGGCATCCATAACCGGGACCTGGGCATCGAATGAGCATCAGAATAAATACGAGCTCTCTGGGGTTAATGTGTATTGCGGCCAGTAGCACTGTTCTCACACTCTTTATTGTTCCATGTCAGTCTCAGTATAAACCTATGGAGTTGATTTCGTAAGGCCCCCAACCTGGATACAGAGATGTTACGCGACACATCCAGAGCCACACGGATCTCAGCACGGCTTGGAGCTATGTTTGGATCTTCTGACCGAGTCCCTCTGCTCCTTCCACCACAGCTCAGAGCCTCTGCCCACACCCCCGACACAAGGTCTTGAAGCAGTCGCTTTTGTCCCTGGCAAAAGCCTAGTGTCCCAGGGGCTGTGGGCACCACATGTAGGTGGTACCTCAATTGTGGGCACCATGGGAATCCTGGAGACACCAGGGCTGGCAGATGTGTGTCTGGAGGCAGCACCAAGTGCTATGACGCCCTTGTGGGCTCCGGGCGAGGAGGCCCACCTAAGGTGGAATCCAGAAGACTCCCAATTTGAGGGAAGGGAGGATTTTTGAAGTCCAGAGGCTGGACCTGGCCAGGATTTTGACTTGGTTCGTCTGGCTGATTGTAATGTGCCCCTGGAAGGGAGACGGCATGTAGGTCTCAGGGCCATGACCGTATATGGTCTGGTCCCCTCTGCATGGTACCCTTCCTCATCAAGGTTATCTGTAATTTGGCAGTAAGTGCTAAAATATATCCTCCAGGCTCTGCGCTGGGTGTGAAGCCTGCTGAGATCCTCTCTCTCCCTCTGCCTCTGTCTCTCTCTCTTAATCTCTGTCTCAAAAAAATAAAAGTAAAAATAAAATGCTTTTTAAAAAATGGGGCACCTTGATGGCTCAATCCGGTAAGTGTCAGACCTTTGATTTCGGCTCAGGTCATGATCTCACAGTCACGAGATCGAGCCCTGCGTCAGGCTCCATGCTGGGCCTGGAACCTGCTTGAGATTCTTTGTCTCCCTTTGCCTCTGCCCTGCCCCAAAATAAAAATAAAAAATAAATGTTTAACATATATCCTCAAGTGTTCCTTATAAGGAAACCCAATGTAAATTGAGTTTAAATATAATTTCACTCTATAGTTCTCACTCTAGTATGTGAACTCCTGCATCCTTTCGTAGTTAATAAAGATGTATTTTTTTCCATCATAAACCATAAATTATCACAGCTAAGACAGTGTAAAGAAAAATCATACTTTTAAGAAAAAGGTCTTTCTGACTCTACTGAAAGTACTTGGCCAGTTTTTTTTTTTTTTTTTTTTTGCTTGTTTTTGTCTTCTTTTTTTTGCTTGAATCAAATTCCTGGACATTGGGAACTATAACCTGAGCTTTCTGCACAGAATTGACACAGTGCTGAGCGTCCTTGCCAGTTTGACCAGTGCATGTCCCTCCTGTGAACAGGTCTGCCGCAAGTTCCGGGATGAAGCCACGTGCAAGGACACCTGCCCGCCACTCATGCTCTACAACCCCACCACCTACCAGATGGACGTCAACCCAGAGGGAAAATACAGCTTTGGTGCCACCTGTGTGAAGAAATGCCCCCGTGAGTTCATCACATGCAAAACCCTTTCAGTTATCAGGCATCCATTTCCTGTTTTATCTCCTAATCCTTGAGTCCCTCTGTCTTGGGTAATCTTTTTGTCCGTATGTTTGCCTCACTGTCAGACAGGTGACTGTAGGCCTGTCCAATGGTATAGGGGACGGGTTAAGACACTGCCGCAGGTGACAGGCGATGGCTGGTGCCCTGTTCACCACTGTCAGTTTTCACATCCATGGTGGCCAGGACAAGAAACACACCCTGGGACCGAGGTCCAGCTGTACTGGTCCAGAATATCAATTGTCTGACTGGCACAAACCCGTGGCCACTGGGTCATTTCACTGTTTAGCTCTTGCCCCAGTAGACCTAAGTTAAAGAGTGTGTCACAAGACCCGCCCTCTTTAGTGGTTAAAATCCTGGTCAAAATTGTGCCTTCTAGAGGTTCTAACACTGCACAGGAGGGGTTTTGTGTATTGGTTTGTTTTGTTTTAATTGTTTTGAATTGGGTTTTGCTTATTTGTATTTGCCCTCTACAGATGGCTATAGTATTCAGGTAAATGGTGATAGGAATTATGTCCTAAAAGAGAAAGTGTAGAGTTGTCTCATTAAAAAGCTTTATAAACCATTCCTAATTTCTAGGAGTGAAAATTAACCAAGAGAAAAAAACAATTGTAGATACCATTATGAGAGGGAGCATTGCCCTACCAGATTTGTGGACATGCAAACCTTTAAATTCTATACAGAAAAAATAATTTACAAATTGAACAGTACACCATGGTAATGGGACTAACTGAATAAAATTTCTAAAAATTGCCACAATTATGACACAGGTATCATTTTTGATGGAGGGCTTACTAGGTAGAGTTTAAAAATCCACAGGAGGGGCGCCTGGGTGGCTCAGTCAGCTAAGCATCCAACCTTGGCTCAGGTCATGATCTCACAGTCCATGAGTTCAAGCCCCACGTCAGGCCCTGTGCTAACAGCTCGGAGCCTGGAGCCTGCTTCTGATTCTGTGTCTCCCTCTCTCTCTGCCCCTCCCCCGCTCATGCTCTGTCTCTCTCACTCTCAAAAATGAATAAATGTTAAAAAATTTAAAAAAATAAAAAATAAAAATCCACAGGAAAACAGCGCGCCTGGGTGGCTCAATCAGTTAAGCGCCCAACTTCGGCTCAGGTCTTGATCTCATGGTTGGTGAGTGTGAGCCCTGCGTCAGGCTCTGTGCTGATGCCTCGGAGCCTGGAGCCTGCTTTGGATTCTGTGTCTCCCTCTCTCTCTGCCCCTCCCCTGCTCACGCTCTGTCTCTCTCTCTCAAAAATAAATAAACATTAAAAAAAGGAAAAAAAATAAATCCACAGGAAAACAGAACCTGGGAGAAAAGCAGACAATTTACAGAAAGAAAAATTACAAATGTCCAAGAAATATGTGTGAGGACATACTGGGGGAAGTCAAAACAGGAACACTTAGAGCTCCAGAAACATTGATATTTATGTTAAATTAAGTCAGCATGAGGGGAGGCTTGCAAGATGACTCATGTGCCTGGCTTCATGCAGCACCAGCTGGTGGTCCCAGCCCCCAGCAAAGGGAAGGTTGTCAGGCTGGACAGAACCACAGAGGGCAGCAGGTCTGCCACACGAATTATGCGTATCCCCAGATGAGGCAGCTTCGCTGGAAGAGTGGGCTTCGTTCGGGGTCACTTAGTTTTAATAAGTATTCAGGCTTTAACCAGAGGTCCTGAAGTTAGAACGTCCAGAAAAATGAGCTGTGAGGAGATGTTTCCAAACTTGTGAGCAGACACCACGTTCTACCTGACACGTCCATCTCCTACGTGCTGAAATCTATTTCTCCATGTCATGGCTGTGTAAGCTGTTAAAAACTCTTGAACTAGATACCTTGTCTGTTTGCAACCTTTCGTTCTTTGTCCTTAAAGTAAATAAAAGCAGAGGATGATAGGCCCCTTTCATCCGCCCCTTTGTAGGAGAACAGGTGACAACTGTGTGAGACCCAGAAACACCTGTTGCTGCTTTCACCACCTTCCTTTCCTTGTCTCTCCCCAGGTAACTATGTGGTGACAGACCACGGTTCGTGTGTCCGTGCCTGCAGTTCTGACAGCTACGAAGTGGAGGAAGATGGCGTCCGCAAGTGTAAAAAGTGTGAGGGGCCTTGCCGTAAAGGTAGGAGGCCTGTACGGGGTGGGGATGAGGCTTTATCTCTGGTCACGAAGCTGGGGGTTTTCTGCCCTACCTCCGCCGGACCCTCCTCGGCATCAGACTCGGGAAGAGATTTGAGCAACTCTTTTTCTTCAGGCTCGCAAATTTGTTCCTTCATCCCGTGCCCTGTTCTTGGAGTATCCTCAATGCTAGCGTGCTCCTACTTGGGCTTTTACTTTATCATTTTTGTAAAAATTTTTGAACCCCCAGAAACATCGCAGGTATGGTGCAGTGAACACCATATGCCTCTCATATATGAATTTGCCACTGGTTGGCATTTTGCCACATTGCGTTCACTGTCTCCATATTTGTGTGTATGTGTATGTGCGTATGTGTTATGTGCGCATGCATGGGTGAAATTGTTCTCTGATCTATAGGACAGTTACTGATATTGTAACACTTCACCCCTACGTCTGTCAGCCTATTTTCTTACAAAGGGGGCCTTTCTCCTAAGTAAAGAAAGACCACGTTCACACTCAGGATTGTTGAACATCGACTCAATACTCTTTCCTAGTATTCTACGTAGTTCAGACTTCCTCTTTCTGTCCCCATTATGTCATATTTAGCTGCTTTTCAATCCAGACCCCAATCAACAATCATGGGTTTCAGGTAGATGTCTTGCCCCCATTTTCTTCATTACTTGACATTTGTGGCTCAGCTCCCCTCCCCCCACTTGCTTTCCTTCTGTCTTCCGTGACCTGATGTGAAGAGTCTAAGCCAGGTATTTTGCAGTAGGTCCCTCAGTTTGGCTTCACTGGCTGTTTTTCCTCATGGTCACATTCACGTTGAGCTTTTTTGGGCAGGAGCATTATACGTCATGTTGATTTCCTCTCATCGTCTCACAGCAAGGGACATAGGATACCATGTTAGTTCATTACTAATGATGACAAATCAGAAAAGATTTTTGGGTGGTTATAAAAGAGTGACTTCCTATTTCTGTCATTTCTTCTACATTTATTAGTTGGCATTCTTTAAAAATTTTTTTTTTTTACCTCCTACATGAGATCATGGAATCCTTCTTTATTCAAGTTCTTGTAATTCATTCCTGTCATTCCTTTGGGTGCTCAAATTAGCTCAACATGTGGCCAGTGGGAACCCCTACAGCTGGCTCCTGTGTCCCAGTCGTGTCTTCTGCTCAAAAGCCACTGTCCACGCTCTTTGTACTTTGCTTCTTAAACTTCATATATCCTAGAAATCACTCCGGATGAGTCCATGTAAATCTTCTTCATTCTCCGGTACAGCCGCATAGGCTCCCCTCTGTGGCTGCACCAGAATTTTTTCAACCCATCTCGCTTTGTGTGCTCATTTTGATTGTTCCACTATTTCGGTGTTATAAACAGCACCTCAGTGCCCAGCTGCTTATCTTGATATCCACGGGTGCCACCTTCCCTGTGAAGCTATCCGTCTTTTCAGTTGAAACTGATTGCTCCCCTTTTTACTCCCATAGACATTTGACACGCATTCTCCACGGGGCCAGCTTAGCCTCCATGTCATTGAACCCTCCCAACACCTCTGTGTTATCATGATCCCATTCTACAGATGAGGACACTGAGTACCAGGGAGTCTAAATGACTTGCCCAAGTTTCAACAGCTAAGAATAACAGCCAAGATTTGAAGTTCATGCAAGCTTGGTCCTAGGCCAGACCCATGAGCTCGTCGGCCCGGTCCACCTCTTCCCGGTCTTATAACCCCTGGGGGGCAGGCGGGTCAGTGCCCTGATGGATGAGTGTCCTTTGGCTTCAGGAAACTGTCTGGCAGAGGAGACATGGAAGGAGGAAAATAAGAATGTGGGGCGGCACCTGGCACAGAGGGAGTAAGAGAGAAGAGTCCGCTGAGGAAAGAGAGGGTTACTGTCAGCGCCCTCGCACGACTGACATAATCAGAGATGGTCTGGGTTTGGTTTTGTCCATTTTGTGTTCAAACACATTATGTGTTCAAACACGTAAACAGTTTGATTCTCCTATAGTGATTCTGACCTATTTTTCTGCGTATCCCAAATTCAGAGCCCTTCAGGTATACGGCAATACCACTGGGTAAGGATGACGGTGCAGGAATCTCTAGGGGTGAATACATAATTTATCTCTGAATTTAGGAATTAAAGTAACCCTGCCCCCACTATCACACACAAGCAGAGAGAGAGAGAGAGAAAGAGAGAGAGAATGAATATTCTCTCAAACACATGGAATTCTCTGCCAGACCTGTAATTAAATGGCAAGTCCTTATATGGCCACCTCATTCTCCATTGTCAGCCAGACCCTATGAATCCTAAAGAAGGTTTGAGTGAGCCAGTCGACACAGGAGTCCTTAGAAGAGCCCCCTCCACCCCCAGACCAGAGAGGAGGCTGGCACACAGAGTGAGCCCAGAGACCCAGCAGGACAGTCATGGCTGCCAGAGTGGAAGGTTCTTTGCGACAAGGGACTCCCAATGGAGCAGAGCACAGAGGCCGGCGGTGGGACAGCGGGGCTTGACTGTACCCCCTAGAAGTCCAGGGGGAGGACAGGATAGGACCTTATCCTGAGCAATGAGATTTTCAGTGACTGTACTTCAAAGTCAAGATAGGTCTGGAAGATAGGTACCAAAATTTATCTGCAAATTCTAGAGGGAGAATTACAGCAGATAAATATGGGCTTTAGGGCAGAGATGGCATTTGAGATGGAAATTTAGGAGTGGATATAAATTAATAAATGGGCTCAGGGTGTGGAAACGGGCATCTGAGACTGATGTAGCAATAGGACGCAGATCAAAGCATTTGGCTCAAGTAAACACAGGGGAAGAACAGCAGTTAATCTGATAAAAGTTATTACAGTATTCCCTATGATGTAATATAAGACAGCCATTAACAATCACCTTCAACGAATAGTTTATATGATATGAGGAATGTTCACGGCAGAAAAAGCGAAAAAAAAAATACATATCTGGCGTGTCATCACCACGGAGGATAGCTGGAAGGAACACTTTTCAAAATATCCTAGAGTGGAATTTCTGGTCATTTTGGTCCCTTTATTCTATTTCTCAACATCCTCAGAGGAATGCACCTTACTCTTACTAATTAAAAAAAAAATCTGTGCCCATTGTTTCTGTAAGACGGATGACAAAGACGTAACCAGGTTAGAACAATGGAAAGGTGTTGAGTTTTAGGGGAATGCCCTGACGAGAGCCGGACAGAAGTGGTGCTGGTGGCAGCCCGTGGATTGCACTGCCAAGGACACAAACCAGAGGAAGCAAGAATAGTTAAGAGCAATTAGACTAAGTCTAGGAGGGAGATCGTGAGGAAGAGAACCCAGGTTGAGGGCAGCAATGGCAATCAACGAGGACAGCATCACCTTCTCCAACCACTTAACTCCAAGCCCTGCCACAGTTATGGTGCCCAGTTGGCCTCCGTGAATGTTTGTTGAATGAATGAATGATGGCATGGCAGTGATAGTCTCATGGCTACAGTTCCCTTCCCGCTTCCCTCTGCCTGTAGATCCCTAGCTACTCTTAATCCAACATATGTGAGTGGAATAAACATCTCCCTTCTCTTTATAGTTTGTAATGGAATAGGAATTGGTGAATTTAAAGACACACTTTCCATCAATGCTACAAATATAAAACACTTCAAAAATTGCACCTCGATCAGTGGAGATCTTCATATCCTGCCAGTAGCATTTAGAGGGTAAGTAACAGATTAAGGCACTGGTAGGGAGAAACACAAAATCCACTTTGTTCACTGGACGAGATTGTTAATCAATAATCATTCTGTTGCTTGTTTCAGTGACTCCTTCACGCATACTCCACCTCTAGATCCAAAGGAACTGGATATTCTAAAAACTGTAAAGGAAATTACAGGTGTGTGCTGCTAACATATCCATCAACATAAATGGAAAATGGGTGTTGTACAGAGACAACTTGTGGATGTAATCTCTTCTCTCTTGGCATAAAGACATTTCTTCTCAACGTCTACCACTAATGACTAATGGGTTCTTTGATCATTTTCACAAATGCGCTTTCCCCTGCACATGAAGGGTAAACACTTTAATCAAAGACGAGTCATTCCCGATTTTGTGTCCTTGTCTTCTCGGCCCCGGCCAGCCGTCCTGATGGCCCAGTGACTTTCATGGGTAGAGGGAGAGGAAAGGCAAAGTGCTGAAGGAACAGCACAGGCTCTCGAGCCTCACAGACTGGACTTCACGTCCCTGCTCGGCCACCGGCCAACCTTTGGTCCATGACTGCCATCAGAGCTCCGCTGCCTTCATCCATAAAAAGGGAATAATTGGACCCAAATAACAAGATTGTTTGGAATATTGGAATTAAGTCGGGAAAATCTGTGAATCTCATTCTGTGACAGCTTAAGACATGGCACTTGTCATTAAGAAGCCAGTCTGGGTCATCAGATACGGAGCCCAGCAAGGCTGTCAGGGCTACGGCACCACGGGACAGCCTGTGGGGGTGTTGGGTGGTGGGAGAGATGCAGGGAGGGACGGGGGATCCTACGTCAGAGGCAGGATGTCCGCTGTATAATTGTGCCTTGGCTTGTATCAACACGTGGGTAAGGTAAAGATTAGAAAAAGAATCCAATCAGATGTTCACCTTTCTTTGTCCTGTTACAGTCTCTCGAGAATCCTAAAATGTCTCATAAAAAAGAAACGTATAAGCGGTGCGTGTCTGAGCCTTCCTTCTGCCTTTGTAGGGTTTTTGCTGATTCAGGCCTGGCCTGAAAACAGGACGGACCTCCATGCTTTCGAGAACCTAGAAATCATACGTGGAAGAACAAAGCAACAGTAAGTTGACCCGAGCCAAAGCCTGGTAGATTAAAAAGCAATTTTTTTTTTTTTTAAATAAGACCTACAGAAGAGTTTGAAATTAGACTTCTACAGCTGTTACAAAGATCCTGCAGAGAGCTGCCACCAGTTCTCCAGCCAGCTTCTCACCGAAGCATGGCACGAGAGGCAGAGGAAGAAATTAACATCGGCACATTGCTGTGACCTCCACCACCAGACGTCACTCCGATGTCACCAGTTTGCTCGTGAATGCCACGTGTCAGTGTGCAGTCCAGTACCCCGCACTGCACTTGGTGGCTGTGTCTCCTTAGTCCCTTCCAATCTGTAACAGTCCCTGTGTCTTTTCCTCCCATTTATGGCCTTGACACTTTTAAAAAGTACTGGCCAAGCATTTTGTGGAAGGGCTGATGTTTTCTCACGATTCGATGGAGGTTGTATGTGTTTTGGTAAGAGGAGTCCTGAAATGACATGTCCTTATGAGCACACCGCGTCAGAGGGGGCTGACAGACTTTTTAATACACGACTGGTTCAGCGGTTCCACTTTTCCAACTCCGACAGTGGCATACTCACGTAGAAGCATCTTGAACATAGTTCAGAGTAATAATGGTTTGAGAATTTCTTTGTCAGACCTGCCTTGGAAACAGTCTGATGCTGAGAATTATTACTCATTAATTGTCCTTTAAAACGACTACATAATATCACTCAATATTAAAGAAAATCATGGGGCGCCTGGGTGGCTCAGTCAGTTAAGCGTCCTACTCTTGATTTCGGCTCAGGGCCACGATCTCACAGTTTGTGAGTTCGAGCCCCGCGTCAGGCTCTGCACTGACAGATTCTCTCTCTGCCCCTCCCCTGCTCATGTGCACTCTCTCTTTCTCTCTCTCAAAATAAATGAACATTTTAAAATTATATTAAAGAAAATTAGAGTATAGTACACATAAAATATATACTGCTTTTTAAAAACATTCTTGGCTGTGCATCTCTGATAATAACCATTGCTTCCCAGAAAGACCCCTTTGTTCTGAGTTCTCAAGACCACTTCTTTTGAACCACTTCTTTCATAGAGACAAGAGATTTAGATCCATTTTCTTAAGTGACTGGCAGGTGCCAGTTGGCTTACGTTTTGGAATTTAAACAAAATTAGAATTACTTTACTTTTTTTTTTTTCCTTTTCACATTTATGAGAAGTCCAGAAATACACAGTCCCTCCTGGAGCAAGGTGATCGCTGGCTCCAGGTACAGCTCATCAGAGCCAGGTCTGGCCTGCACGGAAGACACCAGCTTTGTCCCAGTGCCTAGGCTTCTGTGGGCACATGTTGAGAGAGAATTCCTAAACAGTAGAGTTACAGGTCTTCAACACAGGACTCCTTGCTTTCCACAGGAGCCGGGTTGTGGGAAGGGAGAAGGAGGAAAGGGTCAGGAGAGAAAGAGAAACAAGGAGAGGAGGGGTCTCCAAATTCAACTTTTGTCATCTCCTGTCTGATGACTCCTCATTGAGTGCTGCCTCAGCTGGTCTGTTCCCTGTCCTGGTGTCCAATGAGCTTCCTAAAAATGCAAGTCTCTTTCCTGTAGTTCCGCATCATTTGCACACAACAACCAAGCTCAAGGTGTGCAAGGTCTTCTGTCACCCTCCCTAGATCCCTTGCCCAAGCCTCCTCACCTCCAGGTTTCTGCTCCAGCAGGAGCTCCTGGTTCTCAGCACCCCATCAGATGCTTTCTTGCCTTCCTGTTCCTCCTGGTGGTTCAGGATTTCCCTCCTTTTAGTCTGAATTACTTTTATCTAGTCTCTTGATGAAAACATATGGATAGTCTTATAGAGTTCTAGCACAGACAGAGTTGGATGGTTCAGATGTTTGTTCAATATATGGATGGATGGGTTAATGGATGGATTGATGGGTCAGTGGATCAATGGATGGATGGATAGATAGCTGAGTGGATGGATGGTTGAATGAATCCATGGATGAATGGATAGATGAGTGGGTAGATGGATGCATAGATGAGAGGATGGAAGGGTGGGTGGATGGATGGATGGATGGATGGATGGATGGATGGATGGATAGATGGATGAATGGATGGATGGATAGATTAGATAGATAGATAGATAGATAGATAGATAGATGGAAAAATGGATGGATGAAAGCATGCCTGCCTAGATAAGTAGATGGACAGATGGATCAATAGATGGGTGAGTGGATGGAAAGATAAATTAATGGGTAGGTGGGTGGATGGAAAAAATGAACCTATGATTTTTGAAGTGTATTTGGATATTTGAGGGATTAGAACATGCTCTCGGGGCACCTGGATGGCTCTGTCAGTTAAGTGTCCAACTCTCAATAGGCTCAGGTCATGATCTTCAGATTTGTGAGTTCAAGCCCTGCATCGGGCTCTGTGCTGACAGTGTGGAGCCTGCTTGGGATTCTCTCCCTCTCTCTCTGCCCCTTCCCATGCATTCCTTCCCCCTCCCCCATCTCTGTTATGCTCTTGCTCTGTGTCTCAAAATAAATAAATAAACATTAAAAAAGAAGAAGATGCTGTTCAATTCCCAGGCAAAAAAAAAAAACATGCAGTAAATATAATAATGACATTAATATTTATTCACCTTCAGTATTCCACTGGGGTTAAAGATAGTAAATGGACAAGGAACTAGCTTTTCCCTGGAGGAGCTAAAAAAATCTGTTGTCGTTTTCAAAAGTTGCAATACAGACTTCCTGCAATATGACTTACAGTCACCGGGAGGGGGATTGTAGTACATATAAGGTGGTCCAGAAGAAAATTAAAATAAAGTTTTTAGTGATAGAATTTTTTGGTCATTTTTCACAATGTTATTTTTCTTCCCTCCACTGTAGTGGTCAGTTTTCTCTTGCGGTTGTCGGCCTGGACATAACGTCCTTGGGATTACGCTCCCTCAAGGAGATAAGTGATGGAGATGTGATCGTTTCAGGAAACCAAAAATTGTGCTATGCAAATACAATAAACTGGAAAAAACTGTTTGGGACTTCAAGTCAGAAAACCAAAATTATAAACAACAAAGATGAAAAAGGCTGCAGTAAGTAATCACTTTGGTTGATCATGGAGATGGTTCACGTGGGTCATGTATGTTGATTTAGAAGATTCCCAAACATTTAAATTATATTTTTCATTCCTAAAGAAGCAGATTAAAAGAAATCTGTACAGTCCTACATGTGAAGTTATCATGGGAAGTTCACTGGAATTGTTTCCAGATCATTCACATTTTGTAGGATGAATTTGCCTGGAGGTTTAAGCTGTCAGTTATTTGTAACGTACAGAACTAAATTCAGCATTAATTATTTTACCTTTCAGCCGTTCTCCCTGCTCATTTCAGCCTCTAATGACTCTAGCTGGCAACACATAGAGGCATACACACATGCATGCAGATAGAATGAGCATTTTACAGTGACATTTCCTCATCTGAGTTTAGAGCCACAGGCTTCTCTTGAAGCCAGGCCATGCACATTTCTTTTTACCGAGACCCTGGTAAAGAAGCAGATCTGAGTTCAAATTCTGCCTCTAGCCCTTCCTAGCTTCCAGATCTTGGTCAATGTACTTAATACCTTTAGGCTTTGGCTTCCTCATCCATGAAATGGAGACCGCAGTGATGCCCACTGCTAGTGAGAGAATGAAGTGAAATTTTGTATATAAAACTCTTGACATGGTGCCCAGCACACGGCAAGGAACCACAAACCTTCCCTTGTGTCTCCATCAGCTATGACACTCATCAGCAAAGTGCTACCCAGGTCCGGACCGGGAGCCCTTGACTCCCAGTCTGGAAAAGGGAACTTGAAGTTGGCCTCTAGAAGCCCATTTTGTGTCACTGCTTCTTCCAGGGACCCCCAGCATGTCTGTGCAGCTCAGGGTCACAGAGAACCCAGCGCCTCATTTACAGATGTTGTCTCAACCGGCCCCTCTAGTCGCTGTCCCCTAGCTGACTCCTTGTGGCTCCCTGTGTCTTCTCAGAGGCCGTAGGCCATGTCTGTCATCCGTTATGCTCATCAGAGGGATGCTGGGGCCCGGAGCCGAAAGACTGCGTGTCCTGCCAAAACGTCACCCGTGGCAAGGAATGTGTGGAGAAGTGCAATGTTCTGGAAGGGTAAGGTTATTTTGTAACCCTTTGTCCTGATAAAAACTAAGGCGATTGTTTTTATAAGTTTACTGTGGTTCACTTTGATACTTCTCCTTTTTTTCTTTTTCCTTTGTTTTTGCTTACTTGTTGACAGCTGTTAATCACCAAAGGAAATGAACAAACTTTTTGCATTACTTAATCCAATCCACTAATTTATAGAGTCTCTTTCGAAGCCACACAAAGTTCCCAAGAGAAATGGAAAAGCCATAAATGGTTCATGTGGCCAAGACCGCAGTCACTTAGACTTTTCTTTGCAGTACATTTTTCCTGGTGTGTCCGAATGTAGTAATACAAATTATATTTCCTGGTTAATTTTTGTTTTCTGTTCAAGCAATATCGAACAGTGCGAATAACTTGAAACATAACCATGGACAAAGAAATAATCATATAAACTTTGTTGGATTTTTTTTGCTATCGGTTAAAAGTACAGTTGCTTGATTCTGTGGGAATCTTGATATTGATGTAAAGCTCTGACCACAAATGACCACAAGTAATGACTAAAAATAAATTAATAGGAAAGTAAAATATAAGGATAGAGAGAAGCAGAGGCTTTTTCCTTTTTAATTCAAAGGAAAGGGGACATTTTGTGAGAGAGGAGAGCCATAGGAATTACAAATGGCTACGGGAAATCTTTCTTCTTATTTTGCTATCAGGGCTTGGGCCACAGCGCGGATTCAGAAATATTCAGGGGGCTCCTGGGTGCCCAGTCGGTTAAGCGTCTGTCTTCGGCTCTGGTCATGATCTCACGGTTTGTGAGTTCGAGCCCCGTGTCGGGCTCACTGCTGTGAGCGTAGGACCCACTTCAGATCCTCTGCCCCCCTCTCTCTGTGCCCCTCCCCAACTAGTGCTTGCTCTCTCTCTCTCTCTCTCTCTCTCTCTCAAAATAAAGACACATTAAAAAAAAAAAAAAGAAATATTCAGGATCAGAATGAGAGGACCAAGTCTAATTCTGTAGGAATCCTTTAGCAGAGACGCCGAGTAACCTAACAGAGTCCTCTGTGTAATTCAACAATATTAATGCAATCCTTACTGCTATGAGTAGACGCGAATGTCGTGTTTTCTACATCTTTTTAAGGGGAGAGGGAATTAAAACCACCATGTTGTTGGTGCCCATGCCTTTCGGCAGCACTTGCTCGGTTTGCAAGATGGGCTCCTCCGGCCGGCATCATGACCCAGAGAAGGAGGGAAGGAAAAACTGGGCACATTTGGTTTAATTGATGACATAAGGGAAGACTTAGGGAACATGTTGCGGGGTGTAAACATTCCTTGTGTTTCCTTGTTCACTGGCGTGAAAGCCTGCAGTTAATTACCAGGCGGCATTCAGTCTTAATAGCTGTCACAACTGTTTTGTCTTTTCAATCAAACATCATCTTCTTGCTTAATGTTGACCCATACGTCTTTGAGGAACAGGGAAACTAGTTCAAGCAAAAGTGTTCACACCTGTGTTCCATGCTTCCTATTTTTATTAATAATCATTGAGTACGTTTTAATATCTCTCCTTCCCTTTCCTGTGAGTCAATCTACAGTTACCATTTCCTTCTAGCTTAATTTAAATATCCATGAATCTGATATTGTGGGGGGTGAGGGAGGTGGTCACCTCTTCCGGACTATTACTTTTTTCATTTGTTGACCTGTTTGCCTAATAGACAAAAACTGTGCCTTATAGAAAAATATAGGGAAGATATTTTGATTATAAATGAAGCTTGTGCATTTATTCGGAGAGGAGATGACCATGGATTCAGTTAACACAATCAGTTTATCATATTGCAATATAATCCTAGATTCCCTACCGTTAAATGTTTACCTAAATTTTTCTCGCATTTCTGAGAAAGGTGTTCTGTGTCACCTGAAATTTCAGACAATTGCAACTCAGACAGTGGTAACCTGCCGGCATTTTGAATCAGGATCTCTAGAAATAGCACTGATTGGTTTTCTTTCTTCTCTCAGGGAGCCAAGGGAGTTTGTGGAGAATTCCGAGTGCATACAGTGCCATCCAGAATGCCTGCCCCAGGCCATGAATATCACCTGCACAGGACGAGTAAGGAGCACGTTTGATGTTATTCACTCATACGTCCAAGGCAAAAGCCTTCCCAAGCAGCAGAACCACAGCAATGAGCCAGCATCACTCTGCGGCTACCAAAGAGGCAGCCATGCCCATACAGGGGGCCTTGTGACCTCCCAGCTGGGTCACAGAGGCTGTGGTTGAGTTGACGTCATCACGCAACCCACCTTGTAGGAGCATTCACCCTTTCTGTCCAACACCCTCCAACAAATCTAATAACATCTACTCTTTTACCAAAAACCAGGGATGCCTGTGGGAGGCTGGGGACATCGATAGCCAGTGTTCACTGTTTCTGACATCTGTCATCATTGCTTTGTCATCTTAATCAAACATCATCAGATTCTTATTTAACATTCGTTCATAATTATTTGAAGAGTTCTTAAAGAAGCACCTAGCGGAGCACCTGGGTGGCTCAGTCGGTTAAGTCTCTGACTTTGGGCTCACGTCATGATCTCACGGTTCGTGGGTTCGAGTCCCGCACTGGGCTCTGTGCTGATGTCTCAGAGCCTGGAGCCTGCTTCGGATTCTGTGTCTCCCTCTCTCTCTCTCTGCCCCTCCCCCACTCACGCTCTGTCTCTGTGTCTCTCAAGAATGAATGAACGTTAAAAAAAAATTTTTAAAGAAACACCTAGCAAAACTTTTCAAAATTCAGGTTTCTATTTACATAAAGAGTATACGTGAGAATTCAGGTCCTCTTCACATCAATGTCCCAATGTTGTTCATTCTCAATATTATTTATAAGGAGTTCTGTTTGTATTTGAGCTTCAACAGCCATATCTAAACCTTCTAATTGAACACATTTTTCAAAAGCTGTCTCTAAATCGGGCTGAAGGCTGTGTTTTGAGGTGTAGGCTGCTAACAGGGCAGTTTACAAAGTAAACCATTGGTTTATAAGTTTACATGGTGTTAGGTTAAATTTTCATCATTGAAATAAGTCTGTTGGTGATTCTGACTTAGTCATCTGACCGTTCTGGTTCTGGGAACGCTCAGTCTTTGGACAAAACGGAGACATCAGAGAACTTCACCAGTGAGCACATCCTTCCCTACCAGCTTTATTTCACTCCCTTGATGTAGGGCACAACCCAAACAGTCAAGTTTCACTTCTGTGAGTTTTTCGGAGTTTAGCAAACGGAATCAAATAAACACGGTATACAGTTAATTATGCCCCCACCGCTTACTTCCACTTACTGCCTTCTTGTCCCTGGAGAAACATAGACGTGGGCTTTCTTCAGTTCGCCTCAGCAAGTCTGGCTTCCCACATAGCTGCTCTTTAAGTTCAGATATGATATGCAAACAATGCCATCTGAGCGATAGAGATGTAAACGTACACGTAGACTCATCAAGATTGTTTTGACAAAGAAACTTGCCCACAGTCTGTTAAGTAAACTGTCACGAAGCGTACAGTATAGTTTCTTTTCCGTTGTTATATCGTCAATGCATTCGAAGACTTCTCAGTAGGCTGTGAACAGTGGTTCGCAGTCACAGACAAGCTTGTTGTGTTTCTGCTTTAAGAACGTCTGTTGTTTGACTTCTTTTTCACACAAAGTATTATAAGTAAAAAGTTACTTCAGTTTCGAAAGAGAAGGAAGCCTATATACATGTCTCTGTCCGTCTTGGTGTAGGGACCGGACAGCTGCGTGCAGTGTGCACACTACATTGACGGCCCTCACTGCGTCAAGACCTGCCCGGCTGGCATCATGGGAGAAAACAACACCCTGGTCTGGAAGTTTGCAGACGCCAATCGCATGTGTCACCTGTGCCATTCAAACTGTACCTACGGGTGAGTGACAGCCTGACTGTGGTGCAGACGATGCCGGGCAGAATGTTTCCTGTTTTCATTGTACGTAACCAAAAAAGAAGAAGTCAAGTAGAGGACAGAGAATCAGTTTTCTGACGACGTTAAATGATAGCGTGATATGGGCTCTTTTACTTCATATTCAACAATTGTTTCTGCAAAATTATGCAAAGATGTTCTCAGCTTTCCCACGGGGCTCGAGCTGGGTACTCAAATCAAGACCTTCTAGCGCCTGTCCTGTCACTGTCCTTGTCAAGTCACCTCTTCAGATGTAAACTGGCTTTTCTTCCCTCCTGAGCTACTTCTGCATCAGTAGCTTCTCCCTAGTAACCCCTGCTGTTTCCCCCGCAGCACGTTCAGAGGCTGCCAAAAAAAACCAAAAAAACAAAAACCAAAAAAACAACAAAAAAAACCCCGCGTGTGGTCCCCAAATGGACAATTTCAATTTGCACTCACTTTGTGTAGTATTCCCTCTTGGAGACTGCGGGGCATCGGGGCATCGTGGGGGAGAAAAAGCTAGTGAGCGGGGAGTTTATCAGTGGTCACTCATTAGTGATGCCTTTTGTCTTTGAGTTTTGGTTTCCCTAGGAGATAATAGAGTGTGAAATAGGGAGGCCTCCCATGCATCCACTTCCTGAAAAAGCCTGTGTGTGTGTGTGTGTGTGTGTGTGTGTGTGTGAGATGTAGGAAGGAAGGCCCAAAGGCACTGGGGAGAAAGGAGCAGGGCTGCTTGAAAATGGGGGAGGGAACAGACCCTACCCTCCGGGAGGAGTGTACAAATCCCAGCCCTTGACTGAGGTAGGAAATGGGGTGTTTGACAGGCACCTCTGGCCTGGTCACATACTTGAAATGTAGTCCTTCATCCTTCCCCAGGCCATGACATGGTAGTGTCCCCCATCTCCTTTTTTAAATTGATATAGAGCTTACACACAATGTTCTATTCGTTTCAGGTGTACAACGTAACAGTTTGACAATTCTATACATTATGCAGTGCTCCTCACAATATGTATAGTCACCATCTGTCCCCAGACAAAATTATTACATTATGGACTGTATTTTCTGTTCTGCACTTCTCATCCCCATGTCTTATTTATTTTATAACTAGAAGCTCATACCCCTTAACCCCTTCACCCATTTTAGTCATCCCCCCTGTTTCTCTGTGGCAACCACCGGTTTGTTCTCTGTATTTATGAGTCTGTTGCTGTTGTTTGTTTGTTCGTTTGTTTTATTTTTTTAGGCTCCATTATATAGATGAAATCTTACGGGATTTGTCTTCTTCCGTCTGACTTGTTTCAGTTAGCATAATTCTCTCTAGGTCCATCCATGTGCAACAGCATGAGTTGTCTTTTAATTGGAATTAATTTTAATTGCATTTAATTGGAATATTCTGTTTTCCTACTGATGTTTGTCTTGGCAAGTGTTGCCATACTTCAAAGCCAATGTATTCTGCCTTTTTATATCATTCTGTAATCAAAATAAGGGACGGTGGCCTCCCTCACTAGAACGGGGACCCAGCTTCTCAAGAGTCATTTAAGACCAATGCCGTCTCTGCTGTATGTAAGACGTTTCAGTCCTGTGGGAGGAGAGGAAACCAGCTCCCGTACTGCCCCTGGATTCCAGGGTCTGAAGTCATCACTGCCGTTGCCCTGCCCCTGAGACTCATCCTCACACATCGGTTCCTCTCCTCCTTCCCCTTAATCAGTATGGCTCTAGTCTTGGCCGCCTCTCCTCCCCTGCCTGTACTGACATCCTAGAGCCAGATATGAGACAGCTATACCTATATCATAAAGTACGCATGAACGCATTTCAGTAACAGAGGCCAGAAAATGTCCACTCTGCTAAATGCTAGAACAATCCGTGTCACAGAGTGCAACATTCAAAAATACATGCCGAGTGAATGAACGAATGAATAAATGCAAAATAAATAAATAATTAACTGCTGCCCCCCCAAATTGAGATTCATGGTGATTTTAATGATTTGAGAGTAATTTAAAGCACGTTGACTTATGATCAAAATGTGTATTTCTCCCTCAATACCCACAGCTGTTCTGGGCCAGGTCTTGAAGGCTGTGCAACAGATGGGTAAGTGTTCTACTTGAGTCTAGTGGACCTTCTCAGAAATGACCAAACACTCTATCTGCACAGATAATGCTTTCCTGCATTTCTGATTCCCCTCTGCCTTCACAGGTTCTTTTTTTTGCAGATTTTTAAAAATGTTTTACCTTATTTTTTGAGACACAGAGAGAGACAGAGCACGAGCAGGGGAGGGGCAGAGAGAGGGCGAGACACAGAATCCAAAACAGGTTCCAGGTTCTGAGCCCAACGTGGGGCTCGAACCCACAAATGTGAGATCGTGACCTAAGCCCAAGTCAGAGGTCTGCTCAACCGACTGAGCCACCCAGACGCCCCTTTTACAGATTTTTTTTTTTTAAGTTTATTTTTTTTATGTTGACAGAGAGCACTCGCAGGGGAGGGTCAGAGAGAGAGAGAGGGAGAGAGAGGAAATCCCAAGCAGGCTTCGCACTGTCAGCGCAGAGCCTGAGGTGGGGCTCAGTCCCATGAACTGTGAGACCATGACCTGAGCCGAAATCAAGAGTCAGACGCTTCACCGACTGAGCCACCCGGGTGCCCCTACCTTCACAGTTCTTATTTCTTCTCTGGGCTGGCACAGCATCCCTGGCAGAGACCATCCTGCTGGTTGCACCCACGTCTCCCGTGCCTACTTTGTCGTGTGCTTTGGCGGGAGGGATGCAGGATGTGAGCCCTGGGGCCAGTTCCACGCCCAGCTCGTACTTGGTACACAGTGCTCCTCTTTATGTGGAGTCTATTTATGACTTCTTGGTCACACCAGTTCTGCTAGAGCCTCCTTCTAGCTTCTCTTCTTTTCCTGCTTGATGATCCATTTGACTGTATCACAAACCTTCCTGTGTGATGACAGCTCCAGCTTGGGGGGACTTTCTCCCCTTTTCTAAACAATGACTTCCACTAGCATTTCAGTTCTGATTCATTTGCTATCATTGCTTGAAATGCTGCACTAGGAAAGGCAGAATCGGGAATGGCTGTTCAGACTCCTCAGGACAGAGTGGTGTTATCGACCAACACTGTCTAGCGAGGATTCAGAATGATGTACAAGGCTCCTCTCTGTCATTCCTGACGTCCCCAATGCTAACCAAACCTCCATCTCTTCCATTTCTCATCATGTCTACAAAATCCCTTCAATAACCTGCCTTCCCTGTCAGCTGACTCTTCTGCCCCAGAATTAACCCTACTCTCAAGTGAAACCTTAAAGACAAGTAAGGCAGTCTCTCGCTTCCTCTTTGCTGAGCCTACCGGGATGTCAGCAAAATTTGTCCTATCTTCATGCTACACTCGGTACCTTTGTAATGAGGTTTTCCGTCAAAGCCCCACCTGGAAACTAGCCAATGGCCATTCTTTGTGATATTTACTCTTTTTATGTTTTTCTTCCTTTTTTATTCACTCACCCTTACTACAGCTCCCCATGGAACAGATAGTCTGTAACCAATTATTCTTTATATGTTTCTGGTGTTCTTTTCAATATAATAAAAACTCATTAATCCAAAGTGCATTCACTGGGGAGATGGGATAATGCAGGAGATGACTTTTTCACTCACTGAGAAGAAAGTGTTGTAAATATCATTGTCATGAAGTACCTTTGACCCACTTACAAGCAATTTATAAGGATCTTGGGATACTTATGTGCTAATGATACTAATTAATCTTGATGTTCTTTAACATTTCTTCCTAAAAATACAAAGTTTGCCAGAAATTCAAATAGAATAGATACTTGAGAACAATAATTTTAAGATGATTTTTATAGAATTTTAATATGTAAAATTAAGTTATTTTATATTAAATTGATACAGGTTATATTTATAGGACTTGAAGATTGTATTATAGTATTTCTAGAATCTATAAATACAGATTATATTTATGGAATTTGAAGATTCTAAATTCAGAACCCACGAATTCAGATGGTTGTTTCCTCAGTGAGCTCTAGAACCTGAGTTTTGAGTTTTTGCTGTCCCTGAATCAAACACCACCTTTGTGGGAAGAAGAATGTGGCAGAGTGGTTTGATGTTGCATGGTGACATCACTCATTTATGACAATGATCTTTTTTATGTTGAAATCCTATCACATGATAACCTCCCCCAAGCTTATTCATAAAGCATTCCACATGGCTGTCATCCCATCCTGAAAGCCAAGAACACTTTGAAGAATCTCAACATTATGGAAAGAGTCCCTTCACCTAGGCAAACCAGTAGACAATGCATGTCTTAATACATGTGATGTGATGTTCTAGGCTTCGTATGTATGGAGATACTCTGGGGATACATGGAAATTCATATAAAAAGCATTACTGAAGTCTGAGTTACTTTTTGAATTATGTGGTTTCTTAAAAGATTAAAATATAATTGTCGGGGCACCAGGTGGCTTAGTTGGTTAAGCGTCCAACTCTTGATTTTGGTTCAGGTCATGCATGATCTCATGGATCAAGCCCATCTAGGTGTGGAGCCTGCTTGGGATTCTCTCTTTCCGTCTCCTTCTGCCCCTGCCCCATGTGTGTGTGTGCATGTTCTCTCTCAATAGATAGATAGGTAGATAGATAGATAGATAGATAGATAGATAGATAATAAGAAGAAGAAGAAGGAAGGAAGGAAGGAAGGAAGGAAGGAAGGAAGGAAGGAAGGAAAAAAGAAAAGGAAAGGAAAATAAGGGAAAGAAAAGAAAAGAACAGAAAAGAAAAAAGAAAAGAAAAGGAGTCATATGGAGATGTCCAGATGATAGGTCAATTTAAAAAATGCAAAAAAAAAAAAACAAAAAAACAAAAAAAAAAAACCTGGGGGCAAAGCCTCTTATGCTCAAGAAGGTGGAAACACTACCCTAGAAACTCTTTGCTTTCTTTCCTCTCTGTAGAAGCCACATGGTATCTATTTTCTGAGATGATGTTAAATGATGTCAATGTACCAAAACATGCAGGAAATACATACAATGCCAATGTAATAGAGTCTGTCACCAAACCTCACTTTTCCACGTCTCCCTCTTGTTCCAGGCCCAAGATCCCATCCATCGCCACTGGGATTGTTGGGGGCCTCCTCTTGGTGGTGGTGGTGGCCCTTGGGGTGGGCCTCTTTCTGCGCCGACGCCACATCGTCCGCAAGCGCACACTTCGCAGACTGCTGCAGGAAAGAGAGGTGAGTAGGTGCCCAGGCCCCGCACGCCCACCAGTGCCCCTCTTCCCAGCACCCCAGACAGGAACGAAGGCTCTCCTGCCAAGTGTTGCCAACTATTTTAAATATGTAATTGTATTATTATGCCTTATTGCTTACTATGGAAAAACCAGAAAGAATCTCTGAATGTCCAGGTATAAACAATTAATGATGTTTTGGTACCTCTCTGGAGTGAGATGCCAATGTTCCTATTATAAGTCTCCCGACACAGATACAAAAGCCATAGGAGTCCTGTTTAACATACAGCACTCAGGTACATGCACAGGAGAAGGGCTTGCAAACAGGTTGTCTGGTGATTCCTGTGAAGGCACATGTTGAGATGTTACTTTGGCAAATCCCTTGTCTTCAATAGTGCCGTTCCATTTTGAGCTCTGTTTGTGACTCACTCTACTGGTGGGTCTTTGGCCGGCATCTTTGTGTCCGGCAGTGTGTCAGAAGCCAGAGTCCCTGGGAGGAGGGACCCGTAGCAGCTCATAGCACAATGGCACTTGTGTGCATTAGGAGGCCCGACAGGCTACCAAAATGACCAACCATATCAAAACTTCCCTCACCAGAATTCTCTCAGTCCGGCTTATTGGCTGGAAACAGAAATCGAAATTGCATTTGTTGAAATGGAGCTCTTCTGTGCGAGGACACCTGTATCAGGGAGTCCCTGTCCCAACATATCTTTTCTGAAGTCCTAAAGAGAACATGTGCGTTCCTCCTTCCGAGTGAGCATGGCGGGTTCTTGGTGCTGACGCCCATCCACACATGGCTGTGTCTGGGCCTGGCTCACACCTCCTCCCATGTGGGCCTGAGCATTGAGGCCGCGACCCTCCTTCCTTGTCTCTCACAGCTTGTTGAGCCTCTTACGCCCAGCGGAGAAGCTCCCAACCAAGCTCTCTTGAGGATCTTAAAGGAAACAGAATTCAAAAAGATCAAGGTGCTGGGCTCTGGAGCATTTGGCACAGTGTACAAGGTGAGGCCACCAGGGCACCGAGACTTCTGGGGATGCAGGTTGGTGGGCATATTCAAAGTCCTGGGCTGTCTACTGTCTATCAAGCTTGTCTACTCTATGTGTAGCTCAGGATTTGGGAAATTCTGATGTTTTCCCCAAGTTGTCGAGAGGGAATCTTTTATACTGGTGACGTATAAGTGGTCCTGTGAGACCTGTACACAGACAACAAAGTTATCGCGGAGGACAGCATTGACTTTGTAAAGGGGTGAGTGGCAGGGATGGAGTCTGAAAGGGGACTGCCTCTCACTGCATGACAGCATCCAAATAATGCCCAGGTCAAAACAGCTCTTAATTTATTTTTCCTGGATCCTGTTATATCAAGTCTGATTTCCATTAGACCCAGAGCCAGTATCTCAGAATTCTGGACAAAATGATCCACACTGGTTTTATAACTCACACAAGCTTAGGGTTTTTTGTAATCTAACTACTCTGATTCATGGAACACGATATAGCCAAAGAGCTGCTGAGATATCATGGCTCCTAGCACTTGTGACCTTGGAGCACAGAGCTGTGCTCAAGGTCCCTCACCCTTTCGGATGGTGTCACTGGTAAAGTCCGTGCATCTTGTGAGTCAGCATATTGCATAGTGTGACAGTCGCCAGTTAATGTCTTCTCTCCCTCCTTGTCACAGGGACTCTGGATCCCAGAAGGTGAGAAGGTTAAAATTCCCGTGGCCATCAAGGAGTTACGAGAAGCCACATCTCCAAAAGCCAACAAGGAAATCCTTGATGTGAGTTTCTCCTTCGTTTCCTAGTTATCCACAGGCGTGGACATCAGAAGCCACATTTTAGAAGCCACACCCTGCCCTGTTTTAGACTTTCTCCATCACCACATTCTAAATGTTCACTTTCATGTCTTTTTTTTCCCTTCAGGCTGTAGTTGGTATAATTCCCTCTCAGGGCTTCTCCGATAGAGAAGACTTGGGTCCTCCATTCTGCTATGTCTCCCAAAAGGATAGAAACTCACAATCGCTGGCTGTCCACCAAGGGCCAGGCTCAGGACTAGTTGCTTTGCACATGAGGAACTCTTCCCATGAGTCTGTGGTGCAGGGGTTAACACTCAGTATGCTTTGCAGGCATAAAGAAGCTTGCTCACGTTCACGCGATTGGCACAGGATTCCAGCCTATCGTTATTTCTGCCCCTGAAGCACGTGTCCATTTTGCTCTACCAAGTTATCTTTGAAGTGGCTTTTTTAAAGGTGCCTGGGATTATAGTATGGATGCTCTCTAGAAGCTCTGTAAAGTGTTGCCCCTCTTTGGTACTTTCCCCCAAATAGCTTAAATGTTATTTCCAGTGTTCTCCGTTAGTTTATGGGGCAAGACTTTGAAATGTGCCACAAGATTATTTGCACGTCTTTACTTTCGGTACCACTGAACTTTCGTCATCTTCTCTGGATCCTCACCAGTCGGCGAGGGCACTGCATCCCTTTAAACAGCAGTTGGCTGAAAGAGGGGCCACCATGGAATGTGGCCGAGCCCACTTCAAAGGATGCCCAGGAGGATCCAGCGGACAATCCTATTGGGGTGTCCTTGTGAACACCATTGGCCTCTGTTTGCTGTGGGTTGATGCAAACTTTTGCTCCTGTCCCAGGGCAGAGCCAGAGAAAGAGAAGCTGGAGAGGCTTAGCAGGAGGTTAGGGGAACAAAGTCAAAGCAAAAGAAAACCGACTGCCTCAAAAATCTAGAGAATTCAGTTATCCTACGGTGGGGAGGGACAGGAGGCAAATTAATACTCCCCCATCTTACATCTAACCCACAGGATATATACCAAACAAAGCAAACATGGGCCTTTTAAAAAATGTGTTTAGACACAATGAGCTTCCCAGTGGCATAACACTGTATACACTTCAATTACCCCCAGCTGACTTCCCTCCTTTATAATAGGAGATTCCCACTCTGGCACACCCTAAATGAGAGATGATGTATTAATAAATAAAGTGCAGTAGCAAATCGCACACATTGAAGATATACGTATCGAGCAAAATTACTTCTCATTTTCAATGGCTTACAAATTAACGTGAAGTCTAATTAACATATACCGTCAACTCTCATTGGCATAACCGCAAGAAATATGTCTGCGAAGGCTCTTGACTTAGAACCTCCAGCTCCCTCACGTATTGCGTTGAAAAGAAAATCTTTTTTGCGGAGTCTGCTTCCTTAATTCGTGTTTTACTCATTCAGGGCATTCCAATAAATCTCACAAAACAATGCTGAAATGTGAATTTCAGCAATGTTTACAACCCAGAGTAAGGGGGATTTTGAAGACAATAGGTGTGCTTTGGGGGAGAAGTCGTTTTCACTGAAAAGGACCTCCAGGTCCCCTGAAACCGGAGGAAATCTGCTGTGGTGGGGTAGAGGAGGGGTGGACAATAAAGTAAACCCTGAAAAGTTTACAAAACACGAGCCTCTGTTTACCTCTTGCTCTGCTTCTCTCCTGCTCTCTTCTCCCTCCATTTTGGGGGACGTTTTGTTTGTTTTGTTTTGTTTTTTGCGTTTTTTTCTCCAGGGTTACTGAGATATAATTGGCGTAAAGCATGGTGGCCTGACTTGCATATACTGTAACGTGATACCGCAGTAAGGTTCACTAGCGTCTTCGCCTCATATAGATACAATAAGAAAAGCAAAAAAAGAAAAGTTGCTCCCTGCCTAAGAACTCTTAGGATCTACTCTCTTAACTTTCTTGTATACCGTACCACAGTGTCAACTCCTTTTCTCTACCCCCCTGCCCCCCATTATTTTGTTCCTGCCTTTGATTCTTGTTTCTACTGGACTCTTATCTTTTCTGATAGCAGACATCACAGCTGTCACAGTTCATGGGTGACACACTTGAGAACTTGTCATTTGCTTTTCCTGAAGCCCAGTCTGCCCAGAATTCGCAGGCAATCCCATCAGGGCAGGGTGATTCCTGGGTGATGGAGAGCCCCTGAAGGAAAGGAGGAGCCAGTAAGGGAAGTGATTATAAGGCCAGTTTCAACAGTGAGCTAAGGGCAAGTCAGTTCTGTGACAGGACAGCCCGATGGGGCTGAACGTGTCCTTTGAAGTGTTCATACTCACTTGTAAATGGTCCCACGCACCCAATACTGGCTACCCTTCTTCCCCTACTGAGATCAGGCACTGAGATCCAGAACATACACGAGGCAGCCTCTGGTTTAAGCTGCTGCTGGTGGCTTAGTTAACTGGTACAGTTTCAAAAATGTAGGGGCACCTACTTTCATTCTTAAGGTTCAGTGTATGCCTTCCTGAAGGAGTTTAAAATGTAGTGGAATCCTTTTCCCCAATTCTTTTTTTTTTTAATGTTTATGTATTTTGAGAGAGAGCGAGAGCCTGCAAGAGTTCATGCCAGCAAGGGAGAGGCAGAGAGAGAGAGAGAGAGAGAGAGGGAGAGAGAGAATCCCAAGCAGGCTCCATGCTGTCAGCACAGGGCCTGATGCGGGACTCAATCCCATGAACCGTGAGATCATGACCTGAGCCGAAATCAAGAGTCAGATGCTTAACCGACTGAGCCACCCAGGTGCCCTCTTTTCCCCAATTCTTTTTTTTTTTAATTTTTTTTTAATGTTTATTCATTTTTGAAAGACAGAGACAGAGCACAAGCAGGGGTGGGGCAGAGAGAGAGGGGGACACAGAATCTGAAGCAGGCTCCAGGCTCCAAGCTGTCAGCACAGAGCCCAACACGGAGCTCAAACTCATGGACTGTGAGATACTGAGCTGAAGTTGGACACTCAACCAACTGAGTCACCCAGGTGCCCTCTTTTCCCCAATTCTTTTTGTGTTTTTTTTTTATTTTTTTAATGTTTATTCATTTTTGAAAGACAGAGAGAGACAGAGCACAAGCAGGGGTGGGGCAGAGAGAGAGGGGGACACAGAATCTGAAGCAGGCTCCAGGCTCTGAGCTGTCAGCACAGAGCCGGACGCGGGGCTCGAACTCACGAACTGCGAGATCATGACCTGAGCCGAAGTCGGATGCTCAACCGACTGAGCCACCCAGGCGCCCCTCTTTGCCCCAATTCTTAACCTAAAATAGTTCACAGCTGAAGGAGAAAAGTGAAAAGGAAGGCATCAAACATCATTTTGGCAACCGGGACAAAATAATAGACTTTCAAGGTCCCAAAGCCTCAGAGGCACCCTGCCATGTGACTCAGCCTTGGGGTCTCTGAACTGAACGTGGGCTCTGCCTGCCAGTCTGTGCGCGTGGCTGGCGTGTCCAGTCCAGACACTGTTGTGGACTACCACGCATTCTTTCTGCAAGTCACAGTGCACCTTTGAGATTCCAAGATAAACAGCTCAGAACAAAGCTCGCTTCAACTTCTGTGCACACCAAACAGGACACACGACCAAACAGCGTGTCCATTGTATTTGGGGGCGGGGCGGAAGCGATGACCTAGTTCTGTTGCACTATCGGATTTTAATAGGATCGGGGACCTGGCAGGGCTCCAGGCTCTGTGTGGCCCGACACCCACGCCCCGTGCTCCGTTCCCCGATCCCCCGGTCCAGGTCAGCTCCTCGTGGCCCCACAACAGATGGGCAGCTCAAACTGCTCTGCTCTGCAGATTTTTCTCCCCTCGAAAATGAATACAACATGTTTCCAAATCTCAACCAGATCTTGAGAAAATAGGAACGGCCAGAGGACTTCTTTGGAGTTACGGTTGTACAGTTTCCCAGACTTGGGGGAGAGACGTGATTTGTGCTTTTCTGGCAATCGCGTGGCCTCTTAATTTTTCCATAGACTTCCCAGTTTAAGTTTAGGGAAGGCAATGGAAAAAGAATGCAAACATTTATATATGTGCTGTGTGTGTCACGAGGTCTCCGAGCTTTCTGGTAGCCTGTTAACCAGAGCGCTCAACAAGGCATCACAGGAGACCACGGGGTGCAGCGTGTGGGGTGAGGAGGGGGCTCGTGGAGGGTGCCTCCCTTGTGAGGAGACCCTTCTGTGGGCCCAGCTCTGACACAAGGCATCTCCATTCGCCTCCCTGGGCCTCAGTTTCCCTTTCAGGCAAGTAACGGCCTCAGAAGAAATGGGACTTGCAGGACCCTCCAGTTCTAAGTTTTATAAACAGCCCTTCTCCAAGATTAAACGATGTTTGAATGTGCATAAGTGTCAAATGTCTACCCTGCCCTTAAATGTGGTGATACGATGTTTATAATACAGAAGAAATACCAGCTCTCCCAGCTCTCCCTGCAAGGAGAGGGCCTAGGCCTGCAGGAAAGCATCCACACAGACGTTGGCAGCGAATGTTAAAAGCTAAGGGAATTTTTGTTGCTGTTGTTAATGGGAGTGGCACGGTCTCTGATTTGCTTTGAATTTCTGCCTTTGTATGATTTCAGTGTAGTTCAGTCCTGACCATTTTGAGGCACTTACGTGCCTAGACAGATGTTTGGTACCACTGGAAGGACAAAAGAGGAATAAATGTCCACCCTCGCACCAAGGCATTAACCCCACTTGCTGAGGCCTCAGGTACATGCAGGGGATATTGAGGCGACAAATGAACAGCGTTTGCCAACAAAATATGGCGCTAAATAGGCAAATGACAGGAGCTGAGAATGTAGTCCTTTCCTCAAAGAGCTTGATGGGGAGGGAGGACATTTTCAGAATCACACAAGTATTTAAGAGCAGATTATGATTAGTGCTCCTGAGCACTCAGAATCCCCTGGGGGGTTTGTTCAAACAGATTGCTGGGCGCACCTCCCGGCATCTCACACGGTAGGGTAGGCCTGGGTGGGGCCCAGGAATTTGTATCTCCAGCAAGTTCCCAGGCAGTAAAGAGCCTGCTCCCCCAAGGAAAAACTGCGAGATGCCAAGAGAGTTTGAGACTGGGGAGTCGGGAAGGCCCCTCGGAGGAGGAGTCAGAGAAGGAAAGAGGAGGTGGAAAGACATTCCAGGCAGAGGCCCTCTTGTGGGCGAGGGCCTGAGGGAGGTTGAGAGAGCCCAGAGCAGGAAGAAGGGGAAGGAGGGGGGGGTGGGGGGTTCCGGAGGAGGGGCTGACGTTCAAGGCCTGGGGCTGCCCAGGAACTGTGAGGCCGGAGAAAGGCTGAAGGCAAGAAACATGATGTGATCAGGTTTGAGTTTGGGAGTATGTGTATTGCCCTCCACCCCCAGCCCAGCGACCTGTGTCCTGGGTCTCCTCTGTCACCCCTGGCTCCTGTGATGTTCTCACCCAAGCATCCCCCTTCTCCTGGGGGCCAAGTCCACATTCCGCCCTCAGGAGTGGTGGGAATATATGAAAGAACTTCTGAGCTCTTTCTTGCAGGCCATGTGGTTCCTGTCACATCTGAATTAAAGGTGTTCGAAGGGAGGACAGAATTTATGGGTGCTGTGAGACAGAAGAGAGGGTCCCATTGTGTGCGCAGTTGGAAATAAAACCTGCTTCTTGCACCCAAGAACAGAAGGGTTACAATAAAGTTTGTAGTCACAGTTCTGTGTCCCAAAAGGCCTCTGCCGTGACAGCCAGTTAAATGAGGGAGGGGGCACTTTGCAGAACATCAGTTTCCCATCTTGAGACTGAGGCACGGCGGCAGCATCGACCCCCCTCTCTTGAGAAATGAATCCTGGGCAGGGGCGCCTGGGTGGCTCAATCGGTTAAGTGTCTGGCTCTCAGTTTCAGCTCAGGTTATGATCTCACAGTTCGTGGGTTCGAGCCCCACATCAGGCTCTGCGCTGACGGTGTGGAGGCTGCTTGGGATTCAGTCTCTCCCCCTGTCTCTCTCTGCCCCTCCCCCACATGCTCGCATGTGGGCGCGCGTTCCCCTCTCTCTCTCTCTCTCTCACACACACACACAAAAATACATAAAAACTTAAAACAACAACAACATCAACAAAAAACAAATGAATCCCGGGCAGCCAACAGAGTCTGCAGTCACTGTAACGTAATGCCCTCTGTCTGGTTCAAAGCCACCCAGAAGGGCCTCTCTGGCTCTACTCCCAGGACCATAGTGGTGCGGTGGACCATTGCCTGCTGAGACCCGGCCTTGTTGAGAAGTGAGGTCTCTCTCCAGGGCCACTTGCGGGCTTGTGTGACCTCTGCTGGGAACTTTCACCATCATACCTCTGCACGCGTGTCTCCATTCGCGAGAAAGGCATTACCAAGGCGTAGGGGCCCAGACACGGATTTCTGCAGCCCTGACAACATTTCAGGGTGCAGCAGCTTTGGCCTTCGGACAGAGGTCTTAAGAACAGAGACGTCAGCGGGTTCCGTTTTCATTCAGTGTGCTGTTGCCAAATGCTGCTTGGGTCTCTCTGTAGACGGAAAGCCTTGCTTCACACTCACAGGGTCCCGTCTTCCACTCACGGGTCCTTTCACAGCCTAATATGTATGCAGTAGACCTCGCATGAATGTAAATGTCCGTTGCACTGAATCTTTCATGGGCTGCCCCGTCCTCCTCAAGTACACACTTTGGAACTCAAAATCACGTTTGCGCTTTGCTTCTTTTTACCAGAAAAGGCTCTGCCTGCCTCTCCCGTCAGCCACCATAGGGGGACCTTTCTAATGCTTTCCTCTCCTCTCCTTCATGCAGGAAGCTTACGTGATGGCCAGTGTGGACAATCCCCACGTGTGCCGCCTCCTGGGCATCTGCCTGACGTCCACGGTCCAGCTCATCACACAGCTCATGCCCTTCGGCTGCCTCCTGGACTATGTCCGAGAGCACAAGGACAACATTGGCTCCCAGTACCTGCTCAACTGGTGTGTGCAGATTGCGAAGGTAAGTCGATGTGGAAGCCCACCCAGAGGGGTTGTGCACAGAGCAGGGCCCGGCTCCGAAAGTAGGGCAGAGATGCCCACTAAACAGGAGGTGCGGCTGCCTTAGCTCGAGGTGCCTGTCCCTCATGGCCTGGGATGATGCGGTCATTCATGGGAGCCCCGAAGAAAAACAGCAAGGGGAAAAAAATAAAGACAGCTGGAAAATCGACAATTGGGTTCTCCATCCTGGGACAACTAAGTTTGCCGCGAGGGTACACGCGTGAGTGCGCATGTGTACCCAGACACACAGCATACGCTCTCCTTTATTTTGGTTTCAGTTGAATTGATTCCTTTTGGCATCAAATCAGTGCCTGTCCCACTGCACGTTGAAAATCTAATGATATGACTACATTTAAACAATTTTCTCTTTATTAGGTGTTAGTATGATTTGATGGCCAGTGCTCTTATTTCTCTGGCGTCCTTTGTGTTGACTATTACGGTCAAGATGTGGCTTCTGCCCAGTCGGGACTTGATAACAAGGCAAGCAGGGAGGCTGAGGCCGAGACTGGGACTCAGATGGCAGTGTGGCTGTGACAACAAGGGCAGGTGCTGGGTGCGAGACCCGGCAGGTGAACAGGTGCTTCTGCTGCTTCACTGGGACTCCTCATGTGCCCACCCCTCCTCTGTTAACAGGCCTGATCCAGAGCGAGGGAGGGCAGATAACGCTGACAGTGGCCAGGTGGCCCTACCTGTGTGCTGAGGACAGAAGCAGAGCCATGTGCTGGGTATTTAACTACCCATCTGGCCTCCAAAGGACTTGTACTTTAATCTCAAAACTCCCCCCCCTTTTTGCTAATGTTTATTTATTTTTGAGAGAGTGCGAAGTGGGGAGGGGCAGAGAGAAGGGGACAGAGGATCTGAAGCGCGCTCTGTGCTGACAGGCCGACAGCAGCGAGCTCGTTGCGGGGCTCGAACTCACAAACCACGAGATCATGACCCGAGCCGAAGTCGGTTACTGAACTGATGGAGTGGCCCAGGCTCCCCTCAGACCTCTCTCTCTTGACCCCAGCACTGCATCAGTTATTTGCAACCCAACTGGCCAAATTCTGTTTTTTCCTGGCAATGTTTTACTGGGTTGAATTTGGGGAGTTTGTGGGCAGGCCCCTTTCTGAGCGTGTATGTCATTGACATTGTCTGTCTCCCCAGTGCAGCAGGGTGTGGAGGGGTGTGCTGGGGCCACAGAGTCAGAAAACCTGTCTTCCACCGGGTGTTGTTTGGTTCCTGCCTGCTCACATCACCCCGCATCGTGGTGGTAGTCAGTCCTGTGGAATTACTCTGGCAGTGTTCTGACCTTAATTCCTAGCAGGTGTGTGAGGTGACTGATAGGACAAATAAAACATGTCTGGGGCACTGGCCAGCCAGTGGATGCCCATAATACCACAGGACAGACTCTTGCTGAGAGCACCGGCACCAAGGGAAGGCAGGCTCCTTTCCTGAATCCAGGGTTCTGCGCCATTTTGGCCAAGTGGGAGGCCACCTCCCAGGATGACCAGAGAGCAGCACGTTGCTGTTTATTCCGGTGCCATCTACAGCTGCTGGAGGCTCCCAGTACCCTGGGAAGTGGGAGGGCTCTCCTCCTCTCACCATCTCTAGTCGCCTGGTGTTCCTGTCATTCTCCCAGCCGTACCCTGGCCACAGAGCAGAGGGGTTATTTGTGTTATTAGAGAACAGCCCTGGAAGTGGGGAGCCATGCCTCCGATGCTGTGGTTTCATGAAAATGCTCATTATTTCTGTGACTGGTTTAGTTTCCTGAGGCTGCCACAAATTGTCACAGACTGGTGGCTTACCACAACGGTAACCCACCCTGTCACAACTCTGCAGCTCAGCAGTCCAAAATCAAGGTGCCAGCTGGGCCATGCCCTGTCCGAAGTCTCTAGGGAAGAATCTGTCCTTGCCTTTCCTTTTTTGGTAGCTCTAGACATCCCCAGGCTCCTGGCTGTGTCCCTCCAACCTCTGCCTGAGTCTTCACATAGCCTCCTTCTCTGTGTCTCAGTCAAAATTGCCTTTTCCATTCTCTTAAAAGACACCTGTCACCCCTAAATCCAGGGTGATTTCATCCAAGACCTTTACCTGGTTACATCTCCAACACCCTGTATCCAAACAAACCAGGTCACTTTCTGAGGTTCCTGGTCAGCATGAAACTCAGGGACCCTATTCAGTCCGGAACAGTGGCTGATCTGGGGAAGGAGGTGGTTAGCCCCAAGTAGGTTTTACTGAATATAGAATTATTTCTAGAGGTCTGCTCATACGCTGACTCCTGAACCCAGAAATTCTCACTTAGCTTTCTTCCTCGATTATCTAAGGCAACAAACTGGGAGTATGGCCCTCCGTACCTTGCTTTATTTGCTTTATTTTCTTTTAAGCACATCTTGCTACCTGGGAAGATGTGGCTTATGTACTTGTTCACTCGAGTGTGTGCCCACCTGCCCCATCTGGAAGGTGAGCCCTGGAAGAGTGGGTGTCCTGGCCGCATCGCCACCCGGGGCAGAGCGTCCAGATCTCTGTATATCTGCGGCCGGCTTCTCCTCCCAGATTCATGAGGCCGACTTCACCAGAGGGTGCCAAGAGACTGAGCATTTCTTCTCTAATTATCTCATGGCAACCACCAGCTCCACGAAAGTGACATTTCTTGTGATGGGGCACATAGCCTCTGCAAGTTTTGTCCAATACAGAACTGTGTTTACGAGTCAGCGGAGTGTAGATTCAAATCTCAGTGGTGGCATTTATTAGCCATGTGACCTCCGGCAAGTTGCTTGTCTTTTTGTGCCTAGCCTCTTTGGCTGTAAACGAGATTCTGCCATCGGTCCTCCTGGGTGGTGAGGACAACCCCATTTAGCCTCTGTGACGCATCTATCATGGTTCCCGCATGCATGTGGTGCTCACTGAATGCTCCCTCTCTCCGTTTCTTGCCCCATATTTTGGCTAAGTTTTGTTGCATCAACAACTGAAATCTAAGCTGAAATGCTGTCTTCCTCGAGTTGTACATCCGCTTTCATTTAGTAGAGCATCTCCTGTTTCCGGATCTTCTCGCAGTCATGAGTTGTTTTTTTTTTTTTTCCTCTCTCTCCTTTGCACCCTTACGTTTCAATCTGCCTGACCCCTGGTGTCTACAAAGTTGGAAGTGTATTTTACCCTAAACACCAGCTTCTCCGACCAAAATGGAAAAAAAACACACAAACATAAATATGCTGGTAGCCACAGCAAGGAGGAATTCAGCTTTGCCTGGGCTCTGTCATAGGAGTTACCAGAGTCCCCGCGTTGAGTTTCCAGGGCCTGAGAGTTTTGCAAGATCGTTCTCCATATAACGTTACTCACAATTTCAGCCCGTTAATTGAAATCCACTATTCTGTCTATTGTACTTTGTTTAGCTCTACTTCACATTGATGTTCTTCCAGGTGGTGGCTGTTAGCGGTCTGGGATAGATTTGCTCTCTAATTCAGAAGAGAAATCTTTTCCCACTCTATTTGAATAGCTGTAGTGATGGAGTGCCTGTCCCGGAGGGAAAGGAAAATAATGGTTTCCTCAGTCGTGAAGAGAGAAATTTGCTCTTGGGTTAGTGACTTTTTATCTAAGTATGAAATGCTGTTTTTGAAACCACCCAGAAACACTTAGTGGCTGACCAGAAACTAAACTCGTGGCATTTTTAAAGTGGGATGCATTGACTTATAAACGTCCTGCATTGATTTACAAAGGCATGGGCTCTCTTGGGAAGTTTTCTCAATATTGATGGAGAGCTGGCCACTGTTAGGCAAGTTTATTTTCCTGGCTGAACTGCTGAGAGGACAAATTATATCACCTGGGCAAAAGGAAAAGAAAAGAGAAGAAGGAAGGGACTCGGTCAGGATGGGACTAGGAGAGCAGAAGAGAGCCACAGCCCCTCACCATACACGGTGAAAATGGATTCAATTCTCCGGTCTCAGGACCGCCACCTGCCCCCAGTCAGAAAGATCTTTGTTTCCTAAGCTCCTGGCTCATGAGGCCGGGTAGCTCCCACTTGCTGGGACTTAGCTGCTTCAGAAAGTGTATCCACTCTTTCTGGCTACATAAGGCAGCTAGTAAGTCCGAAAATATATCAGATGGCACAATAATGTTATAGTATGCTCTAATCTGAAAGATCCTATTATCCTATCATCCATCTCTTGGAAAATACCCCTCAGAGTATCCGTTGTCCCGCACATTATTGCAAAGTCCCGCAGGAAAGCAAGCTCTCCAGACTGTGCTTAATCCGTCATTTTCCCAAACCTTTGGGACAAAAGAACTTTCTCATCACCTAACCCTGATTAAGATCTCACGGAGTTGAGTTTTCAGGGAATTGGCATACATCACGGATCCTCGGGATCAGGCCCAGTGGGGTTTGAAGACAGAAGGCAGGAGGCAGCAGAGGCTCTTGGGAAGACATGGGCTGCAGGGCCATTCTCTGACCACAGCTCGATGGGCACCAAACCATGCTTAGGTCAGGCTGTGAGATACAGTTTAATAAGGATAAACTTAAAAAGTTAGTTCAAAGCTTTCATTTTGGAAGTACACGGGATTACTTGGTGTGGTGTAAGTTTATCTGAAGAAGCCCCAGGTGTTTTCACGGGCCACACATTTGTCAGAACCGTCACTGCCTGGGACCCGCTAAAAGGGGGAGGAGACAAGATGGGCAGAGCCATTCGCAGGTTATCAGGTCCAGGTGAGGAGAAAGAAGTGCTCGTTCTACCCTGATGTAGCCGGAACATTCCAGGCCACGTATGTTCGGTTCTGGGTGCCCCGTCATGAAACCCACGTTGACAAACTCTACTGTGGTCATAATAGATGAGCAGGGGTGTGAGAGAATGAAAATCATGCTGGCTGAAGAACTAGGAAAAGAACTACAGTCTGTTAGTCTAACCAGGGTGTCGTGGCAAAGAGACACTCCATTCTCTGGAACTTCAGATGCACAGACTCCTGGTCCTGCCTGGGCTCTGGCCTTCCCACTCAGGTCAGCTCCCTCTACACTCCAGGTCAGGATTCATCAAGGTGAGGTTCAAGGTGCAGCCCAAGGGTGCTGATTCACCACTGACCTCTGCTCCGTCCTCAGAAAGGACGACTTCCAGGAGCTGATTCCCCTGCAAAGCACCCTCCTCTGTAAACACCTAGGCAACAAGACAGATCAGCAACAGAGCCAAACAGTAGATCCAGTTACCAGACATTTCAGTTATTTGGATTATTTTTTACTTACTCTCGAATGTTCCACAAAAAGTTACAGTTGCATTTAATCAACCTAAATGATCGCTTTGCAGGAAGTCATTAAAAAGCCAAAAGTTACTGTGCTGTTAAAATAACAAAGCATCAAAATACCAACGTTTAGATATTTCACTTCGTCATTTCTTGGGCGTGTATGTGCCAGTATTAGGAATCGTGTGAAATAGATGTATAAATAAGATGAAATTTCTTATCTCCCCAGTTTATAAACCAGTGAGGGAACCGGAGCCACACAGCTAGCAGTGTTGCAGGGAGTGAATGGTCAGAGCAGGAGAGCTGGGTGCACGGAGGACAGACTCGCACAGGCTGCTATGAAGAACACACGGGGTCCGGCAAGGTGGGCTCAGTCTGTCAGCCAGGCACCAGGTGCTGTGAGGACAGTGGGGAGGGGACGGGGGGGATGGGCAGGGGATGGGCACACCAGCCTGTGCCTTAGCCTCGAGAGTTCTGTGCTGGAGACGTGAGTGAGAGGCCTGACCCGCCTGTTGGCAGTGAGCACACAGTGAGAGGTGGCCATCCCACAGTGTCAGGAATGCAGAGCAGCTCAGGGGCTGAGAGCTGGGCTGCTGCGGGAAGGGAAGGGCAGGGTGCGGAGCTAGAGAGGAGGAGGGGAGGCCCCGGCAGGGCCAAGAAGACAGCTTCGGATGAAGAAAGCAAAGGGCGCCTCTCGGGAATTTGTTCACGATCAGAATTTTTGGGAAAGTGGAGGAGTCGCGGCCTAATTCAAGCTCATGGCAAAAAGGAGGGAGAAGTGTGGGTGGATTTGGCAGTTCGGGGGAGATGATGAAGGGCTTTCACTGGGCACCATCCTGAGTGTTCTACATGGATTAACTTATTTAACCATCTGAGGAGCCCAGTTTACATATGGGGAAACTGAGGCACAGGCATGTGTAAGTCACTTGCCGAGGTCTTGAGCTAGTAAGTAGCAAAATCAGGATTGGGCCCCAGACAGCCAGTCTCCCAAGTCCATACTGTTTTGTATTCTTTTCTTTTTTTTTTTTTTTAAATATATTTATTTAAAGTCAAGTTAGTTAACATAAAGTTTCAGGAGTAGAACCCAGTGATTCATCACTTACATATAACACCCAGTACTCATCCTTAACAGGTGCCCTCCTTAACGCTCATCATCCATTTAGCCCATCCCCCACCGACCTCCCTTCCAGCAACCCTCAGTTTGTTCTCTATAGTTAAGAGTCTTTTATGGTCTTCCTCCTTCTCTGTTTTTATTTTTCCTTCCCTTCCCCTATGTTCATCTGTTTTGTTTCTTAAATTTCACACATGAGTGAAATCATATATTTGTCTGACTTACTTCGCTTAGCATAATACACTCTAGTTCCATCCACGTTGTTGCAAATGGCAAGATTTCACTCCTTTTGATGTCCGAGTAAAACTCCATTGTATATATAAACCACATCTTCTTTATCCATTCATCAGCTGTTGGATGTTTGGGCTCTTTCCATACTTTGGCTGTTGTTGATAGTGCTGCTATAAACATCGGGATGCGTGTGCTCCTTCAAATCAGCATTTTTGTAGCCTTTGGATAAATACCTAGTAGTGCAACTGCTGGGTTGTAGACTAGTTCCATTTTTAATTTTTTGAGGAATTTCTGTTCTATTTTCCACAGTGGTTACACCAGTTTGCATTCCCACCAACAGTGCAAAGGGGTTCTTCTTTCTCTGCATCCTCGCCAACATCTGTTGTTGCCTGAGTTGTTAATTTTGGCCATTCTGACAGGTGTGAGGTGATATCTCATCGTGGTTTTCATTTTCCGTACTCTTGCACTTGCTGTCATGGCTCAGGGCAGAACCCACAGACCAGTGAGCCTGGCTGGTCTGCTGTCCCCTCACAGTAGGATGTTGGTGCCAAACGAGCCCTGTCTGGGATTGGAAATTCTGATACTTTCTACCTCTTCTGGGTAGGGGCTCAGTGGTAAGTGAAACATACTATTGAGTTTACTCTGCCAAAACCATCTGCCAGCCTCTCTACTTCCTACTTTGTGCCATTTCCGTACTCACGAAGTCAGGGGTCAATGGACTCCCCATAGCTGTTTATGAAATAGAACAGAAATGGATCCCAGCCTCTCACTCTGGACTCCTCCCAAGAGTTGTAGGATGCTGCAGCCCTCAGGGAAAAGAGTCTGTAAATGTCAAACTCAACCACCCCCAGTCCTTTCTTCTTCCGTAGGTGGTATGCCAGAAAAATCCTTAATATCCGTGTGAAGCATATCCCTGGGCTTCTCTTGTGTGCATACAGGTTCCAAGCTGGCTCTTCAAATTCCCGTATAACCTTCATATTTCAAAATTCATCCTAGCTGTCCTGTAGTAATTAACAAAAATAAATATGTTGATTTAAATTAAAGAGAGGATCTCTTCAGGAAATGAGCTCCCCAAAGAGGCCCTACTGAGCCCGTGATGATACAGCTTCCTGTGGTTCTCTGTGTAGATGGGCTCTTATCACGTCTCTTATCTTTGCTGACTGGTTAAGATAGAACTTTGCTGGGCACTGAGATGGTCTTTGAAACTGCCTCTATAAGTGTGGGACAGAGACTTGATGAATAGAGTTTTATCTAAGTTCAAATGAGCCTAATCTTGCCGCCCCCAAATCATCTCTGATTTAAACCCCTCTGGCTGATTAGCTGGTGCTCCAGAGGATGTAAACGGCTCTTTCCTCCCCATTCCCAAGGCTTCTCTAAAGACCGATGTTCTGAGAAAACGTCACAATTTATTAAAGTGGTTCTGGTCTTTTAAAGACCGGAGGGTCTTTTTGTTTGTTTATTTGGAGTTTCTTCGACATCTGAGGCAGCCTTTGGGCCAGCATGCGAGTATCAGTAGGAAATTAGGTCTGGGTCCCAATGGTGGTCTTAAGGACCCAGAGCACTTGGTCCAACCGGCCTCTAGACCCTCTGGGGCGGCTCTCAAGGTGGTCATGTGGGTGCCGGGACCCCAGCACCAGAGTGGCTTTCTTTGGAGGTGTATTTGAAATGTCTGGCACATCATCAGTGCTCACAACTGTCCACTGCTCTGATCATTCATTCATTCATTCATTTTTCAACAACTTTTGTGCAAATGTGTCCAGTGCACAGATTGTTAGGCATTCCAATAGGCAGAATGAAAGGTTTGAGATGGTAGTTAGATGAAGCTGGAAATACCCTCTAACATCCCCCCTTGGGGGTCTTGTGAACTCAGAGCACAAATTTGAAATAAAGTCAGAGGGATAGGGCAAGGTTGACGGGCTCCCGTGTGTCAGGACTTAATGTGTGATCATTACTATATGAATGTGCAACAGCTACGTGATCCCTACCACTGAGGCAATCTTCGGGAAAGGTCTGATGAGCACGCAAGCCATGCAGGGTGGAAGGAAAAAGAGAAAACAAGGGCAAGAGAGAAAAGGAAGGAGGGAGAACAAGTGAGCTAATACAGCCTGGAATGCACATGTTGTGCTAACCAGGCGAGAGGCCAAGCTCAGTTAACCCTTTTGGAATGGGTAAGAGTACACCATGTTTAATAGAGGACTTACTCTTGTATAAGAGACAGGAGGACCAAGCAGGAACCAAAGGAGAAAAGGAAGCTGATGAATGGAGCCCCCTGTGAAGGGGTCGTGGGGAGAGGTGACAGGGCGTAGTAAGTCAGCCTTCTGTTTGGAAGTGTTTTCTCAGTTTCTGTTCCTTCCCTCTCACTCTCCACATGCCATTCCTAAATAATAATCCCTAATTTGGAAACGCTGTCCCCTGGAGAGCCTGCTGGTTTCCTCTTGAGTAGACGTGAGCCCTATTAACCTTATTATGCAGCACCTGAGAAATCTTAGAACGGGGGCACTTAAGTCAAACAGTATCTTAAACATTCAGGAACTTTCTAGATAGTACCACAGAGAAGGGAGACATGGGAATTAATCATTTTTTTCCCAAGGAAAGAAAAACATTGAAGCCCTCAAAAATAGCCCGCAAAGACTAATTACTGGTAGCATCTTCCTAAGATCCTACTTTCCTATGAGGGTTAGTTTTGCTCTAGAAAGAAAAAAATTGGGGGCGCCTGGGTGGCTCAGTCGGTTAAGCATCTGACTTCAGCTCAGGTCATGATCTCACAGTTCATGGGTTCGAGCCCCGCGTCGGGCTCTGTGCTGACAGCTCAGAGCCTGGAACCTGCTTCGGATTCTCTCTGTCTGTCCCTCCTCTGCTTATGCTCTGTCTCTCTCTCAAAAATAAATAAACATTAAAAAAAATAAGAAGAAAAAAATTTTAATGTCACTTCACTAATAATGTTTACCTAACATCCGTGCAAAAGGAAGCAAAGAATTTGCCAGAAAATCTGGGAATCCATATCTACCTACAGGTACTCCCTTCCATTGCCCCGACATGGAAGTCCTGCCATAGCTACAAAAAAGCTAGAGAGTAATGCAGGGTCAGTGAAGCCCATTTGGCTCCATTTCATGCATTTCAATAAGCATTTCTGTGCCTGTCTTTACTGGGGACCTCATGAGTGTTGTCTGTAAAGAAGGTTGGAAACCTGGCCCATTCTCCCGGCTGGAGAGAGAGAAGCACATTTGTGAGTAAGTGGGAGAGAATGTGGGACAAACAACATAAGATGTCTGCAGAACTTAATGGCTTCTCCCACCTGCCAGACTGGCCCTGCACAGAGGTGAGAGCTGCCACACTCATGTCAACAGGTTGGAGCTTGGGAAGGTCTCAGGGAGCTTGGCTGAGCCAGGCAGGCATGGAGCAAGGAGGAGTAGCGGCCGGAAGTGACCTCACTTGCCAGCAGGAAGTGAGTGCGACAGACCCCAAGAAAGCTGTGGGCAAGGACAGGAGTTGAGGGGTAACACTTCTGGGAATTCAGGTGTCAGGCCATGTGCTGGGTGCTTCTCAAGTATTCTTTCTTTCTTTTGCTTTAGCAGTGACTCTGGTTACAACAGAATTAGGGTGGCAACCCAAAGAGGGGGTGGGAAGGGCCACCTTGTAAAAGCAGATGCGGTATCCATGTGATTGCAATGAAAAAAAAAATCAAACTGGAAAAAGAAACAATCTTCTCCATTGGTAGCGAATCCCGTCAGGTCGTCCAGGGAAGCAGGAGGGGAGTGTGGCTTCACATCACCCAGAAGCAGGGCTCTGCCCCAGCCTGGTGAGCACCCTTACCTTCCCTGCTTCGTAGATCAACTAAGCACAGGGAAGGGGACACCAGGCAGGGGGCACGGTTGCCCGAGTCCAGACAGTCGTCCAGCCAAGTTTCAGCCCTACAGCAGACTTCTGGCTCTGTCACTATTTAGTAGGTAGTTACTGGGGCGCATGGGTGGCTCAGTCGGTTGGGCGTCCGACTTCGGCTCAGTTTGTGGGTTCGAGCCCCATGCCGGGCTCTGTGTGACAGCTCAGAGCCCGGAGCCTGCTTCGGATTCTGTGTCACCCTCACTCGCTGCCCCTCCCCTGCTTGCACTCTGTCTCTCTCTCTCTCTCTCTCTCTCTCTCTCAAAAATGAATTACCGTTAAAAAAAAAAAATTTAGTAGGTGGTTACTAGTGTTGAAGGTGCAAGTAACTGTGTCCTGCAGGGGAAGCACACAGATGGGTGCAAACACAAGTCCCTGATGCAGAAAGCTCAGAGCCTATGGGAAGATGGCCTCAAATCCCTGTGCGCAGGCACCAGCTCTCCCGAGGGGAGCGCCTTGCCATCTTTGTATGAACCCAGGTCCGCGCTCTCCAGGGGAGTCGGCTAACCAGTGCGTTCCCTCACCGCACGGCCCCATGTTTCAGGGCATGAACTACCTGGAAGACCGGCGCTTGGTGCACCGTGACCTGGCAGCCAGGAATGTCCTGGTGAAGACGCCACAGCATGTCAAGATCACAGATTTTGGGCTGGCCAAACTGCTTGGCGCCGAGGAGAAAGAATACCATGCGGAAGGAGGCAAAGTAAGAAGCTGGCTGGTAGACCAGCAAGCATTTTCTTGCCAGCAAACTGACCCATGTAGGGGACCTTCTCAGAAGTTCTGGGTGAGGTCACAGCAGCTGCCCTGACACCTGGATCGAGCCAGGGTCATCTTCTGGCCACGCAGGCTGGAGTCGCTGCTTTGAGAACAGGATTTGCTGGGAGAGTGGGTATAGATGGTTCTATCACGTTCAGAGGCCAAAGCCACAACTGCGAGCCAGCTCTGTCTTCAGGTGACCGTTGGCCTGGGTTAGGTTTCAGTCTCCTCCTCCAGGATATAGCACCCTTCAGAGGAGCATCTGGGAAGTGTTACAGCCAATTTGGTGGCACACAGCTCTTGAGGACATCTTAGAAATATGGAAAATTCCCCATGCTGTTCTAGAGCTCCTGAGGGTCTCCATGACTCTTGTAGAGTTGGCTCCCTCCTCCCAGACAGGCTTAAGGATCCTCCGGGGGACTGTCTCCCAGCACTGAGGGGTGCAGGTCCCCCAGGATTTCCAAAGCAGCTGTACCCCTCTTAAGCTTCATTCTGGCCTCTATGGCTCCAAGCAGCTTCAAACACCCCTAAACGTGAGGTGGCTAGGACCACAGTGCACGACCAGGGCCCCCAGCCCCCATCAGGTGCACCCAGTTCACCAGAAGAGCCCACAGACCAAAGGTCCTCAGCTGAGGCATTTATGAAACTGCATGTGGGGACCAACAGAATAGCCCTGTTTTCTACCAGGTATTAAACTTGCTCCTCCCGCTGGCGGGGGGAGCACTGCTCCTGGGGTACTGGGGTACAGTGGCCTGGCTCTCCCACATTTGTCACTTGTAATTTGTTCCAATGTGATCTAGTTTTTTTTCAACAGAGGGAAGCTAACAGTTTACCTTATTACTTTTTCTCTCATCCTTTCAAGGTGCCTATCAAGTGGATGGCTTTGGAATCAATTTTACACCGAATTTACACCCACCAAAGTGACGTCTGGAGCTATGGTGAGTCAAAATCTTGATGCTAATGAATGCGTACTGAGACTAAGCCGGCTTGTATCGTTTGTTGATTTACATTATATGCTCTGTCATCCAAATATTGTCTTTTGAGACCATGGCTGATAATAGTGTCCTCGTTGCTGTCTATTATACTAAGGACATGACAAAGGAAATTGAGTCTAACTACCACACTGCCTGTCACTGGAGATATCAGTGAACTAGTCAAGAGGGGGGAAAGGGAGGGAGAGAGAGAGCTTGGACTTAGGAAATGCCTGTACCTGCGACATCAAACCAAACTTGACCTCTTGCCATGGATTTGAAGTGAACCAAAAGCAGATGACAAATGAGGTTTCATGGGGAAGAGTTTCCGGGTAGAGAAATGAGGTCTTGTGACAGACTAACTCAGTGGCTGTTGTTTCCTGCAGTGAATGGTGGTCTGTGTGTATCAGAGAGAATGACTTGACAAGAGTGCACTGTGAGGATGTGTCTGTGGGGAAAAAAATAATAATAGTAGGCAAGGGAAATAGTTACTGCTTGTGGCTCTAGTGAGGACATCTCATCGGGACTGACTCTCTGTTTCCCCCTCCAAATCTCCCCATGGCCCTGCACAGGCCTGTGCCTCTCCTCTCAAACACTCCTTTCCCATTCTTGCCTCATTGCCTTTGTACAAAGGACATCCTGAGCCTACAAGGGCCTCACCATTTAAGAAAGTGTCACTAGCACATTTTCACTGACTGCTGTGCTAGGCACCCACACCTGTTCACAGTCAGCCCTCACAAGTCCAGCAATCTGCTGGAAGGCTGCCAAACAGCTCATCTAATATATTTATCCATGAATTATCCGTCTATTTCCACTATTAAAGCAATGGGGGTGAAGGGGAGGGGCCACCCCCTCCGTAGAAATGGGTACTTGGGGAGAGAAATATTGAAACAAATTTCCAAGAGTAATTTAGTTATTATCACAAAACCAAATCATTAAGGATATCATCTGTTTAGTGGTTTTTTTTTCATAATACTATTGACTTCCTAATATTCTAAATGTGCTTTAATTTTATGGATCTTTGTCTTCTGCTGAGAATGCAAGCTTTACAAAGACAGAGATCTTTGTGGGTGAACAAGTGAATTTTTACACGTGCCTGTGAGCGGGGCTGCCTGCCATGAATGAACCAGATGAGGAAATAAAGCTCTTCTCATGCCTTGTTAGTTTAGTCATTTCCAAGATATGTCTACTCCCCAAGAGGGATAGGAGGAAATGCTTCTTTTCCTGATCCTGAATCCCGGCCAGAGGCATCCGCATTGTCACCTCCCTCCCTCAGTGACACCATAGCAAGAGTTGCCATGGGTCTTTTCTCTTCCTGTTCTACACACATTCATCTATTCTCCAGACAACAGGCAAAAACTATTTTTAAACTAAAGCAGGCTTTTACTTCTCTGAGTATCATCCTTCTTTGGTTTTCCATGTATGTTCCAAATAAGACCTGAGCCCCTAACCACGGTGGGTGAGATCACAATTACGACAGGTCTGGCTTGTCCAGGATCATGTGGCCGAGTTTCCATCCTTGCCACTGGCGTGAGCCAACTCACAGTCCGTGAGTTGATCCACATTTGTTGAATCGATGAACACTCTCTACAGTTCTGTGACTTAATACCTTTGAATGATTACCAGTATCAGAGACTCAGCATCACTATGGCGGTCATGTGGTTTTCATTTCGGCGGAAGATGTGCTGTCAGCCATTAGGATCGATCTGTTGTCCCTGGCAGTACGCTGGAATTGTTAAACCGTAAGCCTGAAGTTTTAGTTTAGAAAACATATCCTGTTACCCCACTCTCTAGTCCCCATTCAAGACAAACTATTTTAATAAATTAGGAATGTATGTGTTATGCGTAGGAGTTGAAAAGAGAATTTGTGCCATGTTTCAGGCCCACTCAAACCTTGACTTCCCAGAGGAATTGTGCACATTTAAATTTTAATGTTGCTTTATTTTTGAGAGAGAGTAAGGCAGAGGGACAGAGCACGAGTGGGGGAGGAGCAGCGAGAGAGGGAGACACAGAATCCGAAGCCGGCTCCAGGCTCCGAGCTGTCAGCACAGAGCCCGACGCGGGGCTCAAACTCACAAACCGTGAGATCATGACCTGAGCCGAAGTCGGACACTTGGCCGACTGAGCCACCCAGGCACCCCTCGATGTGCATATTTAAACACAATGTCTAAACCTAGTTATAGGAGAATTCATTGACTTCATGGATCTGGAGATGAGATATTTTTTCATCCAGTCCATATTGACACTGGTGAGGAAGGACAGGAGAATCTACTTTCTTACCCCTGAACCATTACTTTACTCCATTTTTCACTCCTGCATGTTGCATATTCAGGTCATTCAGTTTGGTGGTGGCCTCTGGATGATCCAAGCAGACCTGCGGTAATAGGTATCTAGAGGCCAGCTCTAAAGAAAGTCTGTCATCAGACCAATTGGATTATCAGGAAACTGCCAGGATCCTGTGTCTGTCCCTCTCCGTGCAGTCGGGGACCTGGGCTCAGTCCCACCGGACTCCTCTCTTAGTCTCCCCAGTGCTCCTTCGCTGTCCAGGTTTCTAGAGCAGAGAATCCCGTCAAGGGAGGAGGCACAGAGATGGAAGGATCGTCAGAACTCAGGGAGGGCCTGGAAAAACACCAATTCTAAAACTGCTTTGCTTTTTTTTTTTTTTTTTTTAATCATGATGCTTGATTATTTTTTTGAAATAAACGGTATGGTGTTTTTAGGTTTGTTAAAAAGATTATGGGGTTCTCTGTTTCCAGTTTTTATTATCATTTTAAAACGTGCAGTGTATATAACCCTGTCTGTAGGTCTCCATCTTCCGTAGATCCAAGTCGTTTAGGGGAGATGTCTGAGTGTGTGACTCCTGCTTCCTTGCATAATAACATGTATGTCATTACGGTGCTTGTGTTGTCATTGTTGCTGTTACTGAAGTTTACCATTTATTGGCCACTTACTATTCGCCTGGCCTTGTCTGAACATTTCCGTTGTGTTATCTCATTTGATCTGCACAACTGTCTTCTAAGACAGATGCTGTTATTATCCCACTTTACCCAAAGGTAAAATGAGTTTTCCACCACTCAAGCTAATGGCCCAAAGCCACAGGAACATGGGTTTTTAAATGTTAGAAACATGTAAATGATGACTAAAGGCAAGGCCGTGTGATTATTATCGACTCGTAAAGCAACTCTTCATCCTCTCAGGAGTCACCGTTTGGGAGTTGATGACCTTTGGGTCTAAACCTTACGACGGAATCCCCGCAAGTGAGATCTCGACCATCCTGGAGAAAGGAGAGCGCCTCCCGCAGCCACCCATATGCACCATCGATGTCTACATGATCATGGTCAAGTGTGAGTGACTGCTGTGGCCATCCACTCTTGCCTAGCTGGACCTTGGCACTCAGAGCCCCTTGTTGTGCCTGGAAAGGCATCACTGCCCTTAGCCAAAAAAATTGAGGCCTCTGATTCCCTGAGGAAATATTGTCACATCTTTACAGCAGGCACTCGAGTCCAGGAACATCTGTAAACACCCTCTTCCAACATTCTTCAGGAAGCACTTGCTTGACCCTTTGAGCACTGTGACCTGGCATGTGCCCATGTTTGGAAGCAAATAAATAAAATCAAATTCCTCCATAAGCCATTACACCGAAATATTCTAGTCTCTGAGTTGCTCAATGAAAAAGGCACTCTGCGTTTTGAGGCCCGTTACCAGAGAGACAGAATGTTTTTAAATGCCTGACAATGAGTAAGCACATGAGGCTAACAGAGTCAACATTTGTGTCTTGACTTCAGCCTTTCAAATAATAGATCAACGTGAGGTCTTGTGCAGTGTAGCAAGTACGCATTTTAATCTAAATAAGAGTGTGTAACTTGATTGATGCTGTTATTCCACGCGTTCAGCAGGCTCTGAAGGTAACGTTATACTGATGAAACAAGGGAGCACAGGGGGTATGACAGGGCCAAGTTGATGTAAATATTACTGCCTTTCTGAACTTCAGACCACAGAGGTAAGCTACTCTCACTTCCTCGCTTTGGGCCGGGGAAGCTGGGGCCCAGAGAGGTTACATGATTCCTCTAAGGTCACATAAGCAGTCTGTCCAAAAATAGCTTGACATCCTGCTGATAGAAAGTAAATGTGAACCCTCAAGAGACGCGAGGATTTCCAGCTGAGAACCGTTCTTCCAGCTTGTTTGATCCAGACTTAGATCGTTGTGTAATCAAATGTGCCAGTGAGGTTAACATGTGTCTTAAGGAAGACTCGGGAACACCCCCCTCGCTTGCGTGCTTGGTTACTGAATATGTAAGACAATGAAAGCACCAGGATGGGAAGTTCCCAAACCCTGAGGCTATTAAAGAAAGTCCCTAACTTTCTCTAAATTGAATCTAGTGTCCAGCTTGCAAGACTGCCAAGTGAATATAGATGAGCGTGGACGTCCCGGGAGGACTTTGCCGGAGAGCCTGCACGCCGGGGGCTGCCTACAGTCAGAGCAGTTCACAAATAGTGCGGCCCCCGATGCTGGGTCACTTGCGGTGAAAATGCCGGCACTCTGGCTCTAGGAAGAGTAGGCATAGAAAATTAGAGGATGCTCCTGTCATTCTGATTCAAGTGTACTGTGTCATCACGGTCTATAAACTGTGACCAACGCTCGTCTGCCAAGACAGAAACGTCTATCACAGAGATTAGGTTTCTGCATCACTTATTTGCCTACAAAGAGGTCACCATAAATGCCCCCGTGAAGCAGTGCCATCTCTACCATTTCTTTCAGGGCCTGACTGTACTGTTTTCCTCATTCCTTCCCCAGGCTGGATGATAGATGCAGACAGTCGCCCGAAATTCCGTGAGTTGATCATTGAATTCTCCAAAATGGCCCGAGACCCCCAGCGCTACCTTGTCATCCAGGTACCGGATCACAGTCTGAACTTCCACTGGGAGAGGTCCCTCTGATGGGCGTCAAATGTCACCGTGTTGCATCGTGGGCCAGCTCGGCCTCCCTGTCTCCCAGGTCCCGTCCTTAAATCCTCAATGCATTTGCAGCAAGCCTTGAACTAAGAGGAGGGCATGTGTGGTGCCTCCAAGTTCACTTGCCATTCCCTTCTAAAGTCTAGTGCCCAGACACGCCCCCTCCCGTATGTCACCTTTACATTTCAGTTAGCCAGAGCCTTCGCGCGGTCTGATGGAGAAGCGGGGCTTGGTGTCAACCAATCTGGCTTCAGATCTCTGGCTCTCCACTTCCCACTTTAGGTTAAAACCAAACTCACGGGGCTGTTTTAATTGACTCAGTGAAATAATGAATGCAGAACATATCGCATAGCACCCAAAGGTGCTGCTTAGCATTCCGGTGTGTGTTGGGGGGTGGGGGAGAGGGGGTCTCCACGCACCTCCAAGCAAGCAGTTCTCTGACACTAGCTGGGTGTCTCTCCCCAAATCTCCATGTGTGCACTGGCCTCGAAGCTCTCTGACCCTGGTCCCTGTGGGTTTATATGGAGTCTTCATTAAATAGGCATTATTGATTAAATTGCTGACCATGGGGACTGATGCAACCTCCAGCGCCTCCCCCATTCCAAGACATCAGGGGTGAGACGGATAGTTCCAGTCCTTGGGTGTGGTCCTAAAGCCACTCATTAATGTAGCAAAAGACACCTTTGCAGCTCTCATCACTTCGGAAATTCCTGGGGTCTGAGAGTTCTGTGTCCTGAGTAGGGATAAATTTCTTATTACAAATGACCACAGCACCTAACAGCATAGTAACACTCAATAAATGCTGCTGCTTCGCCCCTGTCTTCTTCCTCTTATGCTGTTTCTATTTTATTCAGGGTCTTTTATTTTATTTTATGTTTATTTATTTATTTTTGAGAGAGAGACAGAGAGAGACAGAGAGAGCGTGAGCATGCTTAAGCAGGGGAGGAGCAGAGAGAGGGAGAGAGAGAGAATCTCAAGCTGGCTCTGTGCCGACAGAGCAGAGCCCAATGCAAGGCTCGATCTCATGAACCGTGAGAGCATGACCTGAGCCAAAATCAAGAGTCAGACGCTTCACCAACTGGGACACCCACCCAGGCGCCCCTCGTCCAGGGCCTTTAAAACATCAAAGAACTTTTAGTGTCTTAATGTCAGTAGGGGAGGGAAGGAAGCGGCTAGACTTCAGAGAACCAGGGTGATTTTGTTATAACTAAATTGGCGAACAAATAGGCCTCCCTGTTTGTGACCACAGATCCCTCCTCTAGGCAGGAAGTGGACTAGCATCTCTCTGGGCCTCACTAACTGTCTCACAATCTCTGCACCAGGGAGATGAGAGAATGCATCTGCCAAGCCCTACAGACTCCAATTTTTACCGCGCCCTGATGGACGAAGAAGACATGGAAGACGTCGTAGATGCCGATGAGTACCTCATCCCCCAGCAAGGCTTCTTCCACAGCCCCTCCACATCCCGGACCCCCCTCCTGAGTTCTCTGGTAGGAAATGTCATTCACTCTCAAGCTGTATCCACTGGTTTGAATGACATGTTGAGAGAAAGTGAGAGAAAATGAGACCCATCTAGTGGAACATACATAGAGTCAAAGAAGTAAATTTCAACCCAATGGTCAAGCCAATGTCAGAATGAACCAGTTAAGTGTATGAATTCTCTTATTGCATTGCCTCTACTGGATCATAACCTTTTTAGGTCTACTAAGGATTAGAATTAAATCAGAATGAAGCCTAGTTTTCTAAAGCTAATGGGTCAAGACGAAATTAAGCACCTTTAGTTATATCCCCTCCATGAGACCCACCAGTCGGTGGAAATGGGAGAGAAGATGCAAGTGTACGATCAGCAATTTTTTGTTTACCTTTTGTTTGTTGTTTGTTTGTTTACCTCTTTCAGAGTGCCACCAGCAACAATTCCACCATGACTTGCATCGATAGAAATGGGGTATGTGTGAACACCTAATAAACCAGGATTAAACAACAGCTCTGGATCATGGCTCTCTTGGACATAGAAAATGCCTGTCTTAACCCAACTAATCTTGATTTTCCTTCCTGTATCTCCTTCCTTTCTTCCCTGGTTGGTTTCCCTGACCCCTACTCTGAGGCCAGTAATAGCTATCACTTATCACAGTGCTGTTCGGTATGTGGTTTGTGGACTTGGGGTAGCAGCATTACCTGGCAGTTTGTGAGAAATGAAAACTGTCGAGCCACCGGCCCAGACCTACTTACGTAGGAATGCTGGAGGCAGAGCCGAGCCATCTGTGCTTGAGCCGGCCTTCCAAGGGGTGCTCATGCTTGATCACATGAAGCCTTGATCCAGACCCATACTTACCAAGAGAGAAGCCGCCAGCCACACGTGTCTGCTTCAATTTCAGTCGGCAACCACTGAAGAGCACAGATTATGGAACATTTCTGTTGTTGCCGAAATCCCTGCTTCACAGCACTGACCAGGTCCCTGCCACATGCTCTGTGGTCTGTGAGCCAGCAGCACTGGCATCATCCGGGGGGTGGGGGGAGGCTTGCTGGAAATGCAGAATCTCAGGCCCTCTCTAGGGCCTGCTGAATCAGAATCTGCATTTTACAAAATCTCAGGTGATTTTTATACACATCGAAGTCTGAGCAGCACCGACTAATAACCTTGCCTTCTTCCCTCCCCTCAGAGCTGCCCCCTCAAGGAAGACAGCTTCTTGCAGCGGTACAGCTCAGACCCCACTGGCACCTTGACTGAGGACAACATGGATGACACTTTCCTCCCGGCACCTGGTGAGTGGCTAACGCTGAACACGGTCATAGGCTTCCCCAGGCAGCAGGGCCAGCCTCCGTCCCCTGGTGCCCAGAGGACATGCTTCCTTCAGGCTAATCCAGAGGTGGTGACTCTGGCAAATTCACAGACACAATGTAGACAGTGAAGGCAGAGAAATACAAACCGACCGAGCACACGTGAGGGTCTTTGTATTGAGCTCAAGTCACGTCCAGGTTGGAGGTGTGCTTTTAGAATCAATCAGAAGACGTTCTAGAATTTGAAGCAGGCATTAAAGGCGTGTGTGTGCGTGTGTATGATTGTGTGTGTGTGCCAGTGTGTGAACAAGTGTGACAGATTCGATCCTGGCTCCATTCTTGGCCCATGAAACATGTATTTTCCTAATCCGAGCTTTATCCCCAGACGTACCGTACATGTGTGCACACATGCGCCTCAAGGCGGGCCATCTTTTTCCAAACTTTAAATTGGCAAGAGACAGATGTGCCAATTGCTTTGAGAAATACAGAAAGGAACGTAATTTACTTTGCAGCAACAGCCAGAGAATCATCCTCCCAGCTGTCCCTACACTTTGTTGCCTCAGGGAAGAGTATTGATAGGGTTCAGATGGTACACAGGAATCCTGCTTAGGATGATGCTTCACCTGCGATTTCTTTTCCATTTCAGAATACATAAACCAGGCTGTTCCCAAAAGGCCTGCGGGTTCCGTCCAGAACCCCGTCTATCACAATCAGCCTCTAAATCCAGCTCCTGGCAGAGACCCTCACTACCAAAATCCCCACAGCAATGCAGTGGACAACCCTGAGTATCTCAACACCCACCCCACTTGCGTCAACAGTGTGCTCGATGGCCCTACCCTCTGGGCCCAGAAAGGCAACCACCAGATTAGCCTGGACAACCCTGACTACCAGCAGGACTTCTTTCCCAAGGAAGCCAAGTCAAATGGCATCTTTAAGGGTCCTGCAGCTGAAAATGCAGACTACCTAAGGGTAGCACCACCCAGCAGTGAATTTATTGGAGCATGACCACGGAGGATAGTGTTGGCCGTCACAATCTCCAATGTTTCAGTCCCTGGGTCAAGCCACGGCAGCTACTCAGTGCTGATAGTCATGCCCACGTTAACTCTTGGACCCGTGGACTGGTTCAGCCATATTTGCTCCGATGGGACCCATCTTTCGTGCAGGAAGTTCCCCCTACTTGGATGCACTTTGGGGAAGTTTCTGGGACATTCCTTTATCTTCGAACTGTGAGGCCTCCACAAAAAAGGCATCCAGCAAGAATATTGTCTGTTTGGGCAGAAGTTCACCTTGCCATGAGGTATATCTGATGAAACAAACTGTGTAAGGAGTTTTATTGCTTGGGGGCCCTTGGGGTTTTTAGTTGTCATTGTTGATTTTGTTTATAATGGGCTTTTCCAATGAGGAAGAAGCTTGCTTGTAGCACTTGCTGCAGTGAGTTGATCCAGGCCCAACTGTGACCAAGAAGCAAGGGTCAGCGTCTTCCAGCTAACATTTGATTCCACTGACTCTGCTTCATGATTCTTCCATTGCAAGACAAAACTAGAAGTGCTCTATGTCCTGAGCGGGACTTATTGGTACTGTATCAAGTCATACCAGGTACGAGAGGATAAAGCCACTTTGAACCCTTCCTGACTGAAGAAGAAACGGAGGGGGTGGGAAACTCTTCTTCAGACTTCTTTTTATACAGGTTTCCTCATGGTACTTACTCTCCATTGGTTGTCCAGTGTTTTCTAGTTATAAGTATTAGACTTACTTGTTTATTTTCCATTCCATTGAAACTCAGTATGCTTTCCCTGTCAGTAGGAGGAGACGGTACATCAAACCATAACCAGCATCGGCTCGTATTTAGACCAATAGCCTTTAATCAAGATGGAACAATAATGCAAAAGTTCACACAAGAACATGGCTCTCAAATTTGAGTCTCAAAGGAAATACATCAAGTCCCTTAGGGGTCAAGGAGTGGCCATATATCGGGACACTGCTGAGGTACAGCCGCTCCTAAAACACTTTCAGCCTCCCACCACCAAATTAGGCTACTTATGGGAGATAATTTTCTTTTTATGTCACTTTAGAAGATTTTTACTCAAAGGGTACTTTTTTCCTTTCTGATGAGCTGCCCCAAAGCGCCCGCCTCGCTCTTCGGGAATGAAGGGATCCAGGCTCTGAGGCCCCTGTGCGGGAACGCATAGCCCTCGCCGCTGGGGGGCGCATTTTACAGGTGGAAATAAAGACAACATTATATATAGGGGAAGAAAGTGGTAAATATGAAATCAGAGTTTGAAATTGATGACAATGCCTTAACGACATCTACGGGTATTTTAGAAAAAAAAAATTCCCTCTTAAAACAATTTCCCAGTTATTGGAAAATCCAGATAATTTAGGACGTTAAGTGTTTTTCCAACCTGTGTTTCCCTGTAACCCGATCGGTTCACGGCAGTGCTTTGTATACAGTGTTTTAAACACTCTTAGTCAACATCCAGCTTATCAAGGGAAGAATGTTGCAGACAGTATCTCCAGCCTACGGATGTGTTCAGCCACACACACACGCACACACACACAATTGTCCTTTTGCTATTAAATTATTGACTGTCAGGTCAGGGCCGCACAGCTTTGTCCCAATGGTATTCAATACTCTTAAGCAACTATTCCAGCCCAGCATAAGCACTAACGATAGAAAAATAAATAAAACATAATCCCGATTCCAAGAAATTCACAATTTGGCCGAGGGAATTGACTCATAAAGGCCAACCTTAAAGCAACATGATGGGATGGTAGGCAAGACAGGTCTGCCGAGCACGGACAGCACAGAACAGGGAATAGTGGATGGGCCCTGCCTGGGGGGACCTGGAAGGCTCTTCCGGGAGGGAGTGGTGGAGTTGGGTCAAAACAGGACCAGGGTCTTAGCCACAAGGGAAATGGGACGTGTGTTCCAAGCAGAGGAAAACTTGACCAAGAAAGCATCTGCCAGAGGAACCACCAATGAAAGTGGGAGAAAAGCCTGCCTTAGGTGGTCTTTACAAACTGTTCCTTTAAGCCTGGGAACTAGCCTGTAACATTTCCCAAGTGCCCTACATGTGGGTCCTTATGGGGATTTGAAAATGATGAGCAAAAAGATTAAACATCGTTCTAAGAATCTAACACTTTATGCCATTGTCAGTAAAGCACTTCTGTTATTTATTCACCTCAGAACATAAATATTTTGATAAGTTTCTCCAGCCCCAGGAAACAGAATGATGCACATTTTTGTCACCACTTATTTTTCAAGAAGCAAGGGACTAGTGAGGGAGAGCAACTGAATGTGAGTTCAACTGTAGCAGTTAAATCCTAGTATTTTTGTAATTTGCAATATTTTACTATAACATAATAAAACGGCAAAAACTATTCAAGCTTTTTCTTTTTTGTATTTCAGCTTTCCTGCATAAAATCTGGTTGCTAAATTCTCTTAATTGTAGGACTGTGTTTCCCAAAATGTCCTCACAATGGCTATCCAGGGAGGTGCAGAGGGGGCTTGTAGATGCTTCAGAACCTGAGAATGCAGAGCCCGAGTCAAGAGCCCCAGCCGTCACTGTGGGCAGATGAGGAGAGGGCTCCCCACAGCACCAGTATTTCCATTTCATGGCCCTGATTGGCCAGGGTTCAAAGCTTCTACTCTGTCTCTTCAGTTCCTCCTTGTTGACACTGGGTTCAAAGACCCTGGAAAGAGCCTGTTCCTTCTCAGTCAGTTCCTGGAAACGTTCTCCTTGACCCCACCTTAGATTTGGTCTTTGGAAACAGTTCAGGGAAAAGTAGTTGTAAGTGAACGCTTACAATGGGCCAGCGTCCTCACACGTCTCATATAAACTTTAAGGAGTCCCTGCCGTCATACTCTATGAAACACACTTTTGTCACCTCACAAAGTAAAAAAGATGAATCTTCCAAATTCTAGATTTGCTGAGTGCCAGTTGTCACTGGTTTTATAACCAGGAGCATTGTGGAGGCACCATATTGCGTTCCAGTTGATAACAAGGCTTAGGTATTTGTTGAAAGTGCTTAATCTGAAGGATTCTGACTTAGTTTGGCTCAGGTGCAGCCTGGGCCCATGGGCTTTTCAGAGCTTCCCCAGCTTATTCTGATGAGCACCAAAGTTTGGGGAAACACTGGTATAAAGGAAAGGCCTATGGGGAGGCCCGTCCCTCAGCTGGAGGCATCCCGCTGGCCTGTTGCACACTCTCCAGGCCTCAGGTTACACAAGCAGGGGTCAAGTTGCTGAGTTATGGTGACCCACAGATCTCACCCTTGCTGCCAAACAGAATCACCTGGTGAGCTTAAAAAGCAGGGGCAGGGTCCCTGCAGACCAATGAAGGGGACTCTCAGGGCTCCCCACGTGATCCTAATGGGCAGAGTTAAACCCTCACCTCTAAGGTGACCTGTAAGGTCGTCTATACCATGCCCCCAAGTCAGGGCCGAATAGAAAAGCCTGAGTCAGGTAAAGGAAGGTGGTGGAGTCCTTAATATTCCTGAGACTTGCCCACTCGTGACCGTTCCAAAGCCTCTAATTCTTCGTCACTGGCAGCTTACCCTGAAAGTGGCAAATACCCAAACCTGAGCCTCCGGAAAGCCCCGGAACAGTTTGCATTTTCTAAGAAGTTAGAAAAATTGTCTCTCTCACAGTGAGGCGCTCACCGCGTGACAGCTGGTGGAATTGCCCTCAACGTCTACTTTGCATTTCTCTTTTGATAAGTGAACGTTTTTATTACAACGTAACAATCTGTTTATATTTCCTTGCCCACGGGCTGTAAAACCTTACTGAAAAGAAATCCCTGCCTCTATTACCAGCCACACCTGCCATCAGGGGCATACATTTTTGTACTATGAAAGACACACTCACATAGGGTTTGTAAATGTTAATCTATTTTTGTAACTTTTTTTTGAGGAATAGTAGCCTCTCTTGTAGCACTGAACTTTGTAAGGTATGTTTTTAGAAAAACTCATTTTTCTACTAAAAGTTAGACTGAAATAGAATCAAAAGTCGAAACTGAAATCTTTGAAGGGATTTAAAGCAATGGAACGCTCCTCTTTCTCATAAAAAGGCACAGCCTCGTCGCAGAGCTAAGCTAGGTCATTGTCCTGATAAAGAGGAATCATGCCTTTTATATTTATAAAATGAGAAAAGGTAAAAAGCACATATGGTTTAGTCTTCCACTAAAGCAGGCTCTCTCCATGTTAGAGAAAAAGAATGACTTTGTTATTGCTAACACGGATCCAACTGCATGCTATGCTGTACTCAACTGCCAGCATGATCCTGTCGATGTAAAAAAAAAAAAGCAATAATATAGCACTTTGTTGGTTTATATACACTAATCTGACTTTGATACAAATTATTTTTATTTTTATATTTATAGCTGATATGCATTTACCAATAGACTAAACAGATCTGCAGAACCCTAATAATGTTCAGCATGTTTTGGTTACTCAGTACACTGATGAAGTCCATGTTTCCCAAGCCGCCTCATGACCTCACCTTCCCATTCCCGAAAAAGTGTTCTCAGCCCCTGGCTGCACAGTGAAATCCCTTGGGGAGCTTTTGAAACTAGTGAGGTCCAGCTGCACCCCAGACCAATTCAATACAAATCTTTATGGGTGAAATCCAGGCATCCGTGCCTTTGAAAGCTCCTAATGGTCATTCTGATGGACAGCCAAGGTTGAGAACCACCAACCTAGGTGCCTGGACAACTTAACACTTCAAGGACCTCAGTGCCAGTTGCTTCGGGGGAGGACAGGTTCCATGACAAGCTGCCCAAGCACTAGAAGGGAGAGGTTTAACCAGCTGATTGAAAAGGGAAGGAAATGTGGAACAGATAGGTTTTTCCATTCCCCCTATTAAAGGTGGACTGGTGGTATAATAAAGGCAGAGAGCATTCTCACTACTGGTCCAACCAACATGGCACCCATCATAAGCAGGTAACTTTTGTTTGCCCGGCTAAAATAAAACATTGACATATATGTTACATTATAAAGGGGAGACATTAAGAAGATTGTGTAAGTAGCTGGGTGGCTTTTACAAAACAATAGTCCAAGAAAAGGATTCTTGCTTTAAGAAACACTTTTATATATTTTCCATAAATTGCATCTGGGGAAAAAAAAACCTAAAGCAATTAGGATTTTCTCTTCCATGGTTAAAACTTTACAGCCACGTTACGCCCTCCGAGGTCACAGGTCTGTCCTGTCTAAATTGCCCACAAAAGTTCTTACTATGCATCCCCACCCTATCACCTAGCAGACGAAACTTCAAGGAAAAGCATACTTTTTTTTTCCTTAGGTGCATTTGTTATTTTTAAACCCTTTGACCTGATTTGGTTACAAAACAATCTTATACTGTAACACCATGTCTTAGAAATGAAGAGATCCTATAGATCTGATGCCTGATAATCAGGGTGACCATGTCCAGTTAACAACAGACAGCAATACCTTCATTTCTAAAACAAGCAAGCAATAGCTTTATAGCTTCTATATATGGTACGTCTTAACAATGTAAAATTTTGCTGTGATGAAAGCAATATGTGTACAAATGAAAAGCAAGATTCTCTTTTATATGGTTTACACTGTTGATCAGAACATGTTGATTGTATATTGCGTATTAAAAAATTAGATGTATATTATTCATTGGTCTTTTCTTATAAGTACCTTATAAATAATAATATTGTATCCTTTGTTAGTGATGCAGTGTTGACAGTAGTTATTAATCACATCTAACCTACTGTAGATGTTCTTTCCCGATAACTTTTTTAAATTAATAAACTTTATTTTTAGAGCAGTCTTAACTTCAAACACTGAACAACTGAGCGGAAAGTACAGAGGGTTCCCATGTCGTCCCTGCCCCCCACTCCTGCCTCCACTGTATCGTGTCCACACCCAAGTGGCCTGGGAACTTTTTAATGTTTGGAGGTTTCCTGTGTGAGACTGGGACTCCTCAATGCCGTGCTGTGTGGCAGCAGCGTGCGGTCTGACCGGGGTCTGCAGCCTCTTCGCACCTGTTCCTAGGACCTCCCCTCCCCTGATTTCCTTCATGGTGGAGAAACACAGAGCCAAGGGGAAATTCCTTTTTTTTTTTAATTTTAATTTTGTTTATTTTTATTTTTTTATGAGTATGACTTGTCAAATTGGCTTCTGTACAACACCCAGTGCTCATCCCAACAAGTGCCCTCCTCAATGCCCATCACCCATTTTCCCAAGAGGGAATTCCTCGGTGGACGGGATTTTCCTATGGCAGGCACCAAAGCAAACAGAAGTTTTGTTGCGATTCTGCTAAATCACAAATGCTAGAAGCCTGAGGAATGAACGAGGCACACCCTTGTGTGAGGGTCCCGCCCCCCCACTCTGGGCTGCACGGCTTACACCTTACCACCCACCTCCCTTACATCTGAGGGCTTTCCCAGTCCATGAGGACTCCATGTGGCGGAAACACTTATATCCTATGCTTCCTGTGAGCCAGGAAAGTAACCACCAGCATGGAGGGAAATTGTTCTGCCAAAGTCAAGGTAAAAGTTCTGTAAGAACCCGGTTCTCCAGCTAAGTACTTGAACACGTAAGGGAATAAGCAGTTTTCTCATCTGTAGTAACCACAGAGTGCGAGTCAAAGGGTGTAAACCCATCTCAACAGCTGAGGAAAAGCCAACTTGGTGATGAAGCAGGTGCCAGCACTGGAGAGGAAACTGGAAACGGGACCAGCAGCTGACCAGCTGGGAGGTGGGAGGGCACAGGGCAGGAAGAGGTGGGCGTGCGGTTTTAAGTTGGCTTTAGATTGTGGAACTAGCACCTGGAATCCCCTGGCCCTGGTCTGGAATCGTCCACAGGGCTTCAGATTTCTTTGACTTTCAGTGCTCTGACCCCAGAGAATAAAGCCCCAACTCCCTCTGCCACTGCTTTCTCCTGGACCAGCTGGTCGCCACACAATGCTCTACCTTGTTCCTGTTACACAGGAGGACAGAGAGCAGGAAGTGGGGCTCGGCTGGCTCACGACCACCACTGATCCCTGCAGGGTTGACTCTCATCATTTCCAGGAAAATTGTAGCTTTGTTTTTGTGTTGTTCATTCAGAAGATCATTGGTCGCCTACATACAAACGGAGGGCTGAGAGTAAATTGTAATTCATGTGGAAGCAAGACTTCAGGATAACCGGGTCCCTGAAGAATAAGCAAATCGGGAACTTTCCAGTTCCCCATTGTGGCCCCAGGCTCCCCTGGCTTCCTGGCCTCCTGACCTTCCACACGCTGGTATTGTCAGGCACCTTGGGAAGGAGTAAACCTCTTAGAGCTCAAAGCCTTCGATTAGGGGGTTTAGCCCCACATAGAGAAAGGCAAATGTCAGCAAATGAGGTAGACTTGGAGAGCATTATGGGGCACTGGCCCCCTCAATTCTCCAATGTCATGCCCAAGGGAAGGCCATGGCTTATGATCCCAGAGGAGTGCCCTTACCTCAGGGCAAACTCCCTAACACCATAATCTCCACCACCGCCCCACCATCCTGCTCCCCATAATTCCAAGCTGAAGCTCAGGACAAATGGAGTTTCAGCTTGAAGAGATTTTGCTCTGGGCCAATAATCTTGTGAAAGTAATTATAACTACCTGGGTAGAGAAAAGTTTTCCCAAGAACTGGAGGGTCTGAAAAGGAGGACAGAATTCTTTTTCTTTGGGTTTCCCTTTGCTCGGGGCTTGGGCAAGTCCTCCAGACCTTGCTCCTCTCAAGGTTTTTCCTCTATACCCAGAAAGGACATCTAAAAACTTGGGTAGACCGGGCGCCTGGGTGGCTCAGTAAATTGAGCGTCCGACTTCGGCTCAGGTCATGATCTTGTGGTCCGTGAGTTCGAGCCCCGTGTCGGGCTCTGTGCTGACAGCTCGGAGCCTGGAGCCTGCTTTGGATTCTGTGTCTCCCTCTCTCTCTGCCCTTCCCCCACTCATGCTCTGTCTCTCTCTCTCTGTCAAAAATAAATAAACATTAAAAAAAAATTAAAAACTTGGGTAGAAAAGCCCTAAGAACAGATCTGATGTCCACCCTACTTTCAAAAATAGTAAACAAAATATGAGAAAGAGCCTATGGGCATATTTGTAATTAGTCCCTTGAAGGAGCCTCCCATTCTGCTCCCCATTAGTCACACTGAGAACCCTGAGAGATACAGATCATGGGAAGAACAGCCAAGTCCACACTCTGAAATGCTTCTACAGATTCTACCTTGAATCTCTCTCCTTGCCCGGGACACTGAGCTAGAAAAGCTGGATGCTAGGGTCTAAAGGAAATAAAAATATATCCTTTACCCCATTCTTGAAAGCAACCCTTCTGAGCCCAAGCAAAGCACGTCCCTAGTCCTAAATCCAACACGTGTACACCTGGAGCAAGAGAACAGGTGGACCCGTGGTGCCTCCCACTGTGTTCTCACCTGTGGCTCAGTCCCCCACCGTGTAGGCCACCCCTGGGCCACTCTTTGGCATGAGATCAGCGCAGGTGAAGATGCTGAACAAGCCTCCAGCCTGGGACCACTTGGCAAGAAATCCCCAGGATCCCGGACCTGAGCATGGGGCAGGAGAGGGAGGGCAGGCTCCAGGTAGGTGCTCCCTTGCCTGAGAAAGGGTACAGTCCATGGAATGGGAGGGGGAGGCGAGAGAACAGACTGGGGAGACTGGGGAGGTCTACAACCCAGGGTCCCCAACACCTGGGACCAGATGTGGTCCCATTTGCTCAAGCAAATGAGACCTGATAACTTAATAGAAACTGGGTTTCTTTGATTCCACTTTCCAGGAGCCTAAAGGCCAATTCAGTTTCTAAAATGCACCATCCTTTCTTTTCTTTAAATAGTGATGTAGGGGCGCCTGGGTGGCTCAGTCGGTTAAGCGTCCGACTTCAGCTCAGGTCACAATCTCGCGGTCCGTGAGTTCGAGCCCTGTGTCGGGCTCTGAGCTGATGGCTCAGAGCCTGGAGCCTGCTTCCGATTCTGTGTCTCCCTCTCTCTCTGCCCCTCCCCCGTTCATGCTCTGTCTCTCTCTGTCTCAAAAATAAACATTAAAAAAAAAATTTAAATAGTGATGTAAAAAACAAAAACAAAAACAAAACAGTGATGCTCCATCTAGGTGAAAGCAAAGGTTGGAAAAAGAATAGCATCCTCCCTTCTACTTCAGATAGAGCCTAGTGCCACACCTTACCAACTGTTTTTATTTCTAAATGGCTTGCTTTTCCCTTTGCTATGTTTCCAGAGCCTTCTTCTTTTATCTTTTTCTACTGTTGACCACAAACAGAAATGGGCAGATAAACCAACAAGGATATTTTAACCTACAACAACTTTCCCTCAGCTCTTACACTTGGCTGATCAATTTCCACAAGGGCAAGTCTAAGTGAAATTGACCTAATACAGCACACAACCAGGCTTCCAAGGGAGAACACTGTTTTTCACATAGAACAATAACATAAAAGAAATTGAAATGACAAAGGTTCATCACTAAACACTTCACTAGACTCAAAGAGTTTTGGGGCGTTCTGGGCAACGTGCGAAGAACAGTTATTTTTTATGTCATTTAAAATATTTCAGAACAGGGGCAACTGGGTGGCTCAGACAGTTGAGTACCCGACTCTTGATTTTGGTTCAGGTCATGATCCCAGGGTCATGAGATAGAGCCCCACATCGGGCTCCACACTTAGCATAGACATTCTCTCTCTCTCTCTCTCTCCCTCTGTCCCTCTCCCCTGCTCACACTCTCTATAAAATAAAAAAATCAATCAATTAATAAATTTAAAAACTAAAGTATTTCAGAACATAGAAAAAGATGGAAAGTCGCCCAATTCATTCCACAATGTTGGAATAGTACTAAAAATCAAATAAATACACAAAAAGGAAATCATGGCTTCATTTATGAATGTAGGTGTAGAAATCTTAAATAAAGGAAATGGAGCCATTTATTCCAGGAATTCAAAGATAATTCAACATAAGATATTTTTTTTATATGCATGAAAAACAAAATAGAGAAAATGTTAAGATTAAGAGATGCTCACAAAGCTCTTGATAAAATTCTTTCATATTGCTGTTAAAATCTCTTAGTAACCTACAAATAAATAACATCTTTAACTGGGTAAAAATATCTATCAAAAATTTAATAAGAAACATTGAATTAGGGGTGTCTGGCTGGTTCAGTTGGTTAAGCGTCTGACTTCGGCTCAGGTCCTGATCTCACGGTTCGTGAGTTTGAGCCCCGCATCAGGCTCTGTGCTGACGGCTCAGAGCCTGGAGCCTGTTTCAGATTCTGTGTCTCCCTCTCTCTCTGCCCCTCCCCTGCTCACACTCTGTCTCTCTCTCTCCAAAATAAATAAACATTAAAAAAATTTTTTAAGGAAACATTGAATTTAATGAAATACCAGCACCTTAAATAAGAACAAGAACACTTCTATTTTTCAACACTGTCCTGAAGTTCACTGTTTTAGAAACAAGGAAAAACATATTATTTATGTATGATATACTTGCATCTTTAAAATATAGTCAGCAAGACTTGTCCCATACCCAAGGACTAAATCCAGCCAGCAGGCTGTTTTTTGTAAATAAAGCTTTATTGGAACACAATTGAACCCATTCCTTTCCATATTGCCTATTACTGCTTACACACTATAATGGCAGAGTTGAGTACTTCCAACAGGGATCCTAAGATCTGCAAAGCCAAAACTATTTCCCATCTGGCCCTTTACAGGAGTTTGCTGACCCCAAAACAACTGGCTGGAAAAAAATTATTAAAACAAACCCTGAGAGACTCTTAAAGACAGAGAACAAACTGAGGGTTGATGACTAAGGAGGCACTTGTTATGATGAGCACTGGGTGTTGTATATAAGTGATGAATCACTGAATTCTACTCCCAAAACCAATATTACACTGTATGTTAACTAACTAGAATTTATATAAAAATTTGAAGAAAAAAAAAACAAGAAAATTCAATAGGGTGGCCATGTGTAAATATAATCAATAGTTTTTGCATTTACCACCAATCATTAACTGGACAATATAATGGAACGAATCTTATTTAAAATAGCAACTAAAACTACAAAATACCTAGGCACACACTTAAATGTGCAAGAGGAGCATGAAAACAAAAACCACAAAATTTTGCTAAGGCATAAAAAAGAACACTTAAAAATATATTACAGTTGTGGATGTGAGGACTTAACCTTGTAAACATACCAATTCTCTCTATTATATAAATTCAATGCAATTCAAATGAAAATTCCAATTATTGTTTCAGAAAGTAGAAGTATTAGAACTTGGAATCTAAAAAAGAAAATACACAACAACAGCCAAGACCAGGTGAAAAACAATTGAGTTTTCAATTGATATCAATGATAAAAAAACACACTATGTAAAACTTTAATAATTGAAGCTGCATAGTTTACCAATGCTGTCCAGGACACAAATTAATGGAAATACTTCAGAAGTTTGGAAATAGACACGTACTACGTGTGTAAATGCAACATATGACAATGATAACTTTCCGGAGAGTGGACGAATGGAGGACTGTCCAGTAAATGGTTTTAGAAAAAACATCTATGCATTTAAAAATTAATTAGAGCTCTATTTCACACCTTACCCAAAACAAATTGCAGATGAACTAAAGATCTAAGCATAAAAACCAAAACAATCCAAGGATTGGGCAAAATGTATGTGAGTATTTTTGAATCTCATGATGAGAAGCTGCTAACCCATAACAACAAAATCCCAAAGCCATAGAAAAAGATTGGCAATGTGGCCACCTAAAATTCCTTTTGTTTTTCTTTTTTCTTTTTTCTTTTTTTTTAGTTTTTAAAGAAAAAAAATAACTAACCTCCATTCAAAAAAGTCAAAAGTCATATGAAGAAAAAAATTTAAGATACAGCAAGGATTAATATCTTAAAATAGGAAGAATTCCAATGAGCCCATAAAAAGTTAAACACCCACCAAAACTCTGACAGTGCATAAATGGACAATTCGTGGAAAAATTACAAATGACTAAAACATTTATGAAAGTGTGTGTTCAGCCCCTCTAACAATTAAGAAAATGCCAGTAAAAATGAAATGATAATGTCATCTCAAGACACATTTTGGTGGGAACAGGAAGTGTCACAATCTTTTTGGAAGACAATCAAAATAGTAAATATGTGTATCCTTTGATACGCAGTTTCACTTGCAGAAATAAAAACTTTACTAAAATATTGTTATTGACTGAATGTGGGTCCCCTAAAATTTCTATAGTGAAGCCCTAACCCCAGGAGGGTCTTTGGGAGGTGATTAGGGTTCGATGAGGTTGTGAAGCTGGGATCCCATGTGGGACTAGTGTCCTTATAAGAAAATAAGGTCCTCATTTTACGCCTGATGAGGACACCGCAAGAAAGCAGCCACCTGTAAGTCAGGAAGAGTGTTCTCACCAGAACCAGACCATGCTGGTACCCTGATCTCAGTCCCCAGTCTCCACAATAAATGTCTGTTGTTTAAGCCACCCAGTCTATGGTATTTTGTGTTTTGGCAGCCTGAGCTAAGACGATATTCAAACAACTATGCAAAGATATATGAATAAGAATGTTGACTAAAACATTATTTGTAATAGGGAAAAAGTTTTCAATGTCCATCAAAAGGGAAATTATTAAATGAGTCATGGAGCATGGTAGTATGGAATTCTGTGCAGTTGTTAGAACAGGATAAATCCATATGCAGTGGGATGGAGGTATATTCCCTCCTTATAATACATGATATATGATATACAATATGTGATATACAATATATGATATACGATATATAAGATTGTATGATATGGTTTTAAGTGAAATGAAGCAAGATGCTGAATAATATTTTTGGTTTTCTAAGAAAGCTTATATTTGTGTATATACCTACTGCGTGAGCGTGCCCCTACGTATACAATCTGGAAACCATCTGGAAACATTAATGTCAACCCATTAATGGAGGAGACCTGTGGCGAGTAGGGAGCAAAATGTGAATAATAAAGTAGCAAGGAGGGAATTTTACCTTTTATGTTCTATACTTCTCTGTTGTTTGGATTTTTATAATGAATGTGTATTACTTTGGCAATTGTGTTGGGACAAAATTTATTTATTTATTTATTTATTTATTTATTTATTTTTTATTGTGAATGAAGTTCTATTGTTTTTTATTTTTCTTCTATTTTTTAATTTTTTTTAATATATGAAATTTATTGTCAAATTGGTTTCCATACACCACCCAGTGCTCATCCCAAAAGGTACCCTCCTCAATACCCATCACCCACCCTCCCCTCCCTCCCACCCCCCATCAACCCTCAGTTTGTTCTCAGTTTTTAACAGTCTCTTATGCTTTGGCTCTCTCCCACTCTAACCTCTTTTTTTTTTTCCTTCCCCTCCCCCATGGGTTTCTGTTAAGTTTCTCAGGATCCACATAAGAGTGAAACCATATGGTATCTGTCTTTCTCTGTATGGCTTATTTCACTTAGCATCACACTCTCCAGTTCCATCCACGTTGCTACAAAAGGCCATATTTCATTCTTTCTCATTGCCACGTAGTACTCCATTGTGTCTATAAGCCACAATTTCTTTATCCATTCATCAGTTGATGGACATTTAGGCTTTTTCCATAATTTGGCTATTGTTGAGAGTGCTGCTATAAACATTGGGGTACAAGTGCCCCTATGCATCAGTACTCCTGTATCCCTTGGATAAATTCCCAGCAGTGCTATTGCTGGGTCATAGGGTAGGTCTATTTTTAATTTTCTGAGGAACCTCCACACTGCTTTCCAGAGCGGCTGCACCAATTTGCATTCCCACCAACAGTGCAAGAGGTTTCCCGTTTCTCCACATCCTCTCCAGCATCTATAGTCTCCTGATTTGTTCATTTTGGCCACTCTGACTGACGTGAGGTGATATCTGAGTGTGGTTTTGATTTGTATTTCCCTGATAAGGAGCGACGTTGAACATCTTTTCATGTGCCTGTTGGCCATCCGGATGTCTTCTTTAGAGAAGTGTCTATTCATGTTTTCTGCCCATTTCTTCACTGGGTTATTTGTTTTTTGGGTGTGGAGTTTGGTGAGCTCTTTATAGATTTTGGATACTAGCCCTTTGTCCGATATGTCATTTGCAAATATCTTTTCCCATTCCGTTGGTTGCCTTTTAGTTTTGTTGGTTGTTTCCTTTGCTGTGCAGAAGCTTTTTATCTTCATAAGGTCCCAGTAATTCACCTTTGCTTTTAATTCCCTTGCCTTTGGGGATGTGTCGAGTAAGAGATTGCTATGGCTGAGGTCAGAGAGGTCTTTTCCTGCTTTCTCCTCTAAGGTTTTGATGGTTTCCTGTCTCACATTCAGGTCCTTTATCCATTTTGAGTTTATTTTTGTGAATGGTGTGAGAAAGTGGTCTAGTTTCAACCTTCTGCATGTTGCTGTCCAGCTCTCCCAGCACCATTTATTAAAGAGACTGTCTTTTTTCCATTGGATGTTCTTTCCTGCTTTGTCAAAGATGAGTTGGCCATACATTTGTGGGTCTAGTTCTGGTGTTTCTATTCTATTCCATTGGTCTATGTGTCTGCTTTTGTGCCAATACCATGCTGTCTTGATGATGACAGCTTTGTAGTAGAGGCTAAAGTCTGGGATTGTGATGCCTCCTGCTTTGGTCTTCTTCTTCAAAATTACTTTGGCTATTCGGGGCTTTTTGTGGTTCCATATGAATTTTAGGATTGCTTGTTCTAGTTTCGAGAAGAATGCTAGTGCAATTTTGATTGGGATTGCATTGAATGTGTAGATAGCTTTGGGTAGTATTGACATTTTGACAATATTTATTCTTCCAATCCATGAGCAGGGAATGTCTTTCCATTTCTTTATATCTTCTTCAATTACCTTCATAAGCTTTCTATAGTTTTCAGCATACAGATCTTTTACATCTTTGGTTAGATTTATTCCTAGGTATTTTATGCTTCTTGGTGCAATTGTGAATGGGATCAGTTTCTTTATTTGTCTTTCTGTTGCTTCATTGTTAGTGTATAAGAATGCAACTGATTTGTGTACATTGATTTTGTATCCTGCAACTTTGCTGAATTCATGTATCAGTTCTAGCAGACTTTTGGTGGAGTCTATCGGATTTTCCATGTATAATATCATATCATCTGCAAAAAGCGAAAGCTTGACTTCATCTTTGCCAATTTTGATGCCTTTAATTTCCTTTTGTTGCCTGATTGCTGATGCTAGAAAATTTAAACTATATCAGTTCATAGCCTTTCCCTGTCCTCCACTCACAAGACATTTAGCAATTTCTAGTTTAGCATTCTCTTCTTCCTGATCTCTCTGTCCGAGAAAATCCTTGTGGCAGCGTCTCCTGGGAAAGCCATCAGTGGAAGGAGAATGCAGTCCTCGGGCACTGTGTGTGGCAGGGAGGATGTGGTGGGCAGAGAGCATCTGGGGCTGAGTGCATGGGTTCTTGCGATGACCAAAGACGGACACGCAGCTAGGATGACAGAACCCCTCTGGTGTGACAGTGTCTTACTCAGCTCAGACTTCCATAAAAAAAATACCACAGACTGAGTGGCTAACCATTTATTTTTCACAGTCTGAGAAATCTAAGATCAAGGTGCTGCTGACTGATTTGGTCCTGGTCCAAGTCCTCTTCCTTGCTGGGTCCTCACATGGCAGAGAAAGCAAGATCTCTGTTGTCTCTTCTTAGACAGACACTAATCCTATGCTGAGGCTCCACCCTTGAGATCTCACCTAACTCTACCTCCTGAAGGCCCCATCTCCAATTACCATCACATTGGTGGGGAATTCAACATAAGACTTTGGGGGTGAGGGGAAACACAAACAGTCTATAACAGAAAGTCTTCTTTAATTTAGGAGCAAGAGATTAGGGAAGAGGAGAGGACTTTCCTGAGAGTAAATTTCTATAGTTTAGATGAGATCCAAATGTGGCCTGGAATTTCTGTTTGGGTCTTGCTTCTTTAAATGAGATATTGATTCAAGCATCCAAGTGTCAGCCATTAAAGGTCAAAGTTCCAACACATAACATTTTAAAGCTTAAGAAACAAAACAATATATTTTTTAAGTTTATGGGCCACAGGCACGAGCCACGGAAAGATTTAGAGGGTGTTTTAAAAAGTGAGTTGGAGTAGAAGGGGGTTAGGAAGACTTTCCTTAAATATAATTCACTTTAAGCAGCACATCCTGAAGCCAGCCTCAACCCCATTCCACAACAGAATTTAGCCCTGATGCTGCAGGAATCCACTGTATGTAGCTAATAACTTCTCCCCTGCCCTTCTGGAACTGTGCTAGTTATGCACCATCCTTGGGAGAATTGAAACAATAGTCACTTAAATTATTTTCTATAACATTTAATTCTCTCCAGGTACTCCTGCTGGCCACCAAAAATAAACGATGATTCCATATTTCACCCATTACATTAATCAAAGGAATATGCTCAATAAATCAGTAAAATGCCAATTAATCCTTGGAACAATGAAAGAATTAACTAACGAAACAATAATAATTGATAGTATATATAAATATAAACAATATGTATACTTATATATTAGACACTGTGCTTAGTGCCCATCTACACTTAGGAAAGAGAAAGGATTTTCTTATTTTATAGATGAAGAAGTATTTAAAATGTAATATTCTGCTACTATTTTGGACAGAGGAAAAATCATGTCACCCTTGCTCAGGACCAGAGCCTACAGCTGGAGTATTTCCTAGTCATCAGGTACCACACTTCCTGGACTCCAAACCCAAAGTAAAACCAGTCATCTCTGGTGTAGGATTGGTTTGAGGCCCCTGAGAGTGCACAGACACAAAGTACTAAACCAGCATGCAACTAAGACTCTCAGCTCACTCAACAAACATTAATTGACCCACTCTGTTCCAGGACAGGTGTTGAGCTCTGTGAAAATACCAAGACTAGTGTTGCAAAACAAGTAAAGCTGCATGCATGTGCACATGCCCCCACACACGCACACACATCAGAAAGTTGGCTAGGAGCCATGTACGTGGACCCCCTCCTCCTCAGCTGCCAGGTGGGAATTCAGACAACCGGAAATGGTTACAGTTCAGCTGAAATCATACATCCTGATAAAGGGCAAGCAAAAAAGAAAAAAAAATCAACATGGCAGCCAAGATAATATTCTTTAGCATAAAAAGTACAGACCATAGCACAAGAGATACAGAAGCAGAGTTTACTTTGATGAAAATAAAAAAGATCTTCTTCAAGGAAAGAGAAGTATATTTTCAATAAATTCTCATTTGTACTTCTGGTAAAGACTTCTAAAGACAGCCCTGCCCAGCACACCTCCTCCTCTTGGCACATGGGAGATTGCATTTCCTACTCCTATGAAGCGAATGGGCCATGTGGTTTTTCTGACTACCAGGCTATGAAGAAAGTGACTCCTGAAACTTCTAGAACAAAGCATTACATTGCAGAGCAGAATCCTCCAGCACTGTGTCCCCAGACCCTAGCGTGAGATGGGCACAGTGAGCTCGGTTAGGGTTCTCTCATTACCCAAAGATGTAATTTACCTGTGCTTTTAGACCTGTTACCCATCACTCCGCCCACCTCACCACCATCCTACTTCTACACAGTCTCTTATTTTCAGTCCAAAACCAGAGGTTTTTGAGTCAAAGGGTTATATCTGTCAGCACCCATCCACAAATGACAACTTTCTGTTTTCCAAAAATAGCTTTAAATGTCCATTTTGTTCTCTTTTTTTTTAAATCATTTTTTACAATACTCATGTAGGATATTACCCTGGCTGAAACTATTTGCTTAGATCTTACCAATAGAAAATTTTGATTCATTCATTCATTCATTCATTCATTTTCTCAACAAATATTATTGAGCACCTACCATGTTTCAGGAACCGTGCAAGATGCTGGGAATTTGATGGGAACAAACCAAAAAGGTCATGCCTTCCTCCAGGAACATACAGCTTATTTTTCAGGTTCCCTTTTTCCTGTGAGGGTACAGATGACTTGAAATATTTGGGTCTGGGGGCGCCGGGGTGGTTCATTCAGTTAAGCACCTGACTCTTGATTTCAGCTCAGGTCATGATCTCACAGTCATGAGATCAAGCCCATGTCTGGGCTCTGTGCTGGCTGTGGAGACTGCTTGGGAATCTCTCCCTCTCCCCCCCCTCTTCTCCTCCCTTGCTCTCTCACTCTCTCTCAGCAATCAATCAATCAATCCCTGGATCTGAAAGCACCAAGGAGTTCCCAGAACAGCCCTATTGGATTATTTAGGTGGTTCCTTTTCCTCAGGGAGATATTTACTCATTTTGAAGACCTCCAAACCCCCCTCAGTGAGCTTTCCTTTAAGAAGCTCATGCCTTGACAAAAAGTCTACCTTACCAGGTCTAATGTTATCTAACGAGGCCCAGACTTCTTCCTCTTTATTGCAAACCCTAAGGAAGTACAGACCGTTTGTCATTTCTCACCTGGACCCCTGAATTATCTCCCAACTTGTCTTCATAGCTCCAAAGATGACATTCCTCTGCTGCCTGGGTGATTTATCTGAAGCTCAGATCTGACCAGAGTGCTCACCTTCTTGATCCTCTACATTGTCTGAGAGGATGAAGTCCAAGCTCCTCAGCATGATGTCCGAAGCCCTCATGACCTCCCACATTGCCCCACCTCGGCTCATCACTCCCCCTCACTGCTCTGTTCAAGCACTGCTGAGTGGCTTTTGGTGTCCATTAGTCATACTATATCATGCAGCCTTTCCCTCTGAATGTATGGCTTTCTCCATTTTCCTTACCAAATCCAACTGTCATTCATTCATCAAGAACCTCCACATCAGGGTGCCTGGGTGGCTCAGTCAGTTAAGCGATTCTTGATTTCATGATCTCACGGTTTGTGGGTTTGAGCCCCACACCAGGCTCCACACTGACAGCTCAGAGCCTGTGTGGGATTCTCTCTTTCTCTCCTTCTCTCTCTCTGTCCCTTCCCTGCTTGTGCGTGCTCTCTATCTCAAAATAAATAAAAATAAACTTTAAAAAGAAGGAAGCCACTTCTGAACCCCTAGTTTGGACGAGTGCTTGTTTTTAGGGCATTCATAGCATTCTGTACCTCTATTCTTACATATCCCATTAATACCGAAAATTCTATTGTATAGAGCCTTTTCCCCTACTAGAAAAAAGCACCTTGGAATTAAGGATTTGTCCATATTAATCATTATTCTCTGCTGCCTGAAGCAATAATGCTGCTTAGAAAATGCTCAGTAAAGATTTGGTGAAATGAACTAATACAATCCCATGTCCTTCTTCCTTACTTAATAAGCAATCTTTCATTTAGATCCAGAAAGGGGAGGCACCCATAGTGACTTTCTACTTGCTCTGTAAGATTAATTTTTCAGTAATAAGAGTCTAATTAGCAGAATGAAATGACCAAGAAAGTTCTAGTTGAAATCTCTCATCATGAGATGTTCAGTATCACATCTCTCTTCCATGACCTGTATCAGGAACATGTCGATTCCTTTCTTCCATCCTGTTCCATACAAGACTCCTCTTTTGCTCCACCTCTGTCCTTTAATAAGTGTTGTAATTCTTTCATATAGCCCTTAAGGCTTATATTCATGTAATATGTGTTTATGTGAATTCATCCTTCTTTTTAAAAACTAAAATATTGCAGATGGCAATGAATTTTCTTAAGTTTATTTATATATTTATTTAGAGAACTAGAGAGAGCACAGGCAGGGGAAGGGCAGAGAAGAGGGAGGGAGAGGATCCCAAGTAGGCTCCACGCCTGTTTGCCACCAGGCAGAGACCTCCAGGATCTATTGCTTAAAGAGTGTGGATGCAGAACTCAATCCCATGAACCTCAAAGATCATGACCTGAGCCGAAATCAAGAGTCAGCCACTTAACTGACTGAGCCACCCAGGTGCCACTGGATTTGGTTTTTTTAATGTCGAGGGTTAGTCACTCTTTCATAATCCTGTAGCTTCCTCTTTTCCTTCAGCAATATGTTTTGGAAACCTCTCTCATAATGGCATAGAAGTTCAGCTTATTCTATCTAAGAGTATTTCCTAATACTCTGCAGTGTGACCATAGGTTTTTTAAAAAGCAGCTATCTTGGGGTGCCTGGGTGACTCTGTCGGTTAAGCGCCAGACTTCAGCTTAGGTCATGATCTCATGGCTTGTGGGTTTTACCCCTGCATCAGGCTCTGTGCTGACAGCTCAGAGCCTGGAGCCTGCCTTGGATTCTGTGTCTCCCTCTCTCTCGGCCCTTCCCCTGCTCACGCTTTGTCTCTCTCTCTCTCTCTCTCTCTCTCAAAAATAAATCAACATTAAAAAAGTTTTTTTAAATAAAAAGCATCCATCTCTCTGTTGATAGACTTTGGTAGTTTGCTTCTAACCTTTTACTATCATAAATAATGTGATGAACATTATTTTGTATCCCCTCTTGTACCTCTGCAAGGCTCTCTCAGGGGTTCTGCAATAGGAAATTGCTTTGTCAAATGGTGGGCTATTTTAAATAGAAACTATCAAATTGCCAGGAGAATATGAGGGACCCATTTCTTCACATCCTTGCCAATTCCTAATATTATCAAATTTTGTAATTTGTGTCAAGTCAACGGAGGTTAAATAACTGGTTTGTTTTAGTTTCTGTTTTCTTTTTCTTTTTGTTTTCTGCATTTTCTCAGTGAAGATCAGCATCTTTTTAGTGTTTATATTTGCACATCAAATATGCTTATTTTAAATAAAGCATACAATAAATATAAATAAAAATACATACAATATGTTTATTTTTCTTACTTTATTACCCATTCAAATTTCATTTGTGGCCTTTTTTTTATTGGTATGTCTGTCGCCTTTTTATTGACTTATAGGAGTTCATTATGCATCCTGGATTCTCATTTTTAATTTTCTAATCACATATATATTGTAAATATTATCATTGGTAAAACATAATTTCGACTTTTTTTTACATCAAATTTATTTTTTTCTTTGTGGTATTTGCTTGTGCATCTTGTTTCAGAAAGCCTTTCTTTTCCTCAAGGACATAAAAATGTTTCCCGTATTTCTCCTGTCTGCAGGCTATTTTTACTTCCACTTGATGAGTTTCAATGGACTACCTACCATTTCTGGTGTTAGACCACACACCCTGCTGATGAGGCTGTTTCTTCTATCCTGGGCACTCTGCACTTGGCCCTTCCAGGCCTCAGTCTCCATCTGACCAGGTCTGTGTCCTCCCCAGCAGCTCACATCCACCCTCACAGCCTCCCACACCACCCACAGAGCCTCAAAACCAAGGAGAAACCCTGGGACTTACCTCACTGATAGGAGGTTCATGTGATTCCTAGACAATCCTTGAAAACGCTTGTCTGGTGTTTCCTGGCAAAGTAATATGTACCCACAGAAAGTAACAGTGAAAGGATCTGAAAAATCTTGGCAGGTTCTGTCACGGCCTGAACAATTTTTCCAAGAAGAACTCTTAGATGCTTTTGGCCACCAGAGTGGTACTGAGTTGCCTCCATAGGAAAGAGTCAACCACATAGCCAGGCCTTTCTTCTTCCTAGGGCTGGAAAGAAAACTCCCTCACACCCCCAAGTGCCTATAAGGAGTCCCCACTTCTCTGGAGCCTGCAGACTTCCGATTACTACACTTTTTCAGCAGGAGAGAACTTCCCCTCCGTCAAAGACCTTCCCTTTTGTCAGAAAACAACCTAAATTGCAAGGATCCAAGCCTAAACATAAAAGAATTTAGTTTCCTTATGGTGAGCCTGGATGTAGGTAACCCAAGGCTGACACAGTTGCTCGGCACTGCCTTCGGGCACTGGACTTTTTTCTTCCTACTCAGAAAACAATGGCTTTCATCAACAGACGGCTTTGCGGGATAACTGCTGCTCCCCCAGATAATATAGAATTCCAGGCAAGAAGATGGGGGGAGGATAAGGAGGTAAAGAGGAATTCCAAATGAAGCTAGTGCCTTTTGATCAGGAAGTCTAGAAATTGGTTGTAGATCATCTGCTGGAACACTGGCCAAGGGCAACAAGGGCACATAACCCTTGTAGGGCAGTCATGTTTCATCCATTTGGGCTAGAGCTCTCACCTGCCTTCCCAGGATCAAGGAATTTCTGCCAAGTGCCTGAACAATTGGGGATTCTACACCAGATGATAAGAGAGATGAAATGCTGTCGGATAAGTAATAGCCAGTGAACACAGCAAAGGGAAATCTGTGGGAAAACAGGACTGTGGTAAAGGATATAAATTCTCCAGGGTGGTGATCAGTGGCCCTATCACAACTTCCATCAGACAGACTGGAAAACTCAAGCTTGATGTAGGGAGTGCCCAAGATGAACTGGGATGTGTTTCTAGAAAGTTGGGGGTGCCAGGGCTGTTTGAATCCTACAGTTATGTTGTATATTCTACCCAGTGTGGAGCAGAACCCTGGAAAGCTAATGGGGTTAAGAAGAACAGAGTCCAACCCATAGAAGAGGGACTGGAACAGAGTGTCTAGGCCCAGATAAGTGGGTCACAGAGCAGGATTCAGCAGCAGCTTCAGGAGGAATCTAGAAGACAACTGAGAAATCAAGACATAGATGACTCTATGGCCCAGGAAGACACAGCTAGAATTAAAAAGGAAAGGTCAGACTTTGTAGACATCCTCTGACCCAAAATTGCCTCCAGGTGTACCCCAGGAATGCCAAGAATAAGGTTTAAGCAGGAAGACTGAGTGTAGCCTCAAGACACTGGTTGAGATGAGGCTCTCATAGTCTTCCTGCCCCTGCCCTTGCTGGAAATGACCAGGCCTGTTAAAGCTGTTCCTAATTGAGGTATCAATGGCTAGAGTTGGAAAATCCAAGGAAACAGGAGGTAACACATTCCATTCAACTCTTCCTTATTCATCAGACTTCTCTGTATCCATCTCTATAGTGAAGCAGACAACCCACTCTTTCACCTCTTTTCATCCATGTTTATGGTTCTAGAGGAAAGATGGAAAAAACAAGCCTCCTTCTCTTTTATTCCCCTTTACTTCCTTCCCATTCTCTTGGCTTAGGTTTTGACTCTTGGCCATGCTGCACTTGTGTACCCCCTGATTTTATTTATGTGTCATTGTTCTCCATTTCATATAGGAGCGCTCCATCTACTGAGTTAACCTAGAGTGTAGACAGACATTAGAAACCTGCAAATTGTTTATGCTCCAGGCCTCCTACAACTGGAACCTGGAACCCCTTTACTTTTTTCCCACCCCCTTTCCCACCTGGAATTGTAACTTGTTGCTTGGAAGCACAGTGGCCATCTTGCCACCAGGAGGGATGCCTAAAGATTTTCTTTTAAGACTTTGTCATCTCTTGCATATTGCAGCTCAGTTTTTACCCTCTACCTCCTGGTCTCCTGTCTTCCTCCATATAATAGAACATAACATGATGAGCATTTACTACAGAGCAAGAATCAGTGAAGCACTGTGACACATGGCTTCATTTATTTTGGGATTTTCATTCCTAAACAATATAGAGTATAGGGTATCTTCTTGCTAGTAAATTACCTGATTATTAGAATAAGACATCTTGCTTAATAAAGACACCACAATTGTTATGAAGTCATAAATTCTATCCAGAAGTTGGTTTAATATCTTACCCCTCCACTGCTTTTTGACCTGCTACCCAACTCATTATTAAGAACATCACCAATTCTGCCTCTCTCCTATCACATTCCCCTGTGGACTTCTCAGATATAACCACCACCCTGAATTATGTGTTAACTCATTCCCTAGCTTTTTCTAAAAAAACAATGATCATAAATGAAATGTACTTATAGACAATATATTATTTCATCTTGTTTGATCTTTATCACTCTAAAAATGAATCCCTAGTTTAGGCAGTGTCTCAGGGTTGCTTTTCCCAGTCTGAATTATGTTGGTGAGATTCCTCCTGTTTTGTCGAGTTGGAGTAAATTCATTTTCAGTGCTGTAGTGTCTTTCACATTCAGTAAGAGATGAGGAGCATTACAGGCCCTGTTCCTCCTACTTTTAGCCTGCGTGGCATTCTGTCCTCCACGATGAATCTTGTGATGGTTCACCCTTTCACGATGCAATATTGGGGTATTTGCGCTGCCAGGCAAGTGAGGGCTGGTGCATGTGTGAGGTTGCTAAGTGAGACAGGAACCACTTTTCTAGTTTAGAAACAATGTTATTGCTCCTCTGGTATAGAACAGTTCTTCAGAAAACAGAAATTGTCATGTTATTTCTCAAGAATGCATTTAGTGGGTTCTAAGATGACAATGTCATAACCTATACAGTTAAGAGAGGGGACCCCCTGGGAGACCTCAACACAGACAGATCTCATGATAAGTCACATTTCTCTTGGTCTTGAATGCATATAACTTGAGGCTTAAATTGCTTTCCATGTGACCTTAATCAATAAGCTTCCACAAGAAAACATGAATGGAGCACTGTGGGCACTACAGACACTCTGGGCAGAGAGCATCATCTGGAATAGGAGCCACAAGACCTGCTCTGGTCCCGAGTCTGCAAGCCATTCACTGAATGGCCTTGAGTGGACTTTCCTTCCTGGCTTCAGTCTACTCCTCTCTGAAATGAGGGGATTGGGCCAAATGGGCTTCACTGAGGTCCCTTCTGGTCCCAAAATTCTAGCACACCTTAACTCAGAAAAAACTAAGAAGGTAGAACCCTTGCTGCCCAAGTCCAAGGTGAGAAAAGGGTTTAAGCTGCACTATCTGTTCTGCATGCATATTCATCAAAGTTTCTCAGCAGCCAGAGATGCCCCATCGTTTTATTAACTGCTTCACTGAGCGAAAGTTTGGTTTGGAGGTAGACCAAGACTAATTGGCAGGTGACGGAAGCTCCAGTTTTCTTTTCTTCCCAACAAAACAATAAAACCCACCGTCTGGGTTTTACCCAGCTATATGGTTTTTCCAGTAACAGGCACTTTGAGTCAGTTTCAAAAGCATGAGCTTATGCTGACCTTACAGATTCTAAAATTAGGAAGTAGAAGAAATATCCGCACTTATCCCATAAGTGTGGTTTTAGTTCATAAATGGACAAGGAGCAGACCTTTCCTTACTCACCCAAGGAGCTCATCTGGTTCTGCCACTCAGTTCTGGGTGACTGTAAGTAAATCGTATATCCCCACCCCCCCTACAATGAAGAAGATGGGCCAGAAGGTCCCTGAAGTCTACCACCTCTGAAGTCCCAAGGTCAGACAATCTGTCTAGGATAAAAGAAACATATGCAGATATCTATTTGAGGAGAGTTCAACATACAGAAAAAGAAATTTGGATCCAGACATTACCTTCCTCTATGTCTTGGGTATTCACTGAGCATCTGTTCTGTGCTGGACACAGGCATTGTGTCTTTATACACCCTGCCAAGATTATTAGGGTGTCAGTAATATTGTTCCCATTTAACCGATGAGGAAGTTGCATCTCAAAGAGAGTAGGTAACTTTCTTAATAATATGAGTCCCACAAATACTGCGTGCCAGCACTAGGATTTGAACTGAGGCCTGCCCCAAAGTCCACACCATATTTTTAATGTTTGTTTTTTTTTTTAATTTTGAGGGAGGGAGCGTACGTGCAAGCAGGGGAGGGTAGAGAGAAGGATAGACAGAGAATCCCAAGCAGACCCTGTGCTGTCAGCACAGAACCCCATGCAGGGCTCAACCTCATGAACCATGAAATCATGACCTTAGCTGAGATCAAGAGATTTGGCCCTTAACCATCTTAGACACTTAACCAACTGAGCCATCCAAGCACCTGCCAAGTCCACAATCTTTAAGCGATAGATCCCAGAGATCTTCACCTGGTGGGAAATAGCACCGCATGTGTTTTCGTGGTGGCATGCTGTTAAAATGTCTACACACAGTGTCCCTGTGGGATGTGTGCACTTCCCAGCAGGCCAGCTGCTCCCATTGTCCCTGCTTTAAAAAACATAACTGGGAGTGGCAGGGGGGTGGGGGGTGGGGGTGGGGAGGACACCTGGATCGCTCAGTGGGTTCAGTGTCTGACTTTGACTCAGGTCATGAAATCGCGGTTCGTGAATTCGAGCCCCATGTCGGGCTCTCTTGTGTCAGCACAGAGCTGGCTTCAGATCTTCTGTCTCCCTCTTTTTCTTCCCCTCAAGCTCTCCCTCTCTCTCTCTCAAAAATAAAATAAATATTAAAGAAAACATAACTGGGAAGAAAGGAGATTGAGAAGCTCTATGCTGCACGTCTGTAATGAGCCTCATGCAAAGGGCAGGGAAATGCTGTTTTATTTACCTTGTTTTATGCTCTTTGAAAAAAGGAGGAAGCCAGCTTGGATTGCACATGGGCTAACACTACTTTGGCAGTGAAGTTTTCAAAGTAGCCATTGGTGTGATGTTTACAGGTATATAGGAGCTAAACACCAGGGGGCCAGAAAATGTGCAATGATTCCACAATGATGTGCCTTATCATTTTTAAAAGACTCATCTTGAGGCAAATTTGGACTTTGTAATGTCCTAACACAAGTATTTTCTCACTGACTGTAAGTAAATATTTTCTAGAATGCCTACATGGCCCAGCCTATTCCCTAATGTTAGGAAGCCATAAGCCATAAGGGGACCCCAATGTTATGTACAGGATAATATAAAATGAGATTCTCTTCCTGTAAGTGGGGAAGAAGAACAAGTGGAAAGAGCATATAACTATTTGGATTTGAGTTTGGGGACACGGACTGTACCAGTGTCACAAGACACTGCCAGGTCTAGTCAAAAGTGAGCCCCAGGGGCGCCTGGGTGGCTCAGTCGGTTGAGCTTCCGACTTCGGCTCAGGTCGTGATCTCATGGTCCGTGAGTTCGAGCCCCGTGTCAGGCTCTGTGCCAACAGCTTGGAGCCTGGAGCCTGCTTCACATTCTGTGTCTCCCTCTCTCTCTGCCCCTCCCCCGCTCAGGCTCTGTTTCTCTGTGTCTCGCAATAATAAAAAAAAGTTAAAAAAAATTTTTCTTTAAAAGTGAGCCCCAGGTTATGACGGAACAGTGAGCCAGAATTGAGAAAAATAAAATGCAAAGCTGCCTCTACCTGCTTTCCCTTCCTTCCCTCTTGTGCCACTTTGTCCCGCCCCCTAGAAGATAAATCAGAGTGGGGTAGAGTGGGACAGGCAGACACAGAGGTGGCCTTGGGCCAAACGTCTCCCCAGGACAGCACGAAGCCATTGGCTTCCAGGGTGGTGCTAGACCAAAGTCCCAGCGTTCCAGCAGGGATTCTGGAACAAGGCTGAGTTTCATAAGCTGATTTTCTGAAGGCAGAAGTGTCTGGCCGAGGTGACAGGAGAGCCAGGTGGCTCTGTCCACAGAGAGGAGGGGAGCTGGAAACGCCCGGCCACAGCACTTTGTGTCTCCCTGGACTCCTGCCAACGCGGGCCCATGGAGCCCCCAGCTGCTGGCCTGAAACCTGGAAAGGATGACATTGCCTGCCGGACATGTGCCGAGGTGCTTTGCAGCCGTCCCACGCTTGTGTTTGTGAGCGAAGAAATTCATTTTGCGCTAAGGGGAGGGAGAGAACTTGCAAATTTCTGCACCCACCCGGGCTCCCTGATTTTAATCTTTATTCTGTCTGCCACGCCTGCACGAGCCTCTGTCCCTCCATCACTCTTTTCAGTCTTGCTGTCCTTTAAAAACACCGCCATCGGGGCACCTGCGTGGTTCAGTTGGTTTCAGAGTCTGACTCTTGATTTCAGCACACGTCATGATCTCAAGGTTCGTGAGTTCAAGTGCAGAGCCTGTTTGGGATTCTCACTCTCTTCTCTCTCTGCCCCTTCCTCTCTCTCAAAATAATAAATCAACTAAAAAAAAAAAAAAACACCTCCATTGGTGATACAGGAAGAGAAACATCGGCCGTGGACATGTCTGGGCTGGAATCCTGACTCGGCCCCATGGTGGTCTTGTGATGGCAGATGACTTTAACCATACGGCACCTCACTTTCCTCATTAATAAGAGAAGAGAGTAAGGCCCCTGATGCGTGTGACAGAATTGAGGGGTAGTCTGGGAGAAGGTTGCTGGCTGCATGATCCTAAGTCCAGGACCGTGCCTCCTCTGATCACTGATGTTACAGCGGCCAGTCTCTTTCTGCACAACTGCACTGTGCCGTGCTCCTGCTCATCAGCCTGTGACCTGCCCATGGGCACGTGGCAAGGACAATGCCTAGCGTGAATATTGCCCGATTCAGAGACACACAGAGTCACTGCCATTGCTCAGGTTCTGCTCGTGCACCCGTGAAAGCAGAGGGTTTTCCACCTTGGGACTCAGCCAATCACGTTTCCTTGTCACCATGGCCTGGACCGGCCCCGGTGCCAACCAGGCTATACCCTTGCCAGGGCTAGCCCAGGGGCTGTCGTAAACACAAGCTCTCCTCAGTACTGTGTGCGCTCTTATTTGTGCCAGGAAAGATCATAAAAACAGGGGGTTAGACCCCATTCTACTGTAAGTGAGGAGCGCCAGGACATGTCTCACGGGATTGGCAAGGCAGCCCATGAACTAGTGTACGAGAAGAGCCCAGTATGGGACCTCGTGCTAGTGAGTGCCAGGAAATGTTATTTTCCTTTTCCTATTCGGTCACTGCTTCTTTATGCTTGTCTGTGTCAGATGGCAACGAAGAAGAAAGAAAAAAGAAGAAAGAACCAAGTGCGTTAACCAAAAGTTTTCCTCTTTATGGGTACCAGCCATGTTTCTTTTTTAATTCTGACTCCATGAAGATAGGAACTGTTTCATTTGATTTACAAATATATTATGAATGCTAATGTCTAATATCAGTATCAAGGAGAGTTTTAAAATGTCATCTCTGGGGTGCCTGGGTCAGTCGGCTAAGCATCCGACTCTTGGTTTCAGCTTAGGTCACAATCTTATGGTTTGTGGGTTTGAGCCCCACATTGAGCTCTGAGCTGATGGCATGGAGCCTGCTTGCAATTCTCTCCCTCCTTCTCTCTCTGTCTCTTCCCTGCTTGCTTTCTCTCCTTCTCTTTCAAAATAAATAAACAAATTTAAAAAAAGAAATGTCATCTGTGCACAGGAAACCCTTCCTGTTACGCAACCTGATCTCTTGAGGAGTCAACAATCTGTGAACACAAACTTGTCAGTAGGACACGGTTGAAATTCTAGAACAATACAAATTTTGATGAATCTCCTGAAATGAAACCTTGCGTTACAAACTAATTCCATTCCAGGCAAAGGTCAAATGAAGCGGAAGGTTGAAAAAGTGCTGTTACTTACACAAATCCCATGGTCCAGACTCTGGGTAAAGCTCATAACCAGAGCTGTCTTTCAAATGTTTTAACTTTTTTTTTTTTCATCAGAAAGACATGTACATGTTTTCTAAAAATCAAATAGTGTAGAGACACAGATAAGGAAAAACAACTGTCCCCTGCCTGCCCCCCCAGCCTCCATCCTGGTCTCCAGAGGCAATCATATTTAATAATTTCTGATTTAGTTCTTCTGTGCCTGAAGTTCTCAATAACAAGCTCATGGAGCTATTTCTAGATTCATCAGCCTTATATATTATCCTTAAACTTTCTGTTGTGCTACGTGACAGTTAGTTTGCTTATACCCCGATATCTTTCTTTATAACACATTCACCTGCTATATACATATGTATGTATAGGAAATATATGTTTATAATGCCTTTTTAACTCATTTATTTATTATCTTTATAACTTTATATCCTTACCTCTCTCTATATTTTCCCATCAATATAGACAGGATGTATTTCTCTCTTTTTGAGCTATAATCACTAATACTCATTTATTAATCCAAATCAAATGGGAGATAAAAATAAATATCAAACCACTAGACAAATCCCTTTTCTGCTCTGATTTAGGATTTAGGATTCCTAGCTGTTGGAGACAGTAAGCACTCAGCTGGACAAGTATACTGACAAATGTAGATTATCTTAGTGGTGCGAGCCTTGATGATCCATATACGTGGACTCACCATTTACGGCTGAGCTCCTTTATGGGATCCCTTAGGCATCTTCCAAATATCCAAGGCCTGTAATTCTGGGACTCACATGTGCACTCCTGTAAGCCCTGCTCATCCTACATTAATAAGAATGTGCTGCTTTCTCAGACTAGGAATAATTGCTTTTCATCAATGTTCCAACCTTCTTCGGAGCTCTCTTGAATTGGACCCACTATTTCCTGGATCCTACAGCTTTTTTTTCTTTTTTCTTTGATCCTAATATTTGCTACAGTACAGTTTCCCAGGACGGACACAGAAAAGTAAATGTGGATTTACTGTGATGCTAATGAAGCATAAAAGCTTTAAGGTCCCCAACCAGCATGGACTTCTTCCAAGGCCCAAGGAAGGAACGGCCTTTGCTTTAGCATCACATGATTGTGTGCTTTTATAAAATCTGCAAAAATAAAATAGTTTAACAATAATTGTTTAGGACAACATCTCTCTCCTTTTTTCCCTCTGTCACACGTATGTTGCTAGGTGATGATGCAGTGGCCTAGAAACGTGTTGAAAATTAGGTAAGGGGAAGCTGAGTTGGCAATACAGAGTTTGGGTATAAGAGTCATGGCTACCTCTATGTATAATTGAGTACTTGTGAATTCAAAGAAATGGCTTCCAGAAAACTCTTCTCTCTGTTTCTCCTCCCTCTCTCCCTGTCAGCCTCACCAGCTCAGAGCCTGAGGTCATATCTCAATACAAACACATTAGTTTCCTATACTATCAATCAGAAATAACAAATTTTGGTCAACCATAAGAGCACAGAAAAGACTGAATATTTCTATTCTTTCTATAAAAATATAAGCCTGGGTGGCTCAGTCAGTTGAGTGTCTGTCTCTTGATTTTGGCTCAGGTCATCATCTCATGGTTCATGGGCCTGAGCCCCAAGTTGAGCTCTGCACTGATAGCACAGAGCCTGCTTGGGATTCTCGTTCTCCCACACTCTCTGCCTCTCTCCCACTTGTTTTCTCTCTCCCTCTCTCTCTCTCTCTTTCTCCCTCTCTGTCTCTCTAAATATATAAATAATGACAGAAATCAGTGAATCCAAATTTTTCTGGATTTTATAATGTTTATAATATTTAAAGCTAATATTTTTGTTTAATTGTGATTTCTTCATGAGTCTAAGTAAATATTCACTTTTGAACCTAATTACAGAGTAGTAATTTATTTTTATTTAAAAAAAATTTTTTAATACTTATTTAATTTTGAGAGAGAGGGAGAGATACAAAGCGTGGGCTGGGGAGGAACAGAGAAAGAGGGAGATACAGATTTTGAAGTAGGCCCCAGGCTCTGAGCTGTCAGCACAGAGCCCAATGCGGGGCTCAAACTCATGAACCTGTGAGATCATGACCTGAGCCGAAGTCGGACACTTAACCGACTTAGCCACCCAGACGCCCCCAGAGTAGTGAGTATTAATGCTTTTCTTAAAGAGAACCCCCCCCAATTTGCATAAGCTTCAGGCCCCACCAAACTTGAATCCATCACTCTACTGGAAGTACATTTCCTGAGGCCTTGCAAGTCTAAAAATGACTTTTATTGATGGATAGTGTGGCCAAGTCAGATTTCTAGTTTGATTTTTTTTGTTTCTCAGATACCCAAAAGCACCGAACCAGTGCTGAGAATACCATTTTGATTCAGTTCCCTACTTTGGTGGAGTGGGGCAGAGAGTGGGCAGAGTGGACAGATGTTTCACACTAAGATGCATTGCTAAAATACAGAAATTCTTCTGTAGCAGTAGGCACATGGCCAGTGTCCTCTAGCGCCCCCACCCCCACCCCGCCAAAGTCTCCCCAAGCTGTCCTGACCTCTGAAGACTTTCCTCTTGGATCCCCGAGACTTCCCACAACCCAAACAGCTAACGGGCTAATGCCCAGTACAGCAAGACACTATTTTAGTGTTACTTCTAGTAGCATCCATTCTGATGGGTCAGTGCCCAGGCCATACAAAGTGTCAAATATTTTGACTACTGCCACTTGAGGGTGGGACTTTGTTGTTATCATTATCTGTTTATTTTAGTCTAGAAGCTGTCAGTATTTTCTTTTGTTGTATGAATTCTGAAATTTCACGATCATGTGGCTCATCTGAGTCTCTTTCCTTTCATTGGGCTGGGTCCTCTGCCGTGGATGTCTACAGTCAGTCTGGGACTTTATCCTGACCCCTCTTCTGCAGAAAAGCTCATTCTGATTTTGATAGCTGTCCAGCCTGTAATGGGATTATAAATTCTTTTCTTAGGGAATTGCACTGAAACTGTCAAGTCAACTGACTCTTCAGTTTTCTTCCAGAAAACACTGTACACAATTAGGCCAAAAACTGGGTCTTCACCTCGCGCCCCCCACCCCACCTCCCCTTCACAGATCAGCACACACTAGTCTCCCACCCTCTCCACTTGCATCTAGCCCTTTCCATCCTCCCACATCTCTTTCACGGACATGATGTGGATACTTTTACTCCTAAATGGTCTTTGTGTTTTACTCTTTCTTCTGAAGCACAGATGCTCACCTATCATTTTTGTCTTCCAAAATTATACAGAACTGTCCTTTGCATGCAAAATATTATCTATGGTGTCCAAAGATGTCTAGAAAGTAATCTGTGTCTGGTTTCTAGATTTGCATGATAATGTCCACCATCACCATCCCAACCTGCCCTCTGTGTCATATTCCAATCCCCATTTGGCCTGAGGAGACCTTTCTCCCCAACCACCCTATAGGACTTAGCTTTCCCTCCACCTTTTCCATAAGGTTGTCACAGATCCAAATATCCCCCTCCCCACTACCAAAGGAATCTCTCCCTTATCCTACTCCCATTGAGTTTCCAATGTGTTGAGTTTCCAAAGCTTTTTACTTTTAGGTTCCCTGGTGGGACTATCTTTCCCTATGTTGTGAGCATCTGCAGGCAGAGAGCTCTTTCCCGGCTGCCAGCACACTGGTTTCTACATTACATAGTATCTATCATTTAATTTGAGAGAATGGAAAGAGAGGGGGTTCTGTGAATGGAAACTCTTTGGGTAAAAAGGTCGAGAAGAGCCAGAAAACCAGAGCTCTGCAACTTTTTATAATGGAGGCTTAATTCCATTTGCTGAGACTCTGCATCTCTGAATTTCAGACTTCTAGAAAGGGGAAAGTTGGAAGAGTTAAAAAGACTTTTTCCTCTGGTTTTGCCATCAAGCCTTGTTGTTCAGCTGCTCCTTTTATTCCTGACCCAAGTTTAAGGTTAAAAGAGGAGGATCAGGCAAAGGGATCTGTATGTCCCACTAAGTAAAAGGAGCTTGCAGATTATAAAAACAGGAGGCTAGCCCACACCATCTGAGAGCCAGGCCATCGTTCCCTCCGGAGGATGTCAAATGATTCAGGCCTCAGAACTTGGAGGCAGGCACACAGCCCCCCTCCCACCCTGCATTGGAACAGCTCCAGACAAGGGGCTGGGTCTGGGGATGAGGAGGCCAAGCTCTTGACTGGCCAACAACCACCTTCGCCCCAGGTAAAAACATCTGATCAGCTTCCTGAAAAGCAGGAATATAAAAAAGAATCAATTACCACTTCCTCCTCTGCTAGATCCTTAGTCTTTATGACCCTTTGCTCCCCCTATGTCGCAGTCAAGGGAAGCCTCAGGGTTCAGATACTTTGTAGGACAGCAGGACCAGTTAAATATGAGGCTCAAGGCTTGAGCATCTACAGAAAAGAGAAAAAAAATATCTGGGGTCTAAATCTGACCTCTGCCACAAGTATTCCAAAACCCTCTTTTTTTTTTTTTTGTTCCTGAAACAGTCGAGTACTTTAAGAATCAAATTATCAATTATTTTATTTATTTTCTCTGATATCAGAAAATACTTGAAGTCTTAATAGATAAAGTAAAATTTCAAATAGGTCTCAAATGGTGGAATTTTATGTTATGTTTGATTACAAAAATAATGCAGGTAGAAACAAATATAATCAAGAATTCTTATAATTTTTTTTAAAATTTAAATAATATTTTGCTCATCCATGAGGAGCCCCTGTTTTCTCTCTTTGGCTGTCCCTGCCATTCCTCAGCACAAAGCTTCCACATCTTAATCCAAGATGGCTGCTCTAATTGCAGCCAAAATATCCACATTCTGGGCAAAAAAGGACACAAAGGCAGGAAAGGGCTGTGCCATGAGCTCTTAAGAACGCTTCTCAGAAGTTGTGTCCACACTTACATGTCATCCGTGCTATGTTCTCATGTAGCCACACCTCACTGTGACGGGGATGCTGGGTAACGGAGTCTTTTCTGTGCCCAGATAATATACTTGAGTTCATTTGTTGTAGAAACGTGGGAGAGCAGATATTGCATACTACCAACAGCCTCTAGGACAGGGAGTAAATTCCAAGGAGAATCTTTGTCAGGTCAGCAAAGGGGTGAATGTGAAGATACAAATGGCAGTTTGCTCTGTCTTAGGGAAGAGATGGTGTGGGGGGTCGGGGAAGACAGGGCTGGAGCCAGCCTAGCCAGAAAAGCCCAGATGCACTGACTTTTAGGTGGAGACATGAGACTGCTGACTCCAGGAAAGAATTCAGGCAAAAGGGAAAAAATGTAGAGGATTTTGTAATAGGGGTTTGCAATGGAAACCCTCTGTACTGAATACCTACATAATCCTCCCTAAGTATCGGTGCCTTGTTAATGTGGTGTGGAGCTGGATCTGTTTCGGAGAAGGACTGGGGTTGCTGCATCCTGCTTTGGGGGAGGTATGCAGTTGCTATACTGAGGTAGAGCTGCTCAAAATACCAGAGTTCTGCACATTTTCTTGCGGGGTGTAATTGACCTGGGCAGGGAAAGATTCATTCATTCATCTTTGAAGGAAGAGATTTCTCCAGGTCACAGGGAGTGGAGAATATCTCTAGCCCACACTATCCACCTGTGTGTTGGTGGATTCTGTCTGGTTAGACATGGAGTTCTCACACATCTGACGGAGTTTTTTCCTGGTGTCCTGGTGAATGCAGCCTTACTACCAAGAGTAGAAAGCAGTGTGAGTCCTCATGTTCTCTGCCTTCCTCCCTCGGGTACTGATGAAGAAGGCAGGGGCGTGCCTGGGTGGTTCAGTCAGTTAAGCATGTGACTCTTGGTTTTGGCTCAGGTCATGATCCCAGGGTCATGGGATCCGCACTGAGCATGAAGTCTGTTTGGGATTCTTTCTCTCTCTCTCTCTCTCAAAATAAATAAATAAACTTTTTTTTTAAAGAAGGCAGGTATGCACAATTTATAACTACTATTGGTGGCCAATAAGAGTGATGTCTGAATAGATGGAGTCGTGGCTTGAGGAATTGTTGGCGGGTGGGCTGGCCATTCTAGGAAGAAGTAACAAGGTGAGAAAAGATATGGAGTTAGGAGGGTGAAGCCTCAAATCAGGAACTAACAGCAAAGTGAGGATACAAGGTGCTATAAGAGGCAGGGCTAGAAAGATGCAACCCTCGGCAGATAAATCTGTCTCAGTTCAAGTGCCAGCTCCCATCAGCTGGAGTCAGTGGCTCCCCAGGGGTCTGAGGCACGGTGGACAAGAACGGCTTGATTAGCTAATGAGGTTCCCCCCAAGCCTGAGGAGACAGAAGTGGCAGGAAAGGAGCCACAGAAGCCTGTGACAAATCTGAGAGAAGAGGGTAGAGAGCCTCAGAGCCACATGAGGAAGTCTGAGTTCTGTCTGAAGGGACTTGTGATACAGCATGTGCCAAAATACATCTAATGATTTCAGAATCCCGGGGGACTGAAAATTAAACTGACGTACCCTTCTCCTAAGAGTTGGCCAGAGAGGTGGTGGGGTGGAATATAATCCCTGGGATTGTATTTGCTTTGAGAATAGTAATGACGGTCAGGGGCAGGTGCACGAGAGATCACAGGGACACGTGGGCCGGAAGGGGTGTTTTTCAGCTGCTTACTTGATAATGATAATGATAGCGAAGAAGCTCTGAGAACCTGGTAGAAGGAGATTCAGAGGAGGACTCACAGTTTTGGGATTCCCTCCAACATCCCTCTCCATTCCACTTCTGTGGTTACCGGGGAAAGGATTCCACCCTCAGCTTCAAATCTCCAAGTGACCTCAAGCATTTGAAAAGGTCACTTTGCTCCTCCAATTTGCTGTCCTTCCTGTGCAAGAATTTACATGTCACTGTGGTTGTGCTCATGGCACAGAAGGGTCGCCACCACAGTCCCTAAGTGTTCTTTTCAAAAGCTGGTGTTCCTGGATGGAGTTTCATGTACTCCTAGAGATTCTCCCTCACGCCCAAGGGTAAAGCCACTCTTATTGCTCTATGTGTGTTCATGAATCTTATCCCAGTGTCTAAAAATCCAGACTGGTGGTCCTCAGACCATCTGGGCCATTTCTCAAAAAAGCACTGGAACTCCCATAGAAAGCATTCTCCTGGTGGTCACCTGACACCCCAGGCTTTCTGAAGTGTATATGCAAAAAAGACACCTCACCTAATAGCATGACTCTAGAAATACAGCTCTTTGAAGCTTTCACATTTCAATTTTCCCCATCCATCAAAAAAAAAAAAAAAAGATTAAGATGCAACAATGGTGTCACAATTTCACCTGCCTGTCATCAGACTTTAATACAACTACCTGGTAGGGACAATGAAGTCTTCTTAAAACAAAAGTTCCTGAAATGGATGAATGGAATTTCTCGTTTATTGGTGGAAGCCACTCCTCCTTTGCCAACAATTCCCTTTGGTACCCATTCAGTGTTCCCTGTCCTCATTATCTGCCTCCACGTGACAAAGTGTCCCAGTCTCCATTCACACCCCCTGCTTTGCTGCCAGTTCTAATACTGACCTTAAAATGACCATGGGCATGCTGGGGATGGATGTTGCAAATAGAGGCTGCTTGCTTGTTTATTTACTTATTAAAAAACTCAGAGCTTTTGTCTCAGAACACAGTGCAAACTGTGATCTGCTAGCCTTTGGTATCTGATTGGCCTAAACAGGCCATATGTTTTTAGCTCCCTTTATTCCAGACATCCTACTAATTTCCTCAAGGCTAATTTTTTTCTGACTCTACGTTCTCCCAGTCTTTTTCTGCCTCAGCCCCTTTTAGACACTGCTTGTCCATTTCTCACAGACCCTACTACCCACCCGCCTCACTACCCCTCACTTAGACCATACGTCTCTGTATCATCTTTCTAACCTAGCAGTAGTTGGGCGTGTCACTGCTATCTTACATTCACTCCCTAGCCCCTAAAGTCTTTTTAGTTTGTGTTTCCCAGAGTAAAGTTAAAGAAGATATCCAAGAACATAATCCTGGAGAGCACTAACAAAGGGATGGACAGTGAAAAACAAGTCAGTTAAACATAGAAGAAATGGTCAAGTGGGGGATGCACCTGGGGAGCTTAGTCAGTTGAGCACCTGACTTCGGTTCAGGTCACGGTCTCACGGTTCACAAGTTCAAGCCCCACATTGGGCCCTCTGCTGTCAGTGTGGAGCCCGCTTCAGATCCTCTGTTCCCTCCTCTCTCTGCACTTAGCCCGCTCACACTCTCTCTCTCTCTCAAAAATAAACATTAAGAAATAAAAAATAAAAAAATGGTCCAGTGGATTGGCAGAAACCAAAGGAGAGGAGAGTTTCAAGGACACAGTCTGGGTCAAATAGCAGATGGATGTGACAGAAGATAAGGACTGGAAAGGGTCTACCGAAGAGTTGTATTAAGTGGGTAGCTGGGCATGACCACGGAGGAACTGGGTCATTGGGAAACTGACAGTCTGGTCCTGTAGGCGTGCAGCCTCTGTAAGGCAGCTGGGCATTGTGGAAGGAACTTAGATTTTAGAATCATTCAATTTGGCTAGAAGCATGTTCTCTCATTTACTAGTTCTGTGATCCTGGACAAACAGCTAAGCGGAACCTCGGTCTCTTCTGCAAATGCACATAAAAATACCTTCCTCAGAGGGCAACTGAGAATGAAGTGGAATGACATTCTATTCTGTGAATGCCGGGAGGTCCCCTTACCCTTCCATCTTGTTTCTTCAGTCAGCGCTATATTCCACCTCACTTGTTCACGATGTCATCATGCGGTGACTTGTTGGTAATTTCAGCAGAGAAGAGGCTGCCTTTTGCCCTGCATTCCGCCTCCTCAGTAAAGTGGCTTCAGAGGCAAAGCCCTGTCCCTGGCAAGGCTGTCAGCTCATGAGCACTCAGCGGCTGAGCTCCAAAGGGAGGACTCCCCCCCCCCCCCGCCCCAGTTTCTGCAACCTCCCTCACCACTGCATTGTGTTTCCCACTCACACCTCTTGCGGTCCCTTTGCTGCCTTCTCCACGGGCTGTTCTGTCCCCTGTAGGGCCCTAAAGCAGAACTTATCTCAATTTTCAATCCAAGCCCCCTCTCGGCTTGGTTTTTTTACACCTCAGAGATTTTATCCACACTTAATTTATAACTTCCATATGGAAAATATCCAAATAGGTCCACATGCACATCTACTGCATCTATAAACCAAACATCGTAACTTCCTCCTACCCCTGCTTCCCTCTAAAAAATAATTTAAAAAGAACAGCAAGGTCTTCAAGTCACCGAATTTGCAATTGGCATCATGACCCGGGCATCAGTTGCCATTCCTTCACCCATTTCCGCCCGCAGAGCCTTGCAGACTCTGCCACTGCTGCTTCCACAGGGGTCCCTATTGAGGCCGAGATTTCAGGACATCCTCTCTAACCTGTGGGAAGGAAAGGGGAGGGAGGGGAGCAAAGGAGAGGGGCCAAGAGAGGGGAAAAGGGGAGGGGGGTAGGGGAAGAGAAGGAGGAGAAGAGTGGGCAGAGGGATATGGGGAAAGAAAGGAAGGGAAGGAAATTTTAATGAGAACCTACTTTGGGGCAGAAGCTTCCCGAGGTAATTTCTAATAGCTAATCGGAATTAGAAACTTTGGCTTGAACAATTACTGCACCACCTGCAGGCTCGGTCTGCTAGTTCAAGACCCAGTGGGAACAGAAAGCGCTCCACCATGTAAATTGCCCTTCCCATGCCCACTCACACACGCACACATAGTGCCACACACACACCAACACACACATGCACACGGAGTCCAGGGGGCGTGGACTCAGGCCATGGAGCTATGCCTCTGACTGCTGAGTTCCCGCCTTATTCATGCAGCAGTTCTAACTCCGCGCTCTGATCAAGGCCCTCCTGAGTCAAGGGACAAAGCTGTGCCCACCAGCTTGCCCATGTTCAAAGCACCCGGCCTCTGCTTTCATCCTGACTCCCAAGCCCCTTTTCCTATTGGGATTCCTATTTGTCAAACATAGCCGAGGACTGGCTGCCTCCAACCCTACCTAACTCCCAAACGCCCTCACCTGGAGACAGATCCTCATCACTCTGGCTTACTATGTGTCACATACTGTGCTGGATGGTTCTCACACAGTGACTCATTTTATTCCCAACACAATCCTGCAAGGAGGTCTTACTATCCTCAGGTCAAACAGCTGGAATGTGCAGAGCAGAGTTTCACCCCATCTGTCTGTTAAACTGTCCCGGGGGACCTTGCATTGTGGAAGGGCATGGATTCATTTGAAAGTGGTAATGTCGCAGTGATGAATTGTTCTAAAAGAAGAAATAAATCCAGTTGTGGCCACCAGTTTTCTGTCAGCACAAATGGCAGTGTATTTCTGTGCCTAGATGACACAGGGACAGAGATATCCAGTGGCTTCTGCGGTACTCAGCCAATGCTGATGCTTCTCTAAAAACCTGGTTTTCAAATGAGCTTCCATGTGTCATAGGGATATCTGTCTCCAGGTTAGAGTACATCACGATGTTTCATATCCTTTTATAAAATCCAGTGCCTTCAAACACTCAGCATATATTCTTAAAATTATGAATGCAATATCCCCATATTATATTTTATCAACTATTAATGCATTCCTTACAATGCCTGGACTAGAAACCAAAATTGTCAAAAACACCAATAGATTAATGGTGCCCTCTGCTGGTGGCACTTTGTGCTTTACAGCATAAAGGCCGAAGGTCATCAATGTTGAGATTCAGAAATGACAGTGTGATGTGTTAGAAGTACTCAGAAGTGAAGAAACTAAATGTCAGCCCCAACTCTTCTGCAAGTTGACTTCCTGACATTATACGAGTGATTTCCGCCTCCTGGGCCTCAGTGGTCTGTTCCAGAATGGAGTTTGAGTCAGGTGGTCTGCAGTGCCTCCAGGTTCCTACGTTCCTAGACAGCACAGGACTCAGATGCACGCTCTTGCCAAAATTTGGGAACCAGACCCTTATATAACCTGGTAGAGAAGCAATAAAACTCCCTGAACCACCATACCCTATAGGTCAATAACGTATCATGTACTTTATCATGACTTATTGACTTTACATTAGACTGGAGAGAAACCTGAGACAAAGGAAACAGCTGGCTGAAATTCCTGAACACACAAGTGACCAGCATGCTCACGGGCTTCCCAGTGGTCTGAATCCTGGGAGGTAATGACCCCGAGATAGAACAGTCACTCATCTTTCCACCTTGGGCATGGGTGATCCTTTGAATTTCTCTTTAATTTTTTCACTTGGAGGTATGCAGATTGTGCATTAACTAACACATGAGACTCTTACTGCTGGTGAGGGTCATCGACAAGCTGTCCTGAAGCCAGAACTTTGGTTTGTTCCTGATGGGCCCTGGGCCTGGTGAACCTGGCAATGCTAGAGGCTCCAGTTCTGCTTCTGCCACCTGTGTGTCCTGAGTCTCCATTTCCGCATTGTTGAAAAAAGAAGGGGTTTTCCCGAGGAGCAAACAAGATAATGAACACAGTACTGCTTTATGAAACTTGAAGATCGTGCATATAGATGTGATCGTTAGTATAGAAAGCCATCAAATAACCATCGGCCATATTTTCCCAGTAAAGAGTGAATCAAAGTAAACTGAAAAGGAAACTACAAATTTATGCAAAAAAGAAACTAGGAGGTCTTAAATAGCAAAAGCAAGATTATCTCAGGGCATCACTTCCCTAAATAAAACTCCCTTGAGATGCTCCCAAGATAAAATGATTGCACAGGCAAATAATTTACTCCCCTCTAGAAGATTCACAATTTCTGTCAGCATGTAGGACGGCATTTTGCGACCAAATTTGTTACCAAAAATGTTCCATTTTTCAGAGTTGTTTGGATTTCAGAATTGCAGTTAAAAACTTGTAAACCTGCATCAAAATCCATAAAAAGCTTTCAATCTAAGTGGCTCCCTGCTCTCTTTAGAAGAATCCACCTTTCCTCCTAGTTTTAGTTTACCTAGTTGTCAGTAACTTAGTAGTCAAAATAATCTTCCCAACTGGGGTTGAGTTAGGACTACATCGTCCAATGTATATAAAGTGCTTGTCACGTAACTGGGCAAGCGAGGGTTTAATAACTGTGGCTATAATTACCACCTGTGGTGGAAAGAGTTCATTCTGGCTCCAGGTCATGCGGGAGGGATTCGATACCAGAACTGTCTAAGAAAGAGGACCCATGCCCCCACTTCGTGCCAATATTCTGAATCCTGAATAAGGACTGGTGATCTGAGAATCACAGAATAGACTACTTGAACTCAGGACTGGCACAGAACATCTAGGATACATGGATGGCATGAGAAAGTGGTGTCGATTATTTAACAATTGCTCCATCCCACAAGGTCAGATTTATATCTGTCGTATAACTCTTACTTACAATATAAGATGAAGGAGGAGGGAGAATGATGATTTTACCCAATGCCTATGGTGAATGGCTCTAAACTTTAACTTCCTGAAATACTACCATGAGCTGTGGACCTTCCTACAAATTAGGGTCTTTTTTCAGCTGGCACACACTTCCTTGTCTTGAGTATGCTGAACATGAATTCAAAAGAGCCACTGTTCCCAAGTCAAGTCATGATTAAACACCAGTGGGTCCTGTTCTGGATATTCTCTTCTGTTCTTTTGACCTCTTTGTTGATTTTTCTGCCTGCACCAAATGTCTTGATTACTGTAGAATTATTAACTTTATACAAGTGTTCAAATTGGGGAGTGTAAGCCTTCCAATTTTGCTCTTTTTCTCCCAAGATGGCTTTGGATATTCTAGGTCCTTTGCATTTTCATGTAAACTTTAGACTCATCTTGTCAATTTCTACAAAAAGTCATGTTGGGATTATGATTGAGATTGCAGGGAATGCCTATGTGGGGAGAATTGATAACTCCATACTACCAAGTCGTCTAACCCATAGACATGGTGTATGTCTCCATTACGTAAGTCGTTAGTTTCTCTTAGCACCATTTTGTAATTTTCACCATAGAGGTCTTGCATATTTTTGCTGATTTATTGCAAAGTATTTTTTTTCTTCCAAGATTTCATTTAAATTCAGGTTAGTTAACATATAGTGTAATATTGGCTTTAGGAATAGGACCCAGTGATTAATCACTTACATATAACACCCAGTGCTCATTCCGAGTGCACTCCTTAATGCCCACAACCATTTAGCCCATCTCCCGACCCACCTCCCCTCCGGCAATCCTCAGTTCCTTTGTTCTCTGTAGTTAAGAATCTCTTATGGTTTGCTTCCCTCTCTGTTTTTATCTTATTTTTCTTTCCCTTCCCCTGTTTTCATCTGTTTTGTTTCATATATAAGTAAAAACATACATTTGTCTTTCTCTGACTAATTTTCGTTAGCAAAATATACTCTAGTTCCAGCCACATTGTTGCAAATGGCAAGATTTCATTCTTTTTGATAGCCAAGTAGCATTCTATTGTGTGTGTGTGTATCACATCTTCTTGATCCATTCATCAATTGATGAACATTTGGGCTCTTTCCATAATTTAGCTATTGTTAATAGCACTGCTATAAACATTGGGGTGCATATGCCCCTTCAAATCTATTTTTTAAATTTACATCCAAATTAGTTAGCATATAGTGAAACAATGATTTCAGGAGTAGATTCTTTAATGCCCCTTACCCATTTAGCCCATCCCCCCTCCCACAACCCCTCCAGGAACCCTCAGTTTGTTCTCCATATTTATGAGTCTCTTCTGTGTTGTCCCCCTCCCTGTTTTTATATTATTTTTGTTTCCCTTCCCTTATGTTCATCTGTTTTGTCTCTTAAAGTCCTCATATGAGTGAAGTCATATGATTTTTGCCTTTTTTGACTGACTCATTTGACTTAGCATAATACCCTCCAGTTCCATCCACATAGTTGCAAACGGCAAGATTTCATTCTTTTTGATTGCCGAGTAATATTCCATTGTATATTTATACCACATCTTCTTTATCCATTCATCCATCGATGGACATTTGGGCTCTTTCCATACTTTGGCTACTGTTGATAGTGCTGCTATAAACATGGAGGTGCATGTGTCCCTTTGAAACAGCACACCTGGGGGCGCCTGGGTGGCTCAGTTGGTTGAGTGTCCGACTTTGGCTCAGGTCATGATCTTGCAGCCTGTGAGTTCAAGCCCCGCATCGGGCTCTGTGCTGACAGCTTGGAGCCTGGAGCCTGCTTCAGATTCTGTGCCTCCCTCTCTCTGTGCCCCTCCCCTGCTCATGCTCTGTCTCTCTCTGTCTCAAAAATAAATAAAAACATTTAAAAATTTTTTAAAAAAAAGAAAAAGAAACAGCACACCTGTATCCCATGGATAAATGCCTAGTAGGGCAATTGCTGGGTTGTAGGGTAGTTCTATTTTTAGTTTTTTGAGGAACCTCCGTACTGTTTTCCAGAGTGGCTGCACCAGCTTGCATTCCCACCAACAATACAAAAGAAATCCTCTTTCTCTGCATCCTCGCCAACATCTGTTATTGCCTGAGTTGTTCATGTTAGCCATTCTGACAGGTGTCAGGTGGTATCTCATTGTGGTTTCGATTTGTATTTCCCTGATGATGAGTGATGTGGAGCATTTTTTCATTGTCGGTTGGCCATCTGGATGTCTTCCTTGGAGAAGTGTCTATTCATGTCTTTTGCCCATTTCTTCACTGGATTACTTGTCTTTTGAGTGTTGAGTTTGATAAGCTCTTTATAGATTTTGGATACTAACCCTTTATCTGTTATGTCATTTGCAAATATCTTCTCCCATTCTGTCAGTTGCCTTTTAGTTTTGCTGTTTGTTTCCTTCGCTGTGCAGAAGCTTTTTATTTTGATGAGTTCCCAGTAGTTCATTTTTGCTTTTGTTTCCCTTGCCTCCAGAGATGTGTTGAGTAAGAAGTTGCTGCAGGCAAAATCAAAGAGGTTTTAGCCTGCTTTCTCCTCGAGGATTTTGATGGCTTCCTGTCTTACATTTAGGTCTTTCATCCATTTTGAGTTTATTTTTGTGTATGGTGTAAGAAAGTGGTCCAGGTTCATGCTTCTGCATGTCGCTGTCCAGTTTTCCCAGCACCACTTACTGAAGAGACTGTCTTTATTCCATTGGATATTCTTTGCTGCTTTGTCAAAGATTAGTTTGTGGGTCCATCAAATCTATTTTTGTATCATTTGTATAAATGCAGAGTTGTGCAATTGCTAGGTCATAGGGTAGTTCTATTTTTAACTTTTTGAGGAACCTCCACACTGTTTTCCAGAGTGGCTATACCAGTGTGCATTCCCACCAACAGTGTAAGAAAGTTCCCCTTTTGCCACATCCTTGCCAACATCTGCTGTTGCCTGAGTTGTTAATTTTAGCCATTCTGACAGGTGAGAGGTGGTATCTCATTGAGGTTTTGATTTGTATTTCCCGGGTGGTGAGTGATGTTGAACATCTTTTCATGTGTCTGTTAGCCATCTGGATGTCTTCTTGGGAAAAATATCTATTCATGTCTTCTTTCCATGTCTTCACTGGATTATTCATTTGTTGGGCATTGAGTTTGATAAATTCTTTATAGATTTTGGATACTAGCCCTTTAACCAATGTGTCATTTACAAATATCTTCTCCCATTACATTGGCTGCCTTCTAGTTTTGTAGTTGTTTCCTTTGATGTGTAGAAGCTTTTTATCTTGATGAAGTCCCAATAGTTCATGGGGTGCCTGGGTGGCTCAACTAGTTAAGTGTCCAACTTTTGATCTCAGCTCAGGTCATGATCTCATGACTTCTGAACTCAGCCCCATGCCAGGCTCTGTGCTGACAGCATGAAGCCTGCTTGGGATTCTCTCTCTCTCTCACTCTCTCTTTGCCCCTCCCCATCTTGAGCATGCTCTCTCTTTTTTTTGTAATTAAAGTTTGTAAAAAAATAAAATTTTGTAAATAAAATTTACAAAAAATTGTTCATTTTTGCCTCCTGAGACATTTCTAGTAAGAAGTTGCTACAGCCAAGGTCAAAGAAGTTGCTGTCTGTGTTCTCCTCTAAGATTGTGATGATTTCCTGCCTCACATTTAGGTCTTTCATCCATTTGAATTTATTTTTATATATGGTATAAGAAAATTGTCAAATTCCAATCTTCTACATGTCACCATCCAATTTTCCCAACACCATTTATTGAAGAGACTGCCTTTTCCATTGGATATTCTTTTTGGCTTTGTCAAAGATTAGCTGACCATATAGTTGTGGGTCTATTTCTAGGTTCTCTATTCTGTTCCATTGATCCATGTGTCTGTTTTAGTGCCAGTACCATACTGTCTTGATGATTATAGCATTGTAATACACCTTGAAGTCCAGAATTGTGCTGTCTGTCCCCCACTTTGCTTTGCTTTTCAACATTATTTTGACTAGTTGAAGCCTTTGTGTTTCCATATAAATTTTAGAATTGTTTATTCCAGTTTTGTGAACAATTCTGGTGGTATTTTGATAGGGATTGCAATGATGTGTACATTGCTTTGGGTAGTGTAAACATTTCAACAATATTTGTTCCTCCAATCCACGAGCGTGGAATATTTTTCCATTTCTTTGTGTCTTCCTCTATTTCTTTATACAGGTTCTATAGTTTTCAGAATACATATCTTTTACCTCTTTGGTTAGGTTTATTCCCAAGCATCTTATTGTTTTTGATGCAATTGAAAATGGGATCGATTCCTTGATTTCTCTTTCTGCTGCTTCATTATTGGTATATTGAAATGCAACAGATTTCTGTACATTGATTTTATATGCTGTGACTTTGCAGAATTTTTTGGTAGTCCTTTGGGTTTTCCACATAGAGTATAATGTCATCTGTGGATAGTGAAAGTTTGACTTCTTCCTTGCCAATTTGTATGCCTTTTATTTCTTTTTGTTGTCTGAGTGCTGGGGCTAGAACTTCCAATACTATGTTGAACAACAGTGATGAGAATGGACATTCCTATCATGTTCCTGACCTTAGGAGAAAAGGTCTCAGTTTTTCCCCATTGGGGATGATATTAGCTGTGGGTCTTTCATATATGGCCTTTATAATGTTGAGGTATGCTCCTTTTATCCCTACTTTCATGAGGGCTTTTATCAAGAAAGGATGCTGTATTTTGTCAAATGCTTTTTCTGCATCTATTAAGAGGATTATACGGTTCTTATACTTTCTTTTATTAATGTGGTGTATCATGTCCATTGATTTGTGGATATCGAACCACCCCTGCATCCCAGAAATAAATCCTACTTGATCATGGTGAATAACTCTTTTAATGTACTGTTAGATTTGATTTGTTAGTATCTTGTTGACAATTTTAGCAGCCATGTTCATCAGAGATACTGGCCAGTAATTCTCCTTAAAAGTGAGGTCTTAGTTTCTTTATCTAGGAAAGGAGGCAGCTGAACACCATGGGACAGATCAGACCACTGCTTTCCAAGTCCTGCCATTGATCACAGGCTTGTGGGCATGTCCCTGTGCCTCTCTGAATGGGACCATCATTGTCAGAATCCTCCAAATATGAGCAACCTCATGTATTTGGATCAGATGAGAAAATGGACACAAAAGTCCTTCAAAAATTGCAAAATAGTGTACAAATGATAAGTCAGCTTCATCTCATTCTCCAAATTCCCTTTCAGACTCAATTAATTAACTAATTAATTAATTCACGAAATATTTTCAGGACCTATTATGTGCCACACACTATGGTAAACCATCTATATCTAAAGTGATAATCTATACAAACACAACCCCTGTCCTCATGCTGCTGTGGGCTAGTGGGGGAGAAAGACATTAAATAATTGCACAAATATTTTTGTGATCCTGTAACACAACCTCTTTTCTTCCATATTCTTCTTTCCCAGTCACCTCTAACACCATGTGGTCCCAGTGGTGAGTATTGAGGGGAGGGAGGAAGACTCACTCCCATCCCCACTTACCCTCTACTGCAGGGGGGCAGGACTCTATCACTGACACTGTGTAGAATTTCTAGCAAGTGGAGACTATAAAAAGCAGATGTATTTTAGTCAACTTTATGATGGTTTGTAAATTCATTTGAGACAGTCCACCCCTTATGGTCTGCACCCAGGGGGGTACCATGTCTGTACACCATGGGAACCCCATGCAGTTACCTCTCTACCACTGCCTGTGGTTTGGCCCACAGGCTGTCATATCTGTCAGGAGAGTGTCTCTTTGTTCTAACTACCAGTGTTCAAAATCCTAACTCAGCTCCTGTATGCTCTCACAAAACAAAACAAAACAAAACAAAACAAATTCACTCCCAACTATCTCCAAAAGAGGTCCATGTCAAATTTTGAACTCAGAGCCTTTCAATTACTAGGAGGCTTATATCATCTCAGCTCATTTAAGCACTTCAGTGCATGTAGGCCTCTGATTTCTAATATGTCACAAATAAAATGAGAAATATTACCACTCGCAAAATAGACTACACTCAGACAAGCTTTAGACCATAACTCTTGTGGTGAAAAGAATAATATCCCCACAATATGCTGTATTAGTTTGTGAGGGCTGCCATAACACAGACTGTGACACAGAAAGTACCAAAGACTGGGTGGGTTCAACAGGAGTTTATTTTCTCATGATTCTCAAAACTGGAACTCTGAGATTGAGGTGTTGGTGGATTGGTTTCTTCTGGGGCCTCTCTTCTTGGCTGTAGAAAGCTGTCTTCTCCCTGTACCTTCACATTATCTTCCCTCTGTCTGTGTCTGTGCCCAAATTTCCTCTTCTTATATGGACATCAGTCATATTGAATTAGGGCCCACCCTAATGACCTTATGTTAATTTAATTATCTCTTTAGAGACCCCATTCCCAAACGCAGTCACAATCTGAGGTACTGGGGGTTAGAACATCAACATAGGAATTCTGAAGGAACACAGTTCAGCCTATAGCAGATATCCACATCTTAATCCCCAGAACCAGTGAATATGTTACTTTACATGGTAAAGGGACTTAGAAGATGCAATTTCATTTAAGGATATTAAAGTGAGGATATTACTCCGGTTATCCAGGTGGCCTCAATGTACTTACATGTCCTCAGAAGGAAGCTGAAGAATCAGAACCAGAGCAAAAGGTATGACAGCAGAAACAGAAGTCAGAGAAAGACAGACAGACTTAGAGAGATAGAGAACTGGTTTTGAAAATGGAGGGAGGGACTGTGAGTCCAGGAACACAAGTGACTTCTAGAAAATGGAAAATACTAGAAAATGGACTCTCCCCTAGAAACCCCCAAAGGAACACAGCACTGCTGGCACCTTGGTATTAACTCAGTGAAACTTCTGACATCCAGAACAATGAGATAATAAATTTGTGTTATTTTAAGCCACTAAGTTTATAGGAATTTGTTATCGCAGCAATAAGAAAACTAACATAATTTTCCAGTCTGGATATATTTTAGAAGCTGTGAAAATGGGTAAACAATCAGAACAATAATCAGAAAATAATGAAAAAGCAGAGATCAAGGGACAATACCAAAGGAAATGAGGAAGGAAGAAATAAGGAGAAAAAGAAATTGAGAGAGAGACTTGGTAAGGAATTCAGAAGGTAGCAGGTCTTTCTGGCCTAGAGAGGATTATAATACTAGAGAATTTAAAACACAAAGCACAGAGTATGATAAAATCAGTTGTGGAACCTGGAGCCTCTAGGAAAGGAGCCTTATTCAACTGCACCCAAGACTCTGACTGCACTGATACAGCAATACCTGGGAAGAGCTCCCTCAGCAGGGACAGGCCACAAAACTAATCATCCAGATCTGAAAATAGCCCAGGGCATGCATACTTTATAGAAGCCACTGACCTAAACAAAACCTAGTTCTAAAACCATCTGGGTGAACAATTGGGGCATCCTCAGTGGGGGTGACCATAACAATAACAGCTACTTTTTAGAAGTTTGTTACTATGTCCAAGCACTTGAGAGAATGAACATATAAACAGACAATGGCCAGCCTACTTGTAAAAATAGAGCTAACCTACAACTTGCAGCAGGCAGCCCAGGAAGCCAGCCTGCCATAAGTCAGACTTAGGGGAAGTCAGACTGCTATCTCTGATAACAATCCAGGAAACCAAACAACAGCTTCTGTAATAATTGGCCCCAAAGGGCCAGGACTTGATTAACAACTTACAGCTTCGTTAGTTTTTGCCCTTATTTCCAACTTAGGTCCAAGCAGAGAAAGCCAATTATACACTCCTGGTTACACATTGGTTATAAATGTAACCAATCACATAGAATGCCCTCCTTCTAGTACCCATCTCCAGCTTTGCCATGACAACAGCCTCCAATCAGGACACACTAAAACCTTCTGCTTTTTCCACAATGAAGCTTTCCTACTCCTCATCTGAGTTTCTGCCAAAAGCAAGTTATGGTGGTGGCTGACTCCCTTGCTATAGCAAGGGCTTGCTTATTTTCATCTTTATGGTCTTCATGTAAACACTTAGGAAATACTTTCTCACAGCTTCCCTAGAGATGATAATTTATATGATGGACAGATGGCAGCACCTAAAGGGTCATTCTCTGATTGGGATCTGAGGCTCTGCATTCATTACCTGGGATTTGAATACCCAGAGAAGTTTGACTAAATACTTTTCCCAGAGCTGACCACTAACCACCTTTGGGAAAGATCAAGCTAGAGTTTGGGAAAGATTAAGCAAAGCCACAGCCTGGGAGCCAGAAAGTAATAGTTGAATTGGATACCAGAGCAGAAGGATTAAACATGGAAAACCAGAGAATGGTCAACATGAGGTGGTCACATGTATCTGGCCCCATCACAGGGGTATTTTGTTTTAGAGATTAGCATGCTTTAAAATTTGCCCAAGTATTCCTGAGGGTTCCCCCAGGGTCTTGTCTCATTGTCAAGCACAGTCCAGGCTCTCATGCCACCACTGTGCTTGCCTTGATGCTTCTAAGACCACTGTGCTCCTGGGCTTAGAAGATGCAGATGCCACCTCTCTCTCTCTCTCTTTCTCTACAAGCTAAGCACTAAGCACAGGGGCCTGCACTCAGAATCCCATATTGTTGCACTAGATATGGCACCACAGTCCCAAAATCAGGATGATCCATACCTACCAAACATCAGAGCCTTGATCAAACAGTCCCATCACAGACATTAGGACTTTCCCCTGACTCTGTCTCAGGCTCACCTCCATGAGCCTTGTGCTTTGTCCAGCATCACCGTCATTCCAGATGATTGACAACAAAACATCTACTCCTTTCCTGCTATGATTCTGAAAGTCACTCAGTGATCTAACATTGAGACATTCCCATGATTGTCTTGGAGCAAATAGTTTTAAAATTAATTCCACAAATATTATTCATGCACTAAACTATCCCTCTTTTGGAGGATGATGAACACTGGGGATGGGGGCTGGGTTTTCATCCAAAAAGTAAAACATATTCAGTGAAGCCAGGAACAGGATTTCAAAGAAATTAACCCATCATAGCTGCCATCCACATCCCCACCATGAGCCCTCACCACCTGGGTTCCCTTTGCTGGGTGGGGTAGAATCTGAGGGGGCGGGGACATGCTGGAGAATAGGTCACCATGTAAAGAAAAGGGCAAACCAAAGAACACTTGCCAAAAATTTAAAAATTCATTGGCAGTAAGCCAAAGCACTGTAAGATTATGGCCAAGTACCACATACTTGCATGTGGGAAGTCAGGTTTCCTTGAATCTCATCCTGTGTATCCATCATTTAAGACAATGCTCGTCAAAATCCAAAGGCAGCAAAGGTGCTAAAAGTATGATGTACAAAGGACAAAAACCAAGCTGCAATGTTTTCTAAATGGAGGCATCAGAAGGATAGCTATGTGTGAACTTGGCAGTGTGGAACCAAGTGGTCCCATTGTTATGAGAGTGGCAGGTACGATTCCTGATGCTCTCTTGTGTGTGTCAATACACCCCAGCTAAACCTCCCCACCTCAAGTGCATGCACTAGAGAAGTTAAATAGCAGATGTATTCACACTTTGGTCTGTGACACATGCTTTTCTTATGGAAACTTCTGCCCTCAAAATAATATTGTCAAGGCTGAAAACTGAGGATTGCAGCCTCTTCCATTATAAAGTTGGCCTATTTGTGTGCCCCATCCCTCCAGACTCTGTGATTGGTTAAGGGGTAAGATATGATCCAACAAAACCAACCAGAATATTCAGGCAGAAGGATGAGGGCATTAGGAAACACAATTCTCTTTCCTTAGCAGATTGCTAGCTATGGGGATCATGTAAACCTGGGGCATCTGGAAGTCATTTTTCCCACCACCAGGGAAGAGCTTCCCAGAGCAAAGCAGAGCTGAGAGAAAGAGACGAACCAACTCTTGACAACAAGGGTTGAAAACCAGAATTCTGCATTGCTGAAGAAACATGCTGAATGAATTCTTAGTTCTAAGAGTCAGCAAAGTCCCTTGTTTTTTCTAGGCAGATTCAACTTTTACTTTTGTCAATTAGTCCCAGCTAGAACAGAGGGAAATCTACTAAGCCTATACTTAAAATTAGGATGTACACTAACAACAGATTTCCTGCCTCTTCCCCAGTGCTCATGTCAAACAGTTAATCTGGGAAGGCAGCAGGGAGACAGTGCCTTCAAGAAACACAGCTCCCTGCTAGATCTGAGCCAGGACCAAGAGGAGGTGGTCATCTTACACTGGGCACATCAGATGCCTGAAATAGCACCATGGTGTCAGGAAGGCCAACATAAAGTGGCAAGAGAGGTGCTTTCCTCCAACAGGGCTTTAGCCTCAGGACCTGTAACACCAGCCCGTTTTTCCAGGGCACATAACTCTGAATAGCAGAACATGTCCACTTTGATGTGGTGCCCCCACCCCCAGAAATCCAGAGAACCAAAGTGAGCGGAGTCAGAAACTCATACTCCAGTGTGTACAACCACCTATTTGGAGTGGAGCCCATTTTTGTTTTCAGAGCCACTGGGTTATCTGGTAGAGCAACCAAACATCCCTGGACACAGCCTGTTTTAGACTCTAAAAGGGACTCATCAAGTCCAGGCGAGGCCATAGGATAGCTACAAACTTTATTGTGTCCCCTCCAAATTCATATGTTGAAGCCCTAACCTCATGTAGCTGATTGGAAATAGAGCCTTAAGGAGTTGATTAGGATAAAGTTAAGGTTAAGGGTAGAGCCCTGATCTGTTAGAACTGGTGTCCTACCGAGGAAGAAACACAGGAGACCTCTTTTCTTTCTCTCTCTCTCTCTCTTTCTCTCTGTCTGTCTGTCTCTCTCTCTCTGTCATGCAAGCATGCAGTGAAAGCCAGGAAAAGAGTTCTCACCAGAAACCAAATCCTGCCTTGATCTTGAACTTGCCAGCCTCCAGAACCATGATAAATAGATTTCTGTTGTTTAAGCCCTCTGCCTTCCTCCCCACATCTGTGGTACTTTGTTATGGAGTTCTGAGCGGACTAAGACATGCACCATAAAGCTCTTGGATAGCTATGTCCCAAGATCTCTAGTAGATATGACACCCATCTGATATTGTGGTTTCCTGACAAAACCTGAGATAGCACCTCAGCTAACCTTGAACTCCACATGCAAAAAGGATGGGGACTATGTCCTGGCTGCTGCCTGGCAGCTAGAGGCTGCAACTTCTGGAAGCCTCCACAGCTGGTCAGATGCCTGCCATGTGAGGCCAGCAGAACAGAAGGGTAGACTTTATGACCAGGAGTTCGATTTCCTCCCTGAGGAAGGGTCAACTTTGAGAAAAATTAAGTGCTAGGCAAAGTCCTGTCTCAGGGCCCACCTAGTCAACTGGCCTCAAAGTTTGGAGTATGTCAAGTGGCCACAGACTGAAGCAGGCCTTCCAATTACAAATGTCTTAGTTGTGTCAGAAGCTGGGCTACAGTCAAGAACCTTCTTCTGACAATTATTCAGCAGAGCAGCCACACTGGACAAGTGCTTGGAAAATGGCCTCACTGGGTGGGTCCCTGTTGGCTGTTCTCACTGCTTCCTTCCCAAAGTGTGGAGCAGCACAGGCAGGGAGCTGAATAGCTGTTTCCCTGATGAGGGGAAATAGTGGGGCCTTGGACAATTCCTGGCTCCTTTTCTGGCTGCTTCCAAGCAACAGTAACAGAAATGCCCCATTTGTTCTTACACCATGGGTGTCACCTGTCCTCGATATTCGGCCTGGTTTTCCCACCCTGTAGCTCTCTTCCTAGTTTTGTCAAGTGGAGGCAAATTCTCTGCCTCAGTTGGACTATTGCTTCCTCTTGGGGAGAGGGGGGTTCTCTTCTCCTTTATAACCATAAATCCCAAAGGGACCCTACCCTGCCCAGTCATCCTACCACATTGCTAGAATCCTTTGCTCTCTCATTTCCCCTGAAGGTTATTTCATTACTCCTCAGTGCTTGAATTTCCCACACCCCTCTCATGCTGGACCCCAGCATCTTGTCCTCACTAAATATGCAATCATCTCCTGCCACCATATCTGCTGATCTCCCTGCACCTAGACTCCTCCACTCCCTGTTCTCTCCATGGCAGGTAGCCAGCGGTCCTTGCTTCTTTCTTAAGCAATCCCTTTGCATGTGCTCTGGACCTTATCTCTCCTTTATACTCAAGGACGTTTCTCCTATAATTATCTTCCCTCCCTCTGGCATCATAAATCTACCCCTATATCCTGGCTTATCACCATAAGCATATAATATGTTCTAGTATCTCTCACCTTTTAAAAAAGTCATTTCTCTGGAACCCATGGTCCCCCTTGCACTGCTTCTTGCCTTGCTACAGCTCCTTTGTAGGGCCCTTCACTGGCTCCTCACCCTCTAAATGGAGCCCGGGGTGGCATCTCTTCTATCTACAGTCATATGCCATGACATCTCATTGGTCCCTTGGCTTTAATGACACCAACGTGCTCATGATTATTGAAAGTCTATTTCTAGCCCAATGTCTTTTCTGAGATCCAACCTCAGATATCTCAGTGCTGAGTTAGATACCTAGTAGGTGTCTCAAGTTCAGTAAAATCAAAACAAAACTCTTATCAGCTCTGCTCAAACTTGTGGGTCCCTCTGATCATCCCCATTTCAGCAAATGGTACCAATATTTCCCCCATTTTCAAATCAAACCCTGGGAATCCTCATTAACTTCTTTTCCCCATATACCCTGGAATTCTTCCTGCAATTTCTCAGCAGGTCACACTCATTCTTACTTTGTGAACCCCGAATCCAAACCCTCCTCATCACGACCTTTCAGCCATGTGTTCAGATTCATGGCACCTCTCAAGCTCTAGCACAGATTGCTGCCTATGCTGTAAACACCACAGCCCCTGAGGAAGGACAGATTGTGAAGAATAAGCAGGGACAAGAGCAATTTCTATTGGCTACCACATGCAGGACCAGGACCACAGAAAGACAGTAAAGACACTAAATAGAAGAGGCAGGAATTGAACCTAGGATGTCTGGCTCCAGAGTCAGTGCTCTCAACCACACGATGCTAAAATAAACACAAGGGCTGGATGAGGAGAGTATCTGGCATAACTAAGGAACTGTCCAGTTGACCTGCGAAACTTTTATTTTTGAGATGAAAAAAAATAGGTTTACTCAAAACCCTCTCTATTTCACCACCCACACATTACCATGATGATAGGCCATATATAGTTGTAGGAGGTCATAAGGCCATTTTTCAGTCTTTGAAAACACTCTCTTCCCAGGATGAGAGACTAAGTTAAAGGTTTGGATCCATCAAAATGACCATTTGGGTAATTGGTATGGTGGGGAAAAGGACAAGGGGAGCCAGGGAATAAAGGAGTGACCAGAAGAGGAGCAAGGTACAAAATAGCAGTTCTTGAACTAACACAGGGACTCCTTTCTGGGATTACAGAGTCCCCCTTATGTGGCCTGGCCCATGGGGACAAAATCTAAGAGTCCCACCTGGACCAGAAACTAACTGCCCAAGTCAAAGAGACCATACGTTCCTATTGTGACCACCAGAATTGCTTCAGGAGACTAAAAATATGGATTATTTCAGGAGACTAAATATATGGATTATATGCCTTATTGAATCAAAACATCTCAGGTGGCATCTGAGAATCTTTACTTTTAGAAGCTTCTCAAATGATCCTGTATGTAGATCATCCAGATCTGAGAATCACTGGGACAGCGTGGAAGAAGGAAGAGATGATTGAGGCCTGTAGTGACAGCCAACTTCTAGGCTGACCCCCAATAATTCAAACTTTCTGATAGTTAAACCCTGTGGAATCTCCTTCTACAATGAATAGCCCTGACCTGTTTAATCAATAGAATATTGCAAAAATTATGATGTGTGGTTCTAAGCTAGGTCATAAAAGGCATCACAGCTTTTTTCTTCACTCTCTCTGGATCACTTTTCTGGCACTTTGTGTCATAGGGACATTCAAGCAACCCTGCAAAGAAGTTTACATAGAAAGGAACCCAGGCCTCCTGCCAACAGTTTAACATCAACTTCCTTGTTACATAAGTGTGCCATCTTGGAAGTGGATACCCCAACCCCAGTGAAACCTTTAAATGTTAGTTCTTCCTTACATGACTCCTCATGAAAGGCTCCAAGGCAGAATACCCAGCTAAGCCACTCCTGAATTCCTGACCCACAAACCGATATGAAGTAATAAATGTTTATTATTGTTTTAACCTGCTGAGCTTTGGGGTGATTCATTAAGCAGAAAGGAATGATCAGGACCACTTCATGAAGGAAATAGGACTCTGAGCACTGATAAGAGAAGGGATGAGAAAGAGAAGAGACAGAAGGGAGGACATTAGGTAGAACAATAATCTAGGTCAGGAACAATATATTTCACTGGAAGTGAAATGGAGAAGAGCACATTTATTCCTATTTTCCCAGAAAGAGTCACAGTGTTCCTCCAGGGTGCAGGAGGACTGGCATCATTGTTTTCAGTGATGTGGAATGCCCACACTGCTCCAACAAGTTGGCCTGGATGCTCACTGCGTTGGTCCCTGGGTCTCAAGCTGAGCTACACATTAAGATCACCTGGGGAACTTTAAAAAGTATTGATTCCTGGACCACATCCCCAAAGATTCTGGTTTAATTTGTCTGGACTATCACCTGGGCATGGGGGGAAGTCTTAAAATCTCCCCAGGTGATTGTAACATGCAGCCGTGGCTGAGAACCACTGCTATAGTCAAAGAGCTTCAGTATCTTTCTACGGCTGCACTAAATGTGTGTACAGTGAGTGTAAGCAGAAAACTGGGGGCCCTTTGTTCTAATGTAGCTAATGTGCAGGGGTGCTGGGACCATGCACACTAAAGTCAGCCCTCTTCTGAAGGGCAATAATCAAATAGCCAATGGGATTGCTGTTCTGGTTATCCATCACTGTGTGGCATAAACCACAGTAACCATTTATTGTAATTATCACTCTTGGACTGGCCTCAGCTAGATGCTTTCTTACTTGGACTCTTTCATGTGGTTATAGAGAGATAGTGGTGAGGGCTGGAGTCCTCTCTAAGGCTTCCTCAAAGATTGTCTGGTGGTTGATGCTGGCTGTCAGCTGGATCTTGTGTGCACTCTTGGTGGAACATCCACATGCAGACTGTTCATGTGGGCTGAGCTTCTTCACAGCATGATGGTTGGCTTCCAAAAGTAAGCATCCCAGGGAAACCCTCACAAGCTATAGAATCTGTTATAAGCCAGCCTTGGAAGTCATGCAACATCACCACATTTCGTCATCAAGGCAGTCACAAAAGCCCAAGATCAAGGTGCTGTGGACTGACTTGTTTCACCCCAAAAATTCATATGTTAAAGCCTAAGTCCCTAATGTGATGATATTTGCAATAGGGTCTTTGAGAAATGATTGTAATTAGATGAGGTCTGAGGGTGGAGTCCTCAGAGAGACACCAAAAAGCTTGCCCCCTCTCTTTGTTTCTGCCAAGCGAAGACATAGCAAAAAGGTAGCCATCTGTAAACCAGGAAGAGGACGCTCACCAGAACCCAACCACACTGGCACCTTGAACTCAGACTTTGTCTCCAGAACGGTGAGAAATAAATGTTTAAGCCCCAGCCTATGGTATTTTATTATAGCAGTTTGAGATGACTGGGATAAAAGAAGGGTCAGAGACTCCACCTCTTGATAGGACAAGTGTCAAGGAATGTGCAGACATATTTAAAAACCACCTGAAGTAAAATGGACAGGAACAACACCTCTTGGATACATCAAGATTCATACCCAGTCTGAAGCAGAGAAGTTTCTGGTATTTCATAGAGATGATCAGCAGTAGAATTATTTTGTAATCCATAGAGTTACTGTAATTGTAGGTCCCGGGCCTTTTCGTGCAGAAATGAGAGGGGTGGAAGTCAACTTGGTGGTCTTACCGGGAAAGCAGCAGAAGAAATTCTCACTTGTTTTTAAAATTCCAACATACAGCACTCTGCCTAGTACACGGGAAGCACAGATATTTAGTGAACTGATGAATTCGGTTCAATTACCATCTCAGTTACCTACAATACTCATCCTTGAAAACCCAACAGAAAGGCCCTGTGCTTGAATCACCTCTATCCTATGTCTGGTATGGCTCTGCCTATTGCAGAACAGAAGATGTGAAGGGACAAGGGGTCCACCTGCTGCCCAGTGACAGAGATGGGAGCTGGCAGCAGAAGGGTGAGAGTGTTTAAGAGTAGTTACTGGAACTGGTTTATGCTCTGAGGGAACAGCGTGGGAATCTGTGAGGGGGATTAAGCTGTAGCTGAGATGCTGTGATTCGTTTCAGATGTGGATGACAAGACACAGTGGGAACGGAATGCAGACAAACTCTCAGGCTGCCCTAGCCCTTCAGCTGCTGTGAGGTGGTCCTGTGACCAGACATCAGGCACTAATGGTGCCTGGCACAGGCACTGCTCTCAGGGCCCCTCCGGGCCTCACAAGCAAAAGTATGGTGTAGATACAATTCCACTGGCCACACTACACTTGCATCCACTCAACTGGTCCCATTGGGGAAGGCAGATGGGAGGGCCAAGCAGATGGCAGGAGGCCCATGAAGGTGAAGGGCACAGGCTCAGCAGTGGCTGAGACACTGAAGGGAGGCTCATGCTCCTCAGAGCAGCAGGGCACCGAGAAAACAACTCCAGTGCTGCCATGGAGGGTGTTGGGTTGAGGGATTTGCTAACTGCGTGAAGAGTGAAAAGGCCACAGGGAAGGTGACCTGAGATGAAGTGGGAGGGGATTCCCAAGAATGAGGAGGCTGTCAACCATGAGGACTCTCAAAAGCAAAGAAATCAACACAAGTAATAACTTTTAACATTCTAAGGGCTTACTAAATGCCTGGCAAATGGCCTTCAGCCATCCAGAGCTGTGAATTGGCTATCAGAGTGACTGTACAGCCATTCATAAAACATACATTATTTAATCTCACAGCAAACTCTGAGGTGACATTATCCCTGCTTTGCATCTGAAGAAACTGAGTGTATTAGTTTCCTATGCTGCTGTAACAAATTACCACAAACTGAGTGACCTAAAAGAACAGAAAATCAAGCAGAGTCATGTTCCCTCTAAAGGCTCTAGGGAAAAATTCTTCCATGCCCCTTCCTAGCTCCAGGTGGCTTCTGCCAATCCTTGGCATTTTTTTGGCTTATAGACACATCACTCCAGTCTCTGCCTCTGTCTTCACATGGCATTCCTTCCTGTGTGCCAGTCTCTCTGACCTCTCCTTTTCTTATAAGGACATCAGTCATTGGATTTAGGACACACCCTAATTCAGTATGACCTCATCTTAACTAATTATATCTGCAGAGATCTTATTTGGAAATAAGGTTATGTGGAACATTCTCAGCTTCCAGGTGAACATGAATTTCAACCCAAACATTGAGTCTTAGAGAGATTTAAGGAATTACCCAGTTTCCACAGCCAGTAAGAAGGCAGTTGAAATAGGGTTTGAACCCATAGAGCAAAGTCGTTGCACTGGTCCCAGCAGCCCAGAGTTGCCTCAGCAACAGAATGGTTTAACCCATTCTGTTAAGCCCCCAAGAAGCATCACCACCACTACCATCACTTTTTAGCCAGGGGGACAGATATTGTGCCATCAGCGTGAACTCCTGAATAAACAATTACCTATGCCAACAAAGAAAAATGTAAGCAGAATTTGGAGAAAATGAACTCTCGGGGAGTAAAACATAACACTACCCTCCCCATCATAAGCTGACAGGACCCACAGGGAAGGAGTTGAGGGAAATTTTGCCCAGTAATTTGAGGACATGAGAATGGTCTCATCAAGCTTGAGGGAGATCATCCAACCTGACATCCACATTCCCACCCTCACTGAAATTACTGGGTGTAATCCCAAACTCTGCAGGACAACCTGGGACAGCCTCCAACCTCAAGAATTCTATGCAGACTACGGTGACCCCTGGTGGCCTGGAGGAAAAGTGCTGGTGGGATAGTCAAAGGCTCAACTGGAAAGCAGGAGCCTCCAAGGGATGTTTTCAACTCCAGGAGGGACCCCAGAATTCCAGGGAGAGGGAGCCTGAGGGAAGCAACACAGCTGGAGGGCCTTGGCATTATCGAGCTGGGACAGTGGCATGTGGGCAACGAGTAGGCGGGCCCTGAACAATGAGTAATCGTTCCTTCATCCAAAGACTCCAGGCTACACTGTGCAGCATGTTATCAGAAAGCAAGAATTAAACACAGCACAAGACAAAGGAATAAAGACCTTCTTCATGTACTCAGTGCTGTTGGCCTTCATAATAGAGGGGCTGGGATGAGGTCCCTTTGCTGTTAAAACCCTTTACCCTGCCTCCTGCTGGGTCTCAGACTGTTCCCAGGGTCCCAGAGGGCAGGTGACACAAGCTAATCCTCTGGCTTCTGCCTCAGCTGTCTCACCCTTTAGCTGTTACCTCAGCCAAGTTGCTAGCCTGCTCTGGGCCTCAATCCATTCAGTTAAACAAGGAAAATAACAATACTGGCCTTGTCCACCTGACAGAATTATAGCTGGGAACAAATGAGACAATAACAAAGTGTAACCTGAAGCTCCCTTCCCAAAGAAAAGAAAGCAAAATGGATTTCTTTTTTTTCTTTCTTTTTTTTTTTTTACAAAAAAAATGTTCTAGATAGTTCCTCAAACCAGGGAGACAGGCTGGAGCTCAGAGCTGGTTCCATGTGTTGTGGCCCAGGGAGTTGGCCTTGGCTGGAGCTCAGAGTGGGTGTCAGGAGTAGGGTCCCTAGAGGCTGTAGTGAGTCCACTGCCCTGCCTGTGTCCCTGTGTGGCAGCTCTGTGACCCTCAGCAGGCTCCTCTAACTCTCCAAACCTCAGGGCTGAGGTGAGTCTCAAAGAAGCTCACACGGAACTTCTAGGCATCCGTAGGTATGTTTCAGAAGTCTGCACATGTTCTCCAGATGATTATCTCTCCCTTAATTTTATATTCTGCTGCCACTTTCTAGTTTATATGATGTATCTTTTCAAGGGCATTTCTTCAGTCCTCTTTCTATATTCCTCACCTCGTCTCCGGCTGTACCTGGTGGTTCTCCTACTCCTTTCCCAAATGCTGAATTTTCCTAACTAGCGGGTGGACATTTTGTAGCTCAGCCCTGCACCCTCCAGCAGAGCACTCTAGGAGCTGTTGGCGGAGAGAAGTAAGTAAGGCAGTGCCTCCAGAAGTAAGGCACTCTTCTGGGAGCTGGAATTGGAAAGATTTAAACCCTCACCAGCACTGCAAACAGTAGAGGGCAGTGGTTCCCACTTATCAGATTTGGAGACGGGTCATCTCAGTTTGGAAGTCAGACTCAGGTTGGAAGTTGAAAAAGGAACCTGGGATTCCCACCCACTCCCCAACCATCCCCCACCCACCACGTTCTCCTACTTTAGACCCAAGCTCGGGAAGGAGTGGAAGAAAATATTAGGGGAAGTTGAGAGAGGAAAAGAGAATTAAACAAGTTTTTATTTCTTTGCCCATGTGCCTCAGAGAGATCTACCCCTGAGGCGCACAGACAGACCAACCCTCACCCCAGAGCAAGCTGTAGCCTCCAGAGGAGGCTCAGAACCCTGTGGTGATTTCCTGGCAAGATTTCCCTGACTAACCCCTTTCCCCTCCCACATTCCACCCTATTGGCAAGTAGGGAAGTCTTTGGGAAAGGTAATTAATTAAAAGTTGTATACATTAAATATGTAGAGCTTTTTGTATATCAATTATAGCCAATAAAGTGGGTTTTTTAGGGCCCAAAACATGTACTTGTCATCAATTTCAATGGCAGAAATTTATTCTAAGAAAACAAACATGTCAAGAGGAATTATTACTAAATTCTAATAATAAATGATACAATGAATTTAGTAATAAACTATGCAGCCATGAAATCTTGAGGGAGAATGTGTTTACATGGTAAAATGTCCAATATACACGGGCAAGTCGAAAAACAGATCATAAGAGTATGTATATTACGATCATAGTTTGCATTATTTAAAGGGGAAGGAATGAGAGAAGGAAGGAAGGAAGGAAGGAAGGAAGGAAGGAAGGGAGGGAAGAAGAGAGGGAAGGAGGGAAAGAACAATAACTCTATTAAACAAAATGTCAACAGTGATTAGTTCTCGTTTTCAATATGAGTAACATTTAATTTTTATAATTAACATATATAATCATATAACAAATTCTATGTTTACGCAAAAGAACAAAAAAATTATCTAAATAAGTTTATGTCTAACAACCTCATGCCTCAGAAGTATTTTATTAAGGAAAAAAGTAAAATGAAAATTGAACCACAACTTTAAATTTCAGATGTAATCACAAATGAAAAGAGAAGGTGTTTAGAAGTTTTCTGTCCTCCTCAAATCTCTGCGTGCCTTGATTTGAAACGGTAAGTCATTAGGAATTGAGAAGAAAATTTATGCTTTATCTATAATATTGCTTCTTCATAAGTCTGGTATTTAACTTCAGGAATTGTTCTACTTACAGACATGCAGCTTATCCCATTTTAAAATTAATGTTTACAAAAGCTCTAGCACCAAGACTCTTCTCGCCACCAGCAGGTAGCAACAAAGGTGCTGGGGATTTGCAGAGAGAAGACAAAGGGGAAATAGAGAAGCAGGAAAAGTCAATCAATAGCAGTGGTTTTCCAACTTTGGTGTTCAGCTCTGTTCAACAGACAGTTGTTTGAATACAGCAGGCATCAGGTCTTTTTCCCCCCAACAATGGCTGCAAACCATTCATTCTGCCCTATCTTATTAACTCCAGAAGATCCAGGATCCCAAGCAAGTCCCCTGCAAAGCTTTCTCCACTTCCCTTTTGAGGCTGCATTGACAAATAACAACATTGGGATTTCAAAATCTTACTAGATTAAAAAAACATCCTCCCACATGCTGACTGTTAAATTAGTTAACTTGATTTTACTGGGGGTGCCTGGGTGGCTCATTTGGTTGAGCGTCCAGCTTCGGCTCAGGTCAAGATCTTGCAGTTCATGAGTTCGAGCCCCACATCAGGCTCTGTGCCGACAGCTCAGAGCCTAAAACCTACTTTAGATGCTAGGTCTCCCTCTCTCTCTGCCCCTTCCCTGCTCGTGGTCTCTCTCTCTCAAAAAATAAAAAAAATAATAAACATTAAAAAATAACTTTTATTAAGTTATTATAATTAGGAAATAGTAATATCAAAGACTATCTGTTTCATATTAGCTGTGCCCTGGCTGACATATTCAGAGTCTAGATTATATACTCTTATTTATAGAGTCAAATGGAAACTGCAAATATATGCAATGCATGGAGTTGCATCTGTAGATTATAAGCTGTGAGTGTAAAGTAGTGGAAATGCAAATAGAACAGTTGGCCACATCATACCTTAAAATCTGCCCTTATAGCAGAAGTCCGGATCCAGCATCTTAGAGTCATCAGAGGAGGTCATTTGGACTGCAAATGCCTCCCAGAAATTCTGATATGTATCCCCAGTGCCCACTGAAGCACCCTCTTCCAGTGTCTCACTGCTGCTATTGAAGAGCTGGCATCATTTATCAGAGTGATGGGATGAAAAATTATTTAGTAACTGCTGTCTTAAAACAACTAAAGACAACAGTGTGGTACTGGCACAAAAACACACATAGATCAATGGAATAGAATAGAAAACCCAGAAATGGACCCACAACTATATGGTTAACTCATCTTCGACAAAGAAGGAAAGAATATCTAAAGGAAAAAAGGCAGTCTCTTCAACCAATGGTGTTTGGAAAACTGGACAGCGGCACGCAGAGGAATGAACCTGGACCACTTTATTACACTAAAATAAAATACACAAAAACAAATCAAAATGGATGAAAGAAGGGATGCCTGGGGAGCTTAGTTGATTAAGTGTCCAACTCTTGATCTCAGCTCAGGTCTTGATCTCAGGGTCATGAGTTCAAGCCCTGTGTTGGGCTCCATGCGGGGCATGGAGCCTACTTTAAAAAAAAGAAAATTGACTAGCACAAAATGGATGAAAGACCTAAATGTGAGACAGGAAGCCATCAACATCCTAAAGGAGAACACAGGCAGCAACCTCTTTGACCTCAGCTGGAGAACCTTCTTAATAGACACATCACTGAAGGCAAGGGAAACAAAAGCAAACATGAAATATTGGAACTTCATCAATTAAAAAGCTTCTGCACAGTGAAGGAAACAATGAACAAAACTAAAAGTCAGCCTATGGAATGGGAGGAGATATTTGCAAATGACATGTCTGATAGAGGGTTAGTATCCAAAATCTATAAATAACTTATCAAACTCAACACCCCAATAACACATAACCCAGTTAAGAAATGGGCAGAAGACATGAAGAGAAACTTTTCCTTTTCCAAAGAAGACATCCGGATGGCTAACAGTCACACGAAAAGATGCCTAACATCATTCATCATCAGGGAAATACAAATCAAAACCACAATGAGGTAATACCTCACAACTGTCAGAATGGTTAAAATTAACAACACAAGAAAGAATAGGTGTTGGCAAGGATATGGAGAAAGGGGAACCCTCCTGCACTGTTGGTGGGAATGCAAACTGGTACAGCCACTCTGGAAAACAGTATGGAAGTTCCTCGAAAAGTTAAAAATAGACCTACCCTATGATCCAGCAATTGCACTACTAGGTATTTATCCAAAGGATACAAAAATACTGACTGGAAAGGATACATGCATCTCAATGTTTATAGCAGCACTATCAACAATAGCCAAACTATGGAGACGGCCCAAATGTCCATTGACTGATGAATGGATAAAGAAGATGTGGTACAATGGAATACCACTAAGCCATCAAAAATAATGAAATCTTGCCATTTGCAATAATGTGGAAGGAGTTAGAGTGTATTATGTTAAATCAAATAAGTCAGAGAAAGAAAAATACCATACGATTTCACTCGTATGTGGAATTTAAGAAACAAAACAGATGAACATATGGGGGGTGGGGGAGAAAGAGAGGGAAACAAACCATAAGAGACTATTAAAGGGGAAAGAGTTAAGATGACAGAGAAATAGGGGACCCTGGGCTTTCCTCATCCCTCAAACACAGCTGTATTGAGGCCAGATAACTTGGAAATCGATCTGAGGACTGGCGATCCTCACAAGGATCTACATAGTTGGAGGGAGATAGCATGGCAGGTGCGGCGTGCGTGCAAATGAATTGAGGGTGAGAAAAATGGCAGTGCCCCACAGGGGAGAAAACCCTATCCACAGAGGGACAAAGGGGAGGGGAATAAAAGAGGGGTTGAGAGACTGTGGCATCAGGTTCACACAAAAGGAAAACCTCTTGGACCACTGATTGGGGAGTAAGAAGTACTGAGTGCTGCAGATTTTTTGCAGTGTGTGGAGCTCAAACTCTGACATTTTGGAAGTGCACAAAAATTTCCATGGAGCATATCTGTAGCACGCACTCCTGGAAAGGGGAGAGCTGGTCCTGGAATGTAAGCACGGTGTATGGGTCTCTTGGGTTCATTGGGAGAGAGCATTCCCCCTCCTGGAGTACTTTTGGAAGAGGGTATATTGCCTGTCCAAGGACAAAAGACCTTATAGCCCCCAGAAAAAGGCCTACTTTTAACAGTAGGGGCAGAGGCACACGCAGAGGGCGTAAACCTTGTCGATGCTTTTAGCAGTGCTAAACCATAGATTCAACGTACCGCACAGGTGTCGGACTGTTTTTCTGAGACAAAAGACATCAGACACAGCACGCAGAGGCTCTACTGCAGAGGAAGGGGACAGGTCCAGATGGTTTCAAGTTTTGAATCCCAGCTGTGCACCAAAGGAAAAAAATGCAGGAGGGGCACCTGGGTCGCTCAGTCGGTTAAGTGTCTGACTTCGGCTCAGGTCGTGATCTCACGTTTAGTGAGTTCACGCCCCACAAGGGGCTCTCTGCTCTCAGTGCAGATCCCGCTTCAGATCCTCCGACTCCCTCTCTCTTTCTGCCCCTCCCCTACTCACATGCTCTCTCTCTCTCAAAAATAAATAAACATTTTTTAAAAAGGAACTTCTCTTTAAAAAAAGAAAAAGAAAAAGACACAGGAGAACTGTGGCTCAGGGTGAACTTACTGCCCTCACTGCTTCCTGAACAGTAGGGGGTGTGAGAGTTTTTGTCCAGGGATGGGAGATTTGGGTGGCACCATTTCACACCCACCACCAACAAGGTAGACTTCAGAGAACAACACAGCAGCCCCCAGTGGAGGCAGGACCTGCTTACACCAAACCCTGACCCCCTGTGCCCAGCAACTGCTTATTTACTGAGGCAAGACTGACTCTGAGCCAGTGCAAGGGACCTCTTCTACAGAAGACCAGCACAGGCAGCACCAAGTGCACTGAAAATCGAGTGCTTCAAAATTATACATCGAGTTCTGGTGGAAATAATGCAAGGATTCCTTTCTTTTTTCTTTCTTTCTTATTCTTTTGTTTTCTTTTAGAGTCAGACTCATAGTTTTTTGTTTGATTGGATTTTTCATTTCCTTTTCTCTGTTTTTTGAACCAGGTTTCTTTTTTTCTTTCTTCTTTCTTTCTTTCTTTTCTTTTACCTTTCCTTTTCTTTGGCATCAAGTTTAGAGTTTTGATTGACTGGGTTTTTTTTTTTCCTTTTCCTTCTCTCTCTCTTTCTCTCTGCATCAGGCTTTTTGGTTTTTTGTTTGTTTTGTTTTCCATTTGTTTCATTTGTTTCCATTTTGTCTTTTTTTTTTGTTTTTCCAGACTTATTTTAACAAACAAATAAAAACACACCAAGTAAAAACGCCCAAACATTCCCCACTGCAAGCAAGAAAGAACTCTTCAGAGGACTGAGCAGTAAGAAAGAGCAGAAAAACACAAAACCAGAGTGCACACAGTATACACCAGAGACCCTTCCTGAAGTGCCAGGCCCTGGACAGTGTATGACCCCTTCTTAACATAGCATTATTCTTGGGTGCAGGAAATATAACAAGATTTCAAAACACACAAAAGTGTGTTCTTGCCAAAATGACAAGATGGAGGAATTCTCCCCAAAAGAAAGGTCAAGAAGAAATCACAGCCAGGAACTTGCTCAAAACAGATATAAGCAATATACCTGAACAAGAATTTACAACAGTCGTAAGACTATTAGCCGTACTTGAAAAAAGCATAGAAGACACCAGAGAAACCCTTGCAAAGAGATCAACAACCTGAAAACGAGTCAGGTTGAAGTAAAAAATACTGTAACTGAGATACAAAACTGACTGGATAGTCACAACAAGGATTGAAGAAACAGAGGAGAGAATAGGTGATATAGAAGATAAAATTACTTAAAATAATGAACCTGAAAAGAAGAGGGAAAGGAAACTATTAGATCACAAAGGGACATTTAGAGAACTTAGTGATTCCATAAAATGAAACAACATCCATACCATAAAGGTTCCAGAAGAGGAAGAGTGGGGAAAAGGAGAAGGTTTATTTGAACAAATTGTAGCTGAGAACATTCCTAATCTGGGGAAGGAGACAGGCTTCCAAGTTCAAGAGCACAGAGAACTCCCTTCAAAATCAACAAAAACAGGTCAACAACACTACATATCATAGTGAAACTTGCAGAATACAAAGATAAAGGAGAATTCTGAAAGCAGTTAGGGACAAAATGTCCTTAACCCACAAGGGTAGAACATAAGGTTAGTAGCAGACCTGTCCACTGAAACTTGGCAGGCCAGAGGGAGTGGCAGGATATATTCAATGTGTTGAATGGGAAAAATAAACAGCCAAGAATTCTTTTTTTATATAAAGTTTTTTTTTTTTTTCAGAGAGAGAATGCACAAGTGGGAAAGGGGAAGAGAGAGAGAGAGAGAGAATATCCCAAGAAGTCTCCACACCACCAGCACAGAACCCAATGCGGGGCTCAAACTCATAAATCATAAGATCATAATCTGAGCTGAAGTTGGACACATAACTGACTGAGCCCCCCAGCTGCCCCACAGCCAAGAATTCTTTATCCAGCAAGGCTATCAATCAGAATAGAAGAAGAGATAAAGACTTTCCCAGACAAACAAAAACTAAGAGTTCATGATCACTAAACAAGCTCTGCAAGAAATTTTAAGGGGGACTCTTTGAGTGGAGAAAAAAGAAAAAGACTAAAGCATCAAGGCATCAAAGCATCAAAGAATAGAAAGGACCAGATAACATCACCAGAAGTACCAACTCTACAGGTAACACAATGGCACTAAATTCATATCTTTTAACAATCACTCTGAATGTAAATGAACTAAATATTCCAATCAAAAGCCATAGGGTATCAGAATGGATTAAAAAAAAACACCAAGATCCACCTATATGCTGCCTATAAGAGACTCATTTTAGAACTAAAGTCATATGCAGATTGAAAGTGAGGGGATGGAGAACTATCTATCATGCTAATGGAGATCTAAAGAAAGCTGAAGTTGCCACACTTAATTCAGACAAACTAGACTTTAAAACAAAGACTGCATCAAGAGATGAAGAAAGGGATTATACCATAATTAAGTGGTCTATCCTTCAAGGAGATCTAACAGATGTAAATACTGATGCCCCCAATTTAAGAGTACCCAACTATATGAATCAATTAATCACAAACATAAATAAACTCACTGATAATAATGCAATAATAGCAGGGGACTTCAATGCCACCCATACAGCAATGGACAGGTCATCTAAGCAGAGAATCAACAAGGAAACAGTGGCTTTGAATTGGCACACTGGACCAAATGGACTTAACGTATAAATTCAGAGTGCCCAAGGAACATTTTCCAGAATAGATCACAACTGGGTCACAAAGCAGCCCTCTACAAGTACAAAATAATTGATATAATACCATGCATATTTTCAGATCACAACACTATGAAACTTGAAGTCAACCACAAGAAAAATTTTGAAATCCCTCATATACATGGAGGTTAAAGAACATCCTATTGAAGAATGAATGGGTTAACCAGGAAATTAAAGGAAAAAATAAAAAAATACATGGAAGCCAATGAAAATGAAAACACAACAGTCCAAACCCTTTGGGATGCAGCAAAGGCAGTCCTAAGAGGAAAGTACATTGCAATTCAGGCCTATCTCAAGAAGCAAGATAGGTCCCAAATACGCAACCTAACCTTACACCTAAAGAAGCTATAAAAGGAACAGCAAATAAAGCCTAAAGCCAGCAGAAGGGAAATAATAAAGATTAGAACAGAAATAAATGATATAGAAACCAAAAAAAAAAAAAAAAGTCAGTAGAACAGATCAATGAAACCAAGAGCTGATTCTTTGAAAGAATAAACAAATTGATAAACCCATATCCAGACTCATCAAAAAGGAAAGAGAAAGGACCCAAAGAGATAAAATTATGAATGAAAGAGGATAGATCACAAACAACACCACAGAAATACAAACAATAATAAGAGAATACTATTAAAAATTATATACCAACATACTGGGAAATCTAGAAGAAATAGACAATTCCTAGAAACATGCACTATCAAAACTGAAACAAGAAGAAACAGAAAATTTGAAAAGACCCATAACCATAAAGAAACTGAATCAGTCATCAAAAATCTCCCAACAAGAGTCCTGGGCCAGATGGCATCCCAGGGGAATTCTACCAGACATTTAAAGAAGAATTAATACCTATTCTTTTCAAACTGTTTCAAAAAATAAAAATGAAGGAAAGCTTCCAAACTCATTCTATGAAGCCAGCATTACCTTGATTCCAAAACCATACAATGACCCCACTAAAAAAAAAGAATTACAGGCCAATCTCCCTGATGAACCTGGATGCAAAAATTCTCTACAAGATACTAGCAAATGAAATTCAACAGTACATTAAGAGAATTATTCACCATGATCAAGTGGGATTTATTCCTGGGCTACAGGGCTGGTTCAATCCTTGGAAATCAATGAATATGATACACCACATTAATAAAAGAAAGGATAAGAACCATATGATTCTCCTTATAGATACAGAAAATGCATTTAACAAAAAGAAAGCATTCATTCTTTTTTAATTTTTTAAATCTAAATCCAAGTTAGTTAACATATAATGTAATAATGGTTTCAGGAATAGAATTTAGTGATTCATCACTTACATATAACACCCAGTGTTCCTCCCAGCAAGTGCCCTGTTTAATGCCCATCCCTCCACCCAATACCCTCCAGTGACCCTCAGTCTGTTCTCTGTATTTAAGAGTCTCTTATGGTTTGCCTTCCTCTCTATTTTTATCATATTTTTCATTCCCTTCCCCTATGTTCATCTGTTGTGTTTCTCAAATTCCACATTTGAGTGAAATCATATGATCTTTCTCTTTCTCTGACTGACTTATTTCAGTTTGCATAATACATTCTAATTCCATCCATATTGTTGCAAATGGAAGATTTCATTCTTTTTGATTTTCAATTAGTATTATATATATATATATGTGTGTATATATATATGTGTGTGTATATATATGTGTGTGTGTGTGTGTGTGTGTATATATATATATATATATATATATATATATATATATATATATACCACATCTTTATCCACTCATCAGTCAATGGACATTTGTGCTCTTCCCATAATTTGGCTATTGTTGATAATGCTGCTATAAACATTGGGGTGCATGTGCACCTCTGAATCAGCATTTTTGTATCCTTTGGATAAATACCTAGCAGTGCAATTGTTGGGTTGTAGGGTGGCTCTATTTTTAATTTTTTGAGAAACTTCCATACTGTTTTCCAGAGTGGCTGCACCAGTTTGCATTCCCACCAACAGTGCACAAAGGTTCCTCTTTCCTTGCAACATTGTCAACATCTGTTATTTCCTGAATTGTTAATTTTAGCCATTCTGACAGGTTTGAGGTGATATCTCATTGTGATTTTGATTTGTATTTCCCTGATGATGAGTAATGTTGAACATCTTTTCGTGTGACTGTTAGCCATCTGGATATCTTCTTTGGGAAAGCGTTGGTTCATGTCTTCTGCCTATTTTTTTCACTGGATTATATTTTTGCATGTTGTTTGATAAGTTCTTTATAAATTTTTGGGTACTAACCCTTTATCTTATATGTCGTTTGCAAATATCTTCTCCCATTATGTCAGTTGCCTGTTAGTTTTGTTGATTGTTTCCTTCACTGCTCAGAAGCTTTTTATTTTGATGAGGTCCCAATACTTCATTTTTGATTTTGTTTCCCTGTCTAGTAAGAAGTTGCTGTGGCCAAGGTCAGAGAGGTTGTTGCCTGTTAAACAGATTAATCTCCAAAGAATATATTCAAATGACCATTAAGCACATGAAAAGATGTTTAATGTCAATAGTCTTTAGGGAAATGCAAATGAAAACCATGAAGAGATACTTCTTCTCATGCCCAGGACAACTATAATCAGACAGATAGATAATAACAAATACAGATGGGGGTGTGGAGAAATTAGAACCCTCATACACTGCTAATGAGTATACAAAATTGTACATATGATTTAGAAAACAGCTGGACTATTTCTCAAAAGACAAAATATAGAGTTAACACATGATCCAGTAATTCCACCCCTGGTTATATACACAAGAGAAATGAAAATCATATGTCCACACAAAGGCTTGCATATGAATGTTCATAGCTGTGAACGTGTATTATTCATGACAGTGAAAAGATAAAGAGAACCCAAATGTCCATGAAATGATGAATGGATGAATAATATGCGATATACCTATATAATGGAATATTGTGTGTCAATAAAAAAGGAATGATGTACTGATACAGGCTACAATAAGGATAAATCCTGAAAACATAAAAGAAGCCAGACCCAAAAGTCTACCTTATGTATAATTCCACTTACATGAAATCTCCAGATGAGTAAATCTTTAGAGACAGAAGTAGGTTAGTGGTTGGTGTGGAATAAGAAATGTCTACTAAAATTATAGTGATGTTTACACAACTCTGTAAATATGCTACTAACAGCTGGGTTGTACACTTTAAATGGAAGAATTTTATGGTATGGGAATAATATTTCAATAAAGCCAGTAACATTTTAAGAGCGAAAAAGTCAAACAGGAAGAAAAGGAAGAGGAATGAGGAGAAAAGAGGAGGGTGAAGAAGAAAGATATCTGTATTGTCCTTACAAAATCTTAAGAAGTCCCTGACATGAGAAAGACCAACCTCAAAAGTTCACATGCCTTAGGCATTTGTGTCACAACTGAGGAACCCCTAGTTTAGGAAACACAAAAATATATTTTTTTAATCTTGTGTTTGTTTATCTTTTATTTACTATACAGGCTGCTAGCAAACCTGTCTTCTGACTTTTACTCTGAAGAGCAAAAAAAACATACTGTCTGCTCCAAAAGGAGACACTATTTCTATCTTCCAAGGCTGTTCAGTATACAAATGTCTTTGAAAAGACATGTAGAAACACCAGAGACATGGAGAATTTTCTCCCAACAGGGCTATTCAGGCTATCTCTTTCTTGACAGAGTGAGCTTTGGTAGTTTGTGTCTTTCAAGCACTTTGTCCATTTCATCTAAATAGCCAAATTTATTGTCATAAAATTGATGATAATATTTCCTGATTTTCCCTTTAATATCGGTATATTTATAATGAAGTCCCATCTCTCATTCCCAATGTTGATCATTTGTGTCTTCGCTATTTTCTCCTGCTTGGTCTGACTAGAAATTTATTGATTTTATTGATCTAAAAATAAAAAGCTTTTGGGGCGCCTGAGTGGCTCAGTTGGTTAAGCATCTGACTTTGGCTCAGGTCATGACCTCATGGTTAGTGAGTTCAGACTCCACATTGGGCTCTGTGCAGACAGCTCAGAGCCTGGAGCCTACTTTGGATTCTGTGTCTCCCTCTCTTTCTGCCCCTCCCCACTCATACTCTCTCTATCAAAAATAAATAAACAAAAAAATATAACAATAAAAATCTCTCATTGATTGTAGTTTTTTCTCTTGTCTATTTTCTTGATTTCTTCTCCGATTTTCATTATTTCCTTTCTTCTGTTCAGTCTGAGTTTAATTTGCTCTGCTTTTTCTAGGTTCTCAAAGTTGTTTGTTAAGTTTCTTAGGTCATTGATATGAGCCCATTCTCTTTTCTAATACAGACATTAATAGCGTAAATTTCCCTCTAAGCTCTGTTTAGCAACAACCTACATTTTCTGTGTGTTTTCTTTTAATTTTCATTCAATTCAAAATAATTTCTAATTTTTTATTTCTTTTTGATCCCATGGATTATTTAGAAGTGTGCAATTTAGCTTCCAAATATTTGGAGATTGTCCAGATATCCTCCCATTATTGATTTTTAATTTGATTTCATTGTGGTAGAAGAGCATGCCTTGGGGCCTCTGGGTGGCTCAGTTGGTTAAGTGTCTGACTTCAGCTCAGGTCATGATCTCACAGTTCATGAGTTCGAGCCCCACATTGGGCTCTGTGCTGACAGCTCAGAGCCTGGAGCCTGCTTCAGATTCTATGTCTCCCTCTCTCTCTCTCTGCCCCTCCGCCACTCACGCTCTGTCTCTTAACAATAAATAAAAACATTAAAAATATTTTTTAAAAAATAACATATTTTATATAATTTGGATTTTAATACTATATTAATACTTTCTGCCAAACATTCTGAGTGCACTTGAAAATAATATATATTCTGCTGTTGTTGCATAGAGATATATATGATTGTTGATTAGGTCAAATTGAATAATTGTGCTATTCAAGTCTTCTATACTCATTGATTTTTTCTCTTTGTTCTATTTATTATTGGAAGAGTGCTGTTGAAATCTCTGGATATAATTATGGATTTGTTTGTTTATTCTTCCTGTGTTATCAGATTTTGCTGCAAGTACTTTGAAACTCTGTTATCTGTTATAATGTTTAGAAATACGAACATTAGGATTGTTATGTCCTCTTGTTGAATTATATTTTATCATCATGAAATGAATTTCTTTATTCCTAGTATTATTTTTTACTCTGACATATTTCAGACAATTATTTTGGTAATAACATAACTACTCCTGCATTCATGTGGTTAGGGGTAGTAAAGCTAATCTCTTTCTATTCTTTTACTCTACATGTGCCTTTATATTTAACTTGGGTTCTTTATATCCAGCAGTTAGGTCAGCCCTTTAAATCCAATCTGAAAACTTTTGCCTTTTAATTGGTACATTTTGTTTATTTACATTTCTGGGAATCAATGCAAAGTATATGCATCTGTCATACTAAGCTGTGGTAACAAATAAAATCTAAAAACTTCAGTGACTTGTCTCAGTAAATGTTGTATGTCACCCACTCAATATTGAAAGCATTTGGTAACGTCTCTATCCACGGACTCAGGGATCTAGACTTTCCTTATCGTGATGCTACCAGCTCAGCCAAGGCAGAAGAGAGACATGGAAGAGACGTGCCTACTTTTAACCATGTGTCTCTTCATAGACCTTCAGCCTGAGCTGGAAATATAAGCTCGAATATAACTACAAGGAAGTCTGGGAAAGGAACACATGGGATGTTGGTGAACACAACTGTCTTGGATAATCTTTGCTGTGTTTGTTATTGTAAGCTGGCTTAGCAAGGAAATGGGAGTCTTGGAGAATGTGGTCTAGGGGTCAAGTTCTATAGTATCAAGACTCCATATGGTTAAGGATATAGGAGAACCGTGTTCAAACCTTACAAAGTATTTTGGGAAAATAAAGATGTGCATTTCAATTTAATTATCTTAACTAACCATTTTAAAACTATAAAATGTTAAATCTAGACAGAGCCTTTGATATCATCTACTCAATACCCCAATTTTACTATCAAGGAAACCAAGACCAGGTGGTGAACCATGTTTTTGGCAGAATTGGCTCTAAATACCAAGTCTCTTGCATTCCAGGATAGGTCTCTTTCCTTCATAGCATATTTCAAGGTTAAAGTCCACAGAACTACCTTCATAAGACTTCAAAGTTTTAGAAGTTTTAATGAACTGAATCCTTTCATAGGACAAGGATCTAGGCTCACCCTAGATCCCACCTTTCTTATAGGTGTGATCTGAAAGAAAATATTTAATCTCTCTAACCATAATATCCTCCTCTGAAAATTAAAATAATAATACCCATCACATGGGATTGTTGTGCATAATAAATGAGGCAATTTATTTGAAATATCTTTGTAGAGTTGATATTCATTAAGCAGAAGTTCCTACTCTTCAAATGGAGATCTGTTTTTAAAAGACATACCTAGAATCACAGAATGCCTGAATTTGGAAGGACCTGTAAAGGTCACATAACTGCAAAGCCCCCTGATGTTTGACTTTTCTCTACCGTATCCTGACCAAGTGGTCATCTGATCTGTGCTTAAATAACCTCCAATGGCAGAGATGTCCTCTAATTGCAAAACAGCCTTTTTTTATGTGAGAGCCAGTTTGACTTTTGGAAAGTTTTTGTTTAAATATCCCACTCAATTGCCCTAGTGTCAACTCCTTAGGATCATACAAACAAGTTTCCCACGTAATAGTTCTTCATTACATTTGAAAACATTTTCTAGCCCCCAACCTCTCCTGAAAGCCAATCATTCTCTAGCTCCTCAATAAATTCTCATTTTGGAAATCTTTTCATCTCATCACCATCCTGAATCTTACTTCTATGTCCAAAATTATTTATAGTTCCCTGAACATGTAGCTTCCAGGTGTGGCTAACCAGCACAGCACAAAGTGGGGCTATCACTTTCCACTTCCAACTTCTATACTTGTATTAATGCATTCTGAGCTCATTCTAAGCTTTTTTTGGCAGTCACTTCACAAACTAATGACTCACACTGAGATAACTTTTTAATAAAATGCACTAAAAATCCAAAAGTCCTCTTAACAGGAGATGCCACAAAGCTACATATTTCTCATTCTTCACTGGAGCAAATGGGTGTGTTGATCCAGATCAGGACATTTCCTGTTAACTTCTACTTGTTGAAATTTTTCTGAATCCTGATTTTGTCCCACAGTTCACTGTAACCTACAAGTGTGAGCACCATGCCTGCTGTTAGTCATATCCGAGGATTGGGATACAAGACATGATCTTCCTTATAGCACCCCAGAGTAGCTTAGGTCAATGAAGAAGCCAGGACCTGAATGACTTTTAGGGTCATGACCAGAAGGGTAGAAGGCAGGGTAAGCAGAGGAATGCTGTACTTGGAGGAGTAAGCCAGGTACAAAAGCCAAAGACATGACCAATTTAGCCATGAATTTGGTCACCGATGACCCTCATATTTTCAAAAACATATAATGAAATCTTATTCTGGGGGGTTATGACGGAAGAAACTGAGAATCTGACAGAAAAGGAGCTGAGGTCCAGGAGAGCTCTCCCAAGGGCTACAATTATTTAAAATGTGCAAAGAGAAAGCTTGATCCCTGGAAGAGGAATTAGCAAAAATAGGACAGGAAACACAATGGAAACCCAGTCCTGTCAAACAGGGGCTAAGAAGAGCTTCTGCTGGGCAAGGTCATGGGGGCACAGGGACAGCATTTCTTGATCTGAATCTAGGGGTGACAGCTTGCTAATAAGTTTGTTGGACAGGATTAGTTTAGAGTCTGGGCCGAGAGGGACCAGTGCTAGGGATGAATCTAGCAGGAGGCAGCTGTAAGCAACAGAGAAGGCAGAAGCCAGAAAATGAGACATACATGCCATTATTGAAGACCTCAGTGAAAGAGTAGAAGCCCCAGCTGGGACATGGTCGCAATTCACAGTCCCAGCCACACCACTCTCATCCTCCTCAGGTTGATTTCCCTTCCTATGCATTTTTCTCCATTTCTTTCTAAAATCTGATTTCATTGAGAACGATTTCCCCTGTAATTTTTTCTTATTGTTACTTAGGCCTTAAATAGGAAGATTTGTCTTTAAATAAATAGGCATCAGGGATCAGTGCTCAACACCTATACCTAATTGCATCATCATTTAACCTGTATTTCCCTCTTATTCAAAGGAATAATGAAACAAACAAACAAAAAAGATTAAGTGTCTTGCTGAATTTCAGTAGTGTTGTTGACCATTCTTTCAATCTTATAACTGGATCAAAAAAGGAAATGAAGTTACTTCAGGATAGTTTTTAATTAATTGGATCCACTGTCAAATTTAGTTACCTCTAGCTTGTACAAATATAGACAAGTGATTTGTTTGCTAAACTTTTCCACAAGACTACAGTCTATAGTAGGTAGGATGTACCTTTTTCCTTTTGGGGCAAATGGAAACACTTGTTCATTTTTGTTCTTCTTACGTACTCCAAAATTTATGTGATTTTGAAAGACTACTGTTCATCATTGGTGAATTCAGCTGCTTGCTGTCTGAAGTTCTTTTGGTCCAGACCTATAGAGCAACCAGATAATCTCTCAGTAGAGATCACCAACTAGCAGACATTGGCTACATCCAAACCACAGCTGTATTTTATTTAGTTCAAATAAGGTTTTAAAACTTTTAGTTGCCGATGTTGAACATTGAAGATGTTGCATAAAATGAGGATTTCAGCTCTCTTGAAAATTTGGAAGTTCTGATTTTCCAATTTCCACAAGGGATGCCAAGTATCCTGGGACAGCCTGTATTTCTAGTTTGCCCATCCCCACCAGGCCCACTTACCCCTTTATATTCGCCTCCTGCCCCCTTTCTGTGCAGACTGTGTGATCCCTGATTTAGTTCCATCATTCACCCTGGACTCAGTTTCCTCCTTCCAGGTAAAACCTTCCTAAGTCTGAGGTTGGTAATCCCCAAATGAGAATGAAGATCCAAAATGTGAGTTGAGAGTAATGGCAAATGCCTACATGGCACCCACCAGGTGCCAGACACTGAACTGTTAGTTCAGTTCACACAACAACACTGTGTGGGAGGTGCTGTTATTACCCTCATTTCACAGGTGAGAACACGGGCTCGGGCCAGCCAACTTGCCCAAAGGTAATTGTCTTTTCCACACCTTCTGTTCAATGAGAACTGCAATTATTTCTTATGAGTCAGGGAGTGTCTAAATTTACTTTCTGAAGTCAGAGTCTTAGAGGATCACCAGCTGCAATCTGGTAGTAAGTGGTTTTAGCACTTTTACTTGTCATTATAAATAAACTTGAAACTGAAGTAAAATGAAGGGACACCTTTCAAAAGAGCATGTCTTTGACCTGAATTACTGGGGCAAGAACTGCACACAGACTTCTAAAATCTCTCCTAGTCAAGAAGGAGAGCATTTATATTCAAGGACATGTATGTAGTAATTCATCAAGTATGTAGTGTGTGCCTACTAGGCACCAGGAACCACGGTAGGTAGCTACCAGGGGTTTCATCCTTGACTAATATTCATTTGCAGGCCTCCAAGGTACAAACACCACACTAGGCTTTGGGGATGTAGTCCTTGCCCTTGGAGCTTATGTACTAGCAGAAGAGCCAGACTTTCAACAATTGCACAACTAGTTAGCTACCATTAATTATTAGTACTGCAAAATGAAAATGCAGCATGCTTTCCAACCTAGGTGCTCCCAAGCATTGAGCTCCCAACAGCTTGTCTGGGAAGTAAGGAAAGGCCTCTCAGTTGAGATAATATTTGAGCTGAAATCTACAGGAGTTGGAGGATTTAGGTGAAGTGAAGTAAGGGAAAAGGGAGAGACTTCTGGGCAAAGAAAATAGAAAGTGCCAAGGATCTAAGGAGGGAAGAATCCCCTGATTTCAAGGGATTGAGAAAGGCCAGTAGCCAGCACACATAGCGCATAGGCAGTGAGGGGAGAGAGGCATGGGTGGCACCAGGGACCTTGGCAAAGGTTACACCACCAGGGCTGGTGAACCATGTTAAGAATTTTGCAATTTATCCCTAAAAGTACAGAAAAGCCACTAGGATTTCAAGCAGGATGATGACATGATCAAATTAGCATTTATAACGGTCCATGTGCTGTCATGTGAAGAAAGGTCAAAGGTGTGGAAGGACAGATGCAGTGAGTTGGGTATTGTGCTGACTCACGGGGGTAAGTAAGAAATGCTGGCTTAGAGCTGAGTTTCTCATCAGAGCACTTCTGATACTCTACATCAGATACTTCTTTATTGTGGGGCTATCCTGTGCTTTGCAGGATGTTTAGCAGCATTCCTGGCCTCTACCCGCTAGATGCCAGTAGCACCTTCCCCCACTCATGACAATCAAAAATGTATCCACACATTGTCAAATGTCCTGTGGGAGCAAAATCACCCACGGTCAAGAACCCTTAGTTTAGACCAGAGTGGTCACAAGGGAGGTGAAGAGATTCAAGATATATCTTGTAGCTGGAATCAAAAGAACATAATGATGGACTTGAAAGTGGATGGAGATGACTATAATTTAAGCTACTGGTGGATGTCATAGCCAACAACTGATTAAAAAATATATTTAAAAAGACCAAATTTGAAAGAAAAGACACAATGTTCCATTTTGGGTGTGTGGAGTTTACAATGCTTCTTAAGACCTCCAAGGAATACAAAGAAAAATAAAATAAGGCCCCTGTCTTCCAGGAGCCTAGCGTCTAGGAAAAGAGACTGACAAATACATTAATGATTGTTATGCACTGGGCCAAATACTCCGTTAGTTATGCTCACATGAGTTGGGCACACACAGGCAAGCAACTGGACATAATTGGAGAAAGAGGGCTTCTCAAAGACACTTAAGATTGAATTAAGTTTTAAAGTCTTGGTTAAAATAAACTGGGCAAATACAAAGGAAGGAAGAAGAAGCAAATGTTAAAATATGCAGCCTAAGGATCATAATATACTCAGAAAACATAAGACGCAGCCAAAATAATGTTCTCAACTAAGAGAGTGAAAATGTGCAGGAGGTGAGTTTGAGAGACTCTGTTGAGGTTGATGCCTCAAGACCTGAAGACTTGCTTGATAAGAGAGGAGGGACTACTCCAGGATGGCCTCTGCTGAAGCAGCAGATAACACCACCAGGACATGTTTAGTGTTTTACCAAAACATTTGTTCATGTAAATATGGGACCATTCGTGTAGAGACTTCAGGGTGGTAACTGACTTTGGTGGGAAGGTATAACTAATTTGAGGTTAGGAACAGTGAATTTGAGGAGAGGGAGAGACAAGGTAACAGCATCTTCCAGTCCGGGCTCCTAGAAACCCTGTTTTCCAAGAGAGGGAAATCTGGCCCCAACAGCAATCTTTCAAATGACCTTTCTCTTTAATCACCTAGGTTCTGCATTCTGTGCTGATCTTTCCTACATTTCAAATATGTCCACACTTCCCCAGTACATTTCTGACTGGTATGTCACTTCCTTTCAAACAGGGACTTGAAGTCACCAAGTAACCAGCCAAGGTCCAGACAAGGAGATTGAAGGTCTGATCCACCCCTTTTATAGCACAACTGTGAAAATGGCAGCAGGTGCTCCCGGATGCCAGGGCAGATAGATTATCTCCCTGCTTCTGCAGCAGAACAGTTCAAATAGCTTCCCAACCTGGTGTCACATGACACCATTGTACCCACGAGCTGATGATTCCAGGCGAGCCTCTACATCACGTTAGCGAATGGACCCCCACCCCCCAGGCCTCCCTGAAGTGCTGCTGTTTTTCTCCTTTATGAACATTTAGTGCAGGTTTCATAGCATTTCAGTAGAACTTAACAGCCAGCTCTATGGTGCTGACACCATTCTGTAAGCGACTGGGAACTCCTTACATTGTAGACATTGCTCACTCTGTCTCCAGGGATGAAATAAATTGGTAAAATGGGACAAGCTAGCAACATGTACAAAGTGGAGGTGTAATAGGTCAATCTGGAAACCTAGTTTAAGAAACTACTAAGAAGAAAAATGCAGCTTGTTCTCCTTCATTATTAACCAGGAATGTCTCCCATCCGTTTTCATCAACCCAAAAATTGTGCTCTGATACGGCGTCTTCTAGCTCTTGGTCACAATTTAATTAAAAAGTTGAAAAAACTGAGAAGTTGTGTATGGAGTAGTGTTGCCAAATAAAACACAGGATATTCAGTTAATTTTAAATACCAGACAAGCAACAAATCAGTTTTTAGTATAATTATGTTTCAAATATTGCACAAAGCATACTCAGATTAAAAATTTATGCATGGTTTATATGAAACTCAAATTTGACTGGACATCATGTATTTTTAAAAATTTTTTTTACATTTATTTATTTTTGAGAAACAGAGTGAGACAAAGCATGAGCGGGGGAGGGGCAGAGAGAGAAGGAGACACAGAATCCAAAGCAGGCTCCAGGCTCTGAGCTGTCAGCACAGAGCCGGATGTGGGACTCAAACCCACTAACCATGAGATCATGACCTGAGCCGAAGTTGGACGCTCAACTGACTGAGCCACCCAGGCACCCCGATATCATGTACTTTTATTATTAAATCTGAAAACCCTAGTATGGAACGGTCTGAATTTGACCTTTAGCTTCCTAACAGAAACATTTTAAATATATTTATTCACTTGGTTAATAGGTTCTTTCTAGTCCCAGAGACAATTTGAAGTAGCTGAATAAACATCGTGTCCTCCTGGCAATAAAGTTGCCAATTATGGCTCATTTACTCTTTATACTGAAGACAGGTCATCAACAATGGTCTTCTCCTTAGGTTGTTGAGACCTAGGGAGGGAATGACAGTTCCAATTTTGAGAGCCAGCTGACATCCTCACACAACTCCTCCTGAGCATCCTTTCATTCCTGGGACCTGTCTTCTCAGGGCATCTATTTTCCCATAATAAAGCTGGAGTTGAACTTAGACAAGCATGATGAGGGTCAAGGAGATCTGTCTCACCTATAGCTTTCCTCCTTACCCCCTACTCTTTAATCCTAGAGAAAAACCAAAACCCCTTACTTCTCATCTAGACCTCCCATTCATTCTGATCCTAAGGATGGGTTCCCAGTAAGTCAAGAGGGGCTGTCCTTCAAACACTCAGCGGTCTTGTCAGACACTTGGAACCAGCAATCTGAATTGATTCCACTTAAGTCAGAAGTGGAACAAGGGGAAGAGACACTCAGGCAATGGCATCTTTTTAAAAGTTGTATTTCTTGTTTTTTTAATCTAATTTATTGTCAAATTGGCTTCCATACAACACCTAGTGCTCATCCCAACAAGTGCCTTCCTAAATGCCCATCACCCACTTTCCCCTCTCCCCCACCCCCCATCAACCCTCAGTTTGTTCTCTGTATTTGAGAGTCTCTTATGGTTTGCCTCCCTCCCTCTCTGTCTGTAACAATTTTCTTTTTGCCTTTCCTTCCCCTATGGTCTTCTGTTAAGTTTCTCAAGATCCATATATGAGTGAAAACATATGATATCTGTCTTTCTCTGACTGACTTATTCCACTTAGCATAATACCCTCCAGTTCCATCCACATTGCTGCAAATAAAATGATTTCATTCTTTCTCATTGCCAACTAGTATTCCATTGTATATGTAAACCACATCTTTATCCATTCGCCAGTTGATGGACATTTAGGCTCTTTCCATAATTTGGCTATTGTTGGAAGTGCTGCTATAAACATTGAGGTGCATGTGCCCTATGAATCAGCACTCCTGTATCCTTTGGATAAATTCCTAGCAGTGCTATTGCTGCATCATAGGGTAGTTCTATTTTTAATTTTTTGAGGAACCTCCGCACTGTTTTCCAGAGCAGCTGCACCAGTTTGCATTCCCACCAACAGTGCAAGAAGGCTCCCATTTCTCCACATCCTCGCCAGCATCTATAGTCTCCTGATTTGTTCATTTTAGCCACTCTGACCGGTGTGAGGTGGTATCTCAGTGTGGCTTTGATTTGTATTTCCCTGATGATGAGTGACGAGCATCGTTTCATGTGTCTGTTGGCCATCTGGATGTCTTCTTTGGAAAAGTGTCTATTCATATTTTCTGCCCATTTCTTCACTGGATTATTTGTTTTGGGGGTATGGAGTTTGGTGAGTTCTTTATACATTTTGGATACTAGCCCTTTATCCGATATGTCATTTGCAAATATCTTTTCCCATTCCGTCAGTTGCCTTTTAGTTTTGTTGATTGTTTCCTTTGCAGTGCAGAAGCTTTTTATCTTGATGAGGCCCCCAATAGTGTGTTCATTTTTGCTTTTAATTCCCTTGCCTTTGGAGATGTGTCGGGTAAGAAATTGCTGCAGCTGAGGTCAAAGATGTTGCCTGCTTTCTCCTCTAGGGTTTTGATGGTTTCCTGTCTTACATTTAGGTCTTTCATCCATTTTGAGTTTATTTTTGTGTATGAGGTAAGAACCCAAAGCAATCTACACATTCAGTGCAATCCCAATCAAAATTGCACCAGTATTCTTCTCGAAGCTAGAACAAGCAATCCTAAAATTTGTATGGAACCACAAAAGACCCCAAATAGCCAAAGTAATGTTGAAAAAGAAAACCAAAGCAGGAGGCATAACAATCCCAGACTTTAGCTTCGACTACAAAGCTGTCATCATCAAGACAGCATGGTATTGGCACAAAAACAGACACATAGACCAATGGAATAGAATAGAGAACTCAGAATTGGACCCACAAATGTATGGCCAACTGATTTTTGAGAAAGCAGGAAAGTATTAAAAGTTATATTTCATCATGCCAATATCATAGATTATGAGGAAGACTTTGGAGAAGTGTGAATACAATTGAGAGAGAGAGGAAGAGAGGAGGAAGGGAGGGAGAAAGAGAGAGAGATGTTGATTGAAAGTGGTGCTGTACTGGGTCGTCTGGGTGGCTCAGTCAGTTGAGCAACCGACTTTGGCTCAGGTCATGATCTCGCGGTCTGTGAGTTTGAGCCCTGTGTTGGGCTCTGTGCTGACAGCTCAGAGCCTGGAGCCTGCTTCAGAGTCTGTGTCTCCCTCTCTCTCTGCCCCTCCCCCACTCATGCTCTGTCTCTCTCTGTCAAAAATAAATTAAAAAAAAAACATTAAAAATATATATATAATTAAAAAAAAAAAAGAAAGTGGTGCTGTGCTAATGTGGTCACTCTTTCAACGGGACTGACTATACCCCCCAGGCCTAGCCCTTTGAAAGTTTAGAAACTGGTTGAAACTCTGGGGTAAGAAGTGCCACCAACAAGTTATCCTTCCAGGTCTCAACTCTATCTGGTGTTGCTGGGAAGGGAGTGGGGCAGGGACATGAGGAGCAGGATTAACTGTCCCCCTGGAAAGCAGACATGGGCAGGGCCTTCAGAGGCCTGCACCACATCTGATCTGGACTCCAACCTAAAGATCTACAGCAAATTGCAGTCCCTAGGATGCCGTCTTTAGTCACTCCTTAGAAAAGCCTGAGTTAAGTATAGAAATCACTTGCCTGGCCTGCTCCAGATGGCACAGAGCTCTTCCAGGCCATTATCACAGGAATAATTTTTATGATTCACTGCAATGATAAGTGACATGTGGGTGTAAAACATTATTTTTCTTTTTATAATAGAGAAATAGAGGAATGAAGGTTACTTAAGATCAGGCCAGAGATTCGTTGTAAGACTCCTACATACAAAATATTTTTCTATTTTTATTTTTTAATATTATTTAAAAGGTTAAACATATACAAAGTAGAGATAATATCGTGAACCCCTGTGAATCCATCAATCAGCTACAATTATCAACTTATGGCTGATCTTATTTCATCACCCACTTTCCCCTCTCTCACATTATTTTAAAGCAAATCCTAGTCCTATACATTTCATCCTGAAATGGTTTAGCATAAATTTCTGAAAGATAAGAACTCTTTTTAAACATAACCACATTACAAATTTTATACCTAAGAAAGAATTAATTTCTTCAGTAGCATCAAATACCCAGTCCATGTTCAAATGTCCAGTGATCTTATAAATGTCATAAATGTGGGGCGCCTGGGTGGCTCAGTCAGTTGAGCGTCCGACTTTGGCTCAGGTCATGATCTCGTGGTCTGTGAGTTTGAGCCCGCGTTGGGCTCTGTGCTGACAGCTCAGAGCCTGGAGCCTGGTTTAGATTCTGAGTCTCCCTCTCTCTCTGCCCCTCCCCTGCTCATGCTCTGTCTCTCTCTCTGTCAAAAATAAGTAAACATTAAAAAAAATTAAAAAAAAATAAATGTCATAAATGTATTATTGGTTTATTTGAATTGGGATCCAAATAAGGCCTGCATATTCAGATTGTTTGATATATCTCTTAAATCTATAAGGCCCCCTTTTGTATTTTTTCCTTGCACTTGAAAAAACCAAATCTTGGGGCACCTGGGTGGCTCAGTCAGTAAAGCATCTGACTTCGGCTCAGGTCATGATCTTGGAATTTGTGAGCTCGAGCCTCGTGTCAGGCTCTGTGCTGACAGCTCTGAACCTGGGGCCTGCTTCTGATTCTGTGTCCCTCTCTCGCTGTGCCCCTCCCCCATTTGTGTTGTGCTCTCTCTCGCTCGCTCTCTCTCAAGAATAAACAAAACATTAAAAATAATTTTAAAAAACGAAAAACCAAGTCTTTTGTCCAATTGAGTTTACCATAGTATGGATTGTTCTCATTGAATCCCTGAAGTGTCATTTAACATATTTCTCCACCCTCCGTATTTGCTGCAAATTGATAATGAGGTATTGATCCACTTTTCTAAAAACTTCACAGGTGGTGCTACTCAAGAAGGAGGTGTATTGACCTTTCTTTCTCTTTCTCTCTCTCTCTCCATTTATCTGCCATTACGGTTCAACTATTCAAAGCCTAGATCTCTTAATTCATAAGTGATTGTGAAAAGGTTATATTCTAACTCAGTCTTTCCTTCTTCATCTGTTAGCCAAAGTACATCCACAAAAAGAAACTACCTCTTCTATCTAGTTACCCACTGGTATAGTTCATAAGAGAAGGGAAGGTTAAATGTTTGATTCTTTTTCTTACATATCACTTTTCAATGTACCACTTTTCAAAAAAATGGCTTGATTCACTGGTATTCTCCAATAGTAATCAATTAAGTTTCTTTTGTGAGTGTATAACAATTTAATCGTGAATTTCAATGTATTTGGTAAATCAAGAAGACATAAAATCAGGTTATGGATTATTTGAAACATAATTAACAAGCTTGCATCTATAATTAAAGAAAGTGCATTTTTAATTTAAGAGAAATAATTCATATACCATAAAATTCATCCTTTTAAGGTATATAATTCAGTAATTTTTAGTATATTTACAAAATTGTGCAACCGTCACCACTATCTAATTCCAGAACCTTTTTATAACCCCCAACAGAAGCCCTATAACTATTAGCTTTCATTCTCAACTCCTCCCTTCCCACAGCCCCTGGTAACTACTAATCTACTTTCTGTCTCCATGGGTTTACCTAAAAATACACTCTTTTCAATCACATTGGAACCTTTAAGAAAAATGACTGCATACAAAGCCAGAAATAAAATCTTAACAAATGTCAGAGATTAATATCATTCTTTGGCTACAGTCTAATTAAGTTATGAATAAATAACAAAAAGATACCATGTAATTGGAAGATCAACACACCTATTTGATTCATGGATCAAAGAGTCAGGTTCATAAGACAATATTTACAATATGTAAAGAATCACTTCCTTTACAACTATTTAAACCCAGACTGAAAAATATTAGATATCAACCTAAAGGTAAGGAGGAATTTTTCAAAATCTTTTTATAGAAGCATGAAAGAGAGAGAGAGAGAAAGAGAGAGGAAGAGAAGGAGTTTATTGGTCTGAAGAATATCTAAAATGGGCACACCTGGGTGGGTCAGTCAGTTAAGCATCAGACTCTTGGTTTTGGCTCACGTCATGATCTCATGGTTCATGGGTTTGAACCCTGCGACGGCTCTGGGCTGACAGCGTGGAGACAGCTTGGGATTCTCTCTCTCTGCCCCTCACCCACTCACACTGTCTCTGTCTCTCTCAAAATAAATGAATAAAGTTAAAAAACAAAAAAGAATATCTAAAATGGCTGCCACAGGGCACAGAGCCCTGCTAAACCGGGAGAGGTGATGTGGCATACCTGGCATTTCAGAAAAAAACAACAGATGTGCTCTGCCTACACTTTCAAGCCAGGGGCTGTTTTTCTGGAGGCGAGAGTGCTCCCTAAATTGGTCTCTAGGGCATAAGTACATCCCCAATATCTTCTTTGCTTGAAATCCCCTTCAGTCATGACATCACTCCACAGCTTGTTCCAGTTCCTATTCACACAATTGCCGGTCTCTTCTTCCCCAGTGGCATGGTGTATAAGAATCCCCCTCAAAAGTTAAACAACTTTCTTGTGCTGAGCTGAGGGTATAGAGTTGTTGAATCACTATGTTGTACACCTGAAACTAAAGCAACACTGTGTGTCAACTATACTTTTTTAAAAAGGCTACCTTCCAGCAATTCTATATTTATGATTCGATGCCAACTTGTTATTCCAGTAATTCTTAAAGATGCATGAAACTTACATTCCAACTGGCATTTCAAGTGGCCCTGGCATTTGCACCTGTAGGCACCTACAGCAACATTACTTGAATGCCTTTTTTCAGCCAATATGGATCAAAATTGCTCAGATGAACATACAGTAATGGCAGGGCAGCAAGCATGGCCACAACAGTGGAATAAACAGATTGGCCAGCACTTGGCAAGCTGAGGAAACCATACTTGGTCCCCTCTGGCCACTGGGAAACAACTGACTCTACAGCATTAGGTAATGTGATACAAGAATTACATTCGCTGTACTCTTCAGAATTCTAAAATAAACAATATTTCTGAGAGAAAGAGAGCCATCGTGACTCAGCCTGCGTGTGGCAGCTGAACAGAGCTCCGATCAGGTGGTATGGAATGGAGAAAGTGCTGGAGTCTTCTGATACCGGTATTTTGCTAAGGCCAGCAGTGTGTCACAATGGGAGCGCCCTAGTGGGGAAAGATGCTGTTACTCAGCACGGCCAGCAGGTGGCAGACTCTGGTTCCAAGCAGTGCAGGCAGCAAATTTCAGGAACCCATAATCAGCAGACATGTATCTAAGAATGCTGGCTAAGAATGCAACAAGAATAGTTTGTGGATCTTAGACCCACAAACCCAGCTCCATTTCTTTTTGCTTTACCAGGAAACAAGATGACAAGAGGGACGGCTGAGGTTCCAACAATTATTGGTTTTGTTACCAAGGCGAGGGAAGGTTCATTCCTCTTCGTTCTGTTGTCCTTTCTTAGTGGGCAAGAAAAAAAAGGTAACATAAAACTTCAAGTTGCTTGAAAATTTAATATGAAATAGTAGCTAGTGGGGTTTTCTCCATCCATAATCATCCCGTGAAAACAATGGTCATCCTCCTAAGCCAGGGTGTAAGGCTTCACAGACAGTTATAAGCCACTGCCGTGGGGCCCAACAGAACATCTGCTCTGGGTCTGCCACTGAGTTTGAGCCAAGAAAGTCAGATGTAAGAATAAAATATTTTATAATATTATTTTCCTCTGGACTTGATTTACAAAGCATAACAAAAGATGTAGAGGGAATTTTTCCAAGACAAACAACCCGGAGTGACAGGCAGGAGGGAGCATGCTATTTTCACTATTCTTAGTAAATCATCAAGCATGGAATTCATAGAGAATTCCTGATCGCCAAGGTCAGGAAAAATTTCCCTTGATGGTACTTCTCATTATTTTATGCTAACTGTGATACATAACATTTCAGCACAAATGTTTAAAAAGGTGCTAGCTGGAGGAAACCGAGCCAGCAGGTGGACGTCTTCTGCCTGTACATTTATCTTTTTTTCCACAATAGGAGGGAATGCGCGAGAGGAGTCCTCTGAGAAGTCTGCTCCTGGCTACTGCTTGTCTCTTCTGTTCCAGCTCTCCCAACATTCTCTCCAGGATAACATACACATAGACAAAGCTGTCATGTGACATTGTATGCAACTTCAGAGTAAAATCCTGGACACATTTTAAATAAGTTACAGGGACACATTTTCTTAGTCAATCCATATTAATTAATCATATAGATTTGCCCGTTAAGGCCCGCCTACTTTTTTCTTGAAGAACAGTTGTTTTGGAAAATATAAGAATAGTACATGCTTATTATCAACAGTTCAAGAAATAAAAAATCCGAATGGATCATCATCGTATCACCAGTGATTACCGTAACATAACACCGAGTATAGAACATATATACATACACGCACATGCACATACGCACACACAAACATGCTGCTGTCTTGGTGCTCAGGAGTTAAACATTTGCAACTTCAGTGATTCTCAAGTAACTCCAAGTTGCACAAGGTGCAAATGTTACTTTGGTGTGTGGGAGAATATTCCTAAGCTAATGAGCGATCTTGCTGAAATTCTTGCCTTGATTACCTGGATCTTTGGGGGCTAAAAATAAATTCCTAAGACCCAAACCCAATCTGTGTGAGCATATTTGTTTGAAAACCCTACTCATAGCAAGAGAGGCCCATTCACACTGAGCATGTAAAGGACGGGGCGGCGGCGGGGGGTGGTAGCTAATGAATCACACAGGCAGAGGTAAAAAGGAAACGCGTATGGAACTCCTAGAGCATAGAGAAGTAAATTGGGAAGACAGAAACCAGTGTTGCTCTCTCTCCCTTCTCTTAAGGATTCCCTTGCCTTTATTTGCTTTCTTCTGTGACTCTGTCCTCCCTGCCCCAGTTTTCTCTGATTTCTACTCTTGCAAGTGTCTAAAAATTGCCACTTCAGCCCCCAAGGATAAATAAACCTTAGTCCTATTTCCCAGAGAAGCTGTCAGATTTTCAGAGTCTCAAATTTGACATCCCTTGAGTAGAAATCAGATTGGCACGGTTCGTTTTTGACTGCCAGACCAAGGACTGCTAATCCTTTGAAAACTCTTTTTTTTTTCCAGCATTAAAACCATGTTTATATAATTCAGTAGCAGATAAAAGCTGATGCATTCGTCTATCAGTGTACTTATATAACAGTGATTTCAATGTAGTGTGAATACATTAACCTATTCTCTCAGACATGTATAGCTTAACCCATTAATTTGTAAGTGTAGACTGTTTGAAAACTTTTGTGTGACGATATCTCAGGCATCAGTAATTTGTCCTGAAGGATGGTGGGAAGTGGTGTATTCAGTAGGAGAAAAATCAAACTGTAACACAGCATTGTCTTAAAAGTGACCTGATGTTGTCCTAGTGCATGTCTGGATCCAGAAGAGTCAACTTCGAATCTCTCACCGAAGGTGGGACTTGCCTAGTCAGGTGCTGGCGTCTTATGCCCACAAGTGTTTAGAGGCTGAGAGGAACCCACCTGTGACCCCTGGGACTCAGCCCTTCCCTCTAGGCAGAGGGCAATTCAGCAAGTTTGCACATCTTCCGCGGAAGGTCAGAGTCCAATATCAAGTAGGCTGTCTCCTCCAAAATGGCAGTTTCCCTTAGAAGGGGCCATAGACCTCTTTGGTATATAGATTCTCAGGCCACCAGAGTCTGGCACTTTGTCTTCATGTGACAGTGAGATCTTCTTGTCTTTGTAGGCCTAAAACAGATGTAGTTTTATTTCTATTTTCCACCCAGGTGGCTCACATTAACACTCATACTCTTTTTTTTTTTTAATGTTTATTATTTTTGAGAGAGACAGACAGAGAGCAAGCAGGGAAGGGGCAGAGAGAGAGAGAGAGAGGGAGACACAGAATTGGAAGCAGGCTCCAGGATTTGAGCTGTCAGCACAGAGCCCAACGCGGGCCTGAACTCACAGACCGCAAGATCAGGACCGCCCGGCCGCCCAACTGACCGAACCACCCAAGCGCCCCAACACTAACATTCTTAAACAACTCCATGCCACACTGTTTGCCCATGTAAGCATAATTAATCTTTTTTTCTTCACATCCTGCACCTATTTTATTGACAATTTTATAGCTATTGATAAATTTTGTCTCAGAAATTACTTTAAAATTTTTTTAATTTTTTTTTTTTTTTGAGAGAGAAAGAGTGTGAGCACATGTGTGCAAGAGGGGTTGAGGCAGAGAGCGGGAGACAGAGGATCCAAAGCAGATTCTGTGCTGACAGCAAAGAGCTCAATGGGGGGCTCAAACTCACAAACCATGAGATCATGAGCTGAGCTGAAGTTGGGCCCTTAACCACCTGAGCCACCCAGGTGCCCCTTATCTCAGAAATTACTTATCAGAGAAAAATGCATTGAGCTATTTATACTCACTGATAATTTATTTAATACATAAGTTGTTTCCATGTATTTGTTTTCATTTTTATTTCACTGGTATTTTCTTTGGGATGGGGTATTTGTTTTCTTTCCTAAATCATATTTAATCTGTTCTACTGCCTCATGCTACCAATATGGAAGCACCTGCTGGGAGGCTGTATGAGTCAAGGTTCTGATTTGAGAAATATGGCCCACTCAGCTGAGATATTTTCCTGCTTAGTTTAAGAGACTGCTGACATAGCTTGTATTAAATATTATTAAAAAAAAACAAACTAAAGCTATGCATCATTATTTGTGTTCCATATGGATTTGGCCATTGGTTCATAATCCAATGAGCAACCCTCATATCAAATCACTGTCCTTGAAGAATCCAGGATTAAATTAATAAATCCAGTACTTGTTGCCATTGATGGTGATGGTGGATTTTTGTTTGTGGGAGTTTTGACCACGTTAGGATCCTTACACAAAGAGACATTCAGTAGTGCAGATGTCATGTTACTTTAGTTGAGGTTATTAGATGTTCCTTCTTTTCCTGAAATTACATTTGCTTTCTTAAAGAAGCTGTAATGGAATTTATTTTTCAACACTTTCTACAGGCCGGAATGTTTTCTAATAAAAACAATTTCTTTCTGTTTATTACACTATTCATCTTAGCTATTTGCACAGAAATATTGAGTTTATTTTAGGTGTCAAAATGAATGCGCTACGTACAGTGGAGAAAAGAACTAATGCCGCATTTAATTTTTTTATTGTAGCAAAATACATATAACATAAAATTTACCATCTTAACCATTTTCAAGTGCACAGTAAGCAGTATTGAATACATTCACATGTGCAACCATCGCCACCATCCAATCCCATGACTCATTTCCTATCGTAAAGCTGAAGTTGTATAACCATTAAACAATAACTCCCCCATTTTTGCCACCTCAGGCAACCATCGTTATGCTTTCTGTCTTTATGATTTTGACTACTCTAAGTAATGCATATAGTGAATGCATTCACTATAGTCAAACTATACAGCATTATTTGTCTTCTTGTGACTGGCTATTTCACTTGGAATAATGTCCTCAAGTTCATCCATGTTGTAGTATATTGCAGAATTTTCTTCCTTTTTAAGGCTGAATAATATTCCATTATATGTATGTACCACACGTTGCTTATCCATTCATCCATCAGTGGAAACTTAGGTTACTTCTCCAATTTAGCTATTGTGAATAATGCTGCTGTGAACATGGGCGTACAAATATTTGAGGCCCTGCTGTCAATGTTTTTGACTATACACCCAGAAGGAGAATTGCTTCTATGATAACTCTATTTGTAATTTTTTTTTAATTTTTTTTAACATTTATTTATTTTTGAGACAGAGAGAGACAGAGCATGAACGGGGGAGGGTCAGAGAGAAGGAGACACAGAATCCGAAACAGGCTCCAGGCTCTGAGCTGTCAGCACAGAGCGTGACGCGGGGCTCGAACCCACGGACCGCGAGATCATGACCTGAGCCAAAGTCGGCCGCTCAACCAACTGAGCCACCCAGGCGCCCCTCTATTTTTAATTTTTTTATGAAATGCCACAGTGTTTTTCACAGCAACTGTACCATTTTACATTACTAATAACAGGGATCAGGGCTCCAACTTCTCTATATTCTTGCCAACATTTGTTGTTTTGGGGTTTTGTTTTGATAGTAGCCATCCTAGTGGGTGTGGGGATATATCTCATTACAGTTTTCATTTGCATTTTCCTAATGATTAGTGTATCCATGTGTTTACTGGACATTCAGAAATACCTATGAAAGTCCTTTGCCCATTGTTTTTACTTGTTTGCTCTGTTGTTTGCTGAGTTTAAGAGTTCTCTATATATTCTGGATATGAATTTCTTATTATATAAATGATTCGCAAATTTTGTCTCCTATTTCTGGGTTGCCTTTTTATTCTACTGTCAGTGTCTTCTGATGTACTATTTTTTTCGTTTTCATGAAGTCAGTTTTGTCTGTTTTGTTTTTAATTACCTATGCCTTTTGTCATATCCAAGAAATTATTGACAAATCTAATGTTTTAAAGCCTTTCCTTCTTTTCTTCTCAGAGTTTTATAGTTTTAAGCCTTACATTTGGGTTTTAGATTCATTTTGCATTAATTTTTGTGTATGGTGTTAGGGAAGGATCCAACTTCATTATTTTGAATGGGGATATCCAGTTTTCCCAACAAAATTTGTTGAAAAGACCATCCTTTCCCCATTAAATGGTCTTGGCACCTTTGTCAAAAATCATTTGACCATATACGTAAGGGTTTATTTCTGTGATCTCTATTCCATTACATTAGTTTATATGTCTGCCTTTATGCCAATACCATACTGTTTTAATTACTGTAGCTTTGTAGTAACTTTTGCAATCAGGAAGTGTGAGTCCTCTGACATCTTTTTCAGGATTGTATTGGCTATGCAAGATCTCTTGAGATTCCATATGAATTTTAGGAAAGGTTTTTCTATTTCTGCAAAAAATGTCATTGGAATGTTAATAGAGATTTCACTGAATCTGTAGATGAGTTTCTTAGTTTTTTTCTTTTTTAGTTTGACATGTTAACAATATAGTCTTGAACTTGGGATCTGTTTCTATTTATTTATGTCTTCATTCATTTCTTTCAGCCATGTTGTGAATTGTATGTCTTTCATCTCTTTGGTTAAGTTAATTCCTAAGTATTTTATTATTTTTGTTTGTATTATAAATGGAATTGTTTTCTTAATTCTCTTTTCAAATTGCTCATTGTTAGCATATAGAAATACAAGTGATATTTTGCATGTTGACTTTGTATACTGCTAATTTGCTGAATTTATTTATTAGTTCTAACAGGTTTTTTTGGTAGAAACTTCATGATTTTCTGCATATAAGACCATATCTGCAAACATAGATAATTTTACTTCTTTTCTTTTTGGATGCCATTATCCTATCTATCTATCTATCTATCTATCTATCTATCTATCCATCCATCCATCTATCATCTATCCACCTATCATTTATCTGTCTGAATATCTATCTATGCATGCCTATGTTGAATACAAATAGTGAAAGCAAACATCCTTGTCTTGCTCCTGAGAAGAGAAGGAAAGTTTTCAGCTTCTCACTTTTGAGTATGATGTTAACTGTATGCTTGTCATATATAGCCTTTATTATGTTTAGGTATGTTCTTTCTATACCCACTTTGCTGAGAGTTTTTAATCACATATGGATGTTAAATTTTGTCAAATGCCTTTCTGCACATATTGCTATGTTTATAAGATTTTTATCTTTTACTCTCTTAAGGTAGTGTAACATATCAATTAATTTGTAGTTGTTGAATAATCCTTTTATCCCTGAAGTAAATCCCACTTGATTGTAGTGTATTATCCTTAAATGTATTGTTGAATATGGTTTGCTAATTTTTTTTTTTAGGATTTCTGCATCTATGTTAATCAGGGGTATTGGCTTCTAATTTTCTTTTCTTGGGGCATCTTTGTCTGGTTTTGGAAGATTTTGAGAAAGATTGGTAATAGTTTTTCTTTAAATGTTTGGTAGAATTCATCTGGATAGTCATTTTTCCTGGACTTATTTTTTTCTTAAAAAGTTTTTTTTACTGATTCAATCTCCCTTCAAATTATTAGTCTTTCAGATTTTCTATCTCTTTGTGATTCAGTCTTGGCAGTTGTATGTTATCAGCAATTTATGTTTCTTCTAGGTTGTCCATTTTGTGACATATGATTGTTTATAATAGTCTCTTGTGATCCTTTGTAGTTCTGTGGTATCAGTTTAATGTTTCACTTTTCATTTCTGATTTTATTTATTTGAATTCTCTCTTTTTCTTGGTGAGTCTAGCTAAAGATTTGTCAATTTTTCAAAAAAAATTTTTTTAACAATTCTAGGGGCATCTGGGTGGCTCAACTGAGTGTCTGGCTCTTGATTTCGACTCAGGTCATGATCCCAGTGTCATGGGATTGAGCCCCACATCAGGCTCTGCAGTGAGCAGGGAGCCTGCTTGAGATTCTCTCTCTTTCCCTCTAAAAATAAAAATAAAAATAAATAACTTTAAGGATTTTTTAAAATGTTTATTTATTTTGAGAGGGAGAGAGAGCAAGCAGGGGAGGGGCAGAGAGAGAATCCCAAGTAGGCTATGTGTTGTCAGCACAGAGCCTGATGCAGGGCTTGAACTCACCAACCATGAGATCATGACCTGAGCTGAAATCAAAAGTCGTACACTTAACTGACTGAGCCACCCAGGCACCCCGTATATAAACAATTTTTAAAAAGCTTTAGTTTCACTGATCTTTTCTTTTGACCTTTTAGTTTCTATTTCATTTGTTTCTACATTAATCTTTATAATTTCATTCCTTCTACTAAATTTGATCTTCATTTGTTCTTCTCTTTTCTAATTCCTCAGATGTAAGTATTTGAGATTTTTCTTGTTTCTGGTGTAAGGATTTATTGCAATAAACTTCCTTCTTAGAACTGCTTGTGCTGCATCTCATAAGTTCTGGCATGTTGTGTTTCCATTTTCACTTGTCTCAAGGTATTTTTAAATTTCTTTTGATTTCTTTTGATTTTTTCTTTGATCCATTGATTATTCAGTAGCATGTTATTAATCACCACATATTTCTAATTTTCCAGTTTTCTTCCATTAATTGGTCTCTAGCTTCATACTCTTGTGGTCAGAAGAAATGCTTGATATGATATCAATTTTCTTAAATATATTAAGACTTATTTCGTGCCCTAACATATAATCTATCTTGGAGAATTTTCCATGTTTCCTTGAGAAGAATGTGTATTCTGTTGCTTTTGAATGGAATGTTCTGTATGTATCTGTTAGGTCCCTGTAGTCTAATGTGTTATTTAAGACTGATTTTTCCATATTGGTTTTTTGTCTAGATGATATATCTATTGTTGAAAATGTTGTATTAAAGCCACCTACTGTTACTGTATTATCTATTTCTTCCATTAGGTCTTTTAATATTTGCTTTATAATATTTGTCTTAATGCACATTTTATCTGATAAAATGATAGATACCCCAGCTTTCTTTTCCATTTGCATGGAATATCTTTTTCCATCCCTTTACTTTCAGTCTGTGTGTGTCCTTAATCTGAAGTGAGTTTCTTGTAGGAAATATATAGATTAGTCTCTTTTTTTATTCACTCAGCCACTTTCTTTCTCTCTTGCTTTCTTTCTTTTTTTTTAAAAAAATGTGTATTTATTTTTGAGAGAGACGGTGTGTGTGCAAGGGAGTGGGGGAGGGGCAGAGAGAGAGAGGGAGTTGCAGAATCAGTGGCAGGCTCCAGGCTCTGAGCTGTCAGCACAGAACTTGACATGGGGCCCGAACTCACAAACAGTGAGATCATGACCTGAGCCAAAGTCAGACTCTTAACTCACTGAGCCATCCAGGTGCCCCTCTTGCTCTCTTTCTTCATGATTTGATAATTTACTGTATTGAGATGCTTAGATTACTGTCTCTTTAACTTTTGTATACCTACTATAGGTTTTTGCTTTATGGTTGCTATGAGTCTTACATAAAACATCATATATTTACTACAGTCCATTTTAAGTTGATGACAATTTAAGTTTGAACATATTCTAAAGTGTTGAACAAGTTATTATTTCCCCACCACCATGTTTTATGTCTTTGATGCCACATTTTACATCTCTTTATCCTGTATATTCCTAACAAACTATTGTAGTTACGTTTTTTACTACTTTTGTCTTTTGACCTTCACACTAGTATTTTAAGTGATTCACCCACCACCAACATTAGATTATTCTGTATTGAACTACATATTTACATTTACCAGTGAGATTTATACTTTCCTGTGGTTTTCTGTTACTACTTTGCACCCTTTTGTTCAGCTTTAAAAAGTCCCTTTAACATTTCTCATAGGGTCAGTTTGGTGGTAATAAACTCCTTTAACTTTTGTTTGTCTAGAAACCTCTTTATCTCTTCTTAAATTTTGAGGGACAGTATTTCCTGGTAGAGTATTCTTTACTGGCAGGGGATTTTTTTCTTTCAGCACTTTGGATATTGTCCCACTCCCTTCTGGCCTACAAGGTTTCTTCTGAAAAATGTGCTGATGGTTCTTATGTGCATTGCCCTATATGTAACAAGTTATTTTTTTCTTCCTGTGTTTAAGAATGTCTCCTTATTTTAATTTTTGACACTTTATTGGTATGGCTTTTTCTGGGTCCATGTTTTTTAGAACTCTTTGGGCTTCCTGGATCTGGATGTCTGTTTCCTATCCCAGGTTAGGGAATTTTCCTGTCATTATTTCTTCAAAAAAGTTTCTGTCCCTCTCTCTTTTCCTTCTGGGACCCTTATAATGCAAATATTGTCCCATAATTTTCTTATATTATCTTCACTCTTTTTATTCTTTTTTTTTTTCTGCCCTGATTGGGTGAGTTTTACTGCTCTGTATTCAAGTTTATTGATCCTTTTCTCTGTTTCATTTAGATCCTTCCTCTGCTGTTGAACCCTTCTCTCTTATTTTTCAGTTTTGTTATTATATGCATCAACTATGGAACTTCTGTTACTTTTTAATATTTTCTATAGTCCTCACTATGTTTATGTTATCTTCTCCCTAGCTCAGTGAGTGTCTTTATGACCACTATTTGGAAATCTTTATCAGGTAAATGACTTACCTGCATTTCATTAAGGTCTTTTTCTGAGTTTTCACCTTATTCTTTTGCTTGAAACATATTGCTATGTTTTTTTGTTAAATTTTTCTTGACTCTCTGTATTGGGTTTTAAGCAGTACATAAAATAGCCTCCTCATCCAATCTTGAGGGAGTGGCCTTGTTTAGAAGATGAACTTTATTGCTCAACCCTGCCCTAATTTGTGGTTGTACAAACCTTTGTGATTGTACAAACAGCCTACTTTACTTATTTACCTTTAAATGTTTATGTATTTATTTTGAAAGGGAGAGAGAACATGCAGGGAAGCAGCAGAGAGAGAGGGAGAATGAGAATCCCAAATAGGCTCCACACTGCCAGTGCAGAGCCCATTGCAGGGCTCAAACTCAAACCACGAGACCATGACCTGAGCTGAAATCAAGAGTCGGACGCTTAACCAACTGAGCCACCCAACTGCAGCCTACTTTAGTTTTTTTAATTTATTCATTTTTTAAAGACAGAGACAGAGTGTGAGTGGGGGAGGGGCAGAGAGAGAGGGAGACACAGAATCCAAAGCAGGCTTCAGACTCTGAGCTGTCAGCACAGACCCTGATGCAGGACTCGAACTCACAAACCATGAGATCATGACCTGAGCTGAAGTCGGACTCTTAACCAACTGAGCCACTCAGGCACCCCTAGCCTACTTTATTTTTAATGAACCCCAGTAGATAAGGGTATGCAAGATTTGTGAGTATCTCAAAACAGAGGATTTCAGTCAGCATCTAGACTCAGGCTGATTGGAAGCTAGATTCTCACACAGTGGTTTTCTTAAGTATGCAAATATATAGAGTCCTATGGGACAGCAAGCATAAGTTCTACTGGCCATTAGAGCCACGTGATCTAGAGATGTACGCTTCACAGCAGCACAAAGATCAAGGTGACAGATGAGTATACAAACTGCTTTCTGGTACATAATAGCAACCTGGAGTGAGGTAGAGGCCAAGTACAAAGATGGCCTGCACTGGCCTCTGTCCCTAGAGAGCCCATCTATTCTCCTAGATGTGGGCTAAACTGGAAGACTTTTGCTCTTCTGCCAAAGATCCAGGACAAGAAAATAGTCCCTTTTTCACAGAATGACTGGGGTTGTTTTTTGGTCTGTGCACTGTCTCAATGGTAATGGCTTCTCAGGAACTGCCTCCCAAAGTGGGACAGTCGCATGGGATCCAGAAACGCAAGCCCTGTTGATCACCAAAGCCAGCCATAGTGCCCCCTAGGTGTCAGCTACAAAAATTGGTGCACTGGACATAAAAAAAACATAGTACCAGATGCATGTAGAGCTCCTACGGAAGATACAAATGCTCTGGAGCACAGCAGAGGGAGAGTATGAAGATAACACTCATTAGCCAAGGTCTCTGGAGAGGATCACAGTCAATTCCTAGATGTGTGTTAAAGAGAAGCCTGGTTCTAAAACCCATAGCCATGAAGATGAGCTAGGAAGCTCCTTTCACAGAAGGACTGGGCTCTTTTGTCTGTTGCCTCCTGTGTGTCCTGGGAGTGGTAGCCAATTAAAGAACTCTTTCTCCATATGTCACAGCCTTGCTGGACAGCAGAGCCAGGTGATCCAGAGATGACTGCTGGGTGGCAGCTGCAAAATTCAGGGTGTCAAAGAAGGGTACAAGTTCCTTCTTGGGAGATATCAGCAAACTAGAGTGAGGCAGGGAGAGAGCACAAAGATGGTATTGACCAACCCCCACCTCCAAGAGTATTTCAGTAGGCCCCTAGGTGTGTGCTAAATTAAATGCCTGCCCCTCGGGTGATGCTTTAAGCTAAACAAATAAGCGTCTCTCACAATTTCCTCTTCCCTGGGCCCTGGGGGTGGTGGAGTCTGTGTGCACAGGCCCCGTGAGAACTGTCCCTCAGTTTTATATGGCCTTATGGGTCTCATGAACACAAGCCCTCTGGATTTCAAAGCTAGTTGTTTGGGGCCCTGTCTCTCAATTGCAGGTCTTAGATTTTGGAGTGCTCAGTATGGGGTTCAAACCCTTCACTCCTCACTTGGAGTTTTGAGTTCCCTGCCAGTTGTGAGTTGTTGCAGCAGGCATGAGGTTCACGGCAAGATTTTGCCTCAGTTTCTCCTACCCACTATTATGTGCATTTTTCTCTCATTTGCCTGATGTGTAGGAGTTGTTCAGCTAGTTTTTGTTGGTGTTGTTATTTTTCTTGACCTTTTTCAGAGAATTTTTTTTTACATGTAACTGTAGATTCAGGCTGTCTGTGGCAGGAAGTGAGTCCAGGATCCTTTTACATTACTATCTTGACCCAGACCATTGTTGTTTTTTCATCTAAGTAATTTAATCTAATCTAATTTCCCCCTTAGCACCAATTTTTCTATGTCCCTAGATTCTGACGTGTTGTCTTTTTGTGTTCATTCATCTCTAAGTGTTTTCTGACTTCCCTTGTGACTTGTTCATTGATCCATTTGTTGTTTAAAAGTGTATCGCTTGAAGGAGTTAAGATGGTGAAGGAGTGGGAGGACCCTAAGCTTGCCTCCCACCTGGAACACAGCTATATACATATCAAATCATTCTGAACACCCAATAAATCAATCTGAGGATGGAGAGAATAAAACTGCAAGTCTTCAAGTAGAATCGTGAAAGGTAGGAGCAGCAGAGAGTTGATTTTGGAGAAAATAAGAACTGCAGGTGCTGCAGGTGCTGTGGAGGAGAGGGAACCTGCTTATGGAGACTGCTACAAGGTATCATAAGCAGCAGATCACAAAATCTGAAGTTAGACAAGTGCACCACCACTTGTCATTCCTGGCTTAGCGGTGTTCCTGTGGGGAAGGAGGGTGCAGACCCAAGATTGGACAGTGTGGTCTGAGGATCCCCTGGGTCCTAGTTGGAGAAACCGTTCCCCTGCTTGGAGTGCATTTGGGAGGGGCACCAAGGCCTCTCCAGGGACAAAAGAACGGGGATGACAATGTGTTTCAGTGTTCCCAGGCATAGGAGTATGGAGGCTGGTGGAGGGCAGTGAGACTTGGTACCAGATTTCTGCTCCATTTTGCCATAAACTCCAAACTGCTACATTGGTTGTGTGACCACTTTTCTGGGACTGGCCAACAAACGGCAAATGTGTGGCAAGACCATCCCCCAGACGACCAGTATGGGGCCATGCCCAGTGAGTCCCTAAAATTTGGAGTTTAAAAACCCAACCACACACCTGAGATATGCCACCTGGCAGGTGGACAGCTTGGACACAGGGTGAAGGCAGGAATCTGATGGAAGCTGGGGACACAAGAGGAGTGATTGTTTACCTTTCCGTGAGGGCTCCCTAAAGAGTGCCGGTCGCAGGCTCTTGGCTCCAGGGACAAGAGAGCAGGGCAAAGCCATTTTGACCCTGCCCACCAGCACTGACCATCCTCAGTGAGCTAAACAGCACCACCAAGTGGAGACTAGAGCTGCTTATACCAAGTGGAGATGAGAGCTGCTTACACCAAGCACCACCCCCTCTGCCCCCTACAGGGACATCTCTATGGGGGCAAGACAGCCCAAGAATCAGCACAACAGGCCCTCCCCCAGAAGACCAGTATAAATCTCTCACACACACTAAGTCTACTGATCATAGAATGCTACACAACTCCAACTCCAAGGGAAAAAGGATCTAGACTCCTTTTTGTTGTTTTAATTGTATATATATATATATATGTGTGTGTGTGTGTGTGTGTGTATATATATATATATATATATTATTTTGGATCTACCTTCTTTTAGCAAGCAGACCAAAACACACCTAGGAGGTCTAGCTTTTTCTTTCTTTCTTTCTTTCTTTCTTTCTTTCTTTCTTTCTTTCTTTCTTTTTTTTTCTTTCAGACAATATGACAAATGGAGGGATTCACCCCAAAAGAAAGAACAGGAAGTAGAAGTAATGGCAGGGAATTAATCAATACAGATATAAGTAACGTGTCTGAACTAGAATTTAAAACAACAACTATAAGGATACTAGCTGGACTTGAAAAAGCATAGAAGACACTACAAAATCCCTTCCTGCAGAGATAAAATAACTGAAATCTAGTCAGGCTGAAATTAAAAATGCAAACCCCGAATGGTTGCCATGACAACGAAGATGCATGAATTAGGGGAACTAATCAGTGATACAGAAGATAAAATTATGGAAAATAATAAATTGAAAAGAAGAGGAAAAGAAAGGTATTGGATCATGAAGGTAAACTTAGAGAACTCAGTGACTTCTTAAAATGTAGTAACATTTGTAACTCCTATTATAGGAGTCCCAGAAGATGAAGAAAGAGAAAAAGGGGAGGAAGGTTTATTTGAGCAATCATAGCTGAAAACTTTCCTAACCTGGGGAAGGATGCAGACATTGAAATCCTAAGGGCACAGACAACTCACATTAAATTGAACAAAATCAGGCCCTGACGTAGACATGTAGTAAAATTCACAAAATACACAGACAAGGAAAGAATCCTGAAAACACCAAGGGAAAAGAAAGTCCTTAACCTACAAGGGAAGACAGATCAGGTTTAAAGCAGCTCTGTCCATAGAAACATGGCAGGCTAGAAGAGAATGGCAGGATATATTCAGCATGCTGAATGGGGAAAATATGCAGCCAAAAAGGCTTTATCCAACAAGGCTGCCATTCAGAATAGAAGGAGAAACAAAAAGTTTCCCACACAAACAAAAATTAAAGGAGTTCATGACCACTAAATCAGCCCTGCAAGAAATATTAAAGGGAATACTTAATAGGGAATAAAACTTAGTAGGGAATAAAATGCCAAAAGCAACAAACACTAGACAAGAATAGAGAGTATCATCAGAAACATCAGCTTTACAGGTAACACAATGGCACAGAATTCATATTTTTAAATAATCACTCTGAATGTAAATGGACTAAATGCTCCAATCAAAAGATATAGTGTATCAGAATGGATAAAAAAACAAGATCCATCTACATGCTGTCTACAAGAGATTCACTTTAGACCTAAAGACACCTGAAGATTGAAAGTGAGGGGATGTAGAAATATATATCATGTTAATAGACTTCAAAACAAAGCTGGAGGCACCTGGGTGGCTCAGCCAGTTTAGCTGACTCTAGATTTCAGCTCAGGTCATGATCTCACAGTTGTGTGATTGGGTCCCACGGTGGGCTCTGCAATGGGCATGAAGCCTGCCTAAGATTCTCTCTCACCCTCTCTCTCTCCCTCTGCTCCCCTCTAGCTTGTGCACTTGCTCCTTCTTTCTCTCTCTCTCAAAAAAAAAAAAAAAAACCTTCAAATTCTAAAAAAAGAAAGAAAACAAAGCCGGGGTAGCCATGCTTATATAAGACAAACTAGATTTTAAACCAAAGACTGTAACAAGAGATGAAGAAGTGCATTATATCATAATTAAGGGGTCTAACGATTCTACCATGAAACTCATTGGCAATAATACAATAATAATAGGGAATTTTTAACACCCCACTTACAGCAAGCATCTAAGCTTACATATAAGCAGAAAAATCAACACGGAAACAGGTGGCTTTGAAGAACACACTGGACCAGATGGACATAACAGATGTATTCAGAACACATAGAACATTGTCCAGAATAGATCACATACTGGGTCACAAATCAGGCCTCAACTACTACAAAAATATTGAGATCATACTATGCATATTTTAAGACCATAATGCTATGAAACAGGAAGTCAACCACAAGAAAAATTTGGAAAGACCACGAATACTTGGAGGTTAAAGAACCTTCTACTAAAGAATGAATGGGTTAACCAGGAATTTAAAAAAGAAATTAAAAATACATGGAAGCAAATGAATATGAGAACACGGTAGTCCACAACCTTTGGGATGCAGCAAAGGCAGTCCTAAGAAGGAAGGATATTGCAATATAGGACTATCTCAAGAAGCAATAAAAGTTTTAAATACACAATCTAACCTTACACCTAAAAGAGCTAGAAAAGGAACAGCCAATAAAACCTAAAGCCAGCAGTGGAAAGGAAATAACAAAGATTACAGCTGAACTAAATAACACAGAAATAAAAAAAAAAGAGAAAAGATCAAGAAATTAAGAGGTGGTTTTTGAAGGAATTAATAAAATTGATAAATCCCTAGCCAGAGTTATCAAAAAGAAAAAAGAAAGGATGCAAATAAATAAAATCATAAATGGAAGAGGAGATATCACAACCAACACCACAGAAATACAAACATTTGTAAGAGAATATTATGAAAAATTATATACCAACAAACTGGGAAATCTGGAAGGAATGAATAAATGCCTAGAAACATACAAACTGCCAAACCGAAACAAGAAGGAATAGAAAATTTGAACAGACATATAACCAGTAAAGAAATTGAATCAGTCATCAAAAATCTCCCAACAAACAAGAGTCCTGGGCCAGATGGCTTCCCAGGGGAATTTTATCAGACATTTAAAGAAGAGTTAATCCCTATTCTTTTCAAATTGTTCCATAAAACAGAAATGGAAGGAAAACATCCAAGCTCCTTCTACAAGGCTAACATGATTTTAATTCCAAAACCAAAGACCCCATTAAAAAGGAGACTCACAGGCCAATATCCCTGATGAACATCAATGCAAAAATTCTCAACAAGATACTAGCAAATTGAATCCAACTATATATTGAAAGGATCATCCACCACAATCAAGTGGGACTTATTCCTGGGCTGCAAGGCTAGTTCAATATTCACAAATCAATCAACATGATACACCACATTAATAAAAGAAAGGATAAGAATCAAGATCCTCTTAATAGATGCAGAAAAATCATCTGACAAAATACAGCGTCCATTCTTGATAAAAATTCTCAACAAAATAGGGGTGAATGGAACATAGCTCAACATCATAAAGGCCTATATGAAAGACCCACAGCTAATATCCTCAATGGGGAAAAATTGAGAACTTTTTCTCTACAGTCAGGAAACAGGCAAGAATGTCCACTCTCACCGTTACTACTTAGCATGGTACTGGAAGTCCTAGACTCAGCCATCAGGCAACGACAAAGAAAGAAAGGTATCCAAATCAGCAAGGAAGAAGTCAAACTTTCTCTATTTGCACATGACATGACACTGTATGTAGAAAATCTGAAAGACTCCACCAAAAAATTGCTAGAACTGATACATGAATTCAGCAAAACCACAAGATACAGAATCAATGTACAGGAATCTATTGCCTTTCTATACACCAATAATGAAGCAGCAGAAAAAGAAATCAAGGAATTGATCCATTTACAATTACACCAAAACCCATAAGATATCTAGGAATAAATCTAACCAAAGAAGTAAAAGATCTATACTCTGAAAACTATAGAAAGCTTACAAAGGAAATTGAAGAGGACACAAAGAAATGGAAAAACCAAAAAAACAAACAAACAAAAAGAAATGGAAAACATCTCATGCTCATGGAGTGGAAGAGCAAACGTTGTGAAAATGTCTACACTACTCAAAGCAATCTACACATTAAATGCAATATCTATCAAAATACCACCAGCATTTTTCATAGAGCTAGAACAAACAACCCTAAAATTTGTATGGAACCACAGAAGACCCCAAATAGCCAAAACAATCCTGAAAAAGAAAACCAAAGCTGGAGGCATCACAATTCTGACTTCAAGTATATTACAAAACTGTAGTCATCAAGACAGTATAGTACTGGGACAAAAACAGACACATAGATCAATGGAACAGAAGAGAAACCCAGAAATGGACACTCAACTGTACTGCCAACTAATCTTTGATAAACTAGAAAAGAATATCCAATGGGAAAAAACATAGTGTCTTTAACAAATGGTGTTGGGAAAGCTGGACAGTAACATGCAGAAAAATTAGGCTGGGCCACTCTTTTGCACCATACCCAAAAATAAATTCAAAATGAATGAAAAACCTAAATGTAGATACAGGAAGTCATCAAAATCCTAGAGAACACAGGCAGCAACCTCTTTGGCCAGAACAACTTCTTACTAGGCATGTTTCTAGAGGCAAGGGAAACAAAAGCAAACATGAACTATTAGGACTTCCTCAATATAAAAACCTCTGCACAGTGAAGGAAACAATCAACAATTTGATATTTGCAAATGATATATCTGATAAAAGGTTAGTATTCAAAATCTATAATGAACTTATCAAATTCAACATCCAAAAACCAAATAATCCAGTGAAGAAATGGGCAGAAGACATGAATAAATACTTTTCAAAGGAAGACATCTAGATGGTTAATAGACACATGAAAAGATGCTCAACATCACTTGTCATCAGGGAAATACGAATCAACCTGTCAGAATGGCTAAAATTAACAATACAAGAAACAATTGGTGTTGGCAAGGAGGCAGAGAAAAGGGAACCCTCTCACACTGTTGGTGGGAATGCCATGGGGCAGTCACTCTGGAAAACAGTATGGAGATTCCTCAAAAAGTTACAAATAGAACTACCCTATGATCCAGAAATTGCATTACTAGGTATTTACCCAAGGAGTACAAAATCATAGGTTCAAAGGGTACATGTATCCCAATGTTATAGCAGCATTACTAACGATACCTTATAGAAAGAGCTCAAATGTCCATTGACTGATGAATGGATAAAGAAGATGTGGTATACACACACACACACACACACACACACACACACACACACACACACACACTGGAATATTACTCATCAAGAAGAATGAAATTTTGGGGTGTGTCAGTTGTTTAAACATCCAACTCTTGATTTTGGCTCAGGTCACGATCTCATTGTTCATGGGTTCGAGCCCCTCCTCAGGCTCTGCCTGTCACTGAGGTGCCTGCTTGGGATTCTTTCTCTCCTCTCTCTCTACCTCACCATTCCCCCAACATAAATAAACAAACAAACAAAAAAGAATGAAATCTTGCCATTTGCAAGGACATGGATGGAAGTAGAAGGTATTATGCTAAGCTAAAGAAGTCAGTAAGAAAAAGACAAATACCCTATGACTTCACTCATATTTGGAATTTAACAAACCAACAGATGAACATAAGGGAAGGGGGGAAGAGCGAGAGAAACAAACCATAAGAGATTCTTTATGATAGAGAACAAACTGAGGGTTGATGGAAGGAATGGGTAGGGAATGGGCTAGATGGATGATGGGTACTAAGAAGGGCACTTGTTTTCATGAGCACTGGGTGGTATATGTAAGTGATGAACCACCGAATTCCGCTCATGAAACCAACATTGCACTGTATGTTAACTAACTAGAATTTAAATACAAATTTTGGGAGCAAAAGTCCATTGTTTAATTTGCACAATTGTGTGAATTTTTCAGTTCTTCTGTTGATTTCTATCTTGATATTGCTGTAATCAGAGCATACACTTTGTATAATACCTACTTTTTAAAAATATATTAAGGCTTGGGGCACTTGGATATCTCAGTCAGTTGAGCTTCTGACTTTGGCCTAGGTCATGATCTCACAGTTCACGAGTTCAAGTCCCACATAAGGCTCTGTGCTGACAGCTCAGAGCCTGCACCCTGCTTCAGATTCTGTGTATTCCTCTCTCTCTGCCCCTCCCCAGCTCATTCTCTCTCTCTCAAAAATAAATAAAAACATTAATATATATGTATTAAGACTTCACTTGGGACCTGACATATGGTGGCTCCTGGAAAATATCCTATATGCCCTTGGGAAGAATGTTTATGCTATTGTTGTTGAGTCTGTGTTCTACTACAAACACTGGTTTATCGTGTTGTTCAAGTTCTCCATTTCGTCACTTATATCTCTATGGTTATTCTATTCATTATTGTAAGTAGAGTATTAAATCTTACACTATTATTGTAGAACTATTATTTTTTCCTTTTTATTCTGTCATTTTTTGCTTCATATATTTTCATGGTCTGTCATTGAGCACATGACTGTTTATAATGGTTATATCCTCTTGCTGTATTAAACCTTTTATTAATATGTAATGCCTTTCTTTGTCTCATAAACTTTTAAAATTTAAATTCTATTTTGTCTGATATCAGCAGAACTACCCCTGCCTTCCTTTGGTTACTATTTATGTGGAATATTTCTTTTCATTCTTTCATTTTCAAACTGTTTATGCCTTTGGAGAAAAAGTAAATAAATCTCGTGTGGACAACTTGTAGTTGAATTGCGTTTCTACCCATTCTGTCACTGTCTTTTAATTAGAAAGTTTAGTCCATTTACATACAAAGAATTTCTGGTAGAGACGTACTTAATTTCTGTCATTTTGCTCATTGTTTTCTATGTGCCTTACAGCTTTTTTTGTCTCTCATTTCCTACCTTACTATCTTCTTTTGTGTTCAGTTGATTTTTTTGTTGTGAAATGTTTAAATTTCTTTTTCACTTTCTTTTATGAATATTCTACAGCTATTTTCTTTGTGGTTACCATGGAAACTACATTTAATAGCCTAACATTACAGCACTGATTGAAATCATACCAGCTTAACTCCAAAAACAAAAAATCTGCTCCTTTACAGCTTTGTTTCCACTTATTTTGGTTGCTGATGTCACAAAATCATACCTTTATACATTGTGTGCCCCAAAACATAAGCTAATAATTCTTTCAAATGCATCAGTCTCTTAAAGTATGTAGAAAACAAGATTAGTTGTTGTAAACAAATGTTACAGTAATGCTAGCTTTTATACTGTTTTTTTCTAATGTATGAGTCTCTTAAATCGTGTAGAAAACAAAAAGTAAAGTTATAAACCGTTGTTACAATAATGTTGGCTTTATAATTGCCATGGCATTTACCTTTGTTGAGAGGTTTATTCCTCTACATGGCTTCAGGTTACTGTCTAGTGTGCTTTCATTTCACCTTGCAGGACTCCTTTGAGCACTTCCTGTAGGGCAGTTCTACTGGTGATGGACTCCTTCAGCTTCTGTTTATCTGGGAATGCCTTAATTTCTCCCTCACCTCTAAAGGATAGTTTTGTCAGATATAGGATTCGTGGTTAATAGTTCTTCTCTTTTAGCGCTTTGAATATATTGGCCCACTGAGTTCTGGCCTCCGAAGTTTCTGATGAGAAATCTGCTTTTGATCTTTTTGAGGGACACTTGTACGTGATGACTCACTTTTCTCATGCTGTTTTCAAGATTTATCCCACAAAACTTTTAGACCTTATTTACCTTTTAAAAAATCTTTTTTAAATTATCTGTTCCTCAGTGTGAGAAGTAAGAGAGATGATTCATTTTCAGAAATACCAAATAAAAGCTGTGCTGTCCCCTTAATAGTAGGTTTACAACCTACTGGAATATGTTTGAACCCTTCCCACAATGGAGTCCCAAACCCTGAGACACTTCACTTCCTGGTTCTTCTTCCTCGCTCTGTTTCATGGGCTTATTTTTGCAGACTTAGTTTCACAGGCTTAGTTTCATGGGCTTTGCAATAGGCATGCCCCATAGAATAAAGGGAGTGACTGAAAGTCTTGGTGTCACCTCAGGGAATGTATGTTTGCTCCATCCAGACTACTTTTTGCCTTATGTGGACTTAGGCGACATCTGGGTAAGGCTGTAACCTCGGTAGTACTTAGGCAATGAGGAACCAGGGGAGGAACTTGCATGCTAGGAGATAAATTGCCTGCTGTGACTGCCCTGGGCGTGCCTGTCCATCAGACACCTGCTCTTGAATGAACATCGATTAAAGCCTCTCTTCACTGTGCTCCAGTCTCCAAGTCCCTCCTTTGATTGGGTCAGTGGACTCATTTCTCACACTCAGACTAGATAATCTCCATTGTTTTATCTTCAAGTTTGCTGATCCTTTTTTCAAATGCTCAAATCTACCTTTGAATCCATGTAGTGAACTTTTCATTTCAGCTATTGTACTTCTCAGCTCCAGAATTCTTTTGTTTCCTTTAAAGTTTCCTAATCCTTGGGGCGCCTGTGTGGCTCGGTCAGTTGCATGTCCAATGCTTGATTTCAGCTTGGGTCATGATCCCAGGGTTGTGGATTGAGCCTCAGCATGGAACCTGCTTAGGATTCTTTCTCTCTCTCCCTCTGCCCCTCCCTCACACAAGCTCCCTCTCTCTCTACCAAATAAAAAAAAATAATTAAAATTTTCCATTCCTTTATTGATATTTCCCATTTTTTCACACTGTTTTTTGTTTTTGTTTGTTTACTTTCCCCATTTTCTTTCTCTGAGCATGCTAAAGACAACTATTTTTATATCTTTGTCTAGTGTGTTCATCATTAGATATTTTTCAGGGACAATTTCTATGGATTTAGTTTTTCCTTTGAGTGGCCCATACATTCCTGTTTCTTCATATGTCTTATGATATTTTTGTTGAACAATGGGCATTTTACTCTAACAACGTGGTAACTCTTAAAATCATATTCTTCCTATTCCCCTGGTTTGCTGTTTTTTGTTATCATTCATTGTTTTTGTTTATATATTTATTATAAGCTTTCTCTGTACCAACTATGGTCTTAAACATAAACTTAACATCTTCTCAGATCTTTTCTGAACTAATTAATTTTATCTACATTTCTTTTTGCCTTTGTTCTCCACATCATATCCCATTACATATCTGTTCTTAAGACAAATGATAACTAGTCTTCAAGTAAGAGGACTTACAGAATCATTTGTCACACACAGTTCATCCTACTTTCACCTGGTAATTTGTGGTATCCACCTGTGTTTGCAAATTGCTTTTATCCAAAGGAAAAATAACACTTCTCATATTTTTATGACAGGAGATAGGTTTATAACTTGGAGCAGGTGCCCTCCCACAAAATCTTTCTTAATATTTAGGTTTCAAGGAGCTCCCAAGCCCTTGACAAAAACATCCCTGGGTTGTAAAACTGGCAAAAAGATTATTTAAATTTTGTTTACATATATCTTTAAGGGACAGAGAAAGAAATCACAAGTTTCCTAAAGTAAATGTTCTAAGGAAAGTGGAGGTAGGGGGAGTCTTCACTTCTTGCACAAAGAAAAATTCCTTTTTTTTTTTTTTTTTAAGATTTGTATTTATCCTTATGCCAGCATCCAAGTAGGCTCCCTCTGCCTCTGTTTTGGGGAGCCTATCACCACTCACTGCTTACATGTTTTGCTGCAAGGACTCAACTGACTCAAATATTCAGGGCTAAAGTTTATTATAGCAAAAGTCCCAGTGCAAGAAATCTAGAGGTCAGGCACAGGCTTCCCAATCCTCTCTTTGCTACTTGACCAGCTGCAGACCACAGACACAGGACTCCTTTACTGCCCAGGCAAACTTACTTGAATTTTACAATCTGGAGTCCTTAACAGGAAGCTAGTCACATGGACATGTGCCTGCTACATGACCAACTGTGATAGAAACTGAGGGGCTCAGACCAGATACCAGAAGCTGTCAGGGAGGAAGATCTTCCTCTGCCCGTGGTCCTCCTAGCTGGACTTAGAATCAAATTGACAGGAGACAGACTAGCAGGAGAAAATCAAATTCAGTAGGTGTACCTACTGGGAATCCACACAGATATGAGATCCCAAACACAATGAGGCAACACAAAAGCTTATATGAGAGTAGAGGGGTAGATTTGAGGGTACAAAGGGGAGAACGTTCATTAGCAAGAAGGTGAAAGAAGATATTTGGAAAAACAAGGTTGCCCTATCATGTAGATGAATTCTTTAGGTAAAGGAGGGTCCCCATTAATGCTCTCCTCCTGTTACAGGATCTCCTTTCCAATGAGAATTTAGGCAGTTGTGAGGGAGGCAGAGAAATTTTCCTGCATCTGCTGGGTTTTCATTACTTTTAACTCAAAATCATCTTTTTGCCAAAGTGGTCCATCTTGGGGCAGCCTGCCCTGGGCCCCTACAGTGCACCCCATGAAACGCGGTGTTTATGTTACACACTGCTGACAGCTGGAACATTCTTCCCTCACTGCCTTCGGCATACAAGATGACATCACTAAGCAGTGATTGTTGTGACCATTCCAGAAGCTTGATTTTGGTCAAGGCCCATTATCAGGATTCAAGGTGTCCTCAGAGAGAAGAACTGAGTGCAGAAGACCTGCTGTGTCCCATCTCCTCACACTCTGACATACAGAAACCTCCAGAGGGAATTACTCCTCTAGCCTCTAGCAGAATTTCTTTGACTTATTTTGAAGTCATGTTTACCAGTATTTTATTTCTTCTTTCTGCTGAGTAGTGTTCTATTGTGTGTATAAACCACAACTTATTAACTCATTCTCCTGTTGATGGATATTTGGGTTGTTTCCAGTCTTGAGGTCATATGAATGCAGCTGCTATACACATTCTTGTGTTGGCACTGTAAGTCTGACTCCTAATTCCTGTTTAAGTGCTCTGGATAGCCATTCTTCAGCTTCCTGGTGTGAGAGGCAGTGGGACAACAGCAGCAGGAGGATGGGCTTCCTTATGGCATAGCCTTAGTGATAGTCTATGAAGTACCATCCTTCATAGTAGTAAGGACTCATATTTCCTGCCGTCATTCCAGGAGGCCTTGAAACTGCTTCTTCCCAACAACCTTCCAAGTACCTAATTCCTGAATTAAATCTATGACTCATTAAAGTACTTGGAGTGATTTCTGTCTCCTGTTCCAAATCCTGAATGACACAAGCAGTAATTTCAAATTTGCCCTTCAATGGGCAAAATGTTCTGTTATTTAAATATTTCTAGTAATTAGCCCTGCTTCTTAGGACTGAAAGCTTCTGAGTCTGGTCTGAAAGCAGGAGGATGGTAGAAAGCACTGATAGTTTGTAAAACTGTGGGTGTGGATCTTTGCAGATTGTTTTGTATTTAGGAAATTATTATCTTCTCTAATATCAACAAAGTCTCTGAAAATTAATGTTTGTCCTCAGAAGATTATGTAACATTGTGTGTGTGTGTGTGTGTGTGTGTGTGTGTGTGTGCGCGTGTGTGTGTGTATTTAAGCAAATTGATGTGGAGATATTGGGGTTCAGAGTGAACGGACAAGAAGGAATTTTTGAGATGTCTTTGGTCCCAAAGGGTGTTTTTATTAAAGTACAGGGACAAGACCAGTGTACAGAAAGAGCTGCACTGGGGTTGTGACAGGTGACTGATTATATACTTTCAAGTTGGGAGGGGGTTAGGGATAGCATAAGTCTCTAAGGAATTTTGAAAGCAAAATTTCCAGGACCTCGAGAGGGCTAGCTCTTGTTAGGAAAGAGTCATTTACTACTGTCTAGTAAAACCTTAGTCATGAGACCCTTCAGATGTACATCAGTGGGCCATATGCTTGGAGGATGATTGCTAATATATATTTAGGGTGGGGAGATAAAGCAAGTTTCCAAAGGAATTTTTATATGTTAAAGAAGATTTACAGGATCTTGGAGTCTGGGATAATGTTAAGGTAAGATTGCCTTTTGCCCATAGTAAAGTATTAACATCGAGGTAGTTGAGTTCCTAGAAGAAGGTCACTCTACCTGTCTCAAGGAATTGTCAATAGGTTGTAAGTTGTAAGGAGATTTAGTATTTTTTTTCTTTTGCCTTTGTTCTCCACATCACACACCATTTTCTATTAGTTGACTGAGCATTGTTCTGCTGAAAGTGCCTCCCTTACAACTTGATATTGCTATAGTTTGATTAAATCAGATTTAGGAAACATACTGATGTGGTTATCACACTATAGGAATATACTTGTGGGTGAGGAAATAGATCCCAGGGTGACATTAATTCCTGGAGTAGATAACTTAGTCTGGATTCCCCCACATACATTAGATGCAGTTAGTTTATTTGGAAAGAGGATCTCAGGAAACAGAGCAGAAACAGGGAAGGGAGAAAAGTCAAAAAAGGGTGTATTTTTGAGCTGTAATTACTGTAGGCAAGTGGGGCTCAACCCATCTGGCAGGACTTTGAGAAATTAAGTAGTAGACATGTCTAAAAAATGCCTCAGGATGACTGGGGCATGTGTCCATGGGTTTCCATCTTTCATGAGCTGAGGGCCACCCCCAGGGGCTTTAAATCTTTTGCTCTGGAGCATGGGCTGAGTGTCCTTCTAGGCCTTGGCAGAAAGCCTGTGAGACACTGCTGGTGGAAATCTGATGATCCCAAGACATAGCAAATTGTAGAGTTAGGGATGGAGTTTCCCTAGAAGTGGAGATTCATGCTGAAGATGTTTTGGGGAAGGAAGCCAAGTCCTCAGGACAAGGAGCTAGGCTGGGAACTGGGAAGTATCCTAAGAGAATCTCTTATAAAAGTTTATCATATACTTTATTTTCCCAAGAACAATGAGACTAATTGTATTTCCCAGTAGTGCTCAACATTTAAATATTCTCTAGATAGCATGAAACATCTACATAACAGTTATCTAAATTCATCTACTGTTCATATTTTGTCACATTTTCATTAGCTGTATGTATTGTATCTATTTGTATGTGTGCAAAGTGTATGTTTTATATAACATAAATATATTAATAACAGAAATATATTTTGTATATAGTTTATATATAATTTTTATAATTTATATAATAAAATATATAGAGATATAAAACAGATGAATGACTTAAAAGTAAGCTATAGACATTATGTCATTTCACTCAGCATGCTTCTCTTAAGAATGACATCCTCCTACAAAACCGTTCCCATAGCTACAAAGATAATTCAAGAATATCATCTAAGAGAGAAACTATATTCAAATTACCCAATTGTCTCAAAAATGTCATTTAAAGCTTTTGTTTTCCTGGATCCAATTAAATTCACACATTGTAACTTATTAAATGTTAGTTTCTGGGGTGCCTGGGTGGCTCAGTAGGTCAAGCCTCCAACTCTTGATTTCAGCTCAGGTCATGATCTCAGTTTGTGAGTTCAAACGCCACGACATGTGGGGATTCTCTTGAGCTTAAGATTCTCTCTCTTTCCCTTTCCCTCTGTCCCTCCTCCACTCTTGCTCACTTTCTCTCTCAAAATAAATTTTTTTTTTTAAATGTTAGTTTCTTCTAGTCTAGAACTTTCCCCATGATTCTTCTTTTTTTTTTTTTTTTTTTAATGATAATTGACTGTTTTCAAAGAATTCAGGTCAGCTGTCAAGTAAATTTGTCTGACAGTTTCCTTATAAGGTTCAAGCTAAATACTTTGGAGGACAGTACTACCCAGAAGATATTATATATTTTTTATTACATCACATCATGAATTCCTCAAAGTTAGATTTTCCCACTATTGGTGGTATTAAATTGGATCATTTGGGTAAGGAACCAACCAATTCCTCAATTCTGAAATTACGTTTTCCCTGTTATAATTAGTAATTAATTTATATATCTGTGGGATGATTTTTTGTGTATAATATCCTGTCCCCACAACATTTTTTCTTATAGTTTTATCATCTAGCTAATAATTATTGTTTAACTCAATTACCACTTTGCAGTGTTGCTTAAAATTCTATCATTCTTTTGCTGGTATTTGTTAATAAGAGTTTTCCCTCTTCTACTTTTTCTCCTTCTTTCTCTATTTGAATATTACGTGTATTCATGTAATATTGTACTTTGTTATAACTCATTATTGTCATTATTCTTTTTGACAAACTGACCAATTTTTGGACAGTGGGAGCCTCTTCCAGACCATTTAAAAAAAATTTTAATGTTTATTTATTTTTGAGAGATAGAGACAGAGCCTGAGCAGAGAAGGGGCAGAGTGAGTGAAAGACACAGAATCCGAAGCAGGCTCCAGGCTCTGAGCCATCAGCACAGAGCCTGACGCAGGACTTGAACTCACAAAACGTGAGATCATGACCTGAGCCAAAGTAGGACGCTTAACCGACTGAGCCACCCAGGCGCCCTGACCAATTTTTTTTTAATTTATTTTAAAAAAAAATGTTTAACATTTATTTATTATTGAGAGACGGATAGAGACAGAGCATGAGCAGGGGAGGGGCCGAGAGACGGGGAGACACAGAATCCAAAGCAGGCTCCAGGCTCTGAGCTGTCAGCACAGCCCAACGCGAGGCTCAAAACTCACAAACCGCGAGATCATGACCTGAGCCGAAGTTGGACGCTCAACCGACGGAGCCACCCAGGCACCCCCCCAACCATTTTTTTTAATTATTGTAAATGTTATTGAGAAATACAGTAAAAACAGAAAAGTAAATCCTGTGTCCTTTTGGCCTGATCCATCCATCTTTGAAAATTTGCTTGATTTCTGATAAAACAAGATGATATCTAGGCTTCAGATCAGACTCCCTAGACCCACTGTCAGACATTTCTTCAAGGAGTCTTGCTTCCTTCCCTTTTGGGAGAAATGGGATTTAGGAACTAAGATCAGGGTCTTACATGTGTTCATTGCTTCTAGGCCATTTCATTGTATATACCTTAAAAAGGGAATATATAGTATTTTTAAATGGTGACATGGCATTAGAGAAAAAAAATCAGAAAGAGAGGGCAAGGATAACAATTTTAAAAGAAAATAAAGGAATAGGGAATAGGGAATGAGAACAAATGGAAGAGTAGAGCATGAAGGTGAGCACAGTCTTCCCCATGGCCACCCTCCAGATGAGGCTGGAAAGAGGGCAGAGGTAGTGTTGAGTTTGGAGGAAACCAGCAGAATGGCAGGAAGTAGTGGGAGGAGCATGTTGCATGGAGAGGCCATGACAGCTGAGAGGACAACTCAGGAACAGACTCAGAACTAACCCTCTCTCCCAACCATACTGGAGAGAAGTGGGTACCTGTGCTGAAGGAGTGGTGTGAACAAGGTATGGCGTGAGAATCTGAAAGGATTACATAACCACGGCCATTTTGAAGAGGGATGATCATTTTGCATCACAGATACATTCATTTGTTCATCTAGAACATAGGCCAGTTGTTCACCAATATACTACAACAAGGGAGACTTTTGGCATAGCTACTCACTTCACTGTTGAAAGTGTCTTAATCTTTGATCATTTCTTCAGGAAAATCTTTAGGAATAAAGTTATCTTAAGGGTTTTTTGATACATCTTGGGGCTTTGATTCTGTGAACAGGAATTGTTATGGACTAAGTCACCCTGTTTCAAATTCTATTAAAGGACCTACACTTCTATTTTACTGAGAAATTCAAGATATAAAGCAATGGTCTTCTGATAGATCATATAATTTTCTTTGATGAAAATCATATTTTTTTACATTTAATTCACACTAAAATGATTCTATACAATTGTTTTCTTGCCCATTTAAGTGCCAAGCTCATTAAGTTTGAGATTTTCTTCTATTTAAATGTGTATAATTTTCCTCTAAACATTGCTTTAGCTGCGTTTCACAAGTTTTTATATGTGGTATTTTCATTACCATTCAGGTCAAACTATCGTCTAATTTTCATTATGATTTTAGACCTACGAGATTTTGGAGTTACCTTTTTGTTATTAATTTATTGACTGTTTTTGACCACATTGTGGTCAGATAATGAAATCTGTTTTATTCCAATTGTTTGAAATCACACACACACGCACACACACACACACACACAAACTTTATATATATATACTTTACACTAAGAGTGGAGGTATTGGAAGTCCAACATTGTGGGAAAGGATCAGGCTCTGGGCTTTCTTTTTTCCTTTCTATGATGTGACTGAAGTTGTATGGTGTGTGGATGAAAAACAAACCTCAAGTTCTCCAGGTTTGGCAAATACTCTTGCTACGTAAACAGGGTACAGTGATGCCTGTCCTTAATCTAGAAACTGGCCTGACAATGCCTACCTCTCCATCATGTCAAAAAAGTTTTTAAGGAGGGTAAACACAAATTTATACAGGAGTTTTCGTGGTTTTCAAGCAAATTGGTTCATGTGGGTATCTAGCTTATGGTTTTACTAAAAATGGATGCCCTTGAAGCTGTGTTTTGCAGTGACCTTGAGGCTCTTAATTATATATAAATGAGCAGAGAAACCACGAGGTTCAGGGTTCAGTGGAGGACGAAGGAAAACTTGGTCGAGAAAGTAGTTTAAAGGAGTGGAAGGACTCTAAAATAAAGCCATTTTATGGAGAATGGCTCTGTTTGATGTAATGTTTACATTGGTTTTTATTTTAATGGTTCAATTGAGCCTTTCCTTGTACCAGCTGTAAACATTTTTCAGGGTACAAATATTGTATTACCTACTATTCTATGATGCACCAGATTCAATGTTTTTTACTTCTTTTCTCTGTGTTTGAGCAAAACCACAATCCAAATCATTTCTTGGAAAAAAATGTTTTGGGAAAATAATTCAAGAGTTTTTAAATTTCTTAAAATTTCATTTCATCCACTGATTGTACTTCCAGGAATAGTTATGGTGAAATAATTCAATATATGAAGAGATACAAATAAAAGTATTTCCCAAGTGTTAGTAATAACATAGAGAAACTGAATATACATTAGAGCCCAAAAATAGGGGACTACTTAAAAAGTTAGGGTGTTTGGGGGCACCTGGTTAACTTAGTCACGTTAGCCTCTGACTCTTGATTTTGGCTCAGGTCATGAATTTATGGTTGGTGGGTCAAACCCTGCATCAGGATCCATGCTAACAGTGCAGAGCCTGCTTAGGATTCTCTCTCTCTCTCTCTGCTCCTCCCTACTCTCTCTTTCTCAAAATAAATAAATAGACTTTAAAAAAGTCAGGATATTTTCATTAGATGAAACATTACACAACCACTAAGATTACATTTTGGCAAACTGCAGCATAGCTTGGGAAAATGCTAATGACAAAATGTTTATGGTAAAAGTCAGGATATATATCTATATGTAGCTATATATTTATTTGAAAAGTATATAAATATATTTATATATTTATATATTTATATGGCTCAGTCGGTTAAGCATCAGACTTTGGCTCAGGTCATGATCTCACACTTAATGAGTTCAAGGGTCATGATCTCACAGTTTGTGGGTTCGAGCCCTGCATGGGGCTCTGTGCTGACAGCTCGGAGCCTGGAGCCTGCTTCACATTCCGTGTCTCCCTCTTTCTCTGCCCCTCCCCCATTTGCGCACGCGCGCGCGCGCTCTCTCTCTCTCTCTCTCTCTCTCTCTCTCAAAAGTAAACATTAAAAAAAAAGATAACAGCAGATAAATGATGGTGAAAGCTTTCACATAATTGCTAAACATTTGTTGATGGAACAAAAGATATATTTGATGAAACAGTTAAGCATTTAGGCCCCTGACATGTTTTTGGATGGATAATTAGAATATTACCAGAAAAGGGGAGGGATGAGAACATGTAAAAACTGAATTAGTAAAATATTAGACTAATCATCAAAAATATTGCAGTACTGAAATTCTTTTTTTTAATGTTTATTTTTGAGAGAGAGAGAGACAGCTCAAGTGCCCACTCACAAGTGGGGGAGCGGCAGAGAAGGGGGACAGAGGATCTGAAATGGGCTCCATGCTGAGAGCAGCAAGTCTGATGTGGGGCTCAAAGTCACAAACCTTGAGATCACGACCTGAGCCAAGGTTGTACGCTCAACCAACTGAGCCACCCAGGTGCCCCTGCAGTTCTGAAATTCTTGGGCAAAATTGTACATACTTTCTTACAATTATTAAATAAATAAATGCAAAGTCTCAGTCTTTCATCCAAATTATAATTAATATCACCAGCAGAAACAATCGATACAAAATACTGGCAACAGTATACTGCACACAGAAAAATGTTTGTTAGATATTTTATAAACCTGATAAAAGAATCATGTTAAAATCTAGAACTCTTGACTTGGTAGAATTAACAACAAAAAAATAAACTCTGAATTTCTAGATTTTTGTCATGAGAAATCAATTGCTTTAAAAGTGTAGTAAATAAATTTTCCATGATCAATTTTATTGAAAGTTTATTCCCAGACTAACTGAGAAGGATAGATAGTTTCATTTAATTTGTAGACCCTCAAATAGCAGGACTAGTCTTCCTGGAAAGTCAGCAGGAGCTCAGAAAGGAGCAGTCATAGGATGAACGTGGGGAGAATGGAACGGGCGTCACTGTTGAGGTGGTCAAGAACCTATACGAGAACCCCATAGCACAGAATGAAGCAGAGGAAAGCCCCACCTGCAAGGAACCAAAAGACCTTGAACAAAGGGCAAATTGACAGTGACTAGTGTGATCTACAAAATGATGGGCTTTTCTTCAGTGATCTGGATCCTTTGTGCTATTCTTGTAGAAGAGACAACATCTGTGCTGGTTATATTCTGTTCTTCTCTGGCCGTAACCCCTTAATTCTACACCTTCTTCTATTCTGCTTTGTGCTTACCCTCTGGCTTTCTGAATGGTTTGGCCAATGAGAGGCACTGACTAAAGTTCAGAAAGGGAGGAGAGAGAGAGGCCAAAGACACATTTTCTTTCTCCTTGCTTTGGCATGTTCCTGGCAGGGAATGCATCATTCTATGAATAGATTTTCTTCCAAAACTCTAGTTTTCATGCAGGCTCTCATAACACCATTCCCATTGCCACTTTGGATGTTGGCCTGATAGTTTCCCATTAGTATTAGTCTCTGGGTACCTCAGCACACAGTATGTGTCCCTTAATCCTGCTTAATCTCTATAAATGTTTCCTCCATATAAAAGTCTCTTCAAACATTCCAGCCAACTGTGAACTATTGCCATAAACTCCATATGCGTTCTATCTCAAAAGCATAAAACGATACCAAACCCAAGTGGACTAATCAGGACTGTTGGCACCACTACCATATTAGAAAGGAAGTCAAGGTCACTTGCTCAGGGGAGAGAACAAATTCTTCAAATCATAATCATTTTCTATATGCTTGGCTGTCATGTACCTCCCTTTTTTTGATTCAAAATTGAAGGAGGCTCTGGGTATCTGTGGGAACTGTAAATACAAGACAACTTGTTCTAAATTGCCACCCTCTTGTGCATTCTTTAGAAACCAGCACACACACCACCTCCCTTTTTCATCTAGAGGTAATAGAACTTCCCCATAACATAATGTGTTCTTCTCAACTGAAGAATAATGAAAATAATGTTCTCAAAAATAGGGCATTTTGAAAGGATTCTAGGAAGATGGTAGAATAGGAACCACCAGGAAATGCCTAGAATAGTCAAAAGTATAGAGACAGAAAGCAGAATTGTAGTTTCCAGCAGATAGGGAGGGGGGATGGAGAAAGGGAGGATTTATTGTTTAATGAGTTTCAGTTTTGTAAGATAAAGAGTTCTGGTGATGGGTGTTGGTGATTGATGGCTGCACATCGATATCAATGTACTTAATACCTCTGAACTGTACACTTAAGAATAGTTAAGATAGTAAACGTTGTTATATGTATTTTACAACCATAAAAGTTTGGGGAAAAAAGAAAAAGTGCCAGTTCAGTGACCACCTTTAGTCTTCTCAAAAGCTCAAGGAGGAAAACAGGGATGTGGCTGCCCAGAAACCTCACATTTCCAATCTTGTTTGCCAGTAGCAATGGCCAAGACCTGAAAAAGGTGGGGGGGGGGGGTCTCCACCAAATTTCCTTCCATCCAAATCTCATGCTACTGTATCACATTGGCATAATTCAATTCTTATCCAGAAGAGTTTGAAAAATGTAATTTTAGCTTTGCAATTATTTCAAATAGAAGGAAGATCCAACAGAGGTTGAGAAAATTAATCCAAGTATCTTCTGCAATGATTTTCTATATCTTAGGATAAATAACATTGTTAAGCAGCATGTTGAGTTGAGTGAATTCCAGCAAACCATAGAATTAGTGGATAATGATGGGGCATCATATACTTGATTAGAGAGAAGGAAGTTTTGGCATGAAAAAAGTCACTGGAAAAAATGGCAGAGCAGGAGGATCCTAAGTTCACCTCATGTTAGGGACACATCTAGATAGACTGCTATGTGCATAGACTGCTATGTGCATAAGATGTTATATACGAGCCTAATGGTAACTACAAATCAAAAACTTCTAACAGATATGCAATAAATACAGAGAAAGAAATTCAAGCATATTACTTAGGCAAGCCATAAAATCATAAAAGAAGTGAACAAGAGAAGAAAGAAACAAAGGCCTACCATAGGCAACAAAGGCACCATAGATAAAGTAACAAAATGTCAATAAGTACACACCAACAACAATTACTTCAAATGTAAGTAGACTAAATGGTCCATTCAAAAGACATAGAATGAATAAATGTATAAAAATAACAATGACAACAACAACATCCATCTACATGTTGCATACAGGAGACTCACTTCAGACATGCAGGTTAAAAGCAAAGGGATGGAGAAACATTTACTATGAAATGGAAGCAAAAAGAAAACTGGGATATCAATACTTAAATAGTACAAAATAGACTTTAAAACAAGACTGTAACAGAGACAAAGAAGGACATTACATAATCATACAGGGAATAATTGAACAAGAAGATATTACAAATTAAATATTTATGCACCCAACATTGTAGGATCTAAATACATAAAGCAACTATTAACAGACATTAAGGAAGAAGCTGACAGTAATACAATAATAGTAGGGGACCTTAACAACCCACTTATATCAATGGCTAGATCATCCAAATAGAAAATCAACAAGGAAACCATGGCTTTGTATGACACATGGGACCAAATGAACCGAACACATATATTCAGAACACTCCATCCAAAAAGAGCAGAATATAAATTCTTTTTAAGTGTACGTGAAACATTATCAAAAACATATCATGTTAGGCCGCAAAACAAGTCTCAATAAATGCAAAAGGACTGAAATCATGTCATGCATCTTTTATAACCACAATGGTATGAAACTAAAAATCAATCACAAGAAAAAATCTGGAAAGAACAAAAATCTGTGGAGGCCAAATAATATGCTACTAAACAAGAATGAGTCAACTAATAAATCAAAGAGGAAATTAAAAAATAGAGAGAGACAAATGAAAATTAAAACAACAACTCAAAATACTTGGGATGCAGCAAAAACTATTCTGAGAAAAAAGATTATAGCAATATAGGCCTACTCAAGAAGCAGAAAAAGATCTTAAATAAACAACCTAACTTTACTGCTAAAGGAGCTAGAAAAAGAATAAACAAAGCCCAAAGCCAGTAGAAGGAAGAAAATAATATATAGTAGAAATAAATGAAACCAAAAACTAAAATAATAATTGAACAGATCGATGAAACCAGAAGCTGGTTTTTTGAAAAGATCAACAAAATGGATAAATGTTTAGTTAAACTCATCAAAAAAGAAGAGAGAGGACTTAAATAAAATCAGAAACGAAGGAGGAGATATAACAACTTACACCACAGATATACAAAGGATAATGAGAATATTATAAAAAATTGTATGCCCAAAAGTTGGACAACCAAGAAGAAATGGATAAATTCCTATAAACATATCACCTTCCAAGAATGAGTCAGAGGGCTTCCTGAGTGGTTCAGTTGGTTAAACTTCTGACTTTGGCTCAGTTCATGATCTCACAGCTCATTAATTCAAGCCCTGCGTTGGGTTCTGTGCTGACACCTTGGAGCCCAATTTGGATTCTGTGTCCCCCTCTCTCTCTGCCCCTCCCTGCTTGCACTCTGTCTCTCTCTGTCCCTCAAAAATAAATAAATATTTAAAAAATAAACAACAAAAAACAGAAAACAAAAAACAAAAAAAAATGATTGGAAATAAATAGAAAACTTGAAGAGACTGATTATTAGCAATGATACTGAGTGAGTAATCAAACTGCTAAAAAACAGAGATCCAGGGAAAAATGGCTTCATGGGTAAATTTTATGAAACATTTAAAGATGAGTTACAACCCATTATCTTCAAACAATTCCAGAAAATAGAAGAGGGAAGAAAACTTCCAAATTTATTCTACCAGGTCAGCATCATCTTGATGTCAAAACCAAATAAAGACACTCCAAAAAGAAAACTACAGGCCAATGTATTTTATGAACATAGATGCAAAAATCCTCAACAAAATATCAGCAAACAGAATCTAACAATATATTAAAAAATTATTCACCACAATCAAGTGAGATTTATTCCAGGGATGCAAAGGTGGTTCAATATTCACAACTCAATCAACATGATGCATTGCATCAATAAGAGAAAGGATAAAAACCATATGATCATCTCAATAGATGCATAAAAAGCAATGGACAAAGTACAACATCCATTTGCAATAAAAAATTCTCAACAAAGTAGGTTTATAGGGAATATACCTTAACATAATAAAAGCCATATATGAAAAACCAACAGTGAGCATCATATTCAGGTGGTGAAAAGCTGAGAACTTTTCTCATAAGATCAAGAACAAGAAAATGATGTCCACTCTCACCACTTTTATTCAACATAATACTAGAAGTCCTAGCCAAAGTAATCAAACATGAAAAAGAAATGAGGCATCCAAATTGGTAAACAAGAAGAAAAACTTTCATGATTTGCAGATGGCATAATACTATATGTAGAAAACCTTAAAGACTACCAAAAAATTAATAGAACTGATAAATTCTGTAAAGTTCCAGGATGCAAAATCAATATACAGAAATCTGTTGCATTTTCTATACATTGATAATGAAGTAGCAGAGAGAGAAATTAAGAAAGCAACCCCATTTATAATTGAACCCAAATAATAAAATATCCAGGAATAACATTAACCAAAGACCTGTAGCCTAAAAATGGTAAAACATTAACAAAAGAAATTGTTGCGCTATTAGTGGGAAAAAATTGAAGATGACGAAAACAAATGGAAAGATATTTCATGTTCATGAATTAGAAGAACCAAGCAATTTACAAATTTAATGCAATCCTTATCCAAATACCAACAACAATTTTTACAGACCTAGAACAAATAATACTAAAATTTATATGAAGCCATGAAATACCGTGAATAGCAAAAGAAATCTTGAGAAATAAGAAAAAAGCTAGAGGTATCACTATTCCAGATTTCACGATATAGTACAAAGCTGAAGTGATCAAAGAAGTGTTGCACTGGCACTAAAATAGACACATAGATTAGTGGAACAGAACTGAAAGTCCAGAAATAAAACCAGGATAATATGGTCAGTTAGTCTATGCCAAAGGAGGCAAGAATGTGCAGTGAGAAGAAGGCAGTCTCTTTAACAAAAGGTCTTGGGAAAACTGGACAGCTACATGTGAAAGAATGAAATTGGACCATTTTCTTACACCATACTCAAAAATAAACTCAAAATAAAGACCTAAATGTGAAACCGGAAACCATAAAATTCCTAGAATAAAACATAGGCAGTAATTCCTTTGACATCAGCTGTAGCAACATTTTCCTGGATACATCTCCTGAGGCAAGGTAATCAAAAGCAAAAATAAACAATTGGAACTCCATCTAATTAAAAAGTGTTTGCACAGTGCACAGTGCACGAAAAAGTAGTACACTGAGTGGGAGATATTTGTAGATGATAGACAAATGAGGGATTAATATCCAAAATATATAAAGAACTCATGCAATGCACACATACACATAATGATGATGATGATGATAATAATAATAATAATAATAACACTTTAAAATGGGCAGAGGACTTAAATAGACATTTTTCAAAGAGATATAAATGGCCAGCAAACACATGAAAAGATGCTTAGAATCACTAACCATCAGGAATATAAAAAGTAAATTTACAATGAGATATCACCTTATACCTGTCAGAATGGCTAATATCAAAAATACAAGAAATAAAAAAGATTGGTGAGGATGTGGAGATAAAGAAAACTTCATGTACTATTAGTGGGAATATGAATAGGTATAGTGACTGCAGAAAACAATATGGAGGTTCTTAAAATATTAAAGGTAGAATTACCATATGATCCAGTAATTCCACAACTGGGTATTTACCCAAAGAAAATGAAAACACTAATACAAAAAGATAAATGCATCACTATATTTATTATAGCATGATTTACAATAACCAAAATGTTGAAGCAACTCAAGTGCTCAATGATAGATGAATAAACAAAGAAGATATGGTGTATATATAGTATGGATGTTACCCAGTAATAAAAAAGAATGAAATCTTGCCATTTGCAACAACATGGATGGACCTAGAAGGTATAAAGCTAAGTGAAATAAGTCAGCCACAGAAAGACAAATAGATAATGATTTCACTCAGGTGTGAAATTTAAGAGACAAAATAAATGAACAAAAACTAAAAAAAAAAAAAAGACAAACAAAAGACCACACTCTTAAATATAGAGAACAAACTGGTGGTTGCCAGAAAGGAGATAGGTAGGAGGATAGGGGAAATAGATAAAGCAGATTAAGGGTACACTTATCTTGAGGAGCACTGAGAAATGTATAGAATTGTTGAATCATTATATTGTATACATGAAACTAATACAACGTTCTATGTTAATTATACTCGAATAAAAAAAGAAATGCAGATGGTACATAAGCATATGAAAAGATGCTCCACATCATATGTCATTCAGGAAATGCAAATTAAAACAACCAGTTACAATTACACACCCCCTGGTGGGAATGTAAAATGTGCAGCTACTTTGGGCAATTTCTTAAAAAACTAAATATACTCTTACCATATGATTCAGCAGTCACATTGCTTGGCATTTACCCAAAGAACCTGAAAACTATCTCCACACAAAACCTGCACGCAGATGTTTATAGCAGCTTTTTTCATAATGGTCAAACTTTGGAATCTAATCTACTTCAGTAGATTAATGGTTAAATAAACTGTGGTCCATCTAGACAATGAAATATTAGTAGTAAAGAAAAATTAGCTATCAAGCCATGAAAAGTCATGGAGGCATCTTAAATGTATATTGCTAAATAAAAAAGCCAATCTGAAAAGGTTACATACTGTATGGTTCCAACTCTATAACATTCTGAAAAAGGCATGACCATGGAGACACTAACTAAATCAGTGGTTGCCAGGGTTCGGAAGGAGAGAGCAGAAGAGAGATGAAGACATGGCATAAAGAGGATTTTAGGGCAGTGCAACTATTATTCTGTATGATACCTTATGATGAATACACGTTATTACACTTTTTCAAAAACCATAGAATGTGCAACACCAAGAGTAATCCTAAAGTAAATTATGGATTTTGGTTAATAATAATGTACAACATTGGTTCATCAACTGCAACAAATGTACCACATTAGTGTGAGATGCTAGAAATACGGGAAATTGTAGGGCTGATGAGTTAAGGGATTATACAAGTATCCTGGGTACTTTTCATTTAATTTTTTCTGCAACCTAAAACTGCTAAAAATCCATTAATCAAAAAAAATAAAGGTTTTCTCTTCTTAGTGTAAGAATATAGATGAAGGCAGACAAAACCAGGGTTTTAAATTTTTTTTTTAATTTTCATTTGTAGTTGACATATAATATTAAATTTAGTTTCAGGTGTACAACACAGTGATTCAAAAGTTACATACATTACAAAATGTTCCCCACAATAAGTGTATCACAATATGATTTACTATATTCCCTATGCTATACTTATCCCAGTGACTTATTTATTTTATAACTGAAAGGTTGTATCTTTTAACCCCCTTCACTCATTTTGTCCACCATCCCCAACCCACTCCACTTTGGCAACCATCAGTTTTTTCTCTATGAGTCTATTTCTCCTTTTTTGTTATTGTTGTTTGTTTCTTTCTTTTATTTTCTAGATTCCAAGTATAGATTAAATCATATGGTAATTTATCTTTTTCTGTCTGGTTTATTTCACATAGCAAAATACTTTCCAGGTCCATCCATATTTTAAATGACAAGATTTCCTGCTTCTTATGGTTTAGTAATGTTACATTATGTATATATACACATCTTTTTTTCCCCTTTGAGTATAGTTGACACACAATATTACATTAGTTTAAGGTATACAACATAGTGATTTAACAACTTTATACGTTATGATATGCTTACTACAAGTGTAGCTACCATGTGTCACCATACAACACTATTACAGTATCATTGACTTTATTCCCTATGCTGTGCCTTTTATTCCCATGACTTAATTATTCCATAACTGGAAGCCTGGATCTCCTACTTCTCTTCTCCTATTTTGCCCATCCCTCTCATCCCTCTTCTTCTCTCACAACTGCCACTTTTTTCCCTGTATTTACAGGTCTGATTCTGAGTTTTGTTTATTTATTTATTCATTTTGTTTTTCTTAATTCCACATATAAGTGAAATCATATGGCATTTGTTATTCTTAGTCTGACTTATTTCATTTAGCAGAATATCCTCTAGGTCCATCCATGTTGTCACAAATGGCATGACCTCATCCTTTTACATGGCTGACTAATATTGCAGTGTGTGTGTGTGTGTGTATGCGTGTGTGTGTGTGTGTGTGTGTGTGTGTGTGTACCATATCTTCTTTATCCATTCATCTATCAATGGACACTGGGGTTGCTTCCATATTTTGGCTATAAAAAATAATGCTGCAATGAACATAGGGGTGCATATATCTTTTTGAGTTAGTGTTTTCATTTTCTTTGGGTAAAAACCCAGAAGTAGAATTACAAGAACATATGGTATTTCTAGTTTTAATTTTTTGAGGAACCTCCCTACTATTTGCTATAGTGGCTGTACCAACTTATATTCCCACCAATAGTGAATAAGAGTTTCCTTTTCTCTACACCCTTACCAATAAATGCCATATATGACAAACTCACAGCTAACATCATCATCAATGGTGAAAAATTGAGAGCTTTTCTTCTAAGATCAGGAATAAGACAAGGATGTCCACTCTCACTACTTTTGTTCAACATAGTACTGGAAGTCCTAGCCATAGCAAACAGACAAGAAAAAGAAATAAAGAGAATCCAAGTTAGTAAGGAAGAAGTAAAAGTCACTATTTGCAGATGACATACTATATATAGAAAACCCTAAAGTCTCCACCAAAAAAACTATTATATTTAATAGATGAATTCAGTAAAGTTGCAGGATACAAAATCAATATACAGAAATCTGTTGCATTTCTATACACTAATAACAAAAAAGCAGAAAGGGAAGTAAAGAAAACAATCCTATTTACAATAGCATCAAAGAGAATATAATGCTTATGAATAATTTTTTTGTTATTTATTTCTAAATTATTTAAATTCAAGTTAGTAAACATACAGTGAAGTATTTGTTTCAGGAGTAGAACCCAGTGATTCATCACTTACATATAACACCCAATGCTCATCCCAAAAAGTTCCCTTCTTAATGCCCATCACCCCTTCCACCTCCCTTCCAGAAACCCTCAGTTTGTTCTATTTAAGAGTCTCTTATGGTTTGCCTCCCTCTCTGTTTTATCTTATTTTTCCTTTCCTTCCCATATGTTCATCTGTTTTGTTTCTTAAATTCCACATATGAGTGAAATCATATGATATATTTCTTTCTCTGACTGATTTATTTCACTTAGCATAAATACACTCTAGTTCCATCCACGTATTCTTTTTGATTGCCAAGTACACACACACACACACACACACACACACACACACACACCACATCTTCTTTATCCATTCATCAGTTGATGGACATTTGGGCGTAGGAATGGTTTCAACCAAAGGGGTAAAGACTTGTACTCTGAGAACTAAGGCATTGTTAAAAGAAATTAAACATCCAAAGAAAAGGAATGGTATACAATGCTTATGGATTGGAAGAACCAATATTGTTAACATGTCTATACTGCCCAAAGCATTCTACATACTCAGTGAAATCCCTATCATGTTACCAACAGCATTTTTCATAGAACTAGAACAAATAATCCTAAAATTTATATAAAACTACAAAAGATCCCAAAGAGCCAAAACAATCCTAACAAAAAAGAACAAAGCTGGAAGTATCACATTCCCAGATTTCAAGATATACTACAATGGTATAACAATCAAAACATCATGGTACCTGCACAAAAACAAACACAGAGATTAGTAGAACAGAACCGATAGCCCAGATATAAACCCATGCATATATGGTCAGTTAATTTATGATAAAGGAGGCAAAAGTATACAATGAGGTAAAAACATTCTTCAATAAATGATACTGGGAAAACTAGACAGCTACCTGCAAAAAAACAAAAACTGGACCACTTTCTTAACACTATACACAAAAATAAACTTAAAATGGAAGAAAGACCTAAATATCAAACCTGAATCCATAAAATTCTTAGAAGAAAGCATAGGCAATAATTATTTTAATGAATTTATTTCTTTTGAGAGAGAGAGAAAGAGAAAGCATGAGGAGGGGAGGAGCAGAGAGAGAGAGAGAGAGAGAGAACCCTAAACAGGCTCCGCACTCTCAGCATGGAGCCCAATGCAGGGTTTGAACTCACGAACTGTGAGATCATGACCTGAGCTGAAACCAAGAGGGAGACGCTCAACTAACTGAGCCACCTAGGTGCCCGGCAATAATTTCTTTGACATCAGCTGTAGCAATATTTTCCAAGATACATTTCCTGAGATGAGGTAAGCAAAACAAAAATAAACAATTGGAACTACATCTAATTAAAAAGTGTTTGTACAGTGTAGAAAACCACCAAGAAGACGAAAAGGCAGTATACTGAGTGGGAGAAGATATTTGTAGATGATATATACGATAAGGGGTTAATATCTAAAATATATAAAGAATTCATATGACCCACATCAAAAAATACCCAAATAACATGATTTAAAAATGAACAGAGGATCTGAATAGACATTTTCCCAAAGACAACATACAGATGGCCCAGGGACACATGAAAAGATACTCAACACCTCCAATCATTAAGGAAATGCAACTTTAAAACTACAATGAAATATCACTTTGTAACAGTCATAAAGGCTAGAATCAAAAATACTACAATGAAAGTTTATTACTCTCAGTTACAAGTAAACTTCCAAGGATCAAGGAATATAAATGTAGCTTGTTTCTCCAGTTACAACTATAGTTGGGGTCCAAGCAGACAAAAATATACGAGTTTATAAAAGTACAGGTTACCAAGGATTGGAGCCAATCTTCTAAGTATCCTTAGATTCTTCAGGAGGAAAAAATATTGCCTGAATTCTTTGCTTGGCTCTAGTTTTTGAGCTTGGCTCTAGTTTCATATCTGCAAAGATTGGTAGAGTGGACCTTGGTATAACAAACCAAGTGGGACTTTTCTATCTGTCCCAGAATTAATGACTAAGGTTTAATGCCAAGGATAGGAAGATGCTGAGTATACCCACCACAGTCCAGCTCAGATATTGAACCCTGCCCCCAGGACTGAAAAAGGAGACTGTCTCTCAACTGCATCTCTCCACCAGCCTCACCCGAAGGAGTAGCCTCAGGAAGAGTTGGGGTGGATTGGTTAGTGAGTTACCTGAGTTCCAGCATTAATGGTGAGAGAACTTCTCCTTTCTCCTTCTACAGAAAAGAAGAAAGTGCTTCTCTTGCCAATCTATTCCCGTCCAAAGCCAAGAGAGGAGAGAAGTATTAGAAGAATCATTTATGGGAATTATAATCACCTGAAAAAATATTGGTCTCTCTCTCCCTGGTTGATGCTTTCTTTGGTATGAAGTTTGCCAAAGTAATCCAGGCCAACAAGGTGAGAAGGGCCCACTGTGGAATGTGCCTGAGAACAAGACAAAGTTACTTCTCCATCTATCCTGGATCTCTGAAGATCTTGGAGACATAAAGGGAAGCTAAGGCATTCCATTGGATGCCAGAGGACAGCAGGAGCCCTAGAGTCACCCAGGCAAAGGGTCAAATAGGGCAAGTGCCACCCTGAACAGATGTTGTAGACCCGGACTTGTTGGTGTGACTATCAGAAGAACAGCAGCCCCCCTTTGAAGGAATACTCTGTGATAAAGGGTAGTCCTGAGTGAAGTTGAAGGCTGGCCCCTCCCAAGTAAAGTACACATCCCATTTATATAGAGAACAGCATAGCAGAGAAGCCACCAGAGTCAGATTGAAACAATCCAAAGCAGGGTAGGTCCAAAGGGAAGGGGCAGGTTAAGGTACAGATGCGGCCACACAGCCCCCCCACCCCCACCCCGAGCCCTTAAGCCACAGTCCCTGAGGGGATGACAGGGAAGGCTCATATCAGGTACAACTGGATCAGATTTCATTTAGGTGGGTTTTTTTTTTCTTAATAAATTTTTGTTTGAATGAAACACACATATAGAAAGTGCATAAGTGATAAGATTACAGCTTCATGAATCATCACGAGGTGTATACACCCCTACATATAAAAGGACTGAACATTTCCCAGACCCCAGAAACCCACTCCTGCTCCTCCCAGTTACTGTTCCCTCCACAAAGGCATTCTCCATCCTGACTTCTAACATCACAGATGAGTACTGACTACTTTCTAACTTTATGTAAGTGGAATCTTAAGTATGTTGTCTTTCCTTCAGAATTACATTTTTGAGATTCATCCATGTTGGTGTGTGTAGAGAAGCTCATTTATTTCTCTTGCTTTATAGTATTTCATTTTATAGTGTATTCCTTTCCTCTGCTGCTGTAACGAATTACCAGAAAAAAGTGGCTTAAAATGCCAGAAATTTATTCTCTTATAGTTCTGGAGGCTAGGAATCCAAAGTCAATATCACTGAGCGTTAACCAAGGTGTCAGCAGAGATGCATTTCTTTCTGAGACTGAGGGAGTATCAATTCTTTGCCTCTCCCAACATTTGGTGGCTATAAGCATTTGTTGGCTTATGACCACATCACTCTATCTCTGCTTCCTGGGTCACTCTGCATTCTCCTTTACTGTGTATATTAAATTTCTTTCTGTTTACCTCTTATAAGGTACTAGTCGCATTTACAGCCTCCCTGAATAGTCTCCCCATCTCACGAGCTTCAGCTTAATCACAAGGTAACATTTACGGTTCCAGGGATTAAAACCTAATATCTTTGGGAGGCCATTTTTCAGCTGTATCACATACAACTATACCACAATTTATCCATTCTAAAATTGATGGCTATTTTGGTTGTTTTCAGTTTGGAGCTTTACAAATAATGCTAATAGGAACGTTCCTATATATGTCTTTCAGTTCGTGCCGGCATTTGTGTGGGCTAAGCCTACTAGTGGAATGGTGGATCATAGGATGCGTGCAAATTCAACTCTAGCTGTTACTGCCAAACAGTTTTCCAATGAAATACAACCCATGTTGCATGAGAGTTCCTTGTTACTTCACATTCTTGCCTACACTTAGTATGGAAATTCTTTTTAATTTTACCTTTCTGCTAGGTGTGCGATAGAATCTCATTGTGCAACTTTAATTTGCATTTGTGATGTTGAGCACTTGTCTATTAATCAGTCACTTCAATATCCTTTTTTTGTGAAGTGTCACTTTGGGATGCTTGAATATCTGGTCTACTGATTGTCTTTTTCAAAAAGTAAAATTTCTTTATATATTCTAGATATAAGTTATTTGTCAGTTTAATGTACTACGAATATCTTCTCCTAGCCTATGGCTTAACCTTACACTCTTAGTGATGTCTTATAAGTTTTCATCACAAGGAAAAAAATTTGTAATATGTATAGTAACAGATGATAACTAGACTTCTTGTAATGATCATTTCACAATATATATAAATATTGAATCATTATGTTGTACACCAGAAACTAATATAATGTTGTATGTCAATTATACCTCAAAAAAATAAAAATCATATCATCAAAATTTAAAGCCTGGGAATAAATCCAATGAAATATATGTAAGATCTCTATACAGAAAGACATAGACTAGTATTAAGAGAAAATTTAAAAGATCTAAATAAGCATATAGATGTATGTGAGGGATTTGAGACTCAGAATTATAAAAATGTCAGAATTCCAGAAGTTAATTTTTTTAATTGACAAGCAGATTCTGAAAGGGGTATGAAAGTACAAATCACCTAGAATACCAAGACAATCTTGAAGAAGAACCAAGTGGTAGAACTTTCCTACCTGACTTTAAGACTTAATACAAAGTAACAATAGTTAAAATAGTATTGGGAAAAGGATAGACAAATAGACCAAAGGAAACAAGAGAGACCAAGAACAGATTCACACATGCATGCATACTTGACTTCTGACAAAGTTGGCAGGATAGAATAATGAGTAAAGGCAATAATGCTGGGTCAGTTGGATATCCAATGGGGAAAAACTTAAAAATTGTCCCTACTGATGCTATACACATAAATAATTCCAGATGGGTTATATATATGAATATTAAAGGTTTAAGAAAAAGCTGCCAGATGATAACATGAAAATAGCCTCATGGCCTTGAGTTGGCAACAGTTTCTTAAACAGAGCCCAAACAGCAACATAATAGGACTACATTAACATCTGGATTGCTTTAACGTCTGAAGGTGATCAAAGAGTTTGAAAAAATAGGCTACCTAGTAATATATTAATAATACCAATAATTGCTATTTATTGAGCATTTACTGTGTATACAGTAAGCAGCCTACCAGGCTTCAAAAGCCTTATCTCATTTAACCCTTACTATTATTATCATTATTAATAGTAATTATTAATAATATGAGAACACTAAGGCACAGAAGGTTTAAGTATCTTGCTCAAAGTTATTTTCACTGCTAGTAAGGAACAGAGTTTCAGTGAGACTCTGGAGCCTACACGCTTAATGATTCACCTGGTGCCTATTTAAGTTATTGGATTTATATGTTGTAGGCATTTAACTGACATACTGATGCTGAACCTGAAGAGGACGTGTAGGATGCAAATATGTCAGGAGCCCCCAGATCCATCTGGATACATCTCAGTGTTACATACTAAAAGACGCTGAAAGATAACAAAAACATTATAAGCGTATGAGCTGGAGATTCTATAGATAAATATCTCAGAAATCAGGTCAAGATCATACTAGTAGGTTCAATTTTCCTGTCTTCCTAATCATGTTTCCACAAAGGTACATGTGGATTGTTATGTTGATGGGAAAATATTTTTAAGACTTAATGGAAACTAGTTTTTAGACTTAAATAACCCCTTGTCAGAATGTACAACTTTCAGCCAGCCTTGGGGCTTTGCACTGCCTGCTTTCATTATATCACCAGGTTATCATGTCACTATCCACGAATAAAATATCTGAAGGATCTGTGAACCCAAGAAAGCCATAGGTAGCCACGTATTGGTAGTGGTAACGACAAACTTTACATTAATGAGATCCATGATAGCCAATCTACAATTTTCCTTTTTCATTAATCTGGCTGTGGTGTATTGGGCTATCTATCTTTGTTAACCGGGTACTAGGAGATGGATGAATCCCACATTTGATGGGACACAGTATAGATGGAACCAATCTTAGTTAGTACTCAATCGTTTTAAGAACTGAAACCTCCTGATATGAATTCTGGGTATACACTGTTTACTAAAAATAATAATAAAAAAAAGAGCATAGGGAGACTTTCTACTCAAGCAGATAGAATGCCCATGATATTCATATTGCCAGGGAAATAATATAAGACTAGAAGAAGTTACCATCATGTGAGTCAGCCCTACCCTTGCCAATTCTTTTCCTGACAGATGGACAGATAAAAGATCCCAAACTGTGCCTGTAGATTAACATTCTAAAATTTAGTCACTTGTAGGAATATAATATTAACATTCATTTGAAAAGATTTGGCTTATGGGACCCCAACTGACTTCATCCAGAAGGAGCTTAGTCATTTGAGACACCCACACGAGGTACTTTCTTTCCATTCCTTCCCTCCGTCCTTTTTTTTTCTTCTTCAAGTTTTTATTTAAATTCCAGTTAGTTAACACACAGTGTAATATCAGTTTCAGGTGTAGAATTCAGTGATTTATCGCCTACACACAACACCCAGTGCTCATCATTTCCTTTCATCTTTTTTTTGTCTTTTTCTCTTCTTCTTTCCCTCACTCTCTCACCCCTTCTTCCCTCTTTTCCTCCCTCCCTCATCCCTCTCTCCCATCCTCCCTCCCTTCTGTTCCTTCCTTTGCAATAGATGTTTTATTGTCTTACTTGTATAGCCTTATATATAAATTGTCAATCAAGATATTATTCTAGAAAGGAATAAAAGAAAAGTAAATGTAATTTTTAAACTCTTATTATATCCAAAGTTCTCTCAATCAAAATTAGAATCTTTAAAATACCCAGTTCAGCAAAGAAACTATAATTATGTCATTTTTCATGAAGATGTTTTCTCTTTTAAGCCAAGAACTATCCAGCAAGAGAGTTCTTAAATGTAAATCAGCAATAAAGAACATTCTCTTTGGGGTGCCTGTGTGACTCAGTCTGTTAAGCTCAGGTCATGATCTAAGGTTTTTGAGTTCAAGCCCTCCTCACCCCCCGCGTTGGGCTCTGTGCTGAGCACAGGGCCTGCTTGGGATACTCTCTCTCCCTCCGTCTCTGTCCCTCCCCTTCTTTCGTGAGAACGCTCTCTCTCAAAATAAATAAATAAATAAATAAATAAATAAATAAATAAACAAACAAACAAACAAACAGAAATAAATTTTAAAAACCAACAACATTCTCATCTCTTCTTTGTTACACAAGTCTTCGAACATGCCCTGTGGTCAAGGTGCCACTCTCTGCACTTACACAGATCTATGCTAATTCCTGGAGCTGATTATTGGGGACAACAAAGAAGGAATAGGCTGAAGGGTCAGAGAAGGTGAAAGAGATTCAGATAGACCAAAGAACCTAAGCACAAAGCAGGTATGAGTGTAAGAAAACATCCTGTGAATTTAATACCATATGCAATCCATGCTTTCCACAGCAACACAAGATGTAGACAGCCCAATAAGGGCATGCCTAGTAATTTCATGATTAACAACAAAGATGTTATTTAGTTCCAAGGCTTCAACTCATAATTTTACTGGCATCCTCAAGTGCTTCATACCCTCTTTTTCCCTGACAGGACCCCAGGGGTTCCTAGACGTGGCCACAGCACAGCACAGCTCTTCAGGGCGCTAAACACATCCTCAATTCTGCTCCGGGGACGTTTCAAAGACAACAATGTGAATGGCCCCACCCAAAGTTGGACAATGCAGTGCTACTGTCACATGATCGTGTTGGTGGCCATTAATATCTTCTTTTTTTATTTTTAAGTTTATTTATTTTGAGAGAGGGAGAGACAGAGAGGGAGAGACAGAGAGAGAAAGTATGCGCAGGGGGAAAGACAGACACACACACAGAGAGAGAGAGAGAGAGAGAGAGAGAGAGAGAGAGAGAGAGAGAATCCCAGGCAGGCTCTGCACTGCCAATGCGGGGCTCAAACTCCCAAGCCAAAACCAAGAGTCAGACGCTTAACCAACTGAGCCACATTAATATCTTCTTGTTATTTTTTTCTTCAAAAGCAAACAGAAACAACTAAATGTCTAAGAGTGGACTGGTAAAATAAATTCTGTATAAAATCTTGCTATAGAATCATATTTAAGAGGAATTCTGGCTGCTACAAGGGAATGATTTTGCCAGACTGTAACTCTTTCACTATTATAAAATCTGAACAAAAAAACTTAAAAAGACAAAAGTGTACAGGCTCTGGAGTATGACGCAAAGCAGGCAGAAACTGGAGTGCAATCGTTCTTTGAAAATCAGAAAGCCCATTAAGCAAGAGATTTGCAGTTATGCAGCTTCTGGCCTGAAGGGTCTCCTCAGTCCGCAGGCAGTTCAAGGCAGCCAAAAGCCTCAGCCTTACTTACTTAAAATGTCAGATGACAAAATTCGGGGGCTGGCAGAGCCAGCAGATAGAAAGTTAAGGAAGAAATCCTAGACAAGATGGAGACATAGAGGGGATAAACCCCCAAATCTGACTGTAAATTCTGCCCATTTCTTGGCTGATTTGCTACGCTACACGTGCATGGGGAGACTCCAGGGAACCCGGCAAAAAAGTAACAGCTGAAAATGAAAATAATAGAGATTTCGGCTGCTGTTCCCAGCAGAGGAAAGAGTTTGATTTTTTTTCTAATTATATTTATTAATATTTTAAGACATACGTTAAAGATGAACACCGTATTGTGTTTATAACATATATAGATGATATAAACATGTTAACAATAACACAAATTATAGGTTGATGTAACTGAACCATATACCTTTTGTTTGTTTGTTGTTGTTTTATTTTATGGTGGAAAAAAAACACCTAACAAGATCTACCCTCTTGACCAAATTTTAAGTGCACAATATGTTACTGTTGACTATAGGTGCAAAGCAGTACAGCAGATCTCCAAAGCTTATTCATTTTGCTTGACTACAACGTTATGCCTGTTGGTTAGTAATTCCCATTTCCCTCTTCCCTCAGTCTCTGGCAACCACCATTCCACTTTTTGATTCTACAAAATTTGACTATTTTATTCAAGTTCTTAGTCCATTTTTTAATCAGGTTATTAGTTTTTTCCTACTGAGTTGTAGGAGTTCCTTGTATATTTTGGAGATTAACCCCTTATCAGATACATGATTTGCAAATATTTTCTCCCATTCCATAAACTGCCTTTTTTACTCTGCTGATTGTTTCTTTTGCTGTACAGAAGCTTTTTAGTTTGATATAGCCCTAGTTGCTTATGTTTGGTTTTGTTACCTTGGTTTTTGGTGTCACACTGGTGAAACCATTGCCAAGATCAATGTCATGAAGGTTTTTCCGTGTTTTAGGAGTTTCACAGTTTGGGGTCTTATGTTTAAGTCTTTGATCATTTTGAGTTGATTTCTGTGTGTGGTGGGAGACAAAGATCTAATTTTGTTCTTTTGCACGTAGATATCATTTTCCACCACCATTTCTGGAAGAGAAATTGTGTATTCTTGTGTATTCTTGGCACCCCTGTTGAAGATCAGTTAACTGCATGTATTGTCTGTGACAGAGTCACATGACATTCCTCCTCTACTAACCTTATTTCTGAGGTTGGAGAAGGCATACCTTAGCCCTGGGAAGATGACAGGGCCACTATTTACATAAATCACCCCAAATATATCAGCCTCATTCTTGTGGCCTGATCACTCTCCAGGCCACTCTCTTAGAATCTGGGTCAGGCATGGAGACCCTAGGAAAACCCCAGAGATACTACTCCTGGAGCTCCTGGTGTATCTGGTTTGTACCCTGCCGGGGCAAGTGCTCTGAAGGAAAGACATGGGAAGAGGCCCTTGTGTGTTTTTTCAGGGCTTGGGGCTCCCTACCCTGATGGCACTGCCAGACTTCCCCAATCCTAGGATAAAAGAGGAACTTAGAAAATTCTGATGAAGGGCCTAGGGAGGTATTATGTTATCTCTGTCTTTTCTCTTTATCTTTTTCCCTCTCTTCCTCTGGTCACCTTGCCAAGTCTCATGGGGGCCATATCAGAGCCCATTCGAATGATACCATGCAATACCCACTCCCAGAGCCCTCTTTCTGTACAATAACCAATAGTAAATCTGTGTCCTAACATGGAGCCCAGGTGTCTTGAGTCTCTCTACCTCACATAGTGCAAGTTAGAACAGTCCTTTCTTTCACCTATATTTTTAGAGAGTAGAATCAGAGCTGCTCTCCAGCACTTGGCTATCAGTCTCTCCATTGTTTTTTTGTGTATAACAGCTTTATTGAGATGCAATTCATTTATCATATAATTACAATTTGCTGGGATTTAGTATATCACAAAGTTTTGCAACTATCACCACAACCAATTTTAGAACATTTTCAACACCACACAAAGAAACCTCATACCTCCTAATCATCACTTCCCAATCTCCATTCTCCTAAACCCCACACAACCACTAGTCTATTTTCTGTCTTTATAGATTAGTCTATTCTGGGCAGTTCAAATAAATGGAATCGTACAATGCATAGGGTAGGAGGGGAATCTTTCCATGTCATTATTTGCTTAGGAAGTCAGAGTTAACTAGTCAGTCAATTCTTTCTTCAAAATTAAGGGTAGTGGGGGGTGGGGGGTTAATGGGGGGACACTGTCCTAAATGAAGTTCAGCTTGCAATCAGGAGAGGCCTGTTTCTTGCATGGAGAAGAGCTCAGGAAATAATCAACTAGATGGAGGCAGAGCAGCCATCTGAGTATAGAAGATATCTTATAGTTTACTCATTTCCAAAAAATACCATATTTTTTTCCAGAAAGACCTTATCTCTGCAATTGCTCTGAGTACCATGGGGCAGATCCCCCTAGCTTATGAATAAGGTCACATGAATAGGTCACTGGCTCATTGATCCCCACCGGAACATATGGGAGTCTTCATGGTACATCTCCTATGTTTATGAATAATTCTGCTCCCTGGGTGCTGCCTCTATTTTGCACTTTCTCTGCTGTCTGACAGGCTGTGCCTGGTCTGTAGTAAGAAGGGGGAAATGCACAGGCTCCACAAAACCCATCTTTCCTTCCGTGTGCCTTTCTCTTTTCCTACCACCCATCGCAGGTTGAGCTGAGGACAAGCTCCAATCCCACATTGTTCTCAGAATCACACCATGCCTGCACACAACTGAGGCTTTGTTCCTGGGCCAGATGGTTATATCAGGCTCCCAGGACATAAAGAGAAGACCAACTCTTGTAAATAGCCTGGTTTGGGGGCTGCCCACAAGTCCCCAGACCTTCTCAGAGATATCTGAACCCCAGCAGTGAGATCCCTGCTGTACCTTTAATTTCCTGAGTAAATACCTATGTCTCTTATATTCTGGGGTGCTCAAGATGAGCTTGTCCCTGAGCATGCTGCTCTCAGTGTGGCCTTTCTCCTAAGGCCAGGTTCCAGAAGCACAGCTGAGGAATGGTTTCAACAAGAGACTAGGGTGGAGACGGCAATGTTACCACAACCTTGGGTCTAAATCTCCCATATGAAGTCCAGTTACTAGCTTTTCATAAGCACAGTGTTGGTGTTGCTGTTGTTGTTTTAATTTTTTTAATGTGTAGTTATTTTTGAGAGAGACAGAGACAGAGCACGAGCAGGGGTGGGGCAGAGAGAGAGGGAGACACAGAATCTGAAGCAGGCTCCAAGCTCTGAGCTGCCAGCACAGAGCCCGATGCGGGGCTCAAACTCACAGGAAGTGAGTGAGATCATGACCTGAGCTGAAGTCAGATGCTTAACCGACTGAGCCACCCAGGTGCCCCCATAAGCACAGTGTTTTAAGTTCAGCTCCTGCTTCCACCTTAGGTCTTGACCTCATGTTCCTCAGGAGCCTGTGTGAGGTGTGGTGCCCAGACTGAGTTCTGCAGTGATTCCTCAGCGATGCTTCTTGCTCCTTCCTAACCTTCCCTGTGATCTAACCAATTTCTGGGTTCCTTTTTGTCTTGCTGTCTATCCCTTAGTCTGGAACAAGTTAAGCCCTTAGGGCTTAGGTTCCTAAGCCTAGAAACCAAACTAGATATTTTGGACAGTCATGATAGATTTTGATCCTACCGAGGAAAGGAGTATGGAAGAGTATGGAACTGTCTGTTTTGACTCAGAGATTTCCGAGGATGACCACGCCCTCCTCTGGTAAGAACGTTTTCAACAGTCCCCACCAAGTCTGAGGAGAACAGTGGCCCTGTGCTTGGCCACCAGGGGCCGTGCCACAGATACCCCACGCTGACAGCTGTCACAGGGACAAAAACAGCAAAAGATGCTCTCCAATGTGCCATCTTTTCTTCCCGGGAATGCCTACAGAACCCAAACTTGGTAAAAATCAAAAATGCTTTTGGATTCTACAACGATAAGCATAAAAAGTGTAAACATAGCATCCCACTTACATTCTGAATTCCAGCAGAAGCCTTAAATCTCTTGAAATATCCATGACTAGGCACAACATTCGGGCATCTTCTAACTCTCCTTTGGCATGTTTGAAGAGATGCCTAGCCTTTCTTTGATCATCACCTTTCAGTCATAAATTGAGTCCCACAAAGCAAGAAAGTATATGGATGATGTCAACATATGGGAGCTGTCACAGGGAGGCCTAGTAAAAAAAGACAACAGGAAACAGGAAACATTAGCGGGTGATGTAAGTGCTCTCGGCCAGGCACACTTTGCAGCATTCATCTACATGTTGGACTGCTATGAACTTTCCGTATCTCTGAAATGAAATATCCCTAATGGAACAGCTTGCTGAAGGCAGCAGCTCATACACTGTAGTTCTCAGGGGGTGCCTGGGTGGCTCAGTTGGTTAAGTGTCTGACTTTGGCTCGGGCCATGATCTCACTGTTCGTGGGTTCGAGCCCCATGTCAGGCTCTGTGCTGGCAGCTCAGCCTGGGACCTGCTTTGGATTCTGTGTCTCCCTCTCTCACTCATGCTCTCTCTTTCTCTCTCAAAAATAAATAATAAACATTTAAAAATTTGAAAAAAATTGTTGGTCTCAGAATCCCTTTACACTCTTAAAATTTATTGAGAATCCCAAAGAATTTTTGTATGGACAATATCTATTAATAGGTACCAATTTAGAAATTAATCCTGAACATTTTTAATTCTTTATTAGTTTGGCAACATAATAAATGACATACTATAGGTTAATGTAGGCAACATATTTTTATGAAAGGTAACTACTTTCAAAACCAAAATAATATACACGATGGAAGTGGCCTCATTTTACATTTTTACAAATTTCTTTACACCTGACTGAGAGAGATTAACTGAACTCTCATACTTGCTTCTCTATTAAATCTGCTATGACATCTTATATCACGTTGCCTCTAGAAAACCCCATTGTACACTCAGGAGAAAATGGTAGTGAAAAAGGCAAATAATAGAAGAGAGTTCTTCTTGCTGGACTCCACTGTCTACCTAAGTGCTCAGGGCGCTCAGTGTCCGGTCACACACCTCGCAAGCGATGAGTCTGACTCGCAGAGTACCAGCTGGATGGGTTTCAGCAGTCCCCGTTGCTGCTCAGACAGCTGCCATGGTTTACCTAGTTTACAAAAGATTTTATGTTCAAGATCATCGCAGCAAAGCCACCGCACACCTTCACATCCAGAAAGACAAGCCCAATGGGTACTGCCATTGTTGGTGGTCCACGAATTTCCCATCCTGTGAGGTACTGCACACAAAACACAACGAAGAAACTGGGGACAATATGAGACCTCTAATCAGGAAGAGATAAGACATTTAAATGGATAGTTTTGAGACTGAAAACCAATGTTTCATGATGTTACCTAATTGGTTTTTGGGTTTTTTTTGTGTGTGTGTTTTTTTTAGTTTTTATTATTTAAGTATAGCTGACACACGTTACATTGGTTGCAGGTGCACAACATAGTGATTTGACCATGTATACGTTATGCAATGCTCACCATGATAAGTATAGTTACCATCTCTGGCCATACAAAGTTATTATGTTATCGACTGTGTTCTTTATGCTACAGGGGCCACCACCAGTTCTGTGCAATGCACCTGCCCTGGTCTAATACCCTCCCAGGGGTATATTGCAAACTGCAGCTTTCCTATTCATGACATTTACCTATTTGCTACATCATGGTACAAAGTTGTTTAAATTTTTTTAAAAAGGAAAAACAACCTCATGGCTTGTGAATTATTTTAGTTCTGTGAGGATCTGTTTCTTTATATTTCAAATAATGACATTAGAAGATAGTTGTAGGTTGAAGTTAACATGTTAAATTGCTCTCAAAATTTTAAAAAAGAGAAAAAAGAACATTTTTGGCCTCACAGCTGCCCCAAAAGATTCCTGATCATACTTTGAGAACCAGTTGCCAGCTTAAGGGATCAAATTTATCCTAAATTAGGGGTATAAAGCACATGTAGTGTCTGTATATGGCTTGCAGCTGGAAGGAACCATCTTATGTATCGAGAATGGGGGTAACAAACAAATCCCTCCTCTGTACCCCCTGGGCTAGCCTGTTTCTTCCCCAACAAGCCAACAACCCAGACCCTGATGGATGGACAGAGTGGAGGGCAATCTCAAGAGGGATTTGCAGGGTAGAAGAAGGGAATTTGGTGGCCTGCTTACTGGGACTTCCTCTTGTACCACCCAGAGGAAAGGCCTTCATCATGGAGGCCTGGGTGGCTCTGGCAGGGACTGGAGGACTCACTCAGGGGCTTAGGAACATGGACAAGTCTAAAAGCCTGTCATATGACATGCACATGAAGAATAAATAAAATAAAAATATAAGTATTTAATAAATCAAAACACGAACAAACAAAACCTCAGGCCTTCACATGTATTCAGTAGATGCTCCTTCACCTGCTCCCCCAGCCCCCTGGCCAACATGCACGCTATCTAGAAGTTTCCATCATGTAGCCCCACTCACCGTCTCAGGGCAACCTATCTCCTACAGGAGGAAGACTCACACCTTCTGCATTTAAAAGCCTCGAAGAACTGTTACTTCTCTGCAAAACAGTGTAAATGAAATTTCCACTTACAGCAAAGTTGCAGGTCAGACAGCGTTTAGAAAAAGATGCCAATTCCTTAAACTGGGTGTAAATTTTTTAGTCTTTCAAAATATTGGTGGTCCTTCAGATACGTTTGTGTCCTTGGCAACAATTGTTCACAGGTTCCCACCAGCTTTTAAGAAGGAGAAAAACTACCTTCACCTCATAGCAGGTGGGAGAGAGACAGCAAGGTCACCAGATTTAATTAACAGCGCAAAGCCTGCAGTGGCTGTTTCGGCAACACCTGCCTGTGATGTCCTAGTCTAAACAACCCAGGCTTTGGTGAACATCTGTCTAGTGAAGATGCTATTTTGTCTAGTGAAGCCTCCTCTGAGGTGGGAGAAGGATGAGCATCAGTGGTTAGGGGATTAAATTTCCTTCAAGGGAAGGCATGAAAGTATGGGAGCAGTAAGAAAATTTCTTCTGCTGAGGGTGGGACCCCAGGACAGAGACGAAGCAGAAAGGGGAAGAGTCCCTCAAAGGATGCAGCTGTACAGTCATACTTTCATACCAGTTGTTTTCTTGAACTCTGAGGATAGTTATGCTGACTAATCCCTTTAAAATTATTTCCTCCTACATGTCATCGCCGCCCATGGACATCCTATCAGTAGGGGGTGTTTCACATGTACAATCCTGTGCAGCTGGGGGAGACAATAGTAGTCAGTAGTGAGAAGCCAGGCCACAGAGGCAGGAGGACTGGTCCTTTACTGTAGGGTACTGTGTTTTCCTCTATGTCACTTTTCGTTATACTAAAGCGTAAGCATACTGCTTGGTTCCAGAAAAGAAAAAAAAAAAAAATTCTTACCTTCTCACCCACTAACTTGGAGCTGGAAGGGCAGAAAGTATCTTTTTAATATCTGTCATCACCTAGCATCATCTGGCATTCAATCAATGTTTAAATGCGGGGGGGCGGGGGGGAGGACTGAAATAAGATATTTTCTTCAAGGAGAAATTATTAGATCTATATGGTCCCAAATAATGAAAGTAACAAGAACAATGAGAACCAACAGACTGTTTTTAATCATATTTGGATTATATAAAGGCAACATATATTCGCTTGTGTCCTTTTATTATATTCTGTTCCTGGGCAATATTGGAGGAATCTTTCGGGCCAATTAAATATTTAGATGATTAAGTATGCTTCCACATTACTTCTTGTTACCAAAGATATGTTTATTCAAAACAGTGGGACTGAAATAAAACGTGAAAAGGAAAAAAAAAAAAAAAAGGCCTGTGGCTCCTCCTCCAGACACCCCCCTCCCAACTGTGATGAATAGGAGGGACTGTTTCCCCCCCTGCCCCTGGGAGACACTATCCTTGCAGTGTTTTAGGCTGTTTTAAAATTCTTTTCTTTGGAACAGTTTTTTCCCCCTTAATATCAAAGAGCTGCTGCTGCTCGCGAGGCTGGCTGGCGCACCAGGGGCCGAGGACACCAGAGGCACCGCTCGGCTGGTGAAAATGCAGATTGATGATGGCGCGTCCAGGGACATGCCTTCCCTGTTCTGCAACCCGCACACACCTTGAATGACAGCGAATTATTCTCTACAAGGTTTTTCCTGCGGGAAAGTACCCCGCGCGGCCGTTCGGCTTTCTCTAGAAAATCGTGAGACGGGCTCGGCCGCAGAAGAGGAGCCGGAGCGGCGATCCCGGGAGCGCTTCCAGAGAGCCCGGGGACTCCGGCCTCTGCCGCGAGCTTCTCCTCAGACCGGCTGTGCGGGCCGCGGGCTGGGAGCGGACGGCGGCGGCGAAGAGACCGCGCGGTCAGACGTGAGCGGACTCGGCCGCCCGGAGCAGCGGAGGGCCCGGCTTTAGTGCTCCCCGCCGGGCAACTTTCACCGGAGCCCGCGCCGCCGGGGCTCGGCGGCCCGGTCGGCGTCCAGGCGGGGCGGGGGCACCACGTGGAGCACACCGGCTGCCGCCAGATGTGCCAGCCACCCGCTCCGAGGCAGGCCCCTCGGAGAGGCTCCAGCCCGCCCCGAAGCCCCGCCGGTGCTCGCAGCTGGCGGCCTTCGTAAAGAAAGCCCTCGCCTTCCGCCGCGCTAGGTCCCGGGGAGAGGCGGCGGCGCGAGCACTCCCGGCTCCCAGAGCGTGGCTCGAAGCGAAGCGCCTCGGCAGGAGGTTTGTCCCCGCCCGCACGCCGTGCCGCGCGGCCCCAGTGGTGGGGCACCGGGCGCGCGGCGGAGATGGGCGAGACCATGTCAAAGAGACTGAAGTTCCATCTGGGCGGGGAAGCGGAGATGGAGGAGCGGGCGTTCACCAACCCCTTCCCGGACTACGAGGCCGCGGCCTCGGCGGTGTTCGCCGCCGGAGCGGCCGAGGACACAGGCTGCGCTCGCCCCCAGCCCACCACCGACGAGCTCGGCCTCCCTTTTCACAACGATGGAAAGGTGAGTCGGCAGCTGGCCTCGCCCGGGCCTTGGGCCGCGCCAGGTAGGGGGGGAATCCCGCCGATGGTAGAGTCCATCCGCCCCTCCCCGCCCCCGTGTGACGTCACCGGTCCGCGCCCGCGCGAGAGTCCCAACCTGGGAGGGCGCAGAGATCGGAGGCGACTGTCTCGTGGGCGCTTTCTGTGTTACGAAGCTGCGCTGCTTCCGGGAGGGAGGGCTGTGGGTTTTGTTTTGTTAGCCACGTTCCCTTTGATAGGCACCACTTTTGATATTAAGACTCATGCTTCAAAAATGAAAAGTCTTGCCAGCCTTAGCCAGCTTGCCCACACAGAAAACCAAGAATCCTTTTTCACAACTTTCTGTCCACTCAGCTTTTATCTCTTATTCTGGAACAACCAGTCCTTTTACTTGAGGACACAGTTGCACTTTTTTTTTCTTTAACAAAAGACATGTTCTTCATATTTTTCCTTATCCAAAGAAATACATTGTGTTTTTTCTTAGCCCACTTTTAATACACTGTTGTTTCCTTTTAACCTTGTTATTTCTATTTGTTTTAAGGGCATGTATTGACTAGAATTCTTAATCCTTGGAAACCTTTATTTCTAGTAAAAACTAAGAAACAATTACGGATTGCCTGTTCCACAGGCATTCTGTAAATTGGCTATTCTATGAATTTCACGATTTCTAGAAGTATATTCATCCTTACAGTAAATTTTTCAGTGTGGCACACCTGTTTACCAATGAACTTAAATAGCTTTAGTTCCTTTAATAAGAAGCCAAAAGTAGCTGAACGTATGTTCAGTAATCAGTGCCTCAGAATTTTATCTTATTTGGAAATGATCTAGACATGATGTGGGAAACAAAGGCAAAGGAACTGTAGATAAAATTAAATTTCCATTTAACCTGCAGCCCATTGACAGATACTTGAGAAAGGCAGAGTCTGACATTCTTCCAGGAACTCCCACCTGTCTTAATGCTAGGTAGAGGGAAAAACAACTTTAGCTTGACAATAGCTAGGCCTCCAGGATCCTGTGATTCTTCTTTAGCAGGTGAAAGTCCTTTTGGAAACTTCCTTTACCTCCCCCAACTCCCAAGCATATTATCAGTCACCCCTCACAAGCACAGTGCAGCTCTTTCTGCCCAAGGGTCCTGTCCCCGTGCTTCAGTAAAACCACCTTTTTGTACTGAAGGCATCTAAGAATTCTTTCTTAGCTGTCAGCTCCAAATCCCAACACTCCAAACCACATCAGAGATTTTAATTTACCTGTTGTTAATAATTATGTGTAACTTATTGATGAGAATTTCATGAGACATTAAATAGGTAGCCTTCATATGAAGTTGTTTTTCTGGCTGACAAATTTTATAAGAGATAACATGCCCTTATGACTAGTGCACCCAGATAGAATAAAATCTTTATGTCTGCATTATATTTAATGCTGAGAATGTCGAGAACTGACCTCTGTGCTGTGGAGCCGTAATATGTAACATGAAGACAGTTGGAGAATAAAGAAGGAAAATAGTTTGTTACATTGCTGGGCAAATGAGGCTGCAACAGGCTAAGGCCTTTAAAAACTGCAAGTCCCCCACAGAAAAGGGCTGGGGTGGGGGAGGTTTATAGGAAAATACAGGATCTAGCAGGTTTTGACTGGAATTGGGTGCTGCCAGCCTCCTACCTCTTGCCTTTAGGGTGGTACCAGGTTCCGGAAACAAAAGTCCTTAAGAATGGAGGAAGGGAGCTTTGCAGAAGAGATGCAAAAGGTTACTTTAAAATCGAGCTTTACTGAAGCATGAGTGCAGCCATTTTGATTTTTGTTCAACTTTATGCTTTTAACTGGTTTCAGTAACCCTTAAGACATGCCTTTTTTAATTGAACCAACAAAGTTTAACTGGCTTCTGTTTACCGAAGACTATCCTAGATCATGTGAATTTGAAAACCATTTGGATTCGTTTCTGTGTTTCTGAGAGTATACTTAATTTATGTAAGCACTTATTTTTCGTTACGCTAATTAAATAAAGCTCTTTTCAAATTAGTTTTGGCTGTAACATTTGTAGCTTAAAAAAAAAAAAACACCCCATCGTTAACATACATGTATAGACATACATAAAAATACAGGAAGGCAAAACAGATCTTATGGTTCGGGGTTCCTAAAGATCTTGTAGAACATTTGCATCTCAAAGGCACAGAGAAAGGATATAAATGTCTGCAAAGGGCATATGTTTCCTAAGTCCAGATCTTTTACTGTATCTGCAAGACTTTTGAGATGAATAAGGTGAGTTCTGGGATTGGTAAAAAGGATAGATGGACTTTGAATGGGTTCGAGAGCTACATTGCTTTTCTGTAAAGCCTTATTTTGTAAGAGAAGTACAGTCATTTTTAATTCCTCAAAGAATTGGATTGCAACCTGAATGATATCAAGAGGCTGACCTAGCCATCCAGCTATATTATCTTCAGTTTGCTTCTTCTGGTTCACTAGGTAGAGGGTAGAATCTGCATTTTTAACAAGCTTCCAGGGAATGCAGATGTTCGGGTTCACAGATCCCACTTTGAGGAGAAAAGCTCTAGAGTATACTCCCTCCCTAACCCCCACTTTAGTCCATTTAGAATCAAGAAAAAAAACATTATATTTCTCTGGACAATTGAGAAGTGTTGATTTTCTTATTTTTCCCTAATACGCTATGAGGTTAAACAAATTTCGGAAGTAAAAAAGCATACACTTTAAAACAAAACCAGAAAATTGTATAAAGAATTATAAAATAAAGCATTTCCAACAGCTCAAGATTATGTCAAATTATAGATACCATGTAAGAGTGTTCTTTATCTTCCTTTTTTCTCTGCTGAGAAAGCTTTCAAATTCTTAGGATCTGTCAAATCCTTCAGAATTGGCTCCAGTCTACCTCTTCAGCCTCATTACCACCCAGGGTTATTCAGGCTCCCTCCTCTCTAGTCATATTTTACCCCTCGCCAGTCTCTTAACGTAGTTTCTTGTAAGTTCCTGTGCATGCAGCTCTCTCCTTAATCTGTCAAATCTGTGCTGTTAAATTAATTAAACAAGGAGGCCATTACACACTGGGGTGGCTATCATGCCCTGGTGGTCTACATAAGCAAACCAAGATCTAAGTCAATAAATACCCCACGGTTACAAAATCAAAACGCTAAGGATAACCAATCACAGACAGCAAAGTAGGCTTAAGCTACAGCCAGTCGAATAATTTCCGTCCTTTGCTTCTGTCTCTCCCCTGGCTCCTGTCAGCAGAGAGCTCCTAACCACTTCTGGTTTGGTGCTGTCCAATTCAAACTGATTTGGCCTTAAATAAATTTTTAATATGCCTCGGTTTATTTTTTATCAGTTCTGGTGTCAGAAGAGGGACCTAAAGGTCCCTCCCCCCCACCCATGGGTCCCAGGTGCAGTGAACGACCAACCAGGCAAAAGTACCTGTTGAGCCCCTGTGGCTGCTTTCTCATTGCCTCTGGAGGTCGCCGCTGAGTCCCTCCTTGGATCCTAGCTCTGCAGCTTTTGCATTATGAAGCTTCTGACTTTACTTAAACATTTCTTTTTCCAGACTCAATCCAATTCAACAACCAGACTGGGTCTGGGGTTGGGTGGGGTCTGACTTAAAACTGAAATGGGTCCCATGTGAGAGTTCAGATGAGTAAAATTTTGTTTTAAGGCTCAGGCTTAAAACCTTAACCTTATCAAAAACAATCTTGAATTACAGTGGCCACAATCGAGAACTTTTAACCATCCTAGATAAGCTTATCCATTTATAAGTTGCCATAGAGAAAAAGGGTGTCAGCCAAGCACATGCCTTAGAGGGTACAGGGAAAATTATTTCTCCTCCAAAGTTTGAGGACTAGGATGAGACCCACTAGGATATCCTCTCCAGAGCCTACAGATCCTGAGAAAACCGTCAGAAGCTGGCAAAGCGTGAGATTCTTACTAGTCAGCTCTCCCAGATCTCTACCTGTGGTTCCGGGTCCGGAGAGGAAGGTCAATTTTATGTTGTCCCTTCCTTTCCAAATTCAAGTTGGCAGGAAAAAACATTTGTCAAAATTATATCCCTGAATGTGAGTCATGAATTGGCTTTCAGGTACCCACTGGTTATTGATCCTTTCTCTCCAAGGGACAGCTATTGCCTTCTTATTTTTCTCTTTTTGTGTCCTGAGAACTTGGCTTGGGTATCTGCCTGCCTGGAGCACACATGTCCTTGTGTGTGTAGGCGGTTCAGCTGTCAGGTGGGGTGCTCCAAAAATACGGCTGCACAGAAATGTGTGCTGAACTCCATTTGTGGCTGGGGTCCCACCACGTGTTGCTGGCTTTCAGAGAAGTTGTCTGAGTTCTTCCTTGGGCTATCTTTGGGAGTGGCTCCAGATCTTGGGAGGTTAGTGTCCTTTGCACCCAATTTGGGATGCTTCTTGCATCCAAGGGGTTTCTCAATACAATCAGAAATATTTACTTTCAGAATCCCGACTGAAACCTGACAAGATATCTGAAAGGATTTTTTTTTTTTTTAAGTAGCTCTATGGTCAGCAGTTGGCCAAATGGAAGCTGATATTCAGAACCTGAAACTTTTTTTTTTTTTTGAGACCTCTCCTAAGCTAAAATGAAACTATGTACCCAGAGGGAAGGAAAAATATTTTGGAGCCACTGTGGAAGAATTTACTAAACATTCCAAAGACACAGCTCTAAATCTAGAACATAAGACTCTTCTGATTTCCATCTTAGTTGAAAATCTCCCTGATATAAAGAAGCAAACTGAAGATAATATAGTTGGATGGCTAGGTCAGTCTCTTGATATCTATCATTCAGGTTGCCATCCAGTGATCCAGAAACTGCATGTAACAGGTCCCCAGGCTAGAGCATTAGTATGCCTTTTGCTTGGGAGGAGCACCGCTCTACAGTTTTGTTGAATTTTTTAAAATATGAACTTGGGGCACCTGGGTGGCTCAGTCAGTTAGGCATCTGACTTCTGCTCAGGTCATGATCTCATGGTTCCTGCTCTCAGCACAGAGCCCACTTTGGATCCTCTGTCCCATCCTCTCTCTCTACCTGTCCCCCGCTTGTGCTCTCTCTCTCTCTCTCTCTCTCAAAAATAAACAAACATTAAAAAAAAATTTAATAAAAAAAGTCGGATGCTTAGCCAACTGCCAGGCACCCCACTCCTGCTGTATTTAAAGCCTTATTCATATTCAGCAGTTTGGTTCATGCATAACTTGAAAGCTTACCTTATGTTTTTAGGATTCCTTTATATGTGCATGGTGTTTGTTTGTTTGTTTTAGAGAGAGAGAGCATGCAGAGCCGGGGAGAGGCAGAGAGAGAAGAGAATCTCAAGCAGATTCCAAGAGTTCAATCCGGAGCTCAATCCCAGGACCCTGGGATCATGATCTGATGTGAAATCAAGACATTTTACCAACTGAGCCACCCAAGTGCCCCATTTAAACACCTATTTACATTTCACTTTTCTATTTAAAGATCATGATTTCTTTACAGATTTCTGTTATTTCCTCAAACACAACTTTCATCAGAAAGTACAGAAAAGGGCCGCGTGGGTGGCTCAGGCAGTTGAGTGTCTGACTTCCGCTCAGGTCATGATCTCGGGGTTCCTGGGTTCAAGCCCCACATTGGGCTCTGTGCTGACAGTGTGGAGACTGCTTGGGATTCTCTCTCTCCCCCTTTCTCTCCGCCCCTCCCTCGCTCTCAAAATAGATAAACTTTTTTTAAAAATATAGAAAAAACAAATATTTTAGAAAGAAAATTATTACATATTCCTTACTTTTCATACAGGACTACTTGTTTTTTTCGGAAAATACCGTGTCTTTCACCTAAACATCTTTTTTGTTTCCTCTTTGTACTGCAGCATAGAGTGCCTTCCCCTGTACTTTTCACATGGCAAACTCATCCTTCTAGAAGACTCATGGTAGATGCTACCTTCTCTGTGAAGCTTTATTTCATTTGTCATAGGAATCTTTGTTACTTGGCCACACCCAAGCCATTCAAAGGGTTAACTAAGTAAGTTGTGTTATTTCTCTATTGCTGCCATAAATTATTGCAAGTTTAGCAGCTTAAAACACCACCTATTTATTTGCTCACAGTTGTGAGGCAGAACTGGGAACAGTGTGGCTCAGCTGGTTACCTGCTTCGAGTTTCACGAGGCCAAAATCAAGGTGTCAGCACGGCCCCCTCCCTTTCCGGCAGCTCTGGGGATGAAATGCTTCTGGTCTCATTCAGGCTGTGAGCCCAAACTTGAAGAACTTGTGGGGGTAGCACTCTGGTCCCTATTTCCCTGCTCTTGCCTTCCAGGGGCTGCTCTTTGCTCCTTGATGCTGCCTGATTCTTTCTCATGCTCTCCTTGTGGCCCCTTGTCACCTCTCACATGTCAGGTCTCCCCTGTCTTCTTCACCTTCTCCCACATCCTTCCGACTCTACACAGAGAAAGTTCTTGCTTTTAAACGTTTATTTATTTTTGAGACAGAGAGAGACAGAGCATAAACGGGGGAGGGTCAGAGAGAGAGGGAGACACAGAATCTGAAACAGGCTCCAGGCTCTGAGCGGTCAGCACAGAGCCTGACGCGGGGCTCGAACTCACGGACCGCGAGATCACGACCTGAGCCAAAGTCGGCCGCTTAACCGACTGAGCCACCCAGTCGCCCCAAAAGTTCTTGCTTTTAGAGGTTTGTGTGATTAGACTGGCTCTACCTGGATACTCTCCCTAAAGTCTTTGACTTGTTTCAGGTTCCAGGGATTGGGGCATAGATGTCTTTGGGGCTGTTTTGCCTATCATAAAAGTCCTTAGCATATTGGTTAAAAGTTTGGAATCTAGAGCTGGCTACCTGGGTTCAGATTCCAATTCTACCACTTATTGTTTGTATCACTTTTGACAAATTACTTTACCTCTCTCCCTGTGCCTCATATTTGTCATCTGCAAAATAGGGGTAATAATTATATCTTACCTGTAGGGTTGTGTCGATGACAGTGACAATGACTGATGAAAGGGTACTAATGGACTTAGAGGACATACATTCTTTTAATGGAGCTTAGGAAACTTTCTGCACACAGCTATGCAAAGGAGGCTCAGCAGTGGTTTTTGTTTTTGTTTTCCATTGGAGGAACAAGCTTTCATGGACTTCTACCCTACAAAGTGCCCCACTGATGATACCCCCTAACCAAAGAAAGGTCTCCTCCAGTCTCACAGGGGTTGTTAATGCCTTTCCATCTCCTCTTCACCCTTCTGAACACTCTGGCTATACACTTGCCCACCTTCAGAAGCAAGGATTTAAGAATAGCCATAGTGAATTCCTGAAGGGTGAGTTGAAGATGGTTTTCTAAGATGTATCATTTTCCTAGAAGCTCCAGGCTGTAACCATGTATGAAATCTCTCTTCCTCTCTCTCTCTGTCTCTGTCTCTCCACACACACACATACACACACACACACACACACACACACACACACACACACAGACATTTATTATGTAGCATCATAATTATCTTTATGTCTGTCTCATTAGACCAAGAGCTCTGGAGAGTAGGAACCCAGTCTTATTCACCTTTTGGCCCAGTAACAGTGCCTGGCACACGGAAAACAATGATTATTTATTTTTCAAAAGAATAACTGAATAATACTAAGCTCAACATTTGCTAATAATCCATATCGTGTTTCTGCTTCTTTTTCTCAACTTTACTTTTTGTTTAAATTTTAGTTAACAGGCATTGCAATATTGGTTTTAGGAGTAGAATTCTCATCACGCACGCAGTGCTCATCACAAGTGCCCTCCTGAGTACCCATCCCCCATCAACCCCCCCATCTTCTACCCACCTCGCTCCGTCAACCCATAGTTTGTTCTCTATAGTTAAGAGTTTTTTGTGGTTTATTTCCCTCTCTTCTCTTTTGTTCCCCCTTCCCATATGTGCATCTGGTTCGTTTCTGAAATACCACATGTGAGTAAAATCATGGTATTGATCGTTCTCCTATTGACTTACTTCACTTAGCATAATATATTCCAGCTCCATCCACGTCATTACAAGTGGCAAGACTTCATTCTTTTTGATGGCTGAGTAATGTTCCATTGTGTATATATACCACATCTTCCTTATCCATTCATCAGTCGATGGACATTAGGGCTCTCTCCATAGTTTGGCTATTGTTGATAATGCTGCTATGAACATTAGGGTGCATCTACCTCTTTGAATCTGTATTTTTGTATCCTTTGGTAAATACCTAATAGTGCAATTGCTGGATTGTAGGGGGATTTCTATTTTCTTATGGAACCTCTATAATGTTTCCTAGAGTGGCTACACCAGTTTGCATTCCCACCAACAGTGCAAAAAGGTTCCTCTTTCTCTGCATCCTTACCAACATCTGTTGTTTCTTGAGTTGTTATTTTAGCCATTCTGACAGGTGTGAGGTGGTATCTGATCATGGTTTTGATTTGTATTTCCTGGATGATGAGTGATGTTGAGTATCTTTTTATGTGTTTGTTGGCCATCTGGATGTCTTCTTTGGAAAAGTGTCTATTCATATCTTTTGCCTGTTTCTTCACCGGGTTATTTGGTTTTTGTGTGTTGAGTTTGATAAGTTCTTTATAGATTTTGGATACTGTCCTTTATCAGAATTGTCATTTGCAAATATCTTCTCCAATTCCATCAGTTGCCTTTTAGTTTTATTGATTGTTTCCTTTGCTGTGCAGAAGGTTTTTATCTTGATGAGGCCCCAATAGTTCATGTTTGCTTTGATTTCCCTTGCCTTTGGGGATGTGTCTAGTAAGAACTTGCTCTGGCCAAAGTCAAAGAGGTTGCTGCCTGTGTTCTCCTCTAGGACTTTGATGGTTTCCTGTCTCACATTTAGGTCTTTCATCCATTTTGAATTTATTTTTGGGTATGGTGTAAGAAAGTGGTCCAGTTTCATTCTTCTGCATATTGCCATCTAGTTTTCACAGCACCATTGTTGAAGTCTGCCTTTTTTCCATTGGATGCTCTTTCCTGCATCCAACTTGTTGAAGATTAGTTGGCCATACATTTGTGGGTCCATTCATCGAACTCTGTTGTGTTCCATTGATCTATGTGTCTGTTTTTGTGTCAGTATCATATATCTTGATGATTACAGCTTTGTAATATACCTTGAAGTCTGGCATTGTGAAGCTTTGAGTTTTGGTTTTCTTTTTCAAAATTACTTTGTCAATTTGGGGTCTTTTCTGGTTCCATACAAATTTTAGGATTGTTTTTGTAGCACCGTGAAGGATGCTGGTGTTATTTTGATGGTGATTGCATTGAGTGTGTCGATTGCTTTGGGTAGTATAGACATTTTAACAATGTTCTTCTAAACCATGAGCATGGAATGTTTTTCCATTTCTTTGTGTCCTCTTCAGTTTGCTTCATAAGCTTTCTGTAGTTTTCAGTGTGTAGATCGTTTACCTCTTTGGTTACTTTTATTCCTAGGTATCTTATGTTTTTGGTGCAATTGTGAATGGGATTGATTCCTTGATTACTCTTTCTGCTGCTTCATTATTGGTGTGTAGAAATGCAACCAAATTTTGTACGTTGATTTTATATCCTGCGACTTTGCTGAAGTCCTTGGTGGGATCTTTGGGGTTTTCCATGTTGTCTGTGAATGGTGAAAGTTTGACTTTTCCTTGCTGATTTGTATGCCTTTTATTTCTTTTTTATTGTCTCATTGCTGAGGCTAGGATTTCCAGTAGTGTGTTGAATCACAGTGCTGAGAGTGGACATCTCTATTGAGTTCCTCACCTTAGGGGAAAGCTCTCACTTATTCCCCATTGAAGATGACATTAGCTGTGGGCCTTTCATATATGGCTTTTATGATGTTGAGGTACGTTACTTCTGTCCCTACTTTCTTGAGGGTTTTTATCAAGAAAGGATGCTGTATTTTGTCAAATGCTTTATCTGCATCTATTGAGAGGTTCATATGGTTCTTATCATTTCTTTTATTAAAGTGGTGTATCACCTTGATTGATTTGTGAATACTGAACCAGCCCTGCAGCCCAGGAATAAATCTCACTTGATTATGGTGAAGAATTCCTTTAAAGTACTGTTGAATTTTGTTTTCTAGTATCTTGTTGAGAATTTTTGCATCTAGGTTTATCATGGATATTGGCCTGTATTTCTCCATTTTAGTGGGGTCTTTGTCTGGTTTTGGAATCAAGGTAATAATGCTGGCTTCGTAGAATGAGTTTAGAAGTTTTCCTTCCATTTCTATTCTTTGGGACAGTTTGAGAAGTATAGGCATTAACTCTTCTTTAAATGCCTGGTGGAATCCCCCCCTGGGAAGCCATCTGGCCCAAGAGTCTTGTTTTTTGGGAGATTTTTGGTTATTGATTTAATTTCTATACTGGTTATGGGTCTGTTCAAATTTTGTTTTTCTTCCTGTTTGAGTTTTGGGAGTTAGGGAGTTTCTAGGAATTTGTCCATTTCTTCCAGATTTCCCAGTTTTTTGACATATACTTTTCATAGTATTCTCTAAGTGTTTGCATTTCTCTGGTATTAGTTGTGATCTCTCTTCTTTCATTTGTAATTTTATCTATTTGGGTCCTTTCGCTCTCTCTCTTTTTTTTTTTTTTTTTTTTTTATAAGTCTGGCTGGGGGTTTATAGATTTTTTTAATTCTTTCAAAGAACCAGGTCTAGATTCTATGGTCTGTTCTAGCGTTTTGTTGTTGTTGTTTCTTTATCATTTAATTCTGTATTCTTTATTATTTCCCCACTTCTGCTGGCTTTAGTCTTTATTTGCTGCTCCTTTTCTAGATCCTTTAGCTTTAAGGTTAGGTTGCTTATTTGGGATGTATCTTGCTTCTTGAGATAGGCCCGAATTGCAATGTACTTTCCTCTTAGGACTGCCTTTGCTGCATCCCAAAGGTTTTGGACTGTCGTGTTTTCATTTCCTTTCCTTCATGTATTTTTTAATTTCTTCTTTAATTTTCCTGCATAGCCCATTCATTCTTTAGTAGATAGCGCTTTAACCTCCATGTATTTGAGGATTTCCAAAATTTTTCCTGTGGTTGACTTCAAGTTTCATAGCATTGTGGTCTGAAAATATGCATATTGTGATCTGAATCTTTTTGTACTTGTTGATGGCTGATTTGTGACCCAGTATGTGATCAGTTGTGGAGAATGTTCCATGTGCACTCAAGATGATGTGTATTCTGCTTTAAGATGAAATGTTCTGAATATATGTTAAGTCCATCTGGTCTACTGTGTCATTTAAAGCCATTGTTCCCTTGTTGTTCTTCTGCTCAGATGACCTTTCCATCGCTATAAGTGGGGTATTGAAGTGTCCTACTATTATGGTATTGTTATCAATGAATTTCTTTATGTTTGGGATTAATTGATATATATATTTGGGTGCTTCCCAGTTGGGTCATAAATGCTTACAATTTTTAGTTCTTCCCTTTGAATAGACCCCTTAATTATGATATAATGCCCTTCTTCATCTCTTATTTCAGTGTTTGTTTTAAAATCTAGTTTGTCTGGGGGCGCCTGGGTGGCTCAGTAGCTTAAGCGTCCAACTTTGGCTCAGGTCATAATCTCATGGTTTGTGGGTTCAAGCCCCATATCGGTCTCTGTGCTGACAGCTCAGAGCCTGCCTGTAGCCTGCTTTGGATTCTGTGTTTGCCTCTCTCTCTGCCCCTCGCCCACTCACAGTCTGTCTCTCAAAAATGAATAAATGTTAAAAAAATTAAAAATAAAATAAAATCTAGTTTGTCTGATGTAAGTATTGCCACCCCAGCTTTCTTTTGGTTTCCATTAGCATGATAGATGGTCTTCATCCCTTCATTTTCCATCTGTAGGTATATTTTGGTCTAAAATGAGTCTCTTGTAGGCAATATATAGATGGGTCTTTTTTTTTTTTTAATCCTTTCTGATACCCAGTGTCTTTTGATTGGAGCATTTAGTCCATTTACCTTCAGAGTGATTATTAAAAGATAGAAGTTTAGTGCCATTGTATTTTGTTACCTGTAGAGTTGGTGTCTCTGGTGGTGCTGCTCTCTGGTCCTTTCTCCCTTTTGTTACTTCTGGTTTTGTTTTTTTGTTTTTGCTTTTGTTTTTTCCTCTACTTAAGAGTCCCACTTAAAATTTCTTGCAGCGCTGGCTTAGTGGTCAGAAACTCTTTTAGTTTTTGTGTATGTGTGGCGGGGGGGGGGAACTCTTTACGTCTCCTTCTGTTTTGAATGACAACATTGCTGGATAGAGTATTCTTTGCTGCATATTTTTCCCATTCAGCACTTTGGATATATGTTGCCACTCCTTTTTGGCCTGCCAAGTTTCTGTGGACAGACCTGCTGGGAACCTGATTGTTTTCCCTTATGGGTTAACAATGGGTTCTTGTAATGGGGAACTTTTGGGTTCCCTTTGCTGCTTTCATGATTCTTTTTGCATTTTGTGAATTTAACTATGATATATCTTCGTTATGGCCAATTTTTGTATAATTTAATGGGAGTTCTCTGTGCTTCTGGGATTTTGATGTCTGTCTTTCCCCATTTTCAGCTATAATTTGCTCACATAAACATTCTTCCCTTTTTTCTCTTTCTTCATACTTTGGGGCTTTAATGATATGAATATTAATACATTTTAATAATTGCCGAGTTCCCTAAGTCTGTCTTCATGATTCCTGACCTTTGTTTCTCTCTTCTCTTCAGCTTCATTACTTTCCATCATTTTATCTTCTCTGTCGCTAATTTGCTCCTCTGCCTTGTGCATTCTTATTTTTATGGACTCCATTTGGGTTTACATCTCATTTATAGCATTGTTAATTCTGCTCTGACTAGATTTTAGTTCTTTTATCTGTGCAGAAAGGGATTTCCTGGTGTCTTCTATGCTTTTTTTCATGCCCAGCTAGTATCCTTATAATTGTTGTTTTAAATTCTAGTTCAGATGTCTTATTTATGAAATCCCTCATCACCATTTCTTCCTGTTCTTTCTTTTGAGGCAAATTCCTCTGTCTTGTCATTTTAGAAGAAGAAAAAACAAGAATAATAGTATTAATAATAGAATGAAATAAAAATTAAAATGTTGAAAAAAATCAAATAAAGGAAGCTAGATCCTAGGTGTGTTTTTGTCTGCTTGTTAATTAAGAGAAGCTTGATAGAAAATAGAAAAATTTAACAATTACGATATAAAAATAAAAAGCAATAAAATAATATAAAAACAAAATTAAGTAAAAAATCTTGCTCTTTCTGAATCCAAGAAACAAAAGAAAAACAACAAAAACAAAAACAGAGGCAACAACCACAAAAAAAAAAGAACAAAGGAAAAGATCCAAATGAAGCTAGATCCAGTTTCTCCTAGAGCTGAAACTTTGCAGCAGTCTATTATCGGTAGACTAAGCACATGGAAGGGATTTGTGCTGATATCTGGGAGAGGAGAGATTCTCTGGGAGAATCTGCTGCTCTGATTCTCAGACCAGCTTGCCCTAGTGGAGGTGTGTTTTGAAGACACAGGGGGCAGGGCTTGGTGGAATGGTTCCATTCTCCACTTGATGGTGCTGTTTAGCTCCCTGGGGTTGATCAGTGTCGGTGGGCCAATGGTGAAAATGGTTTCAACCCACTGTGTAGTCTCCAGAGTGGGAAGTTCTTGCTGTCACAGGCACGTGACCAATTACTCCCCTGTGTCCCTTACTTCCATCAGCTCCCTGCCTCTCCCTCTCTGTGAGCTATCTGCCTACCATGTGGCGCCTCTCTCCAGAGTTTTATATCAGGCACAGCTGTGTTTCAAAACCCCACACTTCAGAGACCCCCCGAGGTAGTAATGCACACTGATCTTCTGGGGGGAGCATCTTGCCCTGGCCAGGGCCAGATTGTTCTCAAGAAAGGGTTGCGCCACCACGCAGTGGCAGCAGCTCAGAGTTTATGGGAAATCACAACACACAATTGGTGCCAGTGTTTGTTGCCTTCAGCTGGCATCTCTCTATTCCTATAGAGTTGAGTGTGGTGGCTTGATGGTGCCCACCAGGTCTTTTGCCCATGGAAAGGCTGGGTCACCTGTACCAACTGCACTCCGAATAGGTGAATCACTTCTTCCTGGCGACCCTGGGAATCCTTAGACCACGCTGTTCGCCCCAGGGGCTCTGCCCTCATTCCTTGATGGAGCACCACCAGGGGCTGACCTATGAAACTTCAGACTCTGCTCTCCGCTGTGTATAAAATGCTGGCAGGACTGAAACTCTCTCCTTTTTCCCCTATCCATAGTTTTGGGGAACAGTTTTCTTGTGCAGTCCCGTGTGTTTTCACTCTTTCTAGCTGCTTTCAGGGGGTGTGCTTTCTTGCACCAACCCAACGTGCTGCTCTCTCTCCCCCTCTGTCTTTCTCTTCTTTATGACAGCGGCTCCCTCCCTTCTGTGGCACCTTGGCTCTTCTGTCCCCCAGTTTACCTGTCCACATCATGTACCTGCCATGTGCTCTCCCTCAAATTATGCAGATTGGTCTGTTAATCCTCAGATTGAATTCCTAGGTGTTCAAAATGGTTTGATGTTGATCTAGCTGTGTTCAAGGTACCAGACAAACCCAGGGACCCTTACTACTCCATTTTAACTGCTCCCTCAAATGTTTTATAGGTATCTGACAGTTACAGAAAGAGACACAATGTTGGGTATTTTATCATATGTTTAGTTAACACATCAATTATGCTTTATACCATGATTCAAGAAAATCTGGGCCTTTATCTTCAGTAAGAGGTTTTTTTTTTAATGTTAATCCATTCTAATCACCTATAATATTTGTAAAATTTATATCTACTTTTTTTTTCCCCAATGCAACACAGAACATAGCTTATGAACTTTCTGAACTGAACCCACAGGTTGTGTAAAATCTAGAGTAGAGACAGAAAGGTGCAGAATATGTGCATATGTTCATGTTTTAGGGAATGACATAATAGAACAGAAATTATTCCCCTTAATTCTTGTGAGGTAATGTAGAAAATATCATGCCTAAAAAGGAGTTTAATTTCCTTAAACTTTTATCAAGCCTGTATCTGGGGTAATTTGCATGCTGAAATACCACACAGTGTCTTTATGTTTACCTGTCTTATTCTTTTCTTTCTCTGAATAGAGCTGTCTTATCCTAATTCCAAGATTTACTACCATGAAAAACATTGTGAAGAAGAAAAATAAATCTCATTATAACATGCATTGCACACGGGTGCAGTGACACCTGACAAGTTCTGTTATAGCCAGTGATTAATACCTCTTCCAATATAGTTTTGCTTTATAACATTTTGGAGCATCCTTGTTGGGGAACATTGCCTATTATGTAGGAAAAGAACATTTTCTTCTGATTGCAATGCAATTACTAAAAAGCAGTCTGTGATCAGAGGTAAAACCTCCAAAATTCTTTAATTACTCCTGCTTTTTCTATATTATGTGGCCGATATGTATTGTATTTATATGGTGTGTTTGAGAGAAGGCTGTTAAGTCTTTTGAAAATCTAATGGTAAACTGTAAATATAGAATCAAAGATTTCACAATAATTACACAGCATGGGGAAGCCCAGGAACTTTGAAATAGACTGTAGAGTCAGAGCCCCAAGAGTCTTGTGACTTTGGGTAAGCCTCAGTTTTCTCACCTAAAAACAGAAAAGCATTTGGTGATGTGAAGAGTAATTGAAATATCATGTAAAGCACTTAGTGCCAGTCATGTTATAAGTGCTCAGTAATTGTTAATTATCTTTATATAATACTGCTATTAACTGAGATGAGCCAGTTAAAAATTCTCCTGGTATGGTAATCTTTATCACATGCAAACAGAATTCTGGCATAATAAATTTTCTTCTTTGTTTATAAGAGTGTGGTTCTCATATAAACAAATTAGAAGTTTCTTTTATGAGGGAGATAAAATAAAGAACTAGAAAAGCCACCTCAAAGCAGAGGCAGACAAATTTTTACAGTGAAATTTTGGCAAGTATTAGTAGGGATTAAATAATAATAAGTCTTAGAGCTACATTCCAGTGGCATTTATGAGGAATAAAGCATATACTTTGGGATAAGGTTATTATAGCAGAGCCAAGACTGTATATAAATATGGGTTCAGCCTGCATTCAGCTACAATAAACAGAAGTCTCAATTTTGGAAGTATCTTAATCAGCTTATTTTTCCCATATAGCAGGTCTGGAAGTACACAACTATTGGTGTTGACTTATTTCGACAAGATCAGGGCCTGGATTTATGAGATCATTTTTGTGTTTCTCTCATCTTCTTTGTGTTTAGTAGAAGATGGCTGCTACAGCTCCAGACTGCATGTCTAATTTTATAGCAGGGAAAAGGGAAAAAAAAGAAGGGAGTGCCAGCTGTATCCTTCTCTTTCATCAGGAAAGAGAAGAACCTTCTAAGAGGTCCTAGAAGACTTGTACTTATGCCTCATTGGTCAGAACTATGTCATATGTCTGCCCCTGGTCCTAAGGCAGCCTGGAAAAGCAAGTAGCTCTTCTGGGGCTGGATGCATTGCTGCCCTGAATATAATCAGAATTCTGATGGTAGGGAAGAAGAGTATGGGAAATAGACACGGACTGGGTACCATCTTATGGGTAGTGCCGTACCGGGTATCAAACAGGTGCTTCTCCAGTCTTTTTCTTGTCATGCAAATTATTCTGTATCCCTTTGATTCACAGTAAAAGCCAAAGCACAAGTCTCAGGAAGTTCAAGCTAATAACTTGTAGTCAAAAGGTCTTCAGACAGTTAGATGGAGAATCAGCCATTGTTGTTGGCATATTCATTAACAGCAGTAACATATTAATTCTTCTGGTTCATGAACACAGGATTTCTTTGCATTTGTTTGTCTTCGGTTTCTTTCATTTCAGAGTTATATAGTCTCATAGTCTTACAGTCCACCTCCTTGGCAAAATTTATTCCTAAGTATTTTATTGTATTTGGTGCTATTGTGATAGAATTGTTTTCTTTGCTTCTTTTTAAGCTGTTTTGTTAGTATATATAAGCACAGTTGATTTCTGTATGTTGGTTTTATATCCTGCAACTTTACCGAATTTGTTGATTACTTCCCTCAATTTTTTGGCTGTGTTTTTAGGATTTTCTGTATATAAGATGATGTCATCTGGAAATGTAGACAGTTTTACTTTCTCCTTTCTTATTTGGATGCCTTTTAATTCTTTATCTTGCCCTAACTGCCCTAGCTAGGACTTCCAGTACTATCTTGATTAAAAGTGGTTAGAGTGTGCACCCTTGTCTTGGTCCTGATCTTAGAGGAAAAGCTTTCAACCTTTCATCTTTAAGTGTGATGTTAGCTATAGCCTTGTTGTATACACCTTTATTATGTTAAGGTGTGTTCCTTCTATTTCCAATTTGTTCAGAGTTTAATCATGAAATCAAGGAAGGGTCAATTGTATTTTTTGAAATCTGTTGAGGGGATCATATGATTTTTTATCTTTTGTTCTGTTAATGTGGTGTATCGCATTTATTGATGAATCATCCTTGCATCCCAGGAATAAAGTTCACCTGATCCTGGTATAGTGTCCTTTTAATGTGTTTTTGAATTCAGTTTGCTAATATTTTACTGAAAATTTTGCATCCATGTTCATCAGGGATATTGATGTGTAGTTTTCTTACAGTGTTCCTTATCTGGCTTTGGCAGTGTTGGTCTTGTACAATGCATTTGGAGTATTCCCTCCTCTTTAATTTTAGAAGATTTTGAAAAAAAAAAAAGAATGGCTAATTTTGCTGGAAGTGTTTGGTAGAATTCATCATCTCATTTGAGGAATTCTTTTTGGGAAGGCTTTTGATTTCACATTGAATCTCCTTGCCCCTGTATTGCTCTGTTCATATTTTCCATTTCTTTCTGATTTGGCCTTACCTGTATGTTTCTAGGAATTTACCCATTGCTTCTAGGTTATCCATTCTGTTGGCATATAACTGTTCATAGAAGTCTCCCATGATTCTTTACATTCTTTGGTATCACTTGTAATGTCTCATCTTTCATTCCTGTTTTTATTTTATTTTTTTTTAAGTTTACTTATTTTGAGAGAGAGAGAGAGAGAGAAGGAGCACACACGTGTGTGAGAGAGGGGCAGAGAGAGAGAGAGAATCCCAAGCAGGCTCTGCACTCTCGGCACAGATGCCAATGCATGGCTTGAACCCAGGAACTGTGAGATCATGACCTGAGACAAAATCAAGAGTTGGATGCTTAACCGACTGAACCACCCAGGTGCCCCTCATTTTGTTTTTATTTATTTGAGTCTTCCTTTTTTTTCAGACTGGCTAAAGGTTTGTCGATTTTTTCTTCTTTCTGCAATACCAAGTCTTAGTTTTGTTAATTTTTTTCTACTTTTCCTCTAGTCTCCATTTCGTGTACTTTTGCTTTGATATTTATTATTTTTCTCCTTCTGCTAATGTTGGGCTTGGTTTATTCTTTTTCTGATTCTTGAGATGTAGAGTTAGGTTATTTATTTAAGATCTTAATTTTTCCTGGGATGCCTGGGTGGCTCAGTCGGTAAAGTACTTGACTCTTGATTTAGGCTCAGGTCATGGCTCTCACAGTTGGTGAGTTCAAACACCCCAGTGGGCTCCACACTGACATCGCGGAGTCTGCTTGGATCCTCTCTCTCTCTTCCCCTCCCCTGCTCATGCTCTTTCTCAAAATAAATAGACTTTCTAAAAAATCATTTTTTTCTTAATATAGAAATTATCTATGTAAATATTATCCATATAAACCTCCCTTTTAGAATTGCTTTTGCAGCATCCCATAATTTAAGTATGTGTGTTTCCATTTTCATTTGTTTCAGGATACTTTTTTAATGTCCTTTCGATTTCTTCTTCGACCTTTTGATTATTGAGGGGTGTGTTGTTTAATTTTCACATATATGTAGATTTTCCAGTTTATTCCTATTGATTTCCACTTTTATAACTTTGCCAGTAAAGATAATTGGTATGATTTCAGTCATCTAGATTTGGTAACACTTGTTTGTGATTGTATGAAGATATGATCTATCCTTGAAGAATGATATGTGTGCACTTGAGAAGAATGTGTATTTGGTTATTGTCTAATGGAATGTCTTCTATATGTCTGTTAGGTCCATTTGGTTTAACATATTGTTTAAATCCAATGTTTACTTGTTGATTTTCTGTTGGGATGGTCTATTCATTCTTAAAAAGTGTATATTAAAGTCCAGTTTTATTCTTGTATTGTTTACTTCTCCCTGCGGATCTGATTATATTTGCTTAATGTATTAGGTGCTCTCATGTTGAGTGTGTATATATTTTCAATTATTATGTCTCCTTGAAGAATTGGTCCCTTTATCTTTATACAGTGACCTTTGTTTCATGTTACTGTTTTTTACTTAGTCTGTTCTTTCTTATTTTTTTCTGATATAGCCACCCTTGTCCTTTGGTTTTCACTTGCACGGAATATCTTTTTCCATCCCTTCACTTTGAGCCTATGTGTGTCCTTAATGCTGAAGTGAGTCTCTTTCAGGTTTGGTCTTCTTGTTTGGGTTTTTTTTTTTTACCCATCAAGATACTCTTTGCCTTTTGGTTTAAAAAGTTCAGTCCACTTACATGTACAGTAATTATTGACACATAAGGACTTACCGGCACCATCTTTTTAATAGCTTTCTGCCTGTTTTGTAGTTGCCTTTTTCCTTTTTGCCTCTCTTGCTGCATTCCTTTGTCGGTTTGTGATTTGTCACTGTTGTATGCTCTGATTCCTACGTCTTTAACTTTTGCGAATCCACTATAATTTTTTGTTTTGTGGTTACTATGAGACTTACCTAAAACATCTTATAGATCTAAGTCTCTTTTACACTAATAACAGCTTAACCTCAATCTCACATGAAATCACCACCCTTTTACTCTCCTCCTTTTATGCTTTTTAGTGATGATTTGTCTCTTTTTATATTGTATATTCATTAGCAAATTATAATAGTAATAGTTACTTTTGCTACTCTTGTTCTGACCTTTATAGTAAAATGGGTAACACACTATCGTATTATAGTATTAGAGTTTTCTGAATTTGACTGCATGTCTGCCTTTATCAGTGTGTTTTATATTTTCGTATTTTTTTTTATTTTTCGTTTTTAAATATTTAATTCTGAGAGAGAGCAAGTGGGGGAGGAGCAGAGAGAGAGGGAGACAGAGAATCCAAAGCAGGCTCCGTGAGGTCAGTGCAGAGTCTAACGTGGTGCCCGAATCACAAACTGTGAGATCATGACCTGAGCCAAAATCAAGAATTGGACACTTAACTGACTGAGCCACCCAGGCAGCCCTATATTTTCATGTTACTAGTTAGCTTCCCTTCATTCCAGCTGGAAGAACTCCTTTCAGCCCTTCTCATTAGGCAGGTCTAGTGGTGATGAATTCCCTCAGCTTTTGTTTGTTTGGGAAAGTCTTTATTTTCCTTCATTCTTGAAGGATAATTTTGCCAGAAAGGTTTTTTTGTTGTTTTTTGGGTTTTTTTGTTTGTTTGTTTGTTTGTTTGGTTTTGGTTTGCAGTTATTTTTTCTTTTGGCACTTTGAATATATCATCCTAGTCTTAGTCTGTACGATTTCTGCTGAGAAATTCACTGATACCCCCATTGAAGTTCCTTTGTAGGTTATGTATAATCTCTACTCTTGCTACCTTTAGGTTTCTCTCTTTTTTTGTTGTTGTGTTAGAAGGTGGGAGAGGGACAATAAAGTATCCTCCAAATGGAGAAGGCACTTTGAGACTGAGAAACAAAGAAGGCAACTTGTTTTGGTTTACACAGTGTTTTATTCAGGGGAACTTACTGATGGGGGGATCAGGCAGTAGATGATCCAGTTGCTTTGTAGTTATTCTGTGCAAAGTCAAGACATTAATCCACAGATTTTATAGAATGAGAGGACACAGAGGAGGGCATTGTAGTGAGATCGAAGGGTTTACATGCATCTCAAAGGGGTTTGCATGTATCTAATTTGCAGATAATCTTTAATTAGATACTATGGCACCCCCTGTGCCACCAGGAAGGGGCAAGACTATGTTCTCTAACAGATACATGGGAGACCAAAGCAAGCCTCTTCTCATCCTGGCCTTGGTGGTCTTTTCTAAGACCATATTAATCTTCAAGGGGTCTAGATATGTAGCCCCCAAGAGAGGTCATCAAGTGAACATGAACAAGATGGAGGGCCAAAGATGGAGTCAGTGTTGTCAGCACTCTACAGTTTGATTTTTGATGTTTCTATCATGATGTGTCTTAGACAAGGACATTTTGAATGAAAATAATGGGGTGATCTATTTATTATGTCTAAATCTTTTCCCAGAATCTGGAAGTTATCTGCATTATTTCTTGAAGCTTTCTGTTCCCTCATCTCTTCTCTTTGTGGAACTGATTCAGAAATTTGTTTTTGTTTTGTTTTGTTTTATAAGTGTCCTATAGATCACATAGGCTTTCTTCACTCTCTAATTTGTTTTTCTTTTTTGTCTTCAGACTGGGTGTTTCAAAGTGCCTGTCCTCTAACTCATTCTGTCTTCTGTTTGGTCTACTCTGCTTTTGATTCTCTCTGTTGTGATTCTATTCCATTAAATTCTTCAACTCCAGAGTTTATCATTGATTCTTTTCTATGATTTCTATCTCTTTGTTAAATTTCTCATTTTGGTCATGTGTTCTTTTCCTGATTTCCTTAAATTTTCTTTCTGTATTTTCTTGTACTCATTGAGTTTCCTTAAAACAGCTTTTTTGAATTCTTTATTGGGTAAATCATACATTTTCATGTCTTTGTTTCGGTTTGGTTTTTGGAAGATGATTGTGATCTTTTGGGTATGTCCTCTTTCCTTGATTTTTGATGAACCTTATGGAGTCTGGAACACATACATCAGCAGGAACTATATCCCTTTTATGCCCTCTGAGAATCTTCTATACTACAGCCCTGATTTGCCTCTTCTCCCCATTCATGGAGCTCTCCATGATGCTCTGGATGCCGTGAGCTCATGGAGCTCATCCAGTGATGCTCTGGATGCCGTGAGAGAAAAATGAGTGTCTTCAGCAAAGTCCTGCACAAATTTGAAAACTGGGCATTCATTCATGCCCAGGTTCTCCCTTTTCCCTGGGGGAGAAAATACAGGCCATCTATTTAGCCCTGTGCTATACCACCCTTGGGAAGCGGTGATGTTGATAAAGACAAGGTCTTACCCAATCTAGTGCCTACAAACTCGTTTTTTTTTTCCTCTAGTGGATGTTGGAACTTTTCCTCTGGAAATCAGGACTTCCCCCAAAGGCTTTATGATCTGAAAGTGATTGCTTAACTCACTGTTCTGCATGCACTCCCAGATCACATCTGAGAGGGGCGGGAACCAATTCACAGTCTCTTGTAGGTTCTACAGCAAGTACTGATATCTGGTAGACCGGTGAGCTAAACCCACCGTGGGTCCCGTGGTGCAAGGCGCTGGGTTCCACAACTCACACAGAAGCACTTATGTTTGTGGATTTATTTTTATTATTGCAGGACAAAAATAAGGTGTGCCTAATGCTGCAGTGATGCCGATCTCACCCTCATGTAGATTTTTACTATTTATCAATTAATTTTTTCCTCAATGTACATAAGAGGTTTCTGGATTAGAGATTTATTATTTTTCAGACAGACTATAGCCAGTGAGTGGTTCCACGTGTCTCAGGTCTTGCCTATGGAACAACACAATGAAGCCAGGTCAGATGTCTTCCACACACAGAGTCTATGTGTTGTAGGCAAATATTAAAAAAAGAAATAATTTTTCTCTGCTTTTACAAATGGAATAGAGGAAACTTCTTCCCTTCTTCTGAGAGAGTTTCATTGCAAATATATAAGTCTTTGGGGCGGGTGTAAATAAATCTCTCAATGAAAAGCCCATTGGTCTTCAGTTTTACTACTCAGAAATACATACAGCCCCCGGAAATGTAAACACATACCTCCGGGATTAAGTAAACCTCTCTGGAGTCCTCACAATGTATTCAATTGTAACTTAATTCCTAAAGTTTACTTTTAGTTCAGAACCCCAAATTTCAGTAAAATTTGCCCTGAAAGCTCTAACTGTGCAATAACACAAAAACATTTTCTCTATAGTCCCAGAGAGGGACATTTCACTAGGATAACAAGTCACTCTGTCAGGAGGACATGCAGTCATAAATTTGTCTATGTCTAACAACAGAACTACAAAAATACATGAAAGCAATAAATAATTAAAGGAATAAATAGAAAACCCCATGACCATAATCATGTATCTTAATATACCTCAGCAATTTATGTAGCAGTAGATTTTTCAAAAATCATCAGAGACATAAAAATCTGAACACTATCAGCTACCTATTTAAGAATATTGCTGGGGCTCCCGGGTGGCTTAGCCCATTGGGCATCAGACTTCGGCTCCAGTCATGATCTCTCAGTCATGATCTCTCAGTCCGTGGGTTCAGGCCCCATGTTGGGCTCTGTGTGAACAGCTCGGAGCCTGCAGCCTGCTTCAGATTCTGTGTCTCCCTCTCTCTCTCTCTCTCGTCCCCCACTCGTGCTCACTCTCTCAAAAATAAATGTTAAAAAAAATTGAAAAAAAAGAAGAATATTGCTGTTTCTCTTGAGAAAGACTACCAGCAGTGAAAAAGGATACTTGTTTCTGTAGCTCCTAGCAGCATGGGGACTTCATATTTTTCAATGTTATTATTTGTTAATCTGATAAGGCAAACCATGGTACTTGTATTTATTTTCTTTTCGATAATTTCTAAGTGATTGAATATTTTTGATTTTTCCTTTTTAAAAAGTACATCAATAATTTTATATCTATTTCTGTATTATTGTAGTCTTTTTTTATTATATTGTTTTCTATTACAGTTATTTCCCCCTGGTCATTAATTTTTGAATCATCTTTTTCTTATATTCTTTAACTTGTAGAAGTTAACATTTAGTTGAATCCATCTTTTTTTGTTTAGTCTAATCCATCTTTTTAAAAATTTTTATTTTAGAGAGACAGCGCAAGCAGGGGAGACGGGGGGAGAGAGAGAGAGAAAGAATCTTAAATAGGCTCCGTGTTCAGTATGGACTGGATGCGGGACTTAATCCCACGACTCCGGGATCATGACCTGAGCCAAAATCAAGAGTTGGATGCTCAACCGACTGAGTCCCCCAGGTGCCCCAAATCCGTCTTTTTTTAAGAAATAGTTTTTCCTTTGGTTTCTACAACTTATTTTTTATAATTTTACCAATGACTTATAGTCCATATAGGGCATTATCTCTATAACCAATGAAGCATTGAAATGGGCCAAGTAATATGATTACTGTCTCATGTTCTGACAAGTTAGACTACTAAAGTATTTATTACAATGTTACCCTACTCTTATGCAATTTAAATTTATGTCTTCTTTTTGGTTCTCAGATCATTCATAATTTCACAAGGCGAATCCAGACCAAAATCAAAGATCTTCTACAGCAAATGGAAGAGGGGCTCAAGACAGCTGATCCACATGATTGCTCTGCTTATACTGGTTGGACAGGTGAGAATATAGGGTATAGTTAATTGATGTTCTGTTTGGGGATTACAATTGTAACATTTGAATTTAAAATTTGCTTCTTTTAAAGTGGTAAAGTTTTATACCCTTTAAACAAAATCTTGAACTTCTTCAGTGATGAGATACTTTGGAATTTTATTTCTAAAGAAATCTTTTCTGCCTGAAATTTGAACTTTGGTATGTAGTATGTCATATTTTTATAGCATTATTTATTTGACCCAATATATGGGTATCTATGAAAATGTATAATAAGAGATAACTTGCTGTAGGTTCAGTTTTTTATTTGCCTTTACACTTTGATCTTTGTGACAAGTTGTGGTATATGATTTCTCCATTGTACCTAAACTATTTAACCTATTGCTTGTACCCATTTGACTCATTTAGACACATAAAGATTTTGCTTTTGAATTTAGTGATAATAATTGAATAAGCAACCGGTAATACACTTTACATCCAAAAACTTAATTTCAAAATTAGCTTGCCTTAACTAATCTTTATATTCTTATTATTTTACCGTGTAGCCAGAACATTATGATAACTATTTAGGGAGTATAAGGAAATAAAGACCTTCTTCTGAGGGATTAGACTACAGTATGATTAGTGCCAATAATAATTTTCATACTGATTTATAGCCTTTGCTAAACTTTTATAGTTTAGTCAATGAACAGCATAGACATAAGTATACATGTTAGAATACTGAGAACCGATACGATACCTGCTTTTGCAATACACAATCGAATAGGCCCTAATTTTTTTTATTTGTGTTTATTTTTATATTTATTTCTGTGGTGCTTTATTTATATTTGCCTATTATGAATACAACATTTACATAAATGACATTACAATTAAATTTTTCAAACTTTTAAACCCAGGAAGACATGGAGTTAGTTCAACTTATACAGCCAAAGAAATTTATCTTAATATAAATTTAGATAATTTTGGCTAACTTGAAGTAAATTCAAAGAAGGATATTTTGAAAGGAAAAACAACATAGTTACTCTTAGCACAGATTTTCCCTAAAACACCTTTTTCTTTTTTCTTTTCTTTTATTTCAAAGTTTTATTTAAATTTTACTTAGTTAACATATAGTGTAATAATGGTTTCAGAAGTATAATTTAGTGATTCATCAATTACATATAACACCCAGTGCTTATCACAAATGCTCTCCTTAATGCTCATCACCCATTTACCCTACCTACCCCCCCACCCCCCCCGCCCATCAACCCTCAGTTTGTTCTCTATAGTTAAGAGTCTCTTACGGTTTCCTTTACTCTCTCTTTTTTTTCCCCTTTCCCCTATGTTCATCTGTATTATTTCTTAAATCCCACATATGAAGGAAATCATACAGTATTTAATCTTTCTCTGACTGACTTATTTTGCTTAGCATAATACATGCTAGCTCCATCCATCTCATTGCAAATGGCAAGATTTCATTCTTTTTAGGCTAATGTCCCATTGTGTGTGTATATATGTGTGTGTGTGTGTGTGTGTGTGTGTGTGTGTGTGTGTGTGTATCACATCTTTTTTGTTTTAAACATATGTTTTGAAGTAGTTTTTGTTGTTTAGTTCAAAATTTTAGTTAAATTCTAGTTAGTTAACATATAGTATAATATTGGTTTTAAGAGTAGAATTTAGTGGTTCATCACTTACATATAACACCCAGTGCTCATCCCAACATGAGATGCCTTCCTTAATACCCATCACCCATTTAACCCATTTCCCCACCCACCTCCCCTCCAGCAAACCCTCAGTTTGTTCTTTATAGTTAAGAGTCCCTTATGGTTTGTTTCCCTCTCCCTTTTTATTTTCTCTTTTCCCTATGTTCATCTGTTTTGTTTCTTAAATTCCACATATAAGTAATAAGTCTTTTACTTAAAATATTTCCTCTTGTTGAAATAGGAGTTTTAATTTTATTAGGTCCTAAATGCTAATTTTAACATCCAATTTTAGGTCCTAATTTTATTAGGTCCTAAATGCTATGCATCAGAAACACTCAGAGGGCTTTATAATAAACAAAATATTATGAGCCTTCATCCCAAAATGACAAAATGAGGATCTTAAGTGGAGGAGTCCAAGAATCAATATTTCTTAAAAATCCTCATTTATTGTCATCTTTTAGAATCACTGATAGAGCTATGATAGAGGTATTTGGTGTGAATGATTAAAAGTAATATTTAGGACTCTGGGATTCAGGTAGCACTATGGAATGTATTTACACCCATGCTTCTCCTATCTTGTCTCCTAAAACTGTATAATCAAGAACAATGAATGAAGTACCCACAATTTAATTTTTAGGCAAAATTGTGAGATAGAGAATGCACCAAATAATAATGGATGAAAAATAAATCGAACCCAAAATGACTGTGGAAAACCACAATGGTGTCCAGGTGAAGAAAGCCAAAGGACCCATGGGTGGCAAGTTGTATTCTGCAATTTCCCCGTCTCCCAAATCAAGAAATAATTATTCTCAGAAGGATGAGACACCCAGAGAGGGAGTTTTTGCAGGCATATCTGAGTATGAAGTGAGCAAGGAAGAGAGGCCAAAATAAAAAAAGGTATGTAGGGAACAGAGGTTATAGAATTTAAAATAATTTTTAATGTTTATTTATTTGTAAGAGAGAGACAGATTGTGGGGGGGGGGGGTGCAGAGAGAGAAGGAGACACAGAATCTAAAGCAGGCTCCAGGCCCTGAGCTATTAGCACAGAGCCCGACGCAGGGCTCAAACCCATGAACCACAAGATCGTGACCTGAGCTGAAGTTGGACGCTTAACCAACTGAGTCACCCAGGTGTCCTGAGGTTACAGAATTTTTTAAAAACCATTCCAAAAAGAGGGATTGTTGTATAAGGCAGGAACTGCATCCCTGGTGGCACTGCTAATTGTGTAGGTAAGGAAGGAAACATCAGTGATAGGAGCCCTTATGAAACCAGAATGGGTATGCGAATCAAAGGAAATCTGGTCACCCCAAGTCACCATATATGAATAAAGTTTGTCACTTAATAAGAAGAGGATGCCCTTGAGATGAAAGCTTTTTTAGCTGGGAAAGATATCCTCATCCTTTCCCTCTTTTAGAGAATCTTCCTGTTAATAATAGTTGATTGAGAAAAATTCATCTAATTCAAACTTAAGGAAAAAATTCAATTGTATACATAATATTAGAAAAAGCAGGAATATCACATGTTGTTAATAGAAGAAAAAACATCGGGAAGATACCATTACAATGTGGAGAAAATGTGCAGCATTTTCAACAGTGATTTTGGAACCTACTTAAGCAATTGGGTCACAAAGCAGAACCAAGGGAACTCAAAAAAGAGATGGAAAGACAATAAAATAATGTGAAGCTGAATAGTGATACTACAGAAAGCACAGCAATACCATAAAAATGGAAAAAAAACCATAAAATGAAGAGAGAGTTCTAGTTTCTGGTCTGGGATGCAATGACTTTAGAAGTTGCCACTGCACCCTAACAAGTAAAAATCTGAACAAACTGAGAGAAACAGTTGTTACAGCCGTCAGTATGGTGAGGTCATAGAACAAATGGCTACACCAAAAATAGAAGAGATAAACAGGGAGAGATAGAAAAATCACAGTTTACCAGAGAACAGATCCACAAGAAGAAACCTCCATGGGAAGCTGTGTGGGGAAAAGAAATTTAAACTTTAACTGATGAATTTCTAGAGGTCAAGTCTGAACGAATACGAGAGTACAAAAGCCTCTAGGTAGACCCAGTTATGAGGAGGCTTCCACACTTTTTTGTGAGGTCAACTCCAGGAGATCTCTCAGGTCCTCACTGTGGATACTGGAGAACAATCCCTTTGTGCTTCTGGAAAGGGGAAGGAAAAGGAACCATTCTGAAATATGCCAGAGCAATCCTTTTCATAACAAGACCAGCCCTCAGGAGAAAAGTTTTTACCAGAGCCTTACCCACTGGAGTTTTATTGAACCCAGACTTCCCTGGGGGAAGGGAAATACCCAACTCCACCCCCCTTATAACTATCCTGTCCAGCCTACAGAGAAGAAAACACTGAGAAGCTCTAGTGAAGTTCATAGTCCAGGGGCATAGACTCACAAAAAGACTAAGACCTAATCATAGAACCATAGAAAGCTCCCACTCCCCTATTCCTTACTACCACATCACTAAAGGACTAGATACTGCAGTTTCTTTTACCCAGTACATTATATCTACCTTCCATAAAAAAATGCAAGGAATGGGGCACTTGGGTGGCTCAGTGGTTAAGCATCAGACTCTTGAATTTGGCTCAGGTCGTGATCTCATGGTTTGTGAGTTAAAGCCCAACATCAGGCTCCATGCTGACAGTGTGGAACCTGCTTGGGATTCTCTCTCCCCCCCTCACTGCTCCTTCCCCACTTGTACACTCTCTCTGTCTATCAAAATAGAAGAATAAACTTAAAAAAAATTACCAGGAATACTAAAAGGCAAAAAAATAAAATAAAACATTTTGAAGTGAGTAAATAAACATCAGACCTAAAATCAGATATAGCAGGAATGTTAGCATTATCAAACCAGGAATTTTCAAATACTATGATTAATATGTTAAGGATTTTAGTGAAAAAAGTAAACATGCAAGAATAATAATGTAAGTAGAGAGATGGAAATTCTTTTTTTTAAGTTCTTATGTAAATTCCTGTTACCAGAAGTCCTAACTAATGCAATGAAACAATAAAAGGAAATAAAAAAGTATACAGATTGGGAAGGAAGAAATAAATCTGCCCCTGCAGATGGCATTATCATTCTATGTAGAAAATCAGAAATAACCCAGGGGCTCCTGGGTGGCTCAGTTGGTCAACTCTTGATTTTGGCTCATGTTATGATCCCAGGCCCAGGGTCATGAGATCAAGCCCCACATCAGGCTCTGTGCTGGGCATGGAGCCTGCTTGAGTTGCTACTCTCTCTCCCTCTCTGTCTTTCCCTCACCTGCTTTCACTCTCTTGCTCTCTCTAAAAAAGTAATAATAAAATAATAAATAAAAAATCAATAAGCACTTATTGCAAAGTTGCAGGATATGAGGTTAATATACAAAAACGAGTTCATTTCACTATATAAAAACAATGAATAAGTGGAATTTGAAATTCAAACCCAATATCATATATATTAACACCCCCCCAAATGAAATAGGTATAAATTTAACAAAGTATGTACAAAGCCTACATGAGGTAAACTACAAGTGTCCTATGAATGATATCAAAGGAGAACTAAATAAATAGAAAGATAGTCCATGTTCATGGATAGGAAGACTCAATATTGTCTTTTTTTTTTTTCACCTTGATATATAGATTCAATGCAATGGCAGTTAAAATTGGAGCAAGTTATTTTGTGGATATTGACAAGCTGATTCTAATGTTTATATGGAAAGGCAAAATATCCAGAATAGCCAACTCAGTATTAAAAGAACAAAGTTGGAGGAGTGTTACTACCTGAAAGTAGGACTTGCTATAAAGCTACAATGATCAAAACAGTGTGGGACTGGTGCAAGAACAGACAAACAGGGGTGTCTGGGTGGCTCAGTCAGTTAAGCATCTGACTCTCGATTTTGACCTCAGGGTCGTGAAATCGAGCCCCACATGTAACAAGCTCCATGCTGAGTGTGGAGCCTGCTTGGGATTTTTTTTCTCTCTCTCCCTCTGTCCCTGTACTCTGCTCATGCTCTTTCATAAAATAAACTTTTTCTTTTTTTAAGAACAATAGACAAATAGATGGGTAGAGTAGAATAGAGAGCCTAGAAATGGACTTGCTTAAATGTAGTTTAGCAAATATAGTCCACTGGTCTTTGACAAAGAGGTAAAAGTAATACAGTGGAGCAAAGATAGTCATTTTAACCAGTGATGCTGGCACAACTGGGCATGCACATGCAACAAATTACTTTAGACACCTTTCAAAAAACAGAATTCACTCAAAATGGATCATAAGCCTAGATGGAAAATGGAAAATGATAAAGCTAGATGATAACATAGATGAACACCTAGATGGCCTTTTTATATATGACACCAAAGGCATGATTCATGAAAGAAATAAATGATAAACTGGCCTTTGTTAGAATTAAAAACTGCTCTGAGAAAGATAATGTCAAGAGAATGGGAAGACAAGCCACAGACAAGGAGAAAGTATTTGCAAAAGACATTTTTGGATTTTTATGGAATATATACAAAGACCTCTTACTACTCAATAAGAAACAAACAAAGAAACAACCCTATTACAAAATGTGCAAAAAAACTGAAAGGACCTCACCAAAGAAGATAATACAAATGGGAAATAAGTATATGAAAAGATGTTTAACATGTTATTAAGTGATTGTCAAAATCCAAAACACTGACGATACCAATTCCTGGTCATAATGTGGAACAGAACTCTTATTGCTAGTATATATTTAGTTCCCCTTTCTCCACATCCTCACCAACATCTGTTGTTTCCTGAGTTAATCATAGGCATTCTGACAGGTATGAGGTGGTATCTCATTGTGGTTTTGATTTGTATTTCCCTGATGATGAATGATGTTGAGCATCTTTTCATGTGTCTGTTGGCCATCTGGATGTCTTCTTTGGAAAAATGTTTGTTCATGTCTTCTGCCCATTTCTTCACTGGGTTATTTGTTTGTTGAGTGTTGAGTTTGATAAATTCTTCATAGATTTTGGATACTAACCCTTTATCTGATATGTCTTTTGCACATATCTTCTCACATTCTGTCAGTTGCCTTTTAGTTTTGTTGATTGTTTCCTTCAGTGTGCAGAAGCTTTTTATCTTGATGAGGTCCCAATAGTTCATTTTTGCTTTTATTTTTCTTGCTTCCGGAGACATGCCAAGTAAGAAGTTGCTGCAGCTTGGTGGGAATGCAAACTGGTGCGGCCACCCTGGAAAACAGTATGGAGGTTCCTCAGAAAATTAAAAATAGAACTACCCTATTACCCCGCAATTACACTACTACATATTTACCCAAAGGATACAAAATGCTGATTTGAAGGGGCATATGCACCCCAATGTTTATAGTAGCACTATCAACAATAGCCAAATTATGGAAAGAGCCCAAGTGTCCATCGACTGATGAATGGATAAAGAAGATGTGTGTATATATATATACAATGGAATACTACTTGGTGATGAAAAAGAACGAAATCTTGCCATTTGCAACAACATGAGTGGAACTAGAAAGTATTATGCTAAGCGAAATAAGTCAGTCAGAGAAAGAACAAACTGAGGGTTGCTGGAGGGATGGTTGGTGGGGGAATGGGTAAAACAGGTGATAGGCATTAAGGAGGGCACTCTTTGGGATGAGCACTGGGTGTCATGTATAAGAGATGAATCGCCGGGTTCTACTCCTAAAGCCAAGACTACACTTTATGTTAACTAATTTGAATTTGAATTAAAAAAAAAAAAGAAAGGAAAAAAAAGAATTTTGAAATAAACAGAAGAATATGCATCAGAGACTGAATAAGCAACTCTAAGCCTAACATAAAGTTGCTATCTGGCCATTTACAAAAAAAAAAAAAAAAATAGGTCCCAACCCTATAGTGGAGAACTAGCTAAAATATTGAGGAAACACAGGCATAAGCTTATAGTAACGTTGATTACTTATAATCATAGACTTAAGATTCAAACAAGTTGCAGATAGGGAAAGAAGACATAGAAACATGATAAATGAAATGGGGAAACAATTGAAACCAAGGAAATTTTAGAAACCACGTTTCTTTTCACTGTGTATAAATTTATTTCACAATATGTGTGAAATGGATAATTCTCGTGAATATATAATCTACTAAATCTCAGCCTAGAAGAGGCAGAACATCTAAAAAGACAACTTCCAAACAAAAATTTGAGACACATTGCTTGCTTGATAAGGAATTCAAATTAATTGTTTTGAAGGTGCTCAATAAGCTGCCAGAAAACACAGAATGAAATCAGGTAAACAATACATAAAAAGTTTAACAGAGAGATAGAAACCATAAAAAAAAAAAATCAAAGAGGAATTGGGGAGCTGAAGAATACGATGAATGAAATGGAAAAATGCAGTTGAAAGCACCAACAGCAGAATGAGGCAAGTGGAACAAAAGAATCTGTGAACTTAAAGGCAGGATCATTTATACTTACCAGTCAGAGGAGAAAAAAGTAAAAAGAATGAAAAAAGAGTGAGAAAGCCTCTGTGAATTATGGGATATCATCAGGTGAAACAGTGTATGCATTAGAGCAAGGAATTAGCAGCAAGGAATGAAGCCAGAGGTATCATTCTGATTTCATAATATATTGCAACGTTATAGTAATCAAAGCAATATAATACTGGCATGAAAACAGACACAATAGCTGAATGGGACAGAATCGAGAAGACAGAAATAAACCTATGCATAAATGGCTAATAATCCTTGACAAAGGCAACAAGAAAATCATCTATTCAATAAATTGTATTGGGAAAACTGGAGAGCCACATGCAACAGAATGAAACTGGACCCCTATCTTTCACCACTCTCAAAAATTAGCTCACAATGGATTAAAGGCTTTAAATATAATGCCTGAAAACTCCTAGAAAAATATGTAGGGGAAAAGCTCCTTGACATGGATCTTAACAATGATTATTTGTATATGACACCAAAAGCATAGGCAACAAAAGAAAAAATAAACAGGTGGTACTACATCAAACAAAGGATTCTGCACAGCAAGGGAAGCAATCAACAAAAACGTAACTCACAAATAGGGAGAAAATATTTGCAAACCATGTTTATGCTAAGGTGTCAGTATCCAGAATATATAAGAAACTTATACAACTCAATAGCAAAAATTATAATGGTAATAAATAATAACAATAATAATGATGGTGATGATGATGATAATAGTAATGATTTAATTAAAATGGGCCAAGGACGTGGGTGGATAGTTTCTCAAAGAAGGCTTATACAATTGGCTGACACATACACAAAAAAGTATTCAACTTCACTAATTATCAGGAAATGCAAATCAAGACCATAATAAGATATCACCTCACACCTATTAAGATGGCTTTTATCAAAAATAGAAGAGATGACAAATGTTGCCAAGGACGTGGTGTAAGGGGAACCCTAGTACACTGTTGGTGAGAATGTAGATCAGTGCCACCATTATGAAAAACACAGGATGGAGGTTCCTCAAAAAATTAAAAATAGAACTACCAGATGATCCAGCAATTCCACTTCTGGGTATTTTCCAAAGGAAAAACTTAACTCAAAAAGATATATGTACCCCTATAGTCATTGGAGCATTATTCACAATAGCCACGAGATGGAAACAACCTTAGTACATATCGATGGTTAAATGGGTAAAGAAGTTGTGATACCTACCGATATCTAAATCTACATCTACATCTATACCTACATCTGCATGGATGTAATGGAACATTATTAAGTCATGAGAAAGAACGAAATCCTGTCATTTGTGGCAACATGGGTGGTCCTAGAGGACATTATATGAAGTGAAATAAACGAGACAGAAAGGAAAAAATTCAGTGATCTCACATATATGTAAATTCTAAAAAAAAAGGAATTGAGCTCATAGAGACAGAGTTCAGTGGTGATTACCAGGGCTGGGGTGGGGAAAATGGGAAAGGTGGTGGTCAAAGACTACAAACCTTCAGTTATAAGACATGTCCGTTCTTCAGATGTAATGTACAGCATTGTAACTATAGTTCATAATACCGTATTATATAATTGTAATTTGCTAAGAGTAGATCATAAGTGTTCTCATCACACACTTTAAATAAATGGTATGCGAGGTGGTAGATGTGCTAAGCTGGTTGGGATAATATTTTCACAATGCATAAGTATATCAAATCACTCTGTTGTACACTTACATATACACAATTTTGTCAGTTTTATCTTAGTAAAACTAGGGGAAAACAAACAACAAACAAAAAAAGACAATTTCCTTAAAAGAACAGGAAATCCCAGTGCTACTTTTTTTGTGGCACTACATCAAAACAAAAAGCTTTTGCATAGCAAAGGAAACAGTCAACAAAACTAAAAGACAGCCTATTGTATGGGAGGAGATATTTGCAAATGACATATCTGATAAAGGGTTACTATCAGAAGTATATCAAGAACTTAAACAGCTCAACACCAAATAAACAAATAATCCAATTAAAAATGGGCAGAAGACGTGAACAGACATTTCTCCAAAGAAGACATCCAGATGGTCAGATGATCAACAGACACATGAAAAAATGCTCAACATCACTAATTATCAGGGAAATGCAAATCTTAACAGCAAGGAGACATCACCTGACACCTGTCAGAATGGCTAAAATCAAAAACACAAGAAACTAGTGTTGGCAAAGATGTGGAGAAAAAGGGACCCTCTTGCACTGTTGATAGTACAAACTGATGCAGCCACTCTGGAAAATGGTATGAAGTTTCCTCAAAAAATTAAAAATAGAATTACCATATGATGCAATAATTTCACTACTTGAGTATTTATCCAAAGAAAACAAAACACTAATTTCAAAAGATAACATGCATGCCTATGTTTATTGCAGCACCATTTACAATAGCCAAATTATGAAGCAGCCCAAGTGTCCATCAGTAGATGAGTGGATAAAGAAGATGTGGTATATACATATATATATGTATATATGTATATATACACACACATATATATATGTATACACACACATATATATTTGTATATATATATGTACACATACGTACAATGGAATATTAGCCATAAAACAGAATGAGATCTTGCCATTTGCAACAACATGGATAGATCTAGAAGGTATAATGCTAAGTGAAATAAATCAGAGAAAGACAAATACCATATGATTTCATTCATATGTGCAATTTAAGAAACTAAACAAACAAAGGAAATCAAGACAAACCAAAAAAAAAAAAAAAAAAAAAAAGAAGAAGAAGAAGAAAAAGAACCAGACTCTTAACTACAGAGATAGAGATGGTTACCAGAGGGGAGGTGGTGGGGGAGGGGCGTGAAATAGGTAATGGAGATTAAGGAGTGCATTTGTGATGAGCAGTGAATAATGTATGGAATTGTTGAATCACTATATTGTACACCTGAAACTAATATAACACTGTACCTTAACTGTACTGGAATTAAAAATAAAATAATAAAAAAAGAACAGGAAGTCTCAGTGTTCCTTTTTTTTTCCTTTGCTCCTTTGAAATGTTTCAAAAGATAGGAAAATAAGGAATACTTCCTGTTATTTTATGAAGCAAGGATAATACTGGTACCAAAACTGACATAAATATTTACCAAAAAAAATAACCACAGCTCAGTCTCCCTTACTAATTATTAATTTGATAGTTATAATGCTACTTTGGCTTATAAAATAGGTTTATATATTTTAGATGTTTATACTGAAGTTTTCAAGGGCAGAAAGTTAGGATGTCTTTTAAAAAAAAAAATAGTTTGCCTGTCATTTACTTTAAAATGTTTAAACAGTGGAGTGCCTGGGTGTCTCAGTCAACTGAGTGGTCAACTCTTGATTTTGGCTCAGGTCACGATCTCAGGGTTGTGAGATTGAGCCCTGTGTCGGGCTCCGTGCTGAGCATGGAGCCTGCTTAAGATTCTCCCTCTCCTTCTCCCTCCCTCCCTCCCTCTCTCACTCTCCCTCTCTCCATCTGCCACGTTCCCCTGCTTGCTTGTTCTTGCTCATAACTAACTAACTAACTAAATAAATAAATAAAATATTTAAGCATTGAATACACATAACTATAGGTTTTTAGGGTCACAAGCTGACCACATCATCATTCTATTTTTACGGATTTCTCAGTCAATCATGAAGTACTTATTTGTAAACCTTCTATAGTGATTATGTTTGAAATTTGTAACTTTTAACTTGCTTTCTATGTTTATAATGTCAATTTTTTGAATACAAAAAAACCTTAACTCTAGGAGTTCATAAGCAATTCATATGGAAGGCTATTTTTTCTAGGCTTACAAATATGGTACTTTTATAGCTGTTCGACTTAAAAGCTTTAAAGAAATGAGTAATAAGAAAAGGTCTTTTCAAATATATGTAGAGAGAGAGATGTTAAGAATTTGAAAGGGAAGTAGGATACCCTGAAATGGAGAGTTAAAGAAAAAAGAAACTACCTATTTAGAGAAATGTAAAAAGCAAAATGCATAGTGTACCATACAGAGATGTTGAATGACCATGCTGTGTCGTGCACGTGAAACTGCTGTGACATTGTGTGCCAGCTATAGTCAAGTGAAAAAATTAAAGCAAAATAAAAAATAATAGAAATGAGAGTGGACATTAGACAAAGAACATAATATTAGAGAATCCCAGTTGAAACATGAGTAAATATTTTGTGTGTCCTTTTCAGCATCATATCATTTCCATCAATACTTTTTCTGTAATATATTTCAGTAAGTATATATTTATACAGATTCATTTCTTTTACTTAGCTGTCATAGTGACTAGGGTCCAGGAATAATAGCAGGCTTTCAGAAGCCGAACAGGTCATCCTCTATAGGTTTCCAGAAAAAGGCTCCTCTCTGGTTCACTTGAGTGCCTGGATTTGTTCCTTAATCTAAAATAGGAAGGTTGTTGGGGCACCTGGGTGGCTCAGTTGGTTGAACGTCTGACCTCAGCACAGATCATGATCTCATGGTTCGTGGGTTCAAGCCCCGCGTGGGGCTCTGTGCTGACAGCGCAGAGCCTGGAGCCTTCTTTGGATTCTGTGTTCCCTTCTCTCTCTGCCCCTCCCCCCGCTCACCTCTGTCTCTCTCAAAAATAAAAACATTAAAAAATATTTTTTTAAATAGGAAGGTTACATACGTGATAAACTCTGTCTTCTGTGTTCATTACCTTACTCTGCATCAGATAGCTAGTCTGTAAACAGTGAGTTGATCACTGGTTGGTTGGTCATTTGGATATGTTGGTCACTAAAGAAATTGAAAAATTGTGAGAAATAGGAAAATTGGAAAGAAGAGGGTATAAAATTTAGAAAGTGATAATTTAATTTAGGATGAGATAGGAGGAAACGATTATATGAGAAGTAAAAAGGATCCAAGTTAGCTTAAAATACAGAGGAGAAGGGATAAGATCTTAAAATGAATGTACAGAAAATGGGAATGCATGGGAAGTCATACATTTTACCTTGTCTAGGAGGTATTGAATCACTATCAGAGCAATTAGTAGGATAATGGATTTAAACTTGGTTTAGCCTTTTCTACCCTGAGTTTTTTTTTTTTCTGTTTTTATTTTCCTTTTTTTTTTTTTTTTAACTTGAGAGACAGAACGGTAGAGAAAGCACGAGTGGAGGAGGGGCAGGTAGAGAGAGAAAGAAAGAGAGAGAGACTCCCAAGCAGGCTCCACTCTGTCAACGTAGAGCCCAATGTGGGGCTCAATCCCACGAACCATGAGATGATGGCCTGAGCTGAAATCCTGCGTCAGACACACAACTGACTGAGCCACCTAGCACCCCATCTTTCTGTTTTTAAAAGATGTATCATGTGTAATTTGTTGGACGAGGCTCCTTCAGAAACAGGTTTTATGTAGTTTTTCGTGTAATCATAAAATAATATCCTGAAGGTGAAAAAGAAAGGTAATAATGCTTTTCTTTGGGGGTGGGGCATTATTCTAGGCATAGCCCTTTTATACCTGCAGCTGTACCGGGTCACATGTGACCAGACCTACCTGCTCCGATCCCTGGATTATGTAAAGAGAACACTTCGGAATCTCAATGGCCGCAGGGTCACTTTCCTGTGTGGAGATGCTGGACCCCTTGCAGTAGGAGCTGTGGTGTATCATAAACTCAAAAGTGATTGTGAGTCCCAGGAATGCATCACAAAGTGAGTTTTTAAAACTGGAAGTATTTTCTCTAAATTCTCAATTCAAGGTGTTGCTGTAGAAAGATATTCAAAAAGGAAATTATTTTTTAATTCATCTCTTGTTGCAAACAGGCCTTTCCAAGAAGTGAAGAGGTTATATATTAATTAGAACATAACGATAAGATCACATGTCTCCTTTCTATCCAAGCCTGTGTCTGCCTTCATTTGGGGAGCAATAAACATGTTACTTCATGTTACTTTAATCTTTTCCTAAGTAATCTTGGTTGCCTTCATTGCATGAAAATTAGTGTCTATGCCTTAGGTTCGCTATCATAACTAAGTTATTTTTAGGTTCAATTGTTTTGGAACAATTAGTGTAAAACTTTTATTGCACCTAAAATAATTGGTTTATATTCTCTTTTGAAGAGGGAGAAATCAGGGCTCACGCCCGTGGTCTGGTGGAGTGTGTGGCACATGCTAGTTGGTTGATGTTTTTTGAAAGACAGAATGACTCAAGCTAGTTCCCAAGCATTGACTACATTTTAGTACTCTTTTCTTTTAAATTTTAAATCATTCTGGATTTTAAAATTGAATATCATCCCTTACATCATTTAGACTAGATGTAAAGGTAGACTTTTTTTTTTTTATTCTGAGAGAGAGCAGGAGACGGGCAGAGAGAGAGGGGGAGAGAGAGTCCCAAGCATGGTCTGCAGGGTTAGCACAGAGCCTGATGCAGGGCTTGAACTCAGGAACTGTGATATCGTGACCTGGGCCAAAGTCGGGCGCTTAACTGACTGAGCCCCCCCCAGGCATCCCTAAAGGTAGATATTTTGAACTGAAGGGTGTTTTGTTATTAATTTGATATCTGAGAGAGAAATTAGTGTAGTGGAAAAGTTTTGGTTGTTTGGGTGGGTGGGTTTGTTTTTTTTTTTTTTTCAGTATGTTGTAAAATCGGTTTTAAATTTAAAGTAACAGGTAATTCCTAAAGTGATGGGGTTATTGACAGTTTCAGGAAGAGGTATCTCAGACACTGTCCGGGAAAACAGAATTTTTCTTGTTGGGTAGACTTCTGCAGCTCCAGAAGACGATTGTGTGCCGAGATTCGGACCTTCCCGATGAGCTGCTCTATGGACGGGCAGGTTATCTGTATGCCTTACTCTACCTGAACACGGAGATCGGCCCGGGCACCGTGTGTGAGTCAGCTATTAAAGAGGTACAGTGGGGTTGCCGGCAACAGTGGGTGCGCGCTCCTGTCTACCATCCCAGCCTGTCAGCACAGAGCAGCATTAGTGGCTGGACTCTGCTTCTGGGTAGCAGTAATTTCTTAAGGGATGTCATAAAATCACTGAATAGCTCCTCTTTTTCCTTTCTAGGTACATTTTGTAAAAATCTGTCCTCTTAGGCCACTATTAATTCACCTGTTTTTACTAGAACCAAACAACAGCATCTCTCAAAAGATAGGATGTTTATTTCTGGTCATGAGGTATCTGAACTGGTTAGGCAGTCCTGGGAATATGGCTAAGGATCCAGGTTCTTCTGTCCTGTTCTGCCATGTCCTAGGGGCAGGCCCTTATCTGCAAGACCCAAGCTACTTGAGCAGCAAAGCAGCTTGTTTTTTAAGGCCACAATCTAGAGGTTGTCTGCTTCACTCCTGCTCACACTTCACTGCCAGAACTTGTTCAGAGGACCATGTCTGTCTGTAGCTCAGAGCCCAGGTGCCCAGCGAAAACTTGGAGCACCGTTACCAAAAGTATGAGGGGAGAGAGGATATGAGGAAACGGTTTGTGTCTTTGCCATGTAGTCATTACAGGTATGATATTCTTTGGATTTAACTAAAACCCTGCATGCTGCGGGCATTTCATTAGCCGTTCATAAATAAGGCCAGTTCCTCCAGCCTTTCCTGGAAGATGTAGGGCTGGTCTTTTGGAGAAAACATTGAAGTTACAAGGCAACTAAGCAGTCTGGGAAAGTTCTTTTAGGAAGTTTTTCTAGATTCCAGTGAACTGTTCACGCAAAGAACTTTTAATTTCTTGGTTTGACTCCCTGATGTCTTTTTCTACTCTGAGATTGTCTTCTGATTTCTCTCTGCCTCTATTTATTAATTTATAAAGTAAAGATAACAGTGGTGCTATTCACTGCTTACAGATTTTTGGATTAAGTAATCTATGTAAAGACATGTTGTTAATTAGACAAAAACAAGATACTTAACGCTGTCTTCGTAATCTCCGTAGGTAGTCAATGCCATTATTGAATCAGGCAAGACCCTGTCAAGGGAAGAAAGGAAGGCTGAGCGCTGTCCACTGTTGTATCAGTGGCACAGGAAGCAGTATGTTGGAGCAGCCCACGGCATGGCTGGAATCTACTACATGTTAATGCAGGTAAATAGGAATACTCTGGAATACCAATACAGTGACTACAGTATAAAATATTTGATCGGATAGGAAATGGGACCTGAAATGTTAGTGTAAATCCAGCAGACTGAAATTAAATAAGGATCCTACACTGAATCATGGATATTTATGCTCTGCTTCATGAACCCCAAGCAGTGAAGTCCAAGAGTGTGCGTCCTGCATGCACTTTTGTACTGGGTTAGTGAGGTGCCTGCTGCCTGCATTTTTCTTCTATGTCTTTCTGCTCATTGTAGTAGGAACTCTTTGAATGGAGGGAAGCAGAAAGAGCCTCCAGCATCCAGACTGGGTAGAGACTTTCTCATGTTCAGATACCCCCAACTTGCTGTCAGTTGTGTTCTAAATTTTCAACTAGTTTACTGTTGTCGCGATGATCTGGTCTCTCAATCATCTGTGACATCTGCTGAATTAAATACTCACTTCCATCAGGCAGGCAGAGACCCCACCCCAAATATTGCTTCAACCTGCTTCCAGCCCCATGGCCTGGACCTCCCTTCCCCACTGTAGACACAGCCTACTTTTTTTTCTTTAATTAAACCTTTCTTTATCTACCACACCCATAAAAGAGTAGTTAATTAATGCTGAAAATCGTGAAGCTGGTAAGTCAAGGAGCATGGATTATTAGAATTTAGATCTTTTTAACTAAAAATCTTTATACTTCTTTTTAAAAATTTTACTTCACATCCTTTTTGAAAGCCTACTCCATCATGGGGCATCTGGTGGCTCAGTCGGTTAAGCGTCCAACTTTGGCTTAGGTCATGATCACACAGTTTGTGAGTTCGAGCCCCATGTCGGGCTCTATGCTGACAGCTTGGAGCCTGGAGCCCTGCTTCGGATTCTATGTTTCCCTCTCCCTTTGCCCCTCCCCTGCTGACACTATTCTTTTTCTCAAAAATTAAAAAATTTTTTTTCAAAAACTTTATCACTAAAGGAAATTCATATTTAAATAAGGCTAAACCCCCATTTTCTGGTAACTAGTTGTCGTTGTTTATTCTAGAAAAATAAAACATATACTCCAATTTGTGAATTTTCTTTATAGTGCAGACACGTGTTTCCAAAGTAACTAGAATTGCATTTCATTTAAAAATAGCACTGCTATTCTGGGAAGTTGGTGATTTGTGTGTGTTTTCTGTTTCCCCAGAAAAATGTTTTGACACTAGCTTTTGAAACTTTTCTTCTTAAGTGACACCCTTATGGGAATCATAACCATATGAAAACCACACCAATAAGACATCACTTAGTTTAGATTGAAGTGTCTAGGTTAATTTTGTTAGATAATAAGGGTTTCCTTGAGAGAAACACAGGTCACAAAATTGTCCCCTTGTCTGCTTTTAAAGTGAAGAACATGGCACCATTATTTACCCAGAATTCTGTATGGAAATCAGTGTCGGTTTTCTTGTAGCAATCTCTTAAGCAGCCGTGTGCCAAAGCTCGCTCACAAGGGCCAGGTACACGCGGCTCTTCCCCCACCACCCCTGCGTTTAGTGTCAGTCTACCGTGCAGCCGTGGGTCAGTGTGGCGGTGGAAGGTTCTCCCATGCAGTTTCATTTGGAAGGCTGTCACAACAGTACACACAAAAAACTTTTAAAACATGGCTGAAACTCCACTTTCAAGATGGCAGAATAAACACATTTCTCCTCTTGAAAATCATCCCAAAACAGCAAGGACAACAATAAACCAGAAACCTAACTTCCTTGATGAGACTAGGACACATCTGGAGCCCCAGACTACAAATGTGTAGACTGAGAGTAGATGAAAGAATGGCAGGTGACCAGGCAGGACAGAGCAAGATCACACATAGGTGTCTGAAGAAGAGGATGCCAGCAAGAAGCAAGCTGGTTTGTCCTGTAAAACCCAGCACTCAGGAACTTAATGTGCTGTTACTATCAAAGACCGAGAGACCCGTGCGTGTGGGGCATGGTGTTTGGGCATCGAGGGGGCTTCTTTGAAAACTTTATACAGTTGGACTTCTGCCGATAAGATCACCCTGCACAGTGACTGGCCCTCCCCTAACTCCTACTGGAGACAAAAGGAAATGGCCTGGAGAAACCGAACCAGATCTTTCAATTCAAGAAAGTCGGTGTAGAGGACAGTTGAAGTGAAGCGTAGAACTGAACACAGGAGGCTTGGCTGGATGTCTTCAGGGTGTGAGGGGAGACCTCCCTGTCCCCACGGCCAGCATCACGCACTACAGCCTCTCTTACCCGTTGTCATCACTGCCTTCACCTCACGAGGGGGGTTGAAGTGGGATGTTTTGGTTGTTTTTGGAGAAACCGCTCAGGTAAAGGTCTACAGATACAGGTGTTTCAAAGTTCCCACTAAAAATGTTAGCTAGCTGTCTCTGATGGTTAATACTGTGTTTCAGTTTGGCTGGGCCAGTGTCCAGGTATGTGGTCAGACATTCTTCTGGATGTTTCTATGAGGGTATTTGGGGTGAGATTTACATTTAAATGGTGTAGGGGCGCCTGGGTGGCTCAGTTGGTTAAGCATCGACTTCGGTTCGGGTCATGATCTCACCATTTATGAGTTCGAGCCCCACATCTGGCTCAAATTCTGTGTCTCCGTCTCTCTCTGCCCCTCTCCCACTCACTCACTCTCTCTCTCTCTCTCTCTCTCTCTCTGTCTCTCAAAAATAAACAAACATTAAAAAAAATTGAATGGTGTTAGAACGTAAGGGGAGGGATGGTAAAGTACCCCCCAACTGAGAAGGCAGAAAACAAAGTAGGCCACTCCATGGAGTTTACACAGACTTTTCTTCAGGGTACATTACTGACGAGGGTCGGGGTGGGTGGGGGGGAGTGTCAGTAGGGGATGATCCATGGCACCTGCATAATTATTTTCTGCAAAGTCCAGACCTTAGTCCGTAGATTTTGTGGAGGGAGGGGACATGCAGAAGAGTGTTGCAGTGAGATCAGAGGGTTTGCACACACCTCAAAGGGCTTGCACACACCTGATGGGCAGCTACCCTTGAGTGAGATCTCAGGGCCACACCTGTGCATCAGGAAGGGGAAAGACTGTGTTATCTCTGACAGACTCCTGGGAGGCCAAAACAGGCTTCCCCCATCCTTGCCGCAGCAGTTATTTCTAAGGCATGTATATTAATCTCCAAGTGGCCCAGAATACACAGCCACAAGAGAGGTCCCTGAGCAAACATGAACAAGATGGAGTCGGTCTTGTTGGCACTCTTACGAATGCATGGACTTCTAGTAAAGAAGTTTGCCCTCCGCAGTGTGGGTGGGCCTCATTCAGTCAGGTGAAGGCCTACCCTGAGCGAGAGGGAATTCTCCAGCAGATGGCCTTCGGACTGTCTTCAACATCAAAAAAATTTGAAACAAAAGGTCTATCCAAGTCTTAAATAACCAGATAATTGAATTAATTTTAATTTTAGATGCTCCTCAGTATTCCAGGTAATCGATGCTTTATTATACTAGCTACAGTACAAAGGCTTAAAAAACACATAAGGAAAAAGAAATTAAATGTTTTGTTTTTATTTGTTTAAAGCCAGCAGCAAAAGTGGACCAAGAGACCTTGACAGAAATGGTGAAACCTAGTATTGATTACGTGCGCCACAAGAGATTCCGATCTGGGAATTACCCTTCGTCGTTAAGCAATGAGACCGATCGCTTGGTCCACTGGTGCCACGGTGCCCCGGGCGTCATCCACATGCTTATGCAGGCTTACAAGGTCAGTACTGCCACGTGTACCACAAGCATTTACTGTTCAGAGCTTCAGTTTTTCCACCAGGTTCTCGGTTAGATTTTGGCCAGCACATTTGATTGCAAACTAAAAGCTTTTTAGAATTAATGTTTTTACAAAATGAAGTCTCCCTGTTTCACTTGGTCACTCCTATGGTCGGAGCTATAAGTGTGTGTGTGTTGACAGTGATTATATTCACTTGTAAAAGAAAATCTAGCCAACGGCAGAGTAATGATTTTTATCCTGAGTGTGAATATCCAGTAAGGCAATAGGCACTATTATAACCAAATGCTTTTTTGTTTGACTTCCCATCATTTTATTTTCTTGCTTGAATAAGCCTTTATTGCTGGATGATGATGCTTATTCAGGGGCTTTTAAATTTGAGTTTAAAATTGTTATAAAATTATTCATAAGGGATGGGTGTGATGTTCAAAGTTTTACACATATGGAATATTATCTGAAAATAGGCAGTACCTTTACTGATTTCTTCTGGTACTGTCCAGATGCATTTGGGCACAATATTAAGAATACATTTGATTTCTCTCCTGGACTAAGAATTATCTTCTAAGTTGAAAGCAAACAGTGCTGCTTCTTTGTTTTCCAGTGTTTTTTAAATGTGTTTTCTTAATATTTTATTACACAGAAGTTGAAATTGCAAACAGCTTACTATATTCTATAACCCTTAAGTGTTTTGTCCTTTCTTGGAAAAAATAATGGATGTTCTCAGAGAAAAAATGTTTCCAAGCACGTTTTTTAGGAGACTTAACACATTTTATTATTTTTTTAATTTTTTATTTGAACATAGTCGACACACAATGTTGTATTCGTTTCAGGTGTACAACATAGTGATTCCACAAGTCTATATGTTCTCCCAGGCTCACCACAAGTGCAGCTAACATCTGTCACCATACAACACTTTTATAGTATCTTGGACTCTATTCCTTAGGCTGTGCCTTTTATTCCTGTGACTTACCCCCCAACTGGAAGCCCGTATCTCCTACTCTCTTTCACCCATGTTGCCCGTCGCCCCACCTCCTCCCCCTGGGCAACCATTAGTTCTCTGTATTTGCAGGTCTGATTCTGCTCTTTATTTTATTCATTTTCTGTTTGGAGTCCACATACAAGTGAAATCATATGGTATTTGCCTTTCTCAGTCTGACTTATTTCACTTATCACAATACGTTGTTGGTCCATCCATGTTGTCCCAGATGGCATGATTTCATCCTTTTATATGGCTGAGTAATATTCCATATATATATTTTATATATATATATATATAAACACAAACATACCACATCTTTCTTATCCATTTGTGTATCACTGGGCACTTAGGCTGCTTCCATATCTTAGCTATTACAAATTTTTTTAAATGTTTTTATTTATTTTTGAGACAGAGACAGAGCATGAGCAGAGGCAGAGAGAGAGGCACACACACACAGAATCTGAAACAGGCTCCAGGCTCTGAGCTGTCAGCACAGAGCCCAACGCGAGGCTCGAACTCACGGACCGCGAGATCATGACCTGAGCCGGAGTCGGACGCTTAACCAAGTCAACGAGGCACTAATCACTCTTTTTTTTTTTTTAATTTTTTTTTCTGTGTAACTTTAAGTTTCAGATGGATTTATCTTTTGTCTTAGATTCATGTTTGATTTTGTTTGTTTTAAGTAGGCTCCATGCACACCCTCTTAGCTATTATAAATAACGCTGCAATAGACATAGAGTACACATACCTTTTTGAATTAATGTTTTTGTTTTCTTTGGGTAAATATTTAATAGTACAATTATTGGATCATATGGTATCTCTATTTTAAAATTTTTGAGGAACCACCATACTGTTTTCCATAGTGGCTAAACCAATTTACATTCCCATCAGTAGTGTACAAGGTTTTTTCTTCTCTACATCCTCTCCAACATTTGTTATTTCTTGTCTTTTTGATTTTAGCCATTCTCACTGGTGTGAGGTGATATCTCGTTGTGGTTTTGATTTCTGTTTCCCTGATGATTTGTGATGTTGAGCATCTTTTCATTTGTGTGTTGGCAATCTGTATGTCTTCTTTGGAAGAATGTCTATTCAAATCCTCTGCCCTTTTTTTTTATAAGTTTATTTGTTGATTTTGAGAGAGAGAGCACAAGCAAGGAAGAGGCAGAGACAGAGGGAGAGAAAGAATCCCAAGCAGACTCTGTACTGTCAGCAGCAGAGCCCAACACAGGACTCAGTCTTACAAACCATGAGATCATAACTGACTGAGCCACCCAGTTACGCCCTCTGTGCGTTTTTTAATTGGATTGTAACCAATGCTTTTTTCATAATTTTATTTTTTAAATACATTTTTATTTATAATATTTGATGTTGGAGGTTGTTGCTCATATATCAAAGTATATGACAATAATCACAAAGATTGATTAGTGTTTTGGCAAAGTCCCTTAGTTTTGAGGAAGTAGATGGAATTAATGAAGCAGAATTCACATTTCTACCTGAATATAACAAGAGAACTGGTCTCTGAATCAGTTTTATTTTCCCCTTGTGACTAACTATGTATCTCTCATAATTTAGGCAAATTTTTCAGAATCTTTTAGTCTCCCTACAATAGTAATAGCTAAAGTATCCAAATAATATAAAATTCAGGTATGAGCATTCAAGAAAATAGAAAGTTAGGATATTTGGTAAGAGCAAGGCACAATGAAATACACTTTGGAAATCAGACGAATTTAATGATTCGTCTTCTTAACTATTAATACCTCAGCCTTTAAATTAAAACAGAATTTTGTTCAAGTCACTGCCTCCCTGTATTGGAACTCTAGAGCAATCATTGGAACTTCAGTGACATAGAGATAAGTTTATAATATTATAAATATCCAACCATAATATCTAAGTATATTGTTGACAAACAAGGACACTCTGATATTCAAAACAGATGTAGGACTTTGTTAAAATATGAAAGCTTTTGTTTGCCAGACTCCCTTTTCTCTTTCACATTAAAGGGGATAAACTGTAGAGGGGGGCACTCCTGGTGGCCCATAGTCTTGGCTTCTGAGGGTCTCCCCCACCCCCACCCCTGAGCCAGTGGGAAGCAGTAATGAGGCGTCAGGGCTTCCAGCGGGGCCATCATCCTGGGGAGGTCCATGTCTATTAGCCCTGCTGACCGTCACCACCATCTGTTTGCACCTATGCTGGTCTCACGTAGCAGAGCTCTGCTCCCGGTTGTGCCACAGGTGGCACAGACCCCCTGCTGCCTGTGCGGCTTTCACTCAGAATATCATTTGAACGCTTGTCCTTGCCCTGCTTATTCCAACACAGAAATTCCTGTCTTCTAGAAAGTGTGGAGCAAAACCCGTTAAGATCCCATTCCTCATCACTAAAACTTAATTTTGTCCATTTACACCGCCAGTCAAACATGAGGAGGGCAAGAAGCACCAGAATCTTTTGGGGAAGAGGGCATCAATGGCAATTTGAAAAGGCTTCTAGAACATAGTTTTACAATTAGGGGTAAAAATATATTTTCAGAGTCAGAGAGTAGAGGGTGAGATTTTTGTTTGGCTGAGGCAGAGGGTGGTGTGAGCAGGAGCGGGGTTGGAAGTGCAAAGCTAGAGAAACACAGCTCTAGGCACCATTTTCTCTCAGGTTTTTGTTAACTCAAGAGGGTCTGCGTTCATTGAAGGGGTCTCAGAATTAGGAAGTGCTTACATTTTGTGTAATAATTTTCAACAGTTTCTCATGCTGGCATGTCAACTCATAAGTTCTTCAAGAATGCTTATGAAAGCATAAGGCTTTCATGTATTTGAAAATTTATTAATATCCTTCACACATGAAACTATAGGAGCACCTGGGTGGCTCAGTTTGTTCTATGTCCAACTCTTGATTTCGGCTCAGGTCATGATCTCATAGTTTCTGAGTTCAAGCCCAGCATCAGTGTCAGCGCTGACAGTGAGATTCTCTCTCTTTCCCTCTCTCTCTCTGTCCCTGCCCTGCTCACCTTTTCTCTCTCTCTCTTTGTCCCCTCCCTCCCTACCCACCCCTCAAAATAAATAAATAAACTTAAAAAAAACTATAAATTGAGTGGAGGCTCACTTAATTTGTTTTCCCTTCCTATAGATGCTAATTAAGTTGCAGTGGGTATTGAGTGTACTCCACTTTGTATGAACATGTATTATTTGTTAATTTAAAATTCTATAGTAGTTTAGATGATCCTTGAAAAAAATGTCAGGGTCTTAACAATATGCTGTGTTAGGAATTTTATTAATTGCAAATGACTTTCTAACAAATTATGTTTGTAGACCCTATAGCTGGAAGCTATTTTGCTGAATAGTTATAATCAGTTCTTGATTATCTGACAGTAAATTACAGGTAATGATAACAAATTCTACCTTCTTCTAACTACACATATGGACCCTCTGGTATTAGCAGTTTGCATGGATTCAGCCACTATAAACAAATGCCAACATTGGTCAGATGAAAATTGTATTTGGAAAGGTATTTACAAATATGATGCCCACAAAAACCATGTAAATCATACCAATGTGATATCAACGTAATGTTTCGATTTCACGCTCAAGTGTGAAACCACTGCCTTCCCTGCTCCTGCACCTAAGTGCTGGCACCGAAAACCCCAGAATAGAATTCTAGCAGAAATGCTCCCTGATGGTCAGCTGTTGACCATGCATCAGAAAATGTTTTGATATAAACTGTGTTCCAGAGGCTCCTTTGTAAGTCGATTATTTGAAAAATGGAATACTTAGGGGTGCATATCAGACTCCCCTGGAGAGATTCTTTCAAACTCTACTTTCTTTCCTCCTTCCTCAAGATCATGATACCTTCCTAAGTTTAAAAATCACTTCCATAAACATAGCACAGTTTATTAATTTGTTTTCCAGTTTCACTTATTTTAATGAATAAGCTGCTATGAACACTTGTACAGGTCTTTGGGGCCAATACCTGGGAGTAGAATTGCTGATCAGAAAGTAGCTGCAATTTTTGTAAGAAACTGCCAAAGCTTTGCACAGAGTAATAGTTGTGCCTTTTATAGTCCCATCAGCAGTGGAAGAGGGTTCTCCTCATCTTTGGCAACAGTTGGTATTCTAAGTCATTTTGATTTTATTCTGGTGGCTATTTCATTGTAGTTGTAATTTGCATCTTCCTAAAGATTAATGATGAGCAGATTTGCCTGTTCATGGGTCATTTGTATATCTTCCTTTGTTAAATTATCTCTTCATTTCTTTTTCCCATGTTGTTTTATTCTTTTATCTTTTTATTATTGGGCTGTAAGAATTCTCCGTATCTTCTGTTACAAGTCTTTGTCAGGTTATATGGTTTGGAAATAATTTTATACTTGACCTAATCATCATCTTTATGGTATCTCTTGATGAAGAGAGTTTTCGATTCTGATAAAGTCTGTGTTTTATCAAGTGTTTTTAATGGTAATTTCTTTTTGTGTCTTGTCTAAGAATTGTTAAGCTAAAAAATAAAACAGCCAGTTATTTTACCAGCAAAATGGGCTTATTCAAGAACAGCAGAGAATTACATCCTGGCATGTGCAGGCTATGGCAAAACCACAGGCAAGTCCAACAAAGGAGAGAACCGTATTATGGAGAAGGAGGAAGGGGGAGGACTTGTTTTGAATGTAAGTCCATTAGGAAAAAGCAAGAGTTCAGAGTGATGACAGTTTCTCATTGGCTGCGTTGCAGGGGTAGTCGATTTCTTGTAGAACATGCAATGAACCTTATTCCCTGTTGGGGCCTGTAATTGATGATTCTTTTCTGTTTCCTCTTCTGGTGGGGTCTGGAATTGACAAGCCTTCCTGGAAGGGACTCTAGTGCTGAGGCTTTCCCTTCTAACCTCCCAACTCCACTTTAGTGAGATTTCCCTTTATCAGTTGTCACAAAATTTTACTTACCCCCAGATTATACAGAGAATATTCTCCTACAAACTGTGCAGATTTAGATTTTACATTTAGAACTATGAACTATCTCCAGTTAACTTTTGTATGTTACGTGTATATTTTGTATATTAGGGTTGTGCATGTGAGGTAAGAAGAGTGTGTCTTTGCTTTTGCTTTTAATTTTTTTAATGTTTATTTTTGAGAGAGAGACAGAGACAGTGTGAGCGAGGGAAAGGCAGAGAGAGAGGGAGACACAGAATCTGAAGCAGGCTCCAGGCTCTGAACTGTCAGCACAGAGCCCGATGCGGGGCTTGAACTCACGAACCCAAGATCATGACCTGAGCCGAATGAGCCGAATGCAGATGCTTAAGTGACTGACCCACCCAGGCAGCCCAAAAGAGGTTCTTTGTTTGTTAAGCATCAGGAAATCTGATTCTTTCTACACTGTTTATTGAAAAGACTTTTTCCCCCCCATCTGATTGACTTGGTGTCATTAATACACATAAGAAGCCACTGAGGTGAGGAAATAGTATCCTTTTATAGTTGAGAAAACAGACCTAAGAAGTTCAGTGATTTGTCCAAGGCCACACAGAGCTGAGATTCCAACTCAGGCAGTCTTACCCCAGAGCCCACATCTCAAATGGCTTTCATGGGTTAGTCTTGCATCTGACTCTGGTGAACAGACTCTTGATCAGGAATAGTGAGTAACATGCAAATGACCCTCTCTTTTCCCTCCTCCTACCCTCTACAGACCCTGATTCACACAGTTCACCCTTTTTTTTTTTTGAGGTCACTACTAATCACTGACAAGTAGATGAATCCTATTTGCTACCCCTAAAAAGATCAGCTCTAATGACCCCCTTGCCTCTAATTCATTGCCCAAAACTCATTTGCAGTAGAATGGAATGAGGTGATAAGCAAGTGGAGATTACAGACAGCAGATTCCGGGAGAAGGACTATAGAAACAAAATTAATGAAATGTGAGGAGAAAGAGAAGACAGTTTAAAAGGGAATATGAGGAGGCAAAAAAAACCAGCTTCCTCCTACCAGGCATTTGTCTTTGCTGAGCTCATTTGTGTCTGTCCATATAAACCGCTAAGTGGAATCAGTGCCATTAAGTTCTGCAACCCAGGCATGTCTGCTCCAGCAGGAAGCTGTGTGCGGGTTTCCCTGTGATAGATCATGACAGATCTCGCCCGCCCTGATAGTGCCAGGCCATCAGGGTCTTACTGATAATGTGGCTGACCCAGGATGTTGAGTATTCGTCAAAACATCTTACCAAAGAGTTTCTGGTAGCTTTTTTTTTTTTAAGTTTATTTATTTTAAGAGACAGAGAGAGTGGGGAAGGGGCAGAGAGAGGGAGAGAGAGAATCCTAAGCAAACTCCACATGGTCCGCACAGAGCCCGATATGGGGCTCAAACCCACAAACCACGAGACCGTGACCTGAGCGGAGATCAAGAGCCAGGCGCTTAACCAACTGAAACACCCAGGTGCCCCATTTTTTTTTCTGACATCTTTTATTCTGATTTTTTAAACTAAATTTTAGAATTACTTTTGCAGAAGCCTGAACTAGGAGGACAAGGGGAAGAGATGGGTAGATTGTAAAGTGCTGCACCATGGTGTTGCTGGAGGTGCTCATTTTACCCTAGGAGCCGCTTCAGGTTTCCTAATGTTGTGTAATTTACTAACCAGAAAGGGAAACTCTTTTACTAACTTACCATTCAAAACATCTTTTTTTTTTGTTTTAATGTTTGTTTATTTTTGAGAGAGAGAAAGAGAGCACAAGCGGGGGAGGGGCAGAGAGGGATGGAGACACAGAATCCAAAGCAGGCTCCAAGCTTGGAGCTATCAGCACAGAGCCCAACACAGGGCTCAAACCCACAGACTGCGAGATCATGACCTGAGCCAAAGTCAAACGCTTAACCCACTGAGCTACCCAGGCGCCCCTCAAAACATCTTTTTAACACTGCTTTACTTTTCATTGCCCAGGTCTTTAAGGAGGAGAAATACCTGAAAGAAGCCATGGAGTGTAGTGATGTGATTTGGCAGCGAGGTTTGCTTCGCAAGGGCTATGGTATCTGCCATGGGACGGCTGGGAACGGCTATTCTTTCCTGTCCCTGTACCATCTCACACAGGACAAAAAGTATCTCTACCGAGCTTGCAAAGTAAGGAGTCTTTATGTAAACAACATTTGAACACTCGGGAAAGCGTACGCAAAATCCAAAAATACAGTTCCTCTCCTTTCTTAACCTGTTTCTCCCAACTCCACGGTCTCCCCTGCTTCTCCTGGCATAGCCATGCCCTAGCCTGTCTGTGCCCTGTTGACCCCTCTCTGGTTGCCTGGGAATCTTCTTTATTAGATTCCTGGCGAGTTCATTGCAATGTCTTGTTTGTTGCCTTTTCACCAAGTGAAATCTCTGCTCTTAAATATGCTTCCTCTTAGTTTGCAGAGTGGTGTCTGGAATATGGAGCACATGGGTGCCGCATTCCTGACAGACCTTATTCTCTCTTTGAAGGTAAGAGCGAGCAAAAAAGCTAGGTTTAAATATGTGGGTGGGTGAATTTGGTCCCCCTGTCCTTGTGCACTGGTTCTAGTCCATTTATTCTTACTTGAATAATACCTCCACAACCATAAGATAACCTGAACCAAGTAGTTTGTTGCTGAAAATTATGAGTCTCTTTGCCTTACTTATTTTGTGTACCTGCGAATGTCCTTCAAATATTTCTTGATCTTTTGTCAAGACTACATGCAGACAGAACATGGGATGTTTGCTAGTCAGTAATAGAAGAAGTAATAAGTTTGCTCCTCTGCATTTCATCTGTTATATTGTGTACGTATAATATTGATCTATTCACAGGAAACATATTTAGTTATTTAAATACATTTAACTATTTTAGATATATAAATAAGTATGAATAATTGATATTAGTAACTCGACAGTATTAGCAGTTAGAAGTAGTTGTAGTTGGTAAAAATAATAGTGTACAGAAGAAAGTTCTGAAGAATAAGCAATGACAGGAAATCAAATACAATAATTCTGCTACAAGCTAGAGAATATAATTCAGGAAAACAAAATAGAAATCCTACGAAGAGGACTCCTACATTTTTTACATTTATATTGTGTGTGTGTGTGTGTGTGTGTGTGTGTGAATTGGGTAATTTATCATTTAAGCCACAAAAATCAAAGGGCAAAGGATAAATTGATGATAACTTTTAATAACTTCTTGCTCTAAAAGGTACATCTTATATTAATTCCAAAGTAAACTTCAGAAGGTATAAATGATTGAATATTTTTTTAAATCAAATAATTGGTGTTGAATTTTGTCAAATGCTTTTTCTGCATCAGTTGATACGATTATGTGATTTTTTTTTTCCTTCTTTAGCTTATTAACATCATGGATTATTAAATATTAAGCTAGCTTTGCATCTCTGGGATAAACCTCACTTGGTCTTTTTATATATTGCGGAATTGCATTTGCTAATATTTTGTTGAGGATTTTCACATCTATATTCGTGAGAGATATTGGCTTAGACTTTTCCTTTTTTGCACCATCTTTGTCTGGTTTTGGTATCAGAGTTAATTCCTAATAAACTGGTTTGAGAAATATTCTGTTTTCTGGAAAAGACAGTGTATTAATTCGTGGAAGAATTGGTGTTAATTCTAACTTAAATTATGGCGTAAAGATTTTTTGGTTGGGGAGTTTTTAAACTCTAAGTCCAGTTTATTCAGTAGTTTATAGGGCTGTTCAAGTTATCAATTTCATATTTGGTAAGTTTCAGCAGTTTGTGCTTTTGAGACACTGTTCCACTTTACCTAGGGCATTAAGTTTATGTGCGTAAAGCTGTGATAGTACTTCTTTATTATCCTCTTACGTCTGAATTGTTTGTAGTGAAATGCCCTGTTCTATTTCTGCTATTGGTAGTATTTTTTAATCACATATTAGAAATATGAGCAGAAAGTAGAGCATTTGCTCTTATCTTTCACAGGATAATATCCTTTTAATATTCAAAGAAATCATAATAAAAAAAAATTCTCAGAAAAAAATTTTAGTCTTTTACATCATAAAACGGCAGTGTATTTGCATCAGATACAACAGAGTTGATACCTGAACTCTAAATGGAGTTCATTCAAGTTTATTAATGGCAGCTAAAACCCCAGGAGGTTGAAGTCTGAGTGTATAATTCCATAAAGGCTGGGAAGGTCTCCGATTCATCTGTTCCCCTGTGTCTCACAAGTACCTGGCTGTAGGCTCTCCATAGATTCTTGTTGGATGGGTGGTAAGTAGTAACAGTGAATACGTGTGTGGAGACTACTAGGCTGAAAGGGATGCTGACATCCATGACCCCTCTGGAACTTTCTCCGTCCCAAGTGCTCCATCTAGGTGAATCTGCTGCTCCCCCTCACCAAAACAAGAGAACAAAGGTCATCTCAGCCTGGCCACTCTAGGACCCCTCCTGAGGGTTCTAATAAGTCAGTGGTTTCCTAGAACCCTTCCTTCAAACAAAAACTTACAGGGAAGTCTGGGAACAACCGAAATGTAGGAAAACAGCCAATGACACACACAAAGCATGAATGAATTGCAAAATCATTGAGGCAAGAAGCCAGACACAACAGGCTATGTACTATGTGACTCCATTCACAGGACGTTCTGAAACAGGCCAAACCAGTCCACATCAGGATTGATGGTAGGGACAGGCACTTCTAAGGGTGGTAATGGAAATTTCCACATCTCTTGATACACATTTTGACAAATGTGTATGCACATTTGTCAAAATTCAGAGTGAGTCCACTGAAGATTTGTGTGTTTCGTTGCATGCACATTTTACATCAAAAGAAGAACTATAAGCAAACAATAATCCAATTAAGGGAGGAATTTTTCTATTGAAAAGGGACTTGAGGGGTCTGGAGACTGGAGCCAGCTAGCAGGCTTCCTCACCCACCCTCCATAGGTCAGTTGAAAGCCCAATGCTGGTGTAGACTGCAGTGATGATTTGGAGTGTGGATTTTGATGAAAATAAAGTTCATTTTCAAGTAGCATACATTTTAAAGTAGTACACACACACACACATACACACACACACACACACACGGACATTACTCAGCCATCAAAAAGAATGAAATCTTTTCAATGACATGGATGGAGCTAGAGAGTATTATGCTAAGCAAAATAAGTCTGAGAAAGGCAAATACTGTATGATTTCATATGTGGAATTTAAGAAAGAAAAGAAAAAGAAACCAAGAAACAAATCTTCAACTATAGAGAATAAACAGATGGTTACCAGAGCGGAGCTGAGTCCGTGGCAGGGGGGTGAAGTCGGTGAAAGGGTTAAGAATACAGTTTACTTTGATGAACACAGAAATGTGTAGAGTTGTTGAATCACTGTATTGTACACCTAAAACTAATATAACACTGTATGTTAACTACACGGAATTAAAATTAAAAACTTAAAAAAATTAACATTCTTAAAACTTAAAGAAGATATGAAATGCAGCCTTTTGTTTGAAATAAGAATAAAGCTGTGAGAGAGGGAGTTTTATGGTTAAAATAGCACACCGGCAGCACCCATAACTTTTTTGATTTGTTCTGTGCGCTCATCGTAAAGTTTCAAGATACAGGATTAAAACCCAGAACCCAATTTTTAGGAAAGGTAAGGCAGGGAAGAAAACTGGTATCATTGCCTGCTGGGTGCTGATATAAGGATTTTTGAGGTAAACTGTTTTCTGGTTTTTTTATGAAGTCATCTGTAAAATCCTCAGCGCCTTTTCCGACATCCCTCCAGCCCCTGGTAAAGGAAATGATTAAGGGCCACTTTCTTTCAGACTCTACCCTCATGCCCTTTCCTAAAAGGATCTACATTTTACATTGCAGGCATGGCTGGGGCGATTCACTTTCTCTCCGACATCCTGGTACCAGAGACATCACGGTTTCCAGCATTTGAACTTGCCCCTTCGCAGAGGGATAAAAAGATGCAGTGAGACCGCTAAGACACCTACCTGTTTGGACCAAAAGCCAGATTGCTTAGTGCCTGACACAGAGCCAACTGTGAATCCTGAAGAAGGCAAAACAAAAAAAAAGAGAAGCAAACACCTTCACAGGCACCCCCTTCGTTGCAGAGACCCTCAAGTTAGAGCATGAATGACAGAAACCATCCCTTTGGCGTTTTGTAACAGTGTTCCCCTCACTGGTGTCAAATATGAATTCTTCGCGTCCAGCCTTGTGTAGCATTTGCATGTTTCTGGTGTTTGTTGTCTGCAAATGTAAGTTGTTCTAAACAGAAAGCCCTTCTCTTTCCGTGAGCCCAGAACTGACCGTACACGAGGGTAAGGCAGCGGCCACTTCTCTGTATATAATATTTAAAGTGAGGTGTCTTGTGTACTGACAGGGAATAGTCAGGTAGTATGTCTCTCATCTATCAGAAAGAATCTCTAAGGTGACATCCTAGTGCTACTTCTTCAGCATTTTCCATGAGAACCTTTCAGACAAGCATGAAGGAAAGACCACTCCAAAAATTGAAAAGCAACCAAATTAAAGGAGTTTTGCTGGAATGGTTGGGGGCAGGGGTTGAGCCTTTGCGCAAGGTGCTTGAACGCTCCCTCTTTGTGTTTTGTGTTCACCCTTTGTGCTTTTAAGAGGCCAGAGGGCATGCATTGCTGGCCAGCTGGGGCTCCCTATTCCCAGCAGGAGTTTCCGGCTCCCACGTGAAGTTCCAGAGTCTCCTTACAATCCCAAGCAGTGGACGCCTGGGGAGTGGACTTCATGATAATCAGAGAACATTCAAGGGAAGCCATTTCGTGACCATGTTGTAAATCAAACAGCAATGACTAAGCATTGGCAATTCTAGATTTGGTTTATATTAAAACAGACTGCACCTCAATTTTATCAGCATTATAACTTATTATAAGTTCCGTGGATACAACTCCAGATGGTGATAAGTGGAAAGATACTCAGCTGTTCCCATGTCCCTGCAATTAAACTTATTTCAAAATTCAGTAACTTATCACAGTGTAAATTTGGGAGGAGTAGTCACTTTTTGCACACTTTTGGGTGATTGAAATCTCACATTTGATGAAATATATTAACCATAAAAGGCCTAGTCTGCATTTATGCATATGGGAAACATAGTGTTCTAACCAAGAAAATGACGGTGTTTGTCTGACATGTTTTATCTAAAAAAAAAAAAAAAATGGGCATTCATTTCGATTACTATACCCTCAATAGTTCTGTCATGTGGATTTCAGTTTTTAGAAGACTTTTGTCATCACAATACGAGTAGCCTAGGACTTCTACATACTTCTCCTCTTGTGAGCTGAGGCATGGATTGTAAAAGACTAAAAGCAGGTTTCTCTGGTCATCTGGTCCCGGTCTGTAAGGGACCATCCAATCATTTATCAGCCCTCATGTCCACTCCTTTCATAAAGGAGCATGAATATCCACGTAGAAGACAAATCTCCTTCATGCATATGCAATTCTCGGAATGTTGCTGAGCCTTGTTTGTGGGGCCAGCACCCTAACATGACCTTCAGTTTCTAGATGATGCCTCATGGGTCCCTTCATTGCAGATACTTGTTTCTAACCCATGACTATTTTCTCTCAAACTAGGTGGATGGCTTCCATGAGTATAAACCCTCATGGTTCTATTTTCACCAACTCCCTGGGCCTGCTCAGGAACTTCTCAGGCACAGTATGCTGTCCTGAATGAGTTGAGGGGGAGTATCTGGTAGGAGAGCTCACCACCGGGTGTCACAGCCCAGCCAAACAACCCTCCCTCCCACCCACCTCACCCAAACCGCACACACACAGCTTACGAGGTCTGGCCTGCCTCGTTCATGGCGGCACTCAGGGCTTCGGCTGTAAGCTCTGTCAGGGGAAGCCAGCGGGACCGCACAGGGGCTGTGCCTGTCTCAGCCAGAGGGAGCGCATGGAAGTCCTGGTTCTGGCCACGTGTCTCCAGACCAGAAACAGCAAGGGTGACTCACCTGGGCATCCCACCAGGTCTGAAAAATAAGCACGAGGCTTCTTTCTGACTAATGTACTGAGGGAAAGATAAAATACTTGTGGAATAAACGGAGATTTTATTTACGGTTTTTTCTTTTTTAACCCAGCTGGGTTGACACCTTCCTACTTACCCACTAGATGTTCACAGATGTGCAGCTCTGTGACTCCACGTCAGCCCGCTTCCTGGCGTCTGGCACGTAGCTGCTGCCTGAGGACAGTTCCAGCTCTTGGTCCCTGAAGGCGGAAGAGTGATGGCATCCACGCCAAGGAGCAGAGGACTCACAGAAGTCAGTTTAATAGATGTAGGTCTGAATTTAGATCTCAAAACATCTCACAATGATTTCTTGATTTCTTTGTGTCCTCCAAAATGTGTCTGAGTTGAAACAACTACATGTATGCACAATACCATTTTAAAATTTGGAAGAAAAAAATAGTTGATGTCGGAAAAAGTGTGTGGGGTTCTTTGGTTTTGTTAGTAAAGACAGTTTTGTGATGATGACTGGTGGGATCTTCATTTGTTTTCACCTCTTCTCTGCATTTAAGGGTGACGGTTACGAGCATTGGTCACCAGTCTGAAGATTTCACTGTTCACTTAAAAATGTGGCGGGTGCCCACCTTACGATGTGCTGAATAATTCACTGGGATGATTGCTGAAGGTCTCTACACATGCGTTCTTTTCCTATCCCAAGGCCCTCTGAAACCTGGGCAGTGATGGTAAGAGCAGCATCTATGTGGCTGGCATAGTGTGACAGGCCTTAGCACTCACGTCCTTAATGGTGACAACACTGCAGGAGGGGGGCACTATTACTATGACTGTTTCACAGGTGAGAAAGCCGACAGCCTTGCCCAGGTTAACAGAATGGAAGACGCGCAGATGGTTGTCACCAGTGGTCACACTCTGACTTGCACTCAACGTCCCTTCCCCTAAGTGCCCCAGGCAGAAAGGAGGAAATTGACACCTTGGGGGGGGAGAGGCCTTGGTCAGGAGCACGTGACTGGGAAATGGAGCAGCCAGGCCTCCACCGTCCTCATCATCTGCTCCTCCCTCACCGCCTTCTGGGCCGCGTGGGGGACTCTGACCCTGTCTCCTGCGTACTGCTTTTAACGTCTGTTACTTCATTTGCCGAATTCATAAAAGCAGTGATCCAGGTTTAAAGCCCAGGTTCCCTAAACATTTTTACGGACTGTCCTTAGGCCCTCCCAGGCTCTTTGCTGCAGTTTGGAGAGGCCCTTCCTTCCAAGGTCCTCAAGTCAGGCATGAGGCCAGGCTTGTTGTGGGGATGGGACCGTGGTGGTTTTGAGGTATCTAGGGGCCCATTAAATTGTGTGCAGAATTTCCTGTGCATACGCCTATGAATATCTGGAGAGGCAGCTGCTAGTTTTCACCAGGCTTTCAAGGCGGTCTTTGACCCCAAAAGGTAATGGTGTCATGTTCTGGATTAAAGAATGCATGCTAGCAAGCTGGGCTTCAAGTAGGGAGCAGGGATGCTGTGGAAGACTGGCGTGGCAGGGGTGTCTGGAATCAGGAGCCACCCCATCCAGTTAGGAAGACCCCTGTCGCAGCGGGTGACGCCACCTCCCGTCTCAATTTTTCCATATGTCATAAGGAGAGCTGGATGTCAATTTTCGAAATGGCTGTCACCTCCTGATGCCTGTCAGCCTGCTGTTGAACTGGACCATGGCCCTGGAAGGCTGTGTTGAATCATTGCCTCCTGATCAGCGTGAAGTTACAGCCTCCTTCAAGGACCCATTTTACCAAGACTGGCTTCCTAGAGTTAGATCGCTAGAAGCACCAGTGATCCCAGATGGCTTGGGCTATAATGAGGTCCAGTCTGCTTCACAAATATTACCGCACCCATTTCCTTATCCACTTGGGAGACGGGAGGCTTGAGTCCTTCTTTCAGCACGTGTTTATTATACACCCGCAGTGTGCCAGGCATTGTGCTAAGTGCTGAGCGTGAACTGACAAACAGTCATGGGTCCTGTCCTCATGAGGTTCACAGTCCTGGTTGATGAACACCTGTTGGGAGGGAGTAGCCTTGAGCTCAGACTCGGGAGGCCCTCCCTTAGCAGATGTCAGACAGTTCCTCTGCAGTGGGGGGTGGGGGCAATAAGCCTCCTGGGTGAAGAATCCCGTCTGCATTTTCCAGGAAATTGCAGGAGGGGACCACAGGTAGATGAGCAACCCAGCCTTGCAATGTGACACCCTCTGGCATGAAGATGAGGCTGATCTCTGCCATCAAGGGGCATATATAGTGGAGATTAAGAATCTGAATGTCTGTGTTTAGCTCTGAGCTCAACCACTTGTGAACTTGAACGAGAACTTGCCTGAGGCTCAAGGGTTTTTTGTTTCTTTGTTTTGTTTTGTTTTCCCAGAAATCCAGGACAATAATCAGGACAGCCTCATTTTGTTGGTGGGAGGATTAAAATGAAATAACAAGTGGAGAAGGTGTCTAGCTCATGTATGTGCTCTGTTGGGGAAAGTGAAGGTATTGGTGCAGTGCTGTTATGTGAGGACATAGGCTCACCTCCTAAGTAACAGAATGAAAACCCAGATCTGTCCAGTTCCAAAATTCCATGCCTCATGACAGCTCAGTGTCACTGCTGTGCCTGGCAATGTGGAGCTTCCAGCCAGCTGTATGTGTGCGTGTGTGTGTGTGTGCATGTGTGTGTGTGTGTGTGTGTGTGCGCGTGCACAAACCTCACTGCCCAAGGTCTATCAAGGAGAGGAAGAACCATAGGAGCAAGAAGGAATGAAGCCACAATTTCAGACTTATGAAAAATCTGAATGTCTAGAGAGGTTGTGTTCTCCATGTCTCTGGTCTATTCTTTATTTAGTGACCCACAGAGATCTTCCGGATCTATACTAGGTAGACTCTTGTGGCCTTCCTAGGATCATCCACCAGAAGCAGTGCCAGTCACATGTCAGTAGGGACCTCACCCCACTCTTTCAAGTATTGCCCAGGAATAAAACATATACCAAGTAACATAATCACACTTCCTCCCATAATCATGTAAATACTCCCAACAGTTCCAAGAATTGATGAGGCCAGCTTTGCAAACCATTTCTTTACAGGGGCCATAAGAGAAGTTATCAGTGCCCTATCAGCTATTGGGAACTAACAGGGGGATAAGGGCCCAAGGAGCCCTGAGTCTCTCCAGTAGCAGGAAGGAGGGCCACATTCCCTTTTGGTAATTGGGCTAAATGTTCTGGGACCTCACGTGCCTGAAAGTTGCCTTTGTTCTGCACTGACACTTAAATTCCAGATTCTTACGGGGCCCCTGGGTGGCTCAGTCGGGTAAGCTTCTGACTTCACTCAGGTCATGATCTCACAGTTTGTGAGTTCAAGCCCCACGTCGGGCTCTGTGCTGACAGCTCAGAGCCTGGAGCCTGTTTCAGATTCTGTGTCTCCCTCTCTCTCTGACCCTCCCCCATTCATGCTCTGTCTCTCTCTGTCTCAAAAATAAATAAACGTTAAAAAAGTTTAAAAAAAAATTACAGATTCTTACAGAATTCTGGACTAAAAATCACTTCCCTGCTGAAATTTCAAGGCATGGCTGCACTGTCTTCTAGCTTCCAGTGTTGTGTCTGAGAATTTTGTAGCCATTGTGATCCGTGTTCCTTTATACTTAATTTTGTGTTTTGTATGTAATAATTTTTCAAGTTACAGGGTTTTTTTGTTTTTTGTGTTTTTTTTTCCCTCTCTGGCATGATGAGCCAGTCCTGGGTTCTTGATGGGCCCTTCCAGTCTGGAAACTCATGTCTTTCAATTCTAGGAACTTTTCTTGAGTTATTTCTGAATGTTTTTCCCCCTCTCATGTACTTGTCTTTTTCTTGAATACCTGTTATTTGGGTATTAAACCTCCGATGATGATCCCTAACTTTTTTTCTATTTCATACCCCTTTGTATTATTGTCTTACTTCCCAAGAGATTTCAACTCTGTTTTCCAATTCTTCTATTGAGTCTTTCATTTCTTTATGTCCATGAGTTTGTCTCATTCTTACGGTATCTTTTATATATATTGTCTTCTTATTTCTTGGCCACAATATCTTATCTTTCTGAGGATGTTAATTTATTCCACAAATAGTCATTAAGAGCTTCTTCAACACCACACACACTATTCTAGGCACCTGGAATCCAACAGTGAACAAAGATGCTTACCTTCTAGGGTTTGCACTTCAGCAGAGAGAGAGAAGCAATGAACATAAATGGGCAAATCATCTCACATATGAAGGTAATAATACAGAAAAAAGAAAACAGAATAAGAGGGACTGACGGTGGCTGAGAGAAGACAGATTACTGTTTTAAACAGGATGATCAGAGTAAGACTGGAGACAGTGACATTTAAGCCAATACATGAAGAAAGTAAAGAAGTTGGCCAGATGACTGTGGGAGAGCACCCAGACAGAAGTCCTACTGGTGCAAAGGCCCTCACATGGGTGCATGCCACTCACATTCATAGAGAGGCAGAAAAGCCTGGTTGGAATGGAGTGAATGAGAGGACAGAGGAAGGCTAGGCCTGGAAGAGCATTCTTAGGAGTTCAGCTCTCATTCTGGTTGATGTAGAGAGCCATTGGAGAGTTTTGAGCAAAAGAAGGACATTATCTGGTTTGTGTTTTAAAGGGATCATTCTGGGAGAATGCAGCATAGCACGGAAACCAGAAGACTAGTCCAGGAAAGAAATGATGTACCAGGTAGCTCACCCTGGTACAGTTAAGAGCAGTGGGGTTGGTGAGAAGTGGTCAGAATCTAAATGTACCTTGAAGGGTCAATAGAATTCCCTATCATCAGGAGCGCCTGGGTGGCTCAGTCGGTTGAGCGTCTGACTTCAGCTCAGGTCATGATCTCACGGTTCATGAGTTCGAGCCCCTCATTGGGCTTCCTGCTATCAGTGCAGAGCCCACTTTGGGTCCTCCGTCTCCCTCTTTCTGTGCTCCTTTCCTACTCATGCTCTCTCTCCCTCTTTCAAAAATAAACATTAAAAAAAATTCCTATAATCGGGTGAAGAGTAGAAAAGACTAGACAAAGATAGCTCCAAAGTGTTTGTCCCAAGCAACCGGAAGGGGGGAGTTGCTAGAAGTTGAAATGTGGAGGATGTCAGGCAGGAAGATGAGGGCTCAGTCCTATTGAGTTTGAGATGACAAACATGGAACATCTGGAGTTGAGAGAGAAATCTAGGGTGGAACTGTCACTTTGAGACATATCAATGTTACTGAAAGTCATGGGGCTGGATGAGCTCACCCAAGAAGTGAGGATAAAGAGAAGAGAGAAGCAGCCAAAGACAGAGCTTTGAGCCACACCAGCACTAAGAAGTTGGGAGAAGAGAAAGAACCAGCCAAAGAGGGAGAGAAGCAGTCACTGGGGTAGGGAGCATGTTTTCCGGGAAGCTGGGGAGGAGAACGGATATGTATGCAGAAGGATGTGAATAGCTGACCCAGATACTTCTGATAAGTAAGAGAAAGACCAAGAATTGACCATTAGATTCAGTAGCTGAGAGGTCATTGGTGAATATGTCAAGAATATAGGCAATCCTTTAAAGCAGTTTTGTTGCAAAAGAGAGGAAAGAAATGGAGCCATAGTTGGATCAAGAAAAAACTTTTTATTTATTTTTTTATGTTTTTGAGAGAAAGTCCACACAAGCAGGGGAGTGGGGCAGAAGGAGAGAAAGAGACTCTTAAGCAGGCTCCACGCTCAGCATGGAACCTGATGCGGGGCTCACTCCCATGATCCTGAGATCATGACCTGAGCCAAAAATAGGAGTCAGACGCTCAACCAACTGAGCCACCGAGGTGTCCCTAAAACTTTTTTTTTAAGTTCAAAAAGATAATAGCATGTTTGTAAATTGATGGGTGTGAACCTGTGGACAGGTAAACACACACACACACACACACACACACACACACACAATAAAAAGAGACATACAACAGACAAGAGGCAGCACTAGAGTGATGTCCTTAAGAGGCAGAGGAGGTGGGAGGCAGTGCCTGAGTGTGGGTCAGCTGTGGACAGTGGCTCAGACCCTGCGCTGTGGTCAACAGCACAGACGCTGGTGGGCGAACGGGGGGTGGTGGCAGCTGTGCAAATTCTCTTCTGATTTCTTCAGTTTTCTCGGTGAAGTAGGAAGCCAGGCAACATCTGCTTAGTGAATATGGAGGAGGCGGCAGTGTTGGGATTTGAGGAGAGAAAAGAAAAGGAATTATTTCCCCAGAGGGTGGCAGAAGGAATGAGTGGTTCCCAAACTTCGACATGCTCAGAAAACGCTTGGAGGACCGGTTCAGACACAGACTGCTGGGCTACTGTCTGATTCACTAGGTCTGGGGAGGGGCCTGAGAGTTTGTTTTCTGACAAGTCCCAGGGCGACACCGATGCTACTGCTCTGGGGACCCCACACTTCAAGACACATCCTCTGGCTCCTTCTGCTGGTTCCTCAGGTCCTGACTCACCGTGTGCAAATATGCCCTGATGGCATCACCAGTCCACAGGCTCATGAACATAGGTGAGTCCGGTCAGTGGGCTGGGAATTTTTCTCTAGCCCTGTTCAGCTGGCTTTTTAGTTTAGTCTGTCTGAATTGCTTTTTCCTATTTGTTGGCTTTAGTTTTTACCTTTCCTATTTTAGGGTTCCCTGGTGTGTGCTGCAAAAAAATGGCCCAGGGTTGTCGGGAGATTTTTGATTACTGATTCAGTTTCTTTGCTGGTTACCGGTCTGTTGAAATTTTCTATTTCTTCCTGTTTCAGTTTTGGTGGTTTATTATGTTTCAAGGAATTTATACATTTCTTCCAGATTGCCCAATATTTTGCCGTAGAATTTTTTCATAATATTCTGTTTGTATTTCTTTGGTGTTGGTTGAATGATTGATTGATTCATTCTCATTATGATTTTATTTATTTGGGCCCTTTCTATTTTCTTTTTGATAAGTCTGACCAAGGGTTTATCAATTTTATTAATTCTTTCAAAGAACCAACTCCTAGTTTCATTGACTTGTTCTACTGGGGTTTTGTTTATTTGTTTCTGTATCATTTACTTCTGCCTTAATTTTTATCATTTCCCTGCCTCTGGCTTTAGGTTTCATTTGTTGTTCTTTTTCTAGTTCCTTTAGGTGTATGGTTAGGTTCCATTTTTGAGATTTTTCTTGCCCCTTGAAGTAGACCTATATTGCAATATACTTCTCTCTCATGACTGCATTTTCTGCATCCCAAAGGGTTTGGACTGTCACGTTTTTGTTTTTCTTTCCTTCCTTGTATTTTTTTTTTTATTTCTTCCTTACTTTCCTGGTTAACCCATTCATTCTTTAGTAGGATGTTCTTTAACCCCCATGTATTTGTGGTCTTTCCAAATTTTTTCTTGTGGTTGACTTCCTGTATTATAGCATTGTGGTCTTAAAATATGCATAGTATGATCCCAGTCTTTTTGCTGAGGCCTGATTTGTGACCCAGTATGTGATCTATTCTGGAGAATGTTCAATGTGCACTCCAGAATGTGTATTCTGCTGCTTTAGGATGAAATGTTCTGAATATATCTGTTAAGTCCATTCTAGTCCAGTGTGTCATTCAAAGCCATTGTTTACTTGTTGATTTTCTGCTTAGGTGATCTGTCCATTCATGTATGTGGGGTGTTAAAGTCCCCTATTATTATTGTATTATTATCAATGAGTTTCTTTAAGCTTGTTATTAATTTATATATTTGGCTATTCCCAAGTTGAGGCATAAATATTTACAATTATTAGATCTTGTTGAGTAGACCCCTTATTATGGCACAGTGCCCTTCTTCAACTCTTGTTACAGCCTCTGTTTTAAAGTCTAGTTTGTCTAATATTAAGTGTGGCTACTCCAGCTGTCTTTTGATGTCCATTAGCATGATAAATGGTTCAGGTGTCTTTAGGTCTGAAATGAGTCTCATGAAGGCAGTATATAGATGGGTATTGTTTTTCTAACATTAAAAAAAATTTATAATGTTTATTTTTGAGAGAGAGAGAGAGAAAGAGAGAGAGAGTGAGTGAGGGGCAGAGAGAGAGGGAAACACAGTATCCAAAGCAAGCTCCAGGCTCCAAGCTGTCAGCACAGAGCCCACTGTGGGGCTCAAAATCATGAACTGTGAGATCATGACCTGAGCTGAAGTCTGAAGCTTAACTGACTAAGCCACCCAGATGCCCCGGGTATTGTTTTTTTTATTCATTATGATACTCTATATCTCTTGATTAGCATTTAGTCCATTTATGTTCAGAATGATTATTGATAGATATGAATTTAGTGTCATTGTATTACCTGTAAAGTCATGTTTCTGGAGATTTTCTCTGTTTCTTTCTAGTCTTTGTCACTTTTGGTCTATCTTTCCTACTCAAAGAGTCCCCTTTAATATTTTTTGTAGGGCTGGTTTAGTGTTCACAAACTCCTTCAGTTTTTGTTTGCCTGGGAAACTCTATCTCTCCTATTCTGAATGACAGCCTTGCTGGATAGAGTAATCTTGGCTGCATATTTTTCTCATTCAGCACATTGAATATATCATGCCACTCCTTTCTGGCCTGCCAAGTTTTTGTGGAGATTTCTACTGCTAACCTTAGTTGTCTTTTCTTGTAAATTAGGGATTTCCTTTCCCTTGGTGCTTTTAGGATTTTTCTCTTATCTCTATATTTTGCAAATTTTACTACAACATGTCTTGGTGTTGGCCTGTTTTTGTTTATTTTGATGGAAGTTCTCTGTACCTCCTGGATTTGGATGTCTATTTCCTTCCCCAGATTAGGGAAGTTTTCAACTATAATTTGCTCAAATAAGCCTTCTGCCCCTTTTCCCCTCTCTTCTTCTTCTGGCACTCTTATGATATGAATGTTATTACACTTTATGAAGTCATTGAGTTCCCCAAGTCTGAATTCGTGACCCAAGATTTTTCTTTCCCTCTTCTTTTCAAGTTCACTGTTTTCCATAATTTTATCTTCTATATCACTTATTCGCTCCTCTGCTTCTTCCCTCCTTGTGGCCATTACATCCATCAGGTTTGTGCCTCAGTTGTACCATTTATTTTTATTTTGGCCCGACTAGTTTTTAGTCCTTTTATCCCTGTGGTAAGGGACTCTCTGGCGTCTTCTGTGCTTTTCTCGAGCCCAGATAGTATCCTTATGATTGTTGTTTTAAATTCTGGATCAGGCATATTACTTATATCTGTTTTGATTAGATCCCTGGCCATGACCTTTACTTGTTCTTTTGGGATGAATTCCTCCATCTTGGCATTTTGTCTAGGTTTCTGTATTCTTCCATGTGTTAGGAAAGCCTGTTGTGTTTCTTACTTCTCAGAGTAATGGCTTTATGAAGAAGAGGTCATATACTGTCCAAGGCCTGTTGCTTCAGGAAGTGGTCTGGTATATACTGTGTGCACTCTGGTGTTGCATTTTGGCTGCTCTTTCCCACAGGTCAGTCCTCTGTAGAATTTCTTCTTGCCTGCAATGGGGATTTTTTGGGCCTTATCCCATGTGTGGTGAATTTTTCACTAGTCGTGCTTTGGTCTGCTTATTAAAAGAGGCCAGATCCTACTTCCACTAGAGCAGAACTATGAGCACATATGAGAACATAGTGCACTCTATGATCAGTAGACTTGTGGGGGGGTTGGGGGGTTGTGCTGGTCTTCTTGGGAAGGGGCCCACTGCTCTGGTTTTCGGGCATACTTTCCCTAGTAAAGAAGCACCTGCAGAGTGCGGGGCAGGGGAGGAGGGCTTGTTATAAGAGGCTCAAGCCTCCACTGTGGGTGCTGTGCTGCTCACTAAAGTTGGTCTGTGCTGGTGGGTAGAGGTAACTATGGCATCATTCAGCTCCCTCATCCCTGGAGAGGGGAGTTCACGTGCACCACTTTCCAGGAAGCCCTCACAGAAGAGCAAACAATCTCCCGTCATGTATCCCAGGCATCCCTCAGAGCCTTGCCTTCACCGTGTTTTATCTCAGGTACACCAGCTGAGTTTCAAAACTCCAAATTTTAGGGACCTGGAATGGTACCAACCCACACTGATCCTCTGGGTAGGATCTCACCATGCTGGTGCTGGTGCCAGTTTGTCTCAGAAGGGCAGTTGCACCGATGTGCAGGGACTTGGAATTTAAGGTGCAGCAAAAAGCCAGTGTCCAGGTTAACTGCCCTCAGCAGGTGTCTCAGTTCCTATGTTAATGAATGTAATTGTGTCCACCAGCTCTTTTGTCCCTGGAGAGGCAGCGTTACCTTTCCCAAATGCACTCCAAGAACGGAAACTGTCTTTCTCAGTATGACCCAAGGGCTCCTCAGCCCACCCTCTCTACTCCTGGGCCTCTGCCCTCCTTCTCCATAGGAGCCCTGCTACACACACTGGGCTCCATTCTGGCTCCACTTGTAAAACTTTAGTCTTCGAGCTCCACTGGTTATTAAAAACTCATGATAATCAGCCCCTCTCCTTCCTAGCCAATGGTTTTTCTTGTACAATCCCCTGCACATTGCTCTCTCACTCTCCCTCCCTCTCTTCTTCCCTCTCTCTCTCTGTCTCTCCTCTCTCTCCTCTGTCTCTAATGAGGTCTCCCTCCCCTCCACAGCATCCGTGATTCTTTTCTCCACAAATCTTTTCTCTGCACCTCCTACCTTCCACAATGTGGCCCTTTTTTTTCTCCCTCTAGTTGTGCAATTTGTCCTCTCAGCATTCAGATTGACTTCTTGGGTGTTCATAATGATTTGAAACTCATCTAGCTGTGTTCAAGGGACAAGGCAGGCAGAGGGTCTCCCTACTACTACTCAAGAACTGCCCAGAATTATGTTGAGGGACTGAAGCTGATAGAAATTCTGGTCCATGTGGTATGATCTCATTTGATCCCTCTGTTGGCGCACTGGTGGAGTCAGTTTCTGGGGCCCCTCAGTCCCTACTAGGCTGACCCCCAGCCTTCTGCCTGCAGGTGGCAGAAGGAAGTGGGGGCAGTGAGCTGGGTGGCTACCTTCACCAGATGGCACTTCAACCTTCAATTAGATCTGTGTCTTCTGGGCCAAAGACTAGAACTCTTTTCAGAAAAGAAACTTCCAGTGTTTTCCTGGGGTTGGGAAGATGGTCATGATGCTATTAGATAGGTAAGGGGACATCTGAAGAACTGACTGGTATATAAATCAAACAGACTCAAGCTCCTTTCTGACACCCAGAGGCTCTGGAGCTGTCAGTCCCACAACTTTGGGTGGGGTCTGAGTAACTGGCCGGGTGGCTTTTGCTCTCCTTGCTGGGGACTCTGGGCTCACTTTGCTCTACGTTCCTCCTGCTGGGGTGCTGCCTTCTTCTGTTCAGTCCTTAATCACCTATCCACCCGTGTTTTGGCTTCCCCAGAAGTGTGGGTATTTCCTACCCTTTGGAGGTCATGCTCTTTGTGGGAATATACCTGGGAGGGGGGTGGCAAGGCTGCACTCCAGCAGACCTTGAGAGTGTGCTCCCCAACCCTGCAGTTTCACTCTCCTGAGGCTCCCAATATTTTAGAGCCCATGAAGGTTTTTATCTCCACAATATTCTTGGGACTCTTCCTAAACTGTACTAAGCTACCAGCCACCATAATCACCACAGACTGAAAAGAGTTCAAACATCCCTTTACTCAATTGTCATCATCACTGGTGTGTGTTCAAACAGGGACTAGTGAAGGATGGGCGCTGTTTGCCACACTGAACACCCCAAAACACTCCGGTTTTCTGAAGTTTTCCTACATTGAATTGTCTTGCTAACATCTTAATTTTCTGATTTTATCCCATATGGAAACCCTGCTATTTTTGTCAAATGGGAAAATTTGTAAATGAAATATGTCAAGAGTTTGCAAAACACCATAGTTTCTCTGTTGTTGGCTGGAGCAGGGGGAAAGGGAAGGGAATTGGGAACCACAGTGGGCCTGCAGGGCAGCTGCAAAGCAAGCCACTCTCCTGTCCCACTTAACCTCCCCTGCCTCGAAAAGCATTCAGCATATGCTGACACCTGAAATCCCTGCATTCCACATCCAGAGGGTTGTAAAATTAAAGTGCTTTGGGGAGATGAAGGTACATTTTATACAGTAGCTCGTCAACATTTATAGACACTGAGACAAGAATGGTCTCTGACATCAGACTCTCTGGGTTCCAGTCTGGGCTCTACCACATTCAGTACTTCCTTACGGGGTTGTTAGCGGGGGATTAAATAAACCAATCTCAGCAAAGCACCTACCACAGTACGAATGTTCACAAAATCAATGTCACCTTTACAGTGAAATTAGGGATGATTCTCTAGGGAATGGACTTTGTACTAATAGAACTTTGTGGCTTCTGAGCTGGCCCTCTCTCAGAGGCAAGCCAGGTAAGGCAGCTTTTATCAGCCTTTTCCCATTCCAGCTCCTTCTGCTTCTTCTGGTTATTCCATGGCCTTCCTTCAGGGAGCTGCTTGCTCCTCCCACTTAGATGCGGCAGCTTCAGCACACACACACCCCACATATGGCGAGCTCTTGCAGAGATGTGGTATTTAATTTAAAACTAGCACATTCTGAATCATTGGTAATGTTCCCAGTGGCCCACTCAAGGGTAAAGCAATAGGGATTCTTTATTCTGGGCCCTCGTACATTTAATGGGTTTAATCGCTTGAGTGCATTTCATTTCTAATGCACAGTGATAATATTGACCATTTATGGAGCCGGGCACTGTGTGAAGCATTTGATAAGCATCATTGCATTCGTTTATCCCATTCAGGCCTTACAAAAGTCTCTGAAGAGGCTTCTCAGCCACACTTTACTAGCTCGAGGCAACTCTGGATCGGGAGAGCTGCCCAATATAATACAGCTACTGAGTTGTGGGGCAGAGATTCAACCAGACCCAAATTTATGGGGGTAGCATCAGACATTTCAAGGTCAAGGATAAAAATGGAACTAATTTCCATTCTTGTTGAAGGAGTGAGCATAGTGAAGGAAGATAAACCATTAGTATGAGCGGTACAGTGACAGCTTAACGTCTAAAGCTTAGTGGACAGAGGCAGCCAAAAAATGTGCTCAAAGTATAAGCATTAAAATCAGCACCTGGGTGCATGACAGGCACCTGGGTGGCTCAGTAGTTTAAGCATCTGACTTCGGCTCAAGTCATGATCTCACGGTTTGTGAGTTTGAGCCCCGCATCGGGCTCTTTGCTGTCAGCGCAGAGCCCACTTCAGATCCTCTGCCCTCCCTCTCTCACTGCCCCTACCTCCCTCGCTCTCTCTCAAAATTCGACGTTAAAAAAAAATCAGGCACATGAGCTTCATATTCTTGTTTTATACCCTCTTCAAACAAGCATGGTTTTCACTGCTTTACCCTATTAGACATTCGAAGGAAAAATAGAATGTAAATGTTACTGCTTTGCTTCTTAATTAATTAAAGTCTGGGCAATTATCCTCAGTGGCTATCTGGAGACAAGTTGTGTACCTTCTGCTAGAAATATACACCACCACCTCTCAAGTAGATCTTTACAACAAAACAAAAATCTGAATCTGATCAAGCGTCTCTATTTAACTATCAGTTTAAGAAATACAAATACATGGAAATGCAATTAACAAATTCCAGACTGTGGATATACCTGCAAGATAAACAATCTGGTTTCTTTTACAAAAAGAAAAGAAAGATAAAAAAGAGAGAAGAGAGGGAAGGGAAACCTATATAAGTAAAGAGATACAGAAATCAGATTCATGGTATGACTTTATTTGGATCTTGATACAAATAAATTATTTTTAAAACTTGCAAGACAGTCAAAAAAATGTAAATATTGATTGGATCTTTAAAGATATTAAAGAATTATTGTTGATTTTAAGTGTGATAATGCTACATGCTTAAATCAATTACAGATGAAATGTCTGGTATTTGCTTCAAAATAATCTAGGGAAGGGCCACAAGTAATATAGATGGATGAAACAGATGGTCATGAACTTATAATTGTTTATGCTTAATGATGGGTACATAAAAGTTCATTATCCTAATATTTCTTTTGATGTATTTTTAAAAATTTCCTCTAATTGGGGTCTAATTGAGATTGGAACCATGGGGATACAATAATTTGGAAAAAGGTGGTGGGAAACCAGGACTCTGAAACAGAAGACTAGTGGTTGATCAAGAAGGGATAAGATAGGGAAGAGAGGAAGAGCCATGTCTCTTGGAAAGAACTGGAAGAAAAAGCAGTGTTCAGAGAAAAATGAAGAGGTATGAACAGGATTTACTGCCCTGTGGAATGGAATTATGGTCTTTCAACCACTCTTTTTTTTTTTTTTAATGTTTATTTATTTTGAGAGAGAGAGAAAGAGAGAAAATCCCAAGCAGGCTCCATACTGCCAGCGCAGAGCCCGATGTAGGGCTCCATCTCATGAACTGTGAGATCATCACCTGAGCCAAAATCAGGACTTGGACGCTTAACCAACTGAGCCACCCAGGTACCACTTGTCTTTAAACCACTCTTAAGGCTATGCCATTTTCCCAAACCACTGTTTCAGTCTGATAATCTCTAATTTCAGTTGATTACTCAGGACAAGTGTCCAAACCATCATCAAAGCTCTGGACCAGAGTACATAATTTATCAAATATATAAGTGAATTTATTCATTTATCCATTCAAAGGAATGGCCTTCCCCCAACATCCTTGCAGTATCACTGATCTATTGCTGTGTAATTAGTTACCTCAAAGTTTATGGGTTAAAATAACAATAAACGTATCTGTATCCATGGGACAGAAATTCAAGATCAACTTAGCTGAGCAATTCTGGCTCAGGGCCTCTCATGAGGTTGCAGTTAGATGTTGCCTGGAGCTGGAAGAACATTTCCAAGATGGCTCACCCACTTGGCTGGCAGTTTGGTGCTGTTGATGGCAGACAGCCTCAGCCTCAGTTACCGTCTGTATTCATTTCCTGGATATGCCACAATCTAGGTGGCTTGAAATAATAGATTTGTTCTCTCACAGTTCTGAGGCTAGAAATCTGAAGTCAGGATGTCTGTAGGGCCATCCTCCCCCCGAAGGGTCTAGAGGATCTGGTCCCTGCCTTTCTCCTGGCTTCTGCTCTTCCCAGCCATCCTTTGCACTCTTGGCCTGGCAGATACATCACTCCAGTCTCTGCCTCTGTCTTCCATGTGTTCTACCCTGTGTGTCTGTTCCCCTGTTTTACTCCTATAAGGATACCAGTCATATTGGATCATGGGCCTGTCCTGCTCCAGTATGACATTATCTTAACTAATGACATTTGCAATGATCCTATTTCCAAATAAGGTCACATCTGGGTCTAGAAAGGACATAAATTTGGGGGGGGGGGGACACTATCTAACACAGCGCACTGCCCATGTCGGCCCTCACAGAGGTGCTTGAGACTCCAAATGAATGGCAATTGGATCTCTCAGACAAGGTTCTACGTAAAAGAGCCAATGCCATTCGTTTATGGCCACACATCAGAAGTCACAGACCATCACCTCTACTGTGTTGTATTCAGTGGAGGGATTATACTAGGGCACAAATATCAGGAGACTGGGATCACTGAGGGCCATCTTGGAGGCTGGACACATGATACACATTTCTCCACTTGACAAATACCCTCATCCTCTCCCCAGGCCTCCCAAGTGCTCATCCCATTACATCAGCTTCTGTTTGGTTGCTCAACACAATGACCTTCAGGTTCTTAGGAGCTCTTTTGTTGAGCTGAACAATTGTCCGAAGTTTGGCACTAGAAGCTTCTTTTAAAACAAATTTTAAAAGATTTTGCAGCTACACTCTTGCCTTCCATTTTATATCATATTTTTTTAATGTTTATTCATTTTTTGAGAGACAGAGCATGAGTGGGGGAGGGGCAGGGAGAGAGGGAGACACAGAATCTGAAGCAGGCGCCAGGCTCTGAGCTGTCAGCACAGAGCCAGACATGGGGCTTGAACTCACGGACCATGAGATCATGACCTGAGCTGAAGTTGGATATTTAACCAGCTGAGCCACCCAGGCGCCCCTATATCATATGTTTTTGACAGTATCCTGAGTTTTATCTTTGCTTGGAAGCCATTTCTTAAGTTTAATATTATTTGCCATCTGAAAGTCTGAGAATTTTCAAAACCAGCAAGTCCTGACTCTTAAGTTCAATAATTCTCTTTTAAGCTTCTTTCTCATCTCCTACATTTTGCAGGCATACCATGGAGATAGTGCAGATTCAGTTCCAGGCCCCTATAATAAAGTAGATGTCCCACTAAAGTGAGTCAAATGAGTGTTTCGATATCCCCATGCATATAAAAATTATGATTACGCTATACTGAAGTCTATTAAGTGTGCAATAGCTTTATGTATAAGAAAAGATATTGTACATATCTTAATTAAAAATACTTCATTTCTCCCCAAAAATGTTAACCATCATGTCAGCTTACATTAAGTCATAATCACTGATCAATAGTCACCATAACAAGTATAATAATAATGAGAAAGTTTGAAACATTCTGAGCATTACCAAAATACGACACAGAGACATGAATTGAGCAAATACTGCTGGAAAAAATTGTGCTGATAGACTTGCTTGACGTGAGACTGCCACAGATCTCCAATTTGGTTTTTCTTCTTTTTCTTTTAAAGTTTATTTATTTACTTTGAGAGAGAGAGAGCAAGTGAAAGTGGGGTAGGAACAGAGAAAAAAAGAAAGAATCCCAAGCAGGCTCTGTGCCATCAGCACAGAGCCTGATGTGGGACTCGAACCCACGAACCATGAGATCATGACCTGAGCTGAACTTAACTCATAACCTGAGTTAAGAGTTGGACACTTAACTGACTGAACCTGAACCACTCAGACGCCCCCAGACCTTCAATTTGTAAAAACTGCAATATCTGCAAAGCACAATAAAGCAAGGTACAATAAAAGGAGGTATGCCTGTATTCTAAAGACTAAGAAGAAGCCAGACAGCATCCTTAAGATTCTGCCTGGAAATCCTGTAAGTCACTCAATTCAGTAGTTACATTTTCTACTCTCTTAGAAGAGATATCATGCATGACGAGACTATTAAAAAAAATTGTTGTGTCTGCTTTAGTTTTCTCTCCACACAGACACATACATCTGTTACATCATTTGAAAGTGAGTTGTTGTAGATATTACGACCCTTTACTCATAAATACTTCATTATGCATCTTCTAAAAATAATAACCTGCCACATAATTCCAATACCAACATCATACCTGAAAAGCTAATAATAATGTTATAATACCACACTATATCTATCTTTTAAATTTGTATTGTTTTTTTTTTTCCAGTCAGGATCCAATCTAGGTGAATGCTTTACATTTTGTTCATCTCTTCTCACCGAGGATAATCCTCCCATCAACTGTCACCTGTTTTTTAAATTTTGTTTTTAATGACATTGACTTTCTGAGGACTCCAGGATTATTGTCTTACGGATGTGTCTGATTCTTTCCCCTAGGTGTCACTTAACTTGTTCTCCCATCTCCCATTTTGAGTAACTTGGGGGTTAGGTGTAGACTCTAGAGCTACATTTCCAATATAGTAGCCAGTGGCCACATATAAATATGTGAATTTAAATTACCTTCTGAAGATTAACTTAAAAATCCAGTTCCTCCATCTCACTGGCTTCATTTCAAGCATCCAGTAGCCACATGTAGCTAGTGCTTACTGTATTGCACAGTGCAAATATAGAACACTTCCATAGTCCTAGAATGTTCAATTGGACAACACTGCACTAGATTCAGTTATATATCCAGCATAAACATTTTTTGGCATGACTACTCCTTTAAGTTTTTATTGATTCCGGTTAGTTAACATACAGTGTAATACTAGGTTCAGGTGTATAATATAGTAATTCAACAATTCCATACATCACCCTAGGCTCGTCATGGTAAGTGCACTCCTTAATCCTCGTCACTATTTAACCCCTCCACCATCCCCCTTCCTCTCTAGTAACCATCAGTTTGTTCTCTATAGTTAAGTCTGTTTCTTAATTTAAAAAAAATATTTTTAAGTGTTTATTTTGGAAGGAGATAGACACAGAGTGTGAGCAGGGGAGGGGCAGAGAGAGAGGGAGACACAGAATCCGAAGCAGGCTCCAGGCTGTAAGCCCTCAGCACTTGAACTCACAAGCTGTGAGATCATGACCTGAGCCGAAGTCAGATGCTTAACTGACCGACCCACCCAGGCACCCCAAATCTATTTCTCAGTATGTCTCAGTCTCTCTTTTTTCCCCTTTTCTCATTTGTTTTGTTTCTTAAATTCCACATGAGTGAGATCATATGGTATTTGTCTTTTTCTGACTGACTTATTTCATTTAACATTATACTCTCTAGCTCCATTCATCCACGTCATTTCAAATGGCAAGATTTCATATGAAATCTTCTTTATTCATCAATTTATGGACACTTAGGCTGCTTCTATGTCTTTGCAATTGTAAATAATGCTGATATAAACATAGGGGTGCATGTCTCCCTTTGAATTTGTGTTCTTGTATTCTTTGGGCAAATGCCCAGTTAATGCAATTGCTGGATCATAGAATAGATCTATTTTTAACCGTTTAAGAAAAGTCCATACTTTTTTCAATAGTGGATGTACCAGTTTGCATTCCCACCAAGGTACAAGAGGGTTCCTTTTTATCCACATCCTCACCAACATTTGTTTATTATGTTTTTGATTTCAGCCATTCTGACAGGTATGAGGTGATAGTTCATTGTAGTTTTGATTTGCATTTCCCTGATGGTGAGGGATGTTGAGCATCTTTTCATGTGTCTGTTAGCCAAAGGAATATCTTCTTTGGAGAAATGTCTACTCATATCTTCTGCCCATTTTTTTATTTGGATTATTCAATTTGAGGTGTTGAGTTTTATAAGTTTTTGATGTATTTAAGATACTAACCCTTTATCAGATAGGTCATTTGCAAATATCTTCTCACATTATAAAAGTTTCCTTATATAAGGGTTTGTTGAATGTATCCTTCACTGTGCAGAAACTTTTATATTTATTTTTATTTTTAAAAATTTATTTATTTAAATTCAAGTTAGTTATCATACAATGTAGAATTGGCTTCAGGAGTAGAAACCAGTGATTGATCACTTACATGTAACACCCAGTGCTCATCCCAACAAGTGCCCTCCTTAATGCCCATCACCCATTTATCCCATCCCTCCATACATCTCCCCCCTGCAGCTACCCCTAGTTTGTTCTCTGTATTTAAGAGTCCCTCGTGTTTTGTCTCCCTTTCTGTTTTTATCTTATTTTTTTCTTTCCTTCCTCTATGTTCACCTGTTGTGTTTCTTTTTTTTTATTTTTAAAAATATTTATTTAAATCCAAGTTAGTTAACATATAGTATAATCATGGTTTCTGGAGTAGAATTTAGTGATTCATCACTTACATATAAAATCCAGTGCTCATTCCAACAAGTGCCCTCCTTAATGCCTATTATCCATTTACCCATCCCTCCATGCATCACCCATCCATCAATCCTGTTTGTTCTCTGTATTTAAGAGTCTCTTGGGGTTTGCCTCCCTCTCTGTCTTTATCTTTTTTTTCTTCCCTGCTCCTATGACATCTGTTGTGTTTCTAAAATCCACATGAGTGAAGTCATATTTGTCTTTCTCTGACAGACTTAGCATAATACACTCTAGTTCCATGAACATTGTTGCAAGTGGCAAGATTTCATTCTTTTCAATCACTGAGTAGTATTCCATCATATACATACACACACACACACACACACACACACACACACACACACATCTTCTTTATCCATTCATCAGTTGATGGACATTTGGGCCCTTTCCATAATTTAGCTATTGTTGATAGTGCTGCTATAAACATTGGGGTGCATGTGCCCCTTCAAATCATTATTTTTGTATCCTTTGGATAAATATTTAGTGGCAAAATTGCTGGGGTTTAGTGTAGTTCTATTTATTTAATTAAAAAAATTTTTAATGTTTATTTATTTTCGAGAGAGAGAAATAGACAGAGTCAAACGGGGAAAAGACAGAGAGAAGGAGACACAGAATCTGAAGCAGGCTCCAGGCTCTGAGCTGTCAGCTTGAACTCACAAACTGTGAGGTTATGAACGGAGCTAAGTTCGGACACCCAACTGACTGAGCCACCCAGGTGCCCTATTTAAAAAAATTGTTTTCTTTAATTGAAAATGTTTACTTATTTATTTTTAGAGACAGAGAGAGTGCATGTGGGGAAGAGAAGAGAGAGAAGGAGAAAGAGAATCTCAAGCTGGCTCCACACTGTAAGCATAGAGCCCAATGCGAGGCTAGATTTCATGAACTGTGCATGACCTGAGATGGAATCAAAAGTCTGACATTTAACCAACAGAACCACCTACGTGCCCCAGGGTAGTTCTATTTTTAATTTTCTGAGGAACCTCCATACTCTTCTCCAGAGTGGCTGCACCAGTTTGCATTCCAACCAACAGTGCAAAAGTGTTCTTTCTCTGCATCCTCACCAATATATGTTGTTTGCTGAGTTGTTAATTTTAGCCATTCTGACAGGTGTGAGGTGGTATCTCATTGTGGTTTTGATTTGTATTTCCCAGATGACGAGTGATGTTGAGCATCTTTTCATGTGTCTGTTGGCCATCTAGATGTCTCCTGTGGAAAAATGCCTATTCATGTCTTCTGCCCATTTCTTCACAGGATTATTTGTTGGGTGTTGAATTTGAAACATTCTCCATAGATTTTAGATACTAACCCTTTATCTGTCATTTTCAAAAATGTTCTCCCATTCCATCAATTGCTTTTTCGTTTTGTTGATTGTTTCCTTCACTGTACAGAAGCTTTTTATCTTGATGAGGTCCCAATAGTTTATTTTTACTTTTATTTCCCTTTCCATCTGAGACATGTCTAGAAAGAAGTTGCTGAGGCCAAGGTAGAAGAGGTTGCCTGTTTTCTCCTCTAGCATTTTGATGATTTCCTGTCTCAAATTTAGGTCTTTCATCCACTTTAATTTTATTTTGACATGATCAAATAGAAAGTGATCCAGTTTCCTTTTTCTGCATGTTGCTGTCCAGTTTTCCCAGCACTATTTGCTGAAGAGACTTTTTCCATTAGATACTCTTTTCTGTTTTGTCAAAGATTAGTGGACCATACATTTGTGGGTCCATTTCTGGGTTCTCTATCCTGTTCCATTGATCTGTGTGTCTGTTTTTGTGTCAGTACCATACTATCTTAATGATTATACCTTTGTAATAAAGCTTAAAGCCAGGAATTCTGATGCCTCCAGCTCTGCTTTTCTTTTTCAACATTTCTCTGGACATCTGGGGTCTTTTATGATTCCATGCAAATTTTAGAATTCTTTGTTCTAGCTCTGTGAAGATTGCTGGTGTTATTTTGATAGGGATTGCATCGAATGTGTAGATTGCTTTTGGGTAGTATCAACATTTTACCAATAATTGTTTTTCTGATCCATGAGCATGGAATGTTTTTTCCATTTCTTTGTGTCTTCAATTTCTTTCATTAGCTTTCTGTAGTTTTCAGTGTATACATCTTTTACCTCTTTGGTTGGGTTTATTCCTAAGTATCTTATGGTTTTTGGTGCAGTTGTAAATGGGATCAATTCCTGATTTCTCTTTCTGCAGCTTCATTATTGATGTATAGAAATGCAACTGATTTCTATACATTGATTTTATATCCTTTGACGTTCTGAATTCACATATCAGGTCTAGCAGTTTTTTGGTGGAGTCTTTCAGGTTTTCTACATAGAGTATACTGTCACCTGCAAATAGTGAAAGTTTGACTTTTTCTTTGCCGTCAGGGATATTGGCCTGTAATTCTCCTTTGTGGTGGGATCTTTGGTTCTGGAATCAAGATAATTTTGGCCTTCAGAGAAGGAGTTTGGAAGCTTTTCTTCCATTACTATTTTTTTTTTTTTTTTGGAACAGTTTGAGAACAATAGGTATTAACTCTTCTTTAAATGTCTGATAAAATTCCCCTGGGGAGGCGTATGGCCCAGGACTCTCATTTGTTGGGAAATATTTGATAACTGACTTAACTCCTTTGCTCTTTATGGGCTTGTTCAAATTTTCTATTTCTGATTGAGTTTTGGTAGTGTTTGAGTGTCTAGCAATTTGTCTATTTCTTCCTGATTGTCCTCTTTATTGGCACATAATTTTTTATTGTATTCTCTTGTAATTGTATTTCTGTGGTGTTGGCTGTGATCTCGCCTCTTTCATTCATGATTTTATTTTTTGGGGTCCTTTCTCTTTTCTTGTTCATTCCTTCAAAAAACCAGATTTTAGTTTCATTGATCTGTTCTACTCATTTTTTTTTTGTTTTTTTTTTTTTTGGTTTCTATATTGTTTATTTTTGCTCTAATCTTTATTGTTTTCCTTCTTCTGGTGGCTTTGGGCTTTATTTGCTGTTCCTTTTCTAGTTCCTTTAGGTGTAAGTTTAGGTTATGTATTTAGGATTTTCTTGCTTCTTGAATTGCAGTGTACTTTCCTCTTAGGACTGCCTTTGCTACATCCAAAGGGTTTGGGCTGTCATGTTTTCATTTTCATTTACTGCCATGTATTTTTTAATTTCCTGGTTAACCCATTCATTCTTTAGTAGGGTGTCCTTGAACCTCAATGTATTTGAGGGATTTCTACATTTTTTTCTTGTGGTTGATTTCAAGTTTTATAGAGTTGTGATCTGAAAAGATACATGGTATGATCTCCATCTTTTAGTACCTGTTAAGGGCTGATTTGTGACACAGTACATGATCTATTCTGAAGAATGTTCCATGTGCACTCAAGAAGAATGCGTATTCTGCTGCTTTGGGGTGGAAAGTTCTGAATATATCTGTTAAGTCCATCTGGTTCAGTGTGTCATTCAAAGACATTGTTTCCTTGTTGATTTTCTGCTTAGGTAATCTGTCCATTGTAAGTGGGATATTAAAGACTCCTACAACTATGGTATTATTATCAATGAGTTTCTTTATGTTTCTGTTTAGTTGATTTGTATTTTGGTGTCCCAAGTTGGTGGCATAAATATTTATGATTGTCAGATCTTCTTGATGGATACACCCTTTAGTTATGATGTTATACCCTTCTTCATCTCTTGTTACATATGTTTTTTTTTTTAATTTTTTTTTCAACGTTTTATTTTTATTTTTGGGACAGAGAGAGACAGAGCATGAACGGGGGAGGGGCAGAGAGAGAGGGAGACACAGAATCGGAAACAGGCTCCAGGCTCCGAGCCATCAGCCCAGAGCCTGACGCGGGGCTCGAGCTCACGGACTGCGAGATCGTGACCTGGCTGAAGTCGGACGCTTAACCGACTGTGCCACCCAGGCGCCCCTTTATGTTTTAAACATCTAGTTTGTCTGATATAAGTATGGCTATTCCAGCTTTCTTTTTACCTCTATTAGCATGACAGATGGTTCTCCATCCCCTCACTCTCAATCTGCAGGTGCTCTTTGGTGTCAAATGAGTCTCTTGTTGGCAATAGATAGATGGATCTTGTTTTTTATCCATTTTGATACTCAATATCTTTTGATTGGAACATTTAGTCCATTTCCATTCAGAGTGGTTATTGAAAGGTATGAATTTAGTGCCATTGTGTTATTTTTAGATTTGATGTTTCTGATGATTTTCTCTGGTCCTTTGTAGTCTTTGCTGATTTGGTCTTTTTTTTTTTCCTCCACTCAGAGTCCCCCTTAAAATTTCTTGCAGGGCTGGTATAGTGGTCACGAACTTCTTTAGTTTTTGTTTGGGAAATTCTTTATCTCTCCTTTTGTTCTGAATGACCAGCAAGGTTAAAGGATTCTTGGCTGCAAATTTTCCAATTCAGCATATTGACTATTTTCTGCCACTTCCTTCCAGCCTGCCACATTTCAGTGGACAGGTCTGCTACTAACGTTATGTGTCTACCCTTGAAGGTTAAGGCCTTTTGTTTCTCACTGCTTTTAGAATTCTCTCTTTATCCTCGTATTTTGCAATTTCACTAAGATACGTTGTAATATTGACCTGTTTTTCCTTTATTTTTAAGACAATTCTCTCTGCCTCATGGACTTGAAAGCCTGTTTCGTTCCAAAGTTCTCAGATATAATTGATTAGCAAGTTCTCAGATATAATTTGTCCTGATAAAACTTCCACCACCTTTTTTCACTCTTCTTCCTCTGGGATTCCTTTGATATGGGTATTATTTTGTTTCATGGAATCACTTAATTCTCTAAGTCTCCCCTCATGATTTAATAATTTCCTTTCCCTTTTTTCAGCTTTATTATTTTCCATAGTTTTATCTTCTATTTCACCTATTCTCTCCTCTGCTTCTTCAATCCTCGCTGTCACTGTATCTAATTTATTTTGCATATCAGTTATAGCATTTTAAAATTCATCCTGAATAGTTCTCAGGTCTTTGATCTTTGCAGTAAGGGTTTCTCTGGTGTCTTCAATGCTTCTTTTCAAGCCCAGCTAGTAGTCTTATGACTGCTGTTTTAAATTCTTGTTCAGCTATATCATTTATATCTGTTTTGAGCAAGTTCCTGGCTATGATTTCATCTTGATCTTTCTTTTGGGGAGAATTCCTCCATCTTGTGTTTTTTGTTAAGTTTCTGTCTTTTGCATGCATTGAAAACTTGGTATGTGTCCTGCACCTGAAAGCACTATTATATTAAAAAGGAATCATACAGTCTTCAGGGGCTGGCACTCCAGGAACTGTTTCTCGTATATGCTGTATGTACTCTGCTGTTGCATTTTGGCTGCTCTTTCCCACTGATCAATCCTCTGCAGAACTCCCTACTTGCAGTGGTGGAGTGTTTGGACCTTTAACTAGGTGTGCTTTGATTTGTTTGCTGATGTAACTCTGGAGAAACAACTGGGGCAGGGTGGGGGGGAGGGTGGTGCCAATTCCATAAAGAGAGAAAAGGAAAGGGAACAACAACAACAACAACAACAAAAGCAAACAGAGAATCAAAAAAAACTATAAGGCTGATTCCAAGGAATAAGAAAGAAAAAAATCAGAAGAAAAGAGAAAAGAAGGGAAAATAAAAGAATTAAAAAAGCCTGATTAAAAAAATAATAAAACGATAAAAGGAAATGACACAAAACAAATCAGAATCTATCAGCCTGATTCCAAAAGGAAAAAAGGGTGGGGGGTGGCTGCACCAGTCTGCAGGAGAGGCTGGCTGCATTGGCTCAGAGTCAGTCTTGCCCTAGTAAATAAGCAATTGCTAGGCACAGAAGGGCAAGACTTGATGCAAGCAGATTCTGCCTCCACTGAGGGCTGCTGTATTGCTCTCTGAAGTCCCACCATGTTGGTTTTGGGGTGGGGAGGCGGAAATGGTGCCACCCCAATGTTTCATCCCCAGACCAGGGATGTGAACCCCTGCTATACAGGCAGCCCGCACAGAGTAGCGAGGACAGTCAGCTTGCTCTGAGCCATGGCAGTCCTGTGCCTTCCCCTTGGTGCAAGGCTGGGTTTCCAAACCCAAAGTTCAAGGACACGGCAAGGATCCACCCTTTCCTCTGGAGTAGATCCTCTCCACCCTGTTGATGAAAGGCCTTTGGCTGGCACCTTCAGGGTCATTTGTCCTTGGGAAGGCAATAAACCATCTTCCAAAAGTACTCCAGTCCCCTCCAGGAGGGGGACTATTCTTTCCAAGTGCACCCCAGAGACGTTTATACCATGCTTCACACTCTGGGGCCAGCTCCCTCCTCCCCAGGAGTGCATGCCATGGCTCCACTCTGGAGAATATCATGCACTTCCAAAACCTCAGACTTTGAGCTCGGTTTTGCAAAAGCTGTTTGCAAAAAAGAACTGGGACACTTGGTACTTGTCACTCCCCAGTCTGCGGTCCCAAGAGGTTATCCTCTTGTGCTAACTTGATGCTGCACTTTCTCAACCACTCTCTTTCTCTCCTTTTGTTTCTCAACAGTAAATGTTTCTTCCTCTCCATGACTCCACCATTTTCTTCCCCCCAAGTGACATCCACACACCTCTCATCTGCCAAGCTGTCTCTCTCCAACTGTGGAGATCCTTCTGCGATTCTGCAGATCTATTTCCTGGGTGTTCCAAGTAATCTGAACTCACTACAGCTATGTTTTGCTCTTGACAAAGAAAGCCCAGGGTCTCTGCCACCTTAACTCCTCCCCCAGAAGCTTTTTATTTTGATGTAATCTCAGTTGTTATTTTTTGCTTTTGTTTCCTTTCTCTCAGGAGGCATATCTAAAAAGAAGTTTCTATGGCCAAGGCCAAAGAGATTATTGCCTGTGTACTCCTCTAGGATTTTTATGGTTCCTGTTTTCACATTTACGTCTTAATCCATTTTGAACTTATCTTTTTGTGTATGGTGTACGAAAGTTCCAGTTTCATTCTTTTCCATGTTGCTGTCCAATTTTCCCAACACCATTTGTTGAACAGTTTTGTTTTTTTTTTTTAATTGCATGTTCTTTCCTGATTTTCAAAGATTAATTGGCCATGTAGTTAAGGGTTTATTTCTGGGTTTTTGCTTCTGCTCAATTGATCTATGTGTCTGTTTTTATGTCATTGCCATACTGTTTAGATTAGTATAACTTTGTAATATAACTTGAGGTCTGTAATTGTGATGCGTCCATCTTTGTTTTGCTTTTTCAAGGTTTCTTTGGCTATTTGGAGTATTTTGTGGTTCCATGCAAATTTTAGGAGTGTCTGTTCTAGCTCTGTGAAAAATACAAATAGTGATATCTGTATTTTGATAGAGATTGCATTAAATGTGTAGATTGCTTTGGGTAGTATAGACATGTGAACAATATTTGTTGTTCTGATCTATAAGTATGGGATGTCTTTACATTTCTTTGTGTCATTTTCAATTTCTTTCATCGGTGTTTTATAGTCTTTAGAGTGTTCTTTTACCTCTTTGCTTAGGTTTATTCATAGGTATTTTATTATTTTGGGTGCAATTTTAAACGGGATTGTTTTCTTAATTTCTCTTTCTGCTGCTTCATTGTTGGTGTATATATATGCAACTGATTTCTGTACATTATTTTTGTGTGTACACTATTAATTTGCCAATAGTGAAAGTTTCCTTCTTCCTTACCAATTAGGATGCCTTTTATATCTTTTTGTTGTCTTATTGCTGTGACTAGGACTTTTCACTACTATGTTGAAGTGATGAGAGTGGTGAGAGTGGACACCCTTGCCTTGTTGCTGACCTTAGGGGAAAAGCTCTCGGTATTTCCCCATTAACGATGATTTTATCCATGGGGTTTCCATAGATGGCTTTTATTATGTTGATGTATGTTCCCTCTAAAACACCTTTGTCGAGGGTATTTATTATGAATGCGTGTTGTCCTTTGTCAGATCTTTTTCCTGTGTCTATTGAAATGATCATATGGTTCTTATCCTTTCTCTTATTGATGAGATGTATCACACTGGTTGATTTGAAAATATTGAACCAGGAATAAATTCCACTTGATTGTGTGGTGAATTGTTTTTTAATGTATTGTTTGATTTAGTTTGCTAGTATTTTATTGAGAACTTTTGCATTTATGTTCAATAGGAATATTGGCCTGTAGTTCTATTTTTCAGTGGAGTCTTTATCTGGTTTTGGTATCACTATAATGCTGGCCTCATAGAATGAATTTGGAAATTTTCCTACATTTTCTATTTTTTGGAATAATTGAAAAGAATAGGTGTTAAATTTAAATGTTTGGTAGAATTAGGGTTTAAGTCTGAACCCATTCTTTTCTCTTCCCCATGTTTTAGGTTTATGCTATTACACTTTATTTTTTATTTTTTACAATTTTTTAATGTTTATTTATTTTTGAGAGAGAAATAGGGAGAGAGAGAATGAGTGGGGGAGGGGCAGAGAGAGAAGGAGAGACAGAGAATCCCAACCAGGCTTTGCACTGCTAGCACAGAGGCTGATGCAGAGCTCAAACTCATGAACCGTGAGGTCATTACCTGAGCCAAAATCAAGAGTCGGACACTTAACCTATTGAGTCACCCAGGCACCCCTATGCTATTATATTTTATAGCCTTTTATTTTGTGAGTTCCTTGACTGATTTTTTATAGAAATATTTATTTTTACTGCTTTTGTGTTTCCTGCCTCTATACTGTCACTTTTGGTCTTTCCTTTCCAGTCAGAGTCCCTTTTAATTAATATTTCTTGAAGGGCTGGTTTAGTGATCATGAACCCTTTGGTTTTTGTTTGTCTGGGAAACTGTTTATCTCCCTTTCTATTCTGAATGATAGCTTGCCGGATAGAGTATTCTTGGCTGAAGATTTTTCCCATTCAGCCCGTTGAATGTAAGATGCCACTCCCTTCAAGTTTGCAAAGTTTCTGTTGAAAAACCCCCTGGTCTTTTGGATTTTCCCTTGTAATTACTATCTTCTTTTGTTTTGCTGCTTTAATTTTTTATCACTATATTTTGCCAATTTAAATACAGTAAGTCTTGGTTTGTGTCTGCTTTTGTTGATCTTGATGGGAGTTCTCTGTGCCTCCTGAATCTGGATGTTTTCTCCCCCAGATTCAGGAAGTTTTCAACGATTGTTTCTTCATATAAATTTTCTGCTCCCTTTTCATTCTCTTCTTCTGGGACTCCTAAAATACAGTGTTATTATATTTGATGGAATCGCTGAGTTCTCTTATTCTCATTTTGCATATTTTTTCTCTCTTTTATTCAACTCAATTACTTTCATTACTCTGTCTTCTAGGTCATTAATTTATTCCTCTGTTTCTTCCAGCCTGCTACTCATTCCATCAAGCATGTTTCTCATTTCGTTTATTTTGCCCTTTATTTCTGCTATGTTATTCCTATCTCTGTGTTAAGGTTCTCACTCATGTCTTCCCCTCTTTTCTCAAGTCCAGTGAGTATCCTTATGATCATTACTTAAAATTCTTTATCAGGCATGTTACTTACATCTCTTTCACTAAAGATCTCTGTGGCCTCGTCTTGTTCTTTCATTTGGATAAATTTCTCTGTCTTCTCATTTTGTCTCTAAGTCTCTATGCTGTTTCTGTGTGTTAGGAAAGTCAACTACATCTCCTTCCCTTGAGGTTAATGTCTTTATGAAGAGGGTCCTGCTGTGTAGTGCCCCCTGCTCCCCAGGGCCTGGCACTTCCAGGAGTGTCTCCAATGTCTGCTGCATGTGCTCTGCTGTTATGTCCTGGCCACTTTATCCTCAGGTTAGTCATCTGAAGAGGTTCTTTTTGCCTGTTGTGGGCAGTGTTTTGTCCCTGGTCTGAATGTGGGATGCTCTGGTGTGTTTATGAAACTAGTCTTGTCACCACCGCCACCAGAACTGAGGCTCTGCAAAACTTGTGAGTGGAAAGCACAGTGTGAGCATAGGTTTGGGTGGTCTTCTGGGGCAGGTATGACTGGGAAGGGTAGTTCCACAGGAGTAGGGGGGAGGCAGTCTTGGTGTAATAAGTTAGGTAATGAGTGTCTGTGCTGTGCTGGTTCTGGCAGGTGGCTCTGTATTTATGCTGAGGGGCTGAGGAGGGAAATGGCACCTGCCAGTTTCTTTGTTCCCAGAGGGATATCTCTATGAATGCTGTCTCTCTCAGACATGCTCTGAGATGAATGAATAACTACCACACTGTGTCCCAGGTACTCTTTAGATGGCTGTTTCAATGCTGTATGTTCCCAGCTGTTTGTCTGCCTTTTGTCCAAGAGCAGCCCCAATGCCTCTGAGCTCTCCCAAAACCAAGCATGCTGACTTTAAAACTCCAGGTTTTAAACCCTACTGTTTGTTGCAAGAACTCATGAAATTCAACCCCTGTCACTTTCCAAGCTAATTGCTGTGGGAGGTTCATTTTCCCTGTGAGTTTCTTCTTCTGTTTCTTGTTCTTCTCCATGAGCACAGCTCCATCCCCACTAAAGAGGCCATGATGTGTTTCTCTCTCCAACAGTATCTTCACACTTCCTACCTTCTTCAATGTGGCCTCTTCTCTACTGTTAGTTGTGGAGTTTGTTCTGCCAAGTCTTCAGGCCAATTTCTGGGTATTTAGGATGATTTAATAGTTACGTAGCTGTATTCATGGACGAGGTGAGCCTATGGTCCTCCTACTCTGCTGCCATCTTCTTCAATCCCATGATTACTTCTTAGATGATATTGGTACTTCGTATTGCCTTATGTAAGGAGGCCTAGCTGGGAGTTCCAGGATGCCCCAAGTGACTTACAAATTGTGTACATATAACTAGAAATATCACTCTCCCCCACTCCTTCTCTGGTCCTGTCATCCTGGATCCCACATACTGTGATGGAAAAGATTTCCAAGGGAAAAAAATTGAATGAAAAACTTTCAGATCTGAAAGGTAATTTTGACATCATTGTTATAAAAGCTGAGGAAACTGAAGCTCAAGACTTGGCCAAGGTCACTGAGGTGAGTTTGAAGCCACAAAAATGACCTTCAACAAACATATTCTTACCCCTGGCCAGACTCATACATCAGAGTTGAAAATATCTGGTGGCAACTGAGGTCAGTTGGTACCACTAACCCGACTAATAACCATATGACACCTTTTATTGAGTACTTACCAGTGTTAGGTACTGTATTTAGTCTTAAAAAATTACTTTTCATAATTCTCACCACCACCCATGAAGCACATTTTGAACAGAACATCTAATCATTTCTTTCGGTGGTAAGAAATCATCCACGGGTTCAGTAATTCGACATTGTGAAAGCAGGTGCCTCTGTGATGATCTTAGTGATAATCTTTCCATCTCGGTCATAGGATCACTGCTGCAGCTTCAGATATCACATCCATGAAGAGAGCTGAACGAACTGGCATGCAGCAGTGCTACCAACTTCAGTCTCATTCATGAGACAAGTTCGATCTTTCCCAGAAGCCCCAGAATAGACTTCTGTGGTATCTTTCATTGTCCCAAACTGTATTACATGATCACCTATATGAATATGATGGGAAACTGAATATGATGTACAGCCCTTCCAGCTTCTGTAGAACAGACAGGCAAGGGAATGGGGGTTAGATAAACCACACAGCAGTGGAGGTGTTTCTATCCTCATGGTTCAGAGAAGGAAACTGATTCTCAGAATGCCCAAGTACCTCATTCAAGGTTACCCAGTGACCAACTGGCAGAAATGTTTTGACTCCAAAGCTCATGGTGAGTAAGGCATGCTCACCGAAGAATGGTGATGAAGACTGATGTGGCCAGAGTCTGAGGTGATTTGAACACTTGAAGAAGAGGTAGGGTCTGTGTATCCTCAAAGAACAGAGGAGACACTGCTCTCAGACAGTGATGCTGCTACTTGGCTAATGAACTGAAGAAGGCCATTCAGGAGAAGAGTTGCCTGCTGGTGTTTGGTAAGTGGATGCCTTAAGTTGTTTTTCTCAACGTTTATTTATTTTTGAGAGAGAGAGAGAGAGAGAGACCGAGCACAGGTGGGGGAGGGGCAGAGAGAGGGAGACACAGAATCTGAAACCGGATCCAGGCTCTGAGGTGTCAGCACGGAGCCCAGTGTGGGGCTCAAACTCAGGAACAGTGAGATCCTGACCTAGGCTGAAGTCGGATGCTTCACCAACTGGGCCACCCAGGTGCCCCTTAATTTTTTTTTAATGTCTATTTTTAAGAGATAGAGGCAGAGCACAAGTGGAGGAGTGGCAGAGAGAGAGGTAAGTGGATGCCTTAAAAGACTTCTATTTATTCCACCCATAATATATCTTTAATGCTGTATTTCGTGTATCTATACATTTAATGCTATATATATTCAGTGCTATATTGCATATATATTTTATAAATATATATTCAATGCTATATTGCATATTCTTCCTAACCTCTTTTCTGTAAGAGCTTAATCTTGCCACCCCTGGTCTTGCCAACCACACACCCTTCAAGAAGGTACTTCCCACAGTTGGTGAGGGATACATGTTAATAAAATAAACTCAAACCAAAAAAAATGGGGTTTCTTGTCCCCCCATAAAATTGGCAACATTATGTGGACTAATAGAGTGTTGGCAAAGGCTGGTGGAGTAAGTCAGTATAATCTTTCTAAAGGTAATATGTATCAAGAGCCCTCAAAAACGTACATATGCTTTGACCCAGCAGTTTCAGGAAATAAATGTTCACATAAAAATTAGTAGCAAGCACGCTCAGCATAGCATTTTCACAATAGAGAAAAATTAGCAACAACTTGTGCAAAAAAGCAAGTTGGAGAACTATATTGATATCATAAAGCATGATATCAAAATACATGTCTGGTAAAAGTATAAGGAAAAGCAAGGGGATTTTTAACATAATATGTAGGATGATGGTACGTGATACAGTGGGATAGAGACTCATAAGGCCCTCTGCTTTCTTAAGTCAGAAGGCAGTGTGGTGTGTTCATACTATTACACTTGGTCTGCATCATCCAGCTACGCTGACAAACTGTGAGTCATCACAGCGAAGACTGATTTTCACTGGAGCCGACTTCCCGGCAGTTTGTAGGCGATCTCAGCTCCACAATCATCCAGGGGCCCAGATTCTTCCATCTTCCAAGTGTGAGACTCTGCAGCTGGGCTCCAGAAAGAGAGGGAGAGCCGCGGGGCCTGGGTCCCCTGTATCCTCTCTCCACCACCAGCATGGTCCCACCTGGCTGCCAGGACCCGGGGGGAGGTGGGCGCAGCTGAAGAGGAATGGATTCTTCTAAGCATCTAGCCAGCATCTTCCACAACTGTTTGGTGTGTTTTTTTTATAATGTTTGTTTTTGAGAGAGAGTGGGGGGTAGGGAGGGGCAGAGAAAGAGGGAGACACAGAATCTGAAGCTGGCTCCAGGCTCCAAGCTGTCTGCATCGAGTCCAAGGAGGGGCTCAAACCCACCAACCATGAGATCATGACCTGAGCTGAAATCAGAGGCTTAACTGACTGAATCACTCAGGCTCCCTTTTTTTCTTTTCTTTTTTTTTTTTTTTTTCACATCTTATGCTAAGTTACACTCATTCTTTTGAATGTGTAGATTATTTTGTTATTTAACAATGAAAAACATGGCACAACCTGAGAGATCACAGGACAGAGCTTAAGAAAATGCGTAGCACCCATATGGTAGGGCTACTATTTAATCATTAAAGCGAAGAAGTAGGAGAATGTTTTAATGCCATGAAAAACTGGCGAAAAACAGGCTACAAAAGATTCCCATTTTGATCCGGGTGTGTGTCGTGGAAGCAAGACAGCTAGAAAGCCTTGGGGACACATCCAACTGTTACCTTGGGGCATTTGCCAGATTTTCCTTCTCCTTGGTGCTTTCCTTTTCGGTCTACACTTTCTGTACTGAGCACGTATTACTTTCGTAATTAGATTCAAAAATAGGCGTGCCGGGGTGGCTCAGTCGGTTAAGCGACCTACTTCAGCTCGGGTGATGATCTTAAGGTTTTGGGGGTTTGAGCCTCTTGTCAGTTTCTGTGCTGACAGTTCAGAGCCTGGAGTAGTTTTCAGATTCTGTGTCTTCCTCTCTCTGCCCCTCCCCTGCTCATGCTCTCTCCCTCTCTCAAAGAATAAAAGTATTTTTTTAAGATTTAAAAATAAAGCCATGGGTTTGGTTTCTTTTGAATAAAAATTACTAGCAGGGACCTTGTCAAGATGCGCCAAGCTGGGTGCCCGCCGGCGCCCCGTCGGCCCTGCCCCGCCCCCGGCCCCGCCCATGCAGCCGCCTCTGAGAACCCCCAGGCCCTGAGCTCTGCCGGGTGGGTGGGGCCGGCCCACCTCCCGGTTCCTCCTGCGACCCCCCTCCGCTAGGCGCCGCCACGCCCCAGCGTGCTCTGTTTAGTCCTCCCCCCACCCCTGTGTGCCTCCGTAGCTCCATTTCTTAGAATAGGAAACGGAGACATCGGGAGCTCCCAGGACCCCAGCCGTGGGTTGATGACGCTAGGTCGCAGCAGCCAGGGCCTGGCCCTGCCTCCCTCCCCTCAGCGTCATACTTCGGTCCCGCCTGGGCCCTGATCTCTCCAGGACAGGGCGCGCGCCAAGAACTATCCACCTGCGTCCCGTCTCCTAGAGCGCAAAGCCGGTGCCTTCGCCCCTGCCGGAGGGCGGAGGGCGGAGGGCGATGAGGCCTGGCTTTCAGAGGAGAGAGTGACAGGACCAGAGGCAGAAGGCGGGAAGAGGGAGCTGAATTTCAAGGTCAGCGCGCCCAGCGCGTCCTACCAGGTTTGGGGGCTAATACAACGGGCAGAGACCTAGCCGAGAAGGGAATAAAGAGAGCCAGAATGCTGTAAGGTGGACATGAGACATGCCCTCCCCACGACTTCCCAGAACTGAGATACTCCTTCGGAGCACTAGACCAACACACCATCCCTGCTCGGCTTCCAAGTCTCTGTGAGGGAGAGGAGACACCTGGAAGGAGGGTCCCTGGCTTTGCGGCTCCCCAGGGGAGCACAGAGAAGGCGCCCGCAGAGGCCAGAGTACTTAGGCAAGTGCTCCCACAGAGGGCTTTTCCCCACTGGGCCTATCCTGGCAGGGGGTAGCAAAGGACAGCATGGCCTTTGGGGACAGCCAGCCTGGCCCCAGGAGAGGGGAGCCCCCTGCTGATCCCAATCCCATCTCCCTCTTACTATCGCCTTCATCGCTATCCCTCTCTGTACCTATATTCTAGGGCTCAGTCATAGAGGTCAGATGGAAGAGGTTCTAGACGCCTTTAGGACACCCCTGTCACATCTGAGAGGAGAAACTTGTCCTAAGGACACTCAAGTGGCCAGCAGGTTTTTAGGGACGAGTCCTCTGGCTAGAGGGCAGGATTTCTGCAATCTGTATCTTGGATCTCCTTGTGCATCCACACTGTCAACACTGGAAAGTTCTACCTGACCATGACAGGCATGGAGTGGTGGAACTATTGCCTTGTCCTCCTTCGAGAGAAATCTGAGTTTCCTTGGAGAACCTGGTGAGAACCCAAGGAGTGATGGGCTTATGGTTGGGTACACACCTGGGGCAGGAGGCCTCAGGACTGGTCCGGCATCATCTACCAGACTAGGAACACATGATTTGGGAAGCACTCTTGAGGTTCCACGAAACTGCTCTCTCTTCTCTTGGGTATTCCTCAGCAGCACCTGGATGCTGTTTCAGGACTGACCAGCACCTTTGGAGATGAGAATGAAACAGTGAGCTGCAACGGAGCACAGCAACCCTCATGCTCAGCCAACAGAGTGCCAGGAAGTAATTCAACCTTTTAGCTCCCAAGACTGAGTTGTGCTGTTTTGTAACAGGGATCTGCAATATTAGAGAACTGGGTTAGAATTGTGTGTAGAGAATTGTGTTGGCTCACCAGAAGTCATCAACCCTTGTCACAGGAGCTTGAATTTTACCTGCAACTTTATAAATAACCTAGTTATGTTGTAAATAACCAGCAAGACCTTAAGAGTGGAGCATTTTCTTTTTTTGTTTTTAATGTTTATTTATTTTTGACAGAAAGAGGCAGAGAGAGAGAGAGAGACAATCCCAAGCAGGATCTCCCTGCGCCCTCAGCGCAGAGCCAGGCACAGGGCTTGGGCACAGGGCTTGAACCCATGAACTGTGAGATCTTCCCCTAAGCAAAATCAGAAGTCTGATGCTCAACTGACTAAGCCACCTGGGAGCCCCAGCGCTCAGCATTTTCTTACTCTTGCCCCACACTGTCTAATAAAGTAGCCGCTGGCACTGTGGAGGTGTCGCACACTCGAGATGTGGCTTCTCCAAGTGGAGATTGTGCCAGGGAGTATAAAATGCACGCTGGATTTTGATGGTAATGTGAGAAAAAAATGTCAGCATTATTTTTTAAATGTTTTTTTTGAAAGAGAGACAGCGAGAGAGAGAGGGCGAGCAGGGGAAGGGCAGAGAGAGGGAGGCACAGAATCCAAAGCAGGCTCCAGGCTCTGAGCTGTCAGCACAGAGCCCGACGCGGGGCTCGAACCCTCGAACCAGGAGACCATGACCTGAGCCGAAGTCGGATGCCCAACCGGCGCCCGAGGAGCAACATTTCTTTTTACTAAACTTTCTATTGTTACATGTTGAAATGATAGTAGTTGGATTTACTGGGTTAAATACGAAAATAAATTTCACTTTTTTTCTTTGTAATGGAGCTACTGAAATTTTAATGTAACATATTTGGCTCCCAGTGTGCTTTGATGGATGATGCTGGACTAGAATATCGATCTAAAGGCATCTAAAAGTACCAGGGGTGTGGTGGCCTTGGTGTTGTTTGTGATTTCCAGAGTCCAGAGAGAGAGAGATGAAAACAGCTCTCTCCAGCATTCCTGTTACTGATGAAAAGGGATGGAGTGACGCTCCTCTCCCTCATTACACTCTTGGGACCTGCACAAGAACTCCCTCCCTTCACCTTTCTTCAGGGGTGGTGGAGGGGAGGCAAGCATGTTGATAATCATCCCTGCACCCACCACACCATTTTTAGGGGGGCTTTGTGTCCAGAAATGGAGCAGGATCTTTCCTGGACAGTGCAAGACAACCAATCCAAAACAGAAACATTATGGTAAAAAGTTGTGGGGGGTCAGGAGACAGCAAAAGAAATACCCAAAGTAATACGATTGCTTATAAGAGATTGCTTATAATTGATTGCTTATATAATTCATGGCTTATTCTGGGGTGCTCACCAATCTCATCTTAAATAAATGGTGAGGAAAAAAGATGGTTGCCCCAGGTTTTTCCTTCCCAGCTCTGACTGGCTCAAAATCCATTACTGAGCATCACTCACCATTTTAAGACAAGGAGAACACTACGGTGACATGTGGGGTGGTGGTGTATGGGACATCCTTTGTTGTCCATCTTCACGTAATCAAGGTCTGTCTGAAAGATGGAAAATACATGGAGAATGTATTCAAAGATCTTCTCCCCTACACCTTGGGTCTCATCTGCTGACAGATGGACAAAGGATTGGGTGGGAGTTCACTTTCTCTCCCACTGTGCTTCAATTTTTCTTCCTCAAGGAAATGGAGCATGAGGGAGAACAGAGGACTTTAAACATTTGTTGAATATCCACAGTGTGCCTGGGACATGCCTGGTGTAAGCAACAGGTGGTATCATTCTTGTTTTATAGTTGAGGAAACAGACTTGCAATCATTTGAGTGACTGAAACTGAAGGCATTTGTCTGAAGACACACCTCTAGCAAACAGCAGACTCAGGACTTGAGCAAGGCTGTGGGTGCATCTTCAGAGCACATGATACCACATCGCGTAGTTATGCCCATGTGGGTTGCCCTCACGTCTACTTTGTGCTCTCCTCTTTGGCATTCAAAGAAGATTAGAAGTTGAGAACTCAAACTATTAAGGCTGAGATGCTTGGCCATTGGGTGGAAAGCCTGGTGTAGGACAAGACAGGAGAAAGCTTGGCTGAGCTCCTTTCCTCTGGTGCCAGAGAAAACTTCTGGATCTGTGGTGCTGGTGACTGGGTCATGATTTGTCCCACGTCCTTGAATCTCCACTTTGCAAGGGATCTCCCTATGACCTTGGATCAAGGTCTGGGGACCGTGGAAAAGGGATGGTAGCCCAGACTAAACGTGTTTTCATTGACTGATTCATTCGAAAATGCCTAATTCACTTGTGAAAGTTAACTAATGGTGGGTAGCCCACCTCCCAACACCTTACGATGCAGAGCGCCCCCTTTGTGAGAAAGCAGGCTTCAGGGCCATCACTTCCTGCAGCTAGCTATTCCCCTCACCTGGGAGCCAGGGGCAGAAAACACAGCACCCCGGGCATAGCTGTTCTCCAGAACACCCATCAGGTGCACGCCCTGGCCATGCTTGCCTTCTGCACCTGCTGGCCTTGCTGTGGAGTCTCTGTAAAGCTCTCACCTCCCCAGCCACCTTCTCTGAACATTTTCAGCTTCAAGTTTTCTCAACCAGTCCTCCCTGCCATCTTCTATTTCAGCAATCACTCAGAATTTCTGTTCTTGTACGTTTTCACAGTGAAAGCCACTACAGGTTTTTTTGAGGTTCAGTGAAATTTGGGAGGAACAGATATAAGTGAGCAGTCAGTTTGCATTTCTCAAGTCATGACCTTTGACTTGGAAATAAGGCTGCTTCCAGTTTACTGGGGGAAGTTTGACGACCTGATGAGGTATCCAGGTTAGGTGTGTAAATTAGCCTAGACTTCACCATGAGCAAGCTGCGTGACTTCTTTTGGCTTATTCCCTGTACTGTTTTCAGACAAAATGCTTCTTTATAAACATCAGCTCAATTAATGATTCATCTAAAATGCAGCCTGCCTGTAGCAACTATATCCTTCCATAGATCTGTGACAGAAATACAGTTTCTGACCCCACAGAGCAGCATCGTTAAAATCAGCTACCTATGGAAAGCAGATCCAGGCCCTTTGGATAACTCACCTTGGTATCACCTGTGAGTTTAGCTCATTAATGCTTCTGCCTTTCCACTTCAGATAATTTTTTCCTTAGATTTTTCAAATATGTTGGTGCACCAAACCTTCCTGAAATGTTCTTTGACAGCATCTAATTTCTGGGGCTCCTGAGGTTGAGTGGGTCACCCACCCCACTCCGCTCCACCCCCACCGGGCTGAAGCAGGACCTTCTGTACGCCCTTCTTCATTAGAGACATCATCTCCACCTGCTTTTCCCCTTCCCAGAAAAACAATCAAAGCACGTGCCCAAATTTATTTTTTATTTTGCATACATAGGAAACAGGACCCTATCAAAAGAGAACAGAAAAGCGAAAGAAGCCAAATGTTGCAGAGAGAACACAAGCACAGATTGGCTCCCGGTTTACTCCTAACCACTGACTCTCTAAGACATCAACACGCCAGGAGCTGGACTCACTCCGGGAGGGGGACACAGTCCACTGACGGCACAGAGGAAATGAGAATGGCCAGGAAATGTCACCACAAGTGGAATTTCTACACACAGTATGGGTGTTCACTGTAGCAGGGTTCTCATCCAGGTTCAAGGGAAAACGAAATTTTTCTTCACAAACACAGAATACAAAGCAGTTGAGCACTACCTAAATCATCCAGTCTCTGAGATCATTTGCTATCAAAAAAGATAAACAAAATTAAGTCATGGATATTTGGGTGCCTATTCAACTGCACCCGGATCCAATTCCAGGGGCATCTCTTACTGTGCTTATTTAAAAAAAAAAAAAAAAAAGGGAAGGGAGAAATTCAAACTAAAAGTGCAAAACGAATGACCTGGAGGAAGAGGAACCTTCTGGACCCCTGCGGTTGTCCTTGGTTGTAAACAGCAACGTTGTGCTTTGTTGTCTCACTTGAATCCAGGACTCCAGTGTGGGGAGGAACTGCAGTCCGGGACAGGAGTTCAGAGGTCACAGGAGGGTGGCTGAAAGACACCAGCAGCAGCATCTGTGTTTATAAACTGTGTTTCCAACGGTGTTCGTGTGGCTCCAAGCGTTTCCTGTGGAATCCCCTGGGAAGCTGGCAGACTCTCCATCTTTAGAGGGAAGGTAAGTCAGAGCCGTCGCTGCGGCCCCATCCCGATTTCACGCCCTCCCCTGATACAGAGATCCCAGTAGGAAAGGGACTCCTGGTCTGGGGGACTCAGCATCCACTGCAGCGGGATGTTCCCATGCTCTAGTTCAATGAGTAACAACATTGCTCAAGTTCAATGCGTAACAATTTCGCAAGAGGCTCCAATTAGCTCATTACAAAAATAAGCCCCTGCCCCCCACCCTATCCCACTACTAAACACACACAGGGATCTACCCACCTTGGCTAGGCTGCTCTGCCTTCCTATACACAACCGGTCAGATCTCAATCTGGGTTTAAACGCACTGTCAGCATCACTAACTGCAGAGGAACAGGACCTCCCTGCATCCCGGTGACTAGGGCTACTGTTGGATCCCAGGGTGAGATCTGTTTCTTAGCCAGGATTTGCATTTCCAACCACATCTTCTATTCTAATGTTGATTTAGTTGTCAGTGAGATCTATTCTGTACTTTTTGAAGAGATCTTCCTGCAGTCCTGGGATTTTGCATTCCTCTTTTTTTTCCAGCAAGCTTTCCCCATGTCAGACACACACTTCTGCTGAGATCAAACAAACCACTGCAGGGGCCTGCTGCCCCAGGCTCAAAACCTCCGGCCAGACCCTGCTGGGATTCCTCTCTCCCAGGGGTTGATGTGACTTCCCAGCCAGATGTGCCTCTCTGCTTTGCAAATGTCCATCACAACCCACTGCCAGGGCTGCCTCGGGGAAGGGTGTGGAGACCTCTGGTCATGACAAAGCCAGAGGGTGGCTGCCAGTCCAAGAAGACACTCTGAGTCTGACCTCAAAGGACAGGACTCTCTCTACAGGAGTGTCCGCAAACTCACTAAAAAACGGGGAAACATTTTATTTCTGCCAAGTCAGACCAAGAGCTCATAAAATGCAATGTCCCAGTTTGAGGCAGAGAGAAATTCCTCATAAACTTAAGTAACTTTCCTTAGTCATTTTCAGGTAAGTGTAGACATCCAACTTGGCCGGATTCTGGATCCTGTCATCTTGAGGAAGAGAGCTCTTCCAGCCCTGGCTGTGCAGAAGGGCGGCCTCCCTCATTCTTAGGAAGTAAACGGAGATAGAAAGTGCTAAGAAGTTTCTTCTACACCACAAGTCTAACGGCTTCTTGAAGAGGAAGGCCCACAGGACGAGGGGCTCAAAGAGTGGAGCCTGTGGGGCCTCGTTTCCACGAGCTGCCTGCTGCGTGCCTGGGAGGAAGCTGTCAAGGCTAGCAGCGGTCCCTTCCGTGTGCTCACTTGTGTTCTCCTGCACACACCAGCCCTGCCTTGCCTCATCCTCCTTAGTCTCTTCCCCGAGGATCTAAGGTGTCAACCCTCGGGGACTGTCCACACTCTGCCAGAGCTCGGATTACATCAGAAACAGAAGTAACAGAGGAGACACAGGGTGAATTCAAATATCGGTCCTCCATGGAACACTTGAAAGGGGGCTGTGCTTGATTTGAAGGTATCAAAGAGGAATTTGCCCTTAGTGGCTCAGAAGACAATTCCTGGAAGCAAACGTTGATGCGGACAGAGAGGTGGAGTGACAGTGCCCCTCCCTGTTCTCCTGTGAGGTCGCACAGGCAGGTGACCCTGCTACTTGGCCTTCACCACCTGTTCATATGGGGGCGGGGGCGTATTGCAGTAAGAAGGGGGCGGTGGGTAGGCTGTGCTTCCCTGGGGTGAGTTGGGTTGGGCCTGGAAAGCCATCGCCATAGCATTCCCGGCAGGATTCATCCCTGGTCCTCCAGGGTCCGTGTAATATGGCAGCCCCGGCTGCTGGGCCCCTGAAAAGACAGATGAGCGGATGTGAGACAGCAGAAAAAAAACCCACTGCCCATCACGGCCAGGGCATGGCCAGGCTGAAGGGGCCATGGAGAACCACCACGCCAACAGTTCACTCGGCTGCCACGTATGGAGGGCTAGCATGCCCAGATATGGGGATAGGTGACAAGCACGAGCCCCGCGCGAGTCCCTGGCCTCATGGCACTCCTGCTGTCCCGGGGTGCAGACGGATGAAAGGGCACACACAGACTCACCAGGCTGGCTATGCGACGGGACAGACGGTAACGGGATCAGGCATGTTGGGGGTGGGTAGGCCTCCAGTGTCGCTAAACCAGAGCCTGAGTGATAAACCAAGGAAGCCCTGCACAGAGCTGGGGAGGCATGTGCTGAAAACTTATCCGCAGACCACCCCGTGCACACTTCAGAGTCAAGAAAGCCAGGCAAGTAAAGTAGGCCAGCTTGCAACTATCTACCGCAGGAGGACCGTGGTCTCCTGACTCCTGGCTAGAATTATCGCTGGCAGCTCCACAAACCCCTTGAGAACCCAGTTTGCTGAGGTACATTCTGAAGCGTGGTCTCCATTCCCTTCTGCTGGGTTAACATTTTATCAGGGTGGCGATTACCTGTCATCTGGGTGAGCCCAAGTTCATGGACAGGGAGGCAACCTATGGGAGCAGAAGCCGGAGGGGCGGGTGGATGCATCTATGGAATCTATTTGTCTTTGGCATTGCCGGAAGAGAAGCTCTCCAAGGGCAAGGCTATGGGATGCAGGCTTGGGTGCAGGACACGGTATTGTGGAGAGCGAAGAAGGAGACAAGAGGGAACAAGCTGGCCACCCTGTCCCAGATCTAGCCGAACTCTCATTTTAATGGGCAGAAATATTTGAGCTGCTGTTGTAGAGTCTATTTTTTAGATATGCTTATGCTGATCATGTTGATAACACTACAGAATACTGAATATATAAATAGAGAAAAAAATGTGAGCTTTGGGTATGTCCTGGGCTAGGCTAATTTTGTGGGTAGACTCAGGTCTATTTGAGTTAGGCCTCATTTAAGCCATAAAGATACTGGGAGTGTCAGTGAAGTCATCCCTGTATGCATATTGATTGGGTAGGGCAACCCCCACCCTCCACCTTTCCCCATCCCCCACAAATCTGTCTTGCCACAGTTTAATTGAATAAAGGTCAGATTACTGGGAGGATGCCCAGGGTGTCAGCAGGAGAGCAATAAGTCACAAATGCCACCTTCATCAACTGCCACCTTATCTCACACCTGGATGGCCCAACAGACAGCACCTGCTTCTATCGGTACATCTCCCACACGCTTGGGATGCATTTGTTTACAAGCCCGTGACCAGCCATGACCAAGAGTTTCCCAAGGATAGAGATTATGACTTCTTTATCTCTGGACCCCTATATATTTTATGCAAATAAAAAGTTACTTAAAGATTTTAAAAAGCCAAGCAACTGTTTTGGTTTGGAAAAGACCAGATGAAAGTCTTTGACTATGAGAGCAGGAGAGGAGGAGAGAATGGGAGGCTATAGGAGAAAGAGAGGGCTCAGGGGAATGAGAGGTACAGGAGAAGGAGGGGGGTACAGGGGAGAGGGTGCAGGGGAAAGAGAGGGTGTAGGAGAGAGGGTTCAGGGCAAGGAGAGGGTGTAGGGGAAAGAGCATTCATGGGAAAGAGAAGGGTGCAGGGGAAAGGGGTGCAGGGGAGAGGGTGCAGAGAAGGAGAGGGTGCAGGGGAAAGAGAGGGTGCAGGGGAAGGGTAAGGCCAATGAAAGCTTCATGCTGGGCCTGCTGGAGCTGAGGCAGCTTCCAGACTCCTGTGTAAAAGTGGGAATAAAAACATAGATTTGGTTACCACCACCCAGGAAGAGTGCAGGGAGAGAGAAAAGATGGCTGAGAAGAGAACCATAGCAAAGACCAACGTTCAAGACAGAACAGAACACGAAGCATGGAAGGTGGAGGAGAAGGACGCAAAGGAGACTGGGGAGAAAAAGCGTCACCCAGTGAAGCAGGGGTTGGATCATGGCAGCAAAGGGAAAGGAGAATCCTTAAGGAAGAAGTGAATGGTACTTTCCAATAATGCCTCACAGAGGTCAAAATTAGAACTGCAAATTTTCAGTGGATTTGGTTGGTATTTGGGAATTCTCATCAATAGGTAGTTTTAGCACAGTGACAGGCACGAACTGCAGTGGGGAAAAGGCTGTTCAGGGGACGGAAGGAGACGACTAGAGGAGGGGGTGGGTGGTAGCTAACAGGGAAGCAGGAAGAAGAAAGACGTATTTTTAAGGATGGGAAATGCTTGCGGTTGTTTGAAGGGTGTAGGGACACATTTACAGGAAAGAGAAAGGATTTCCAGGAAGAATATAAGCTCAGTGAAGGCAGGGACCTCACAGGTCTGGTTCAACATTTGCAGCCCACTGCCTAGCAAAGAGCCTGGTGCACAAGAGGGCACGGGTTTGTTCTGTTGAATGTGCAAACAGACCTGTACAGGCAGCAGCTATGAGAAGGAGCACAGGGGGACCCATGGTTGCGTGGGAAGAAGTGGGGTGCTCCCAGCAGCAAACCTCTATATGCAGTGAACCTGGTGCTAGGTTATTTGAGCAGAGAGATTCCCAAATCCTCAGAGAAGAGATGGCCACAGATGGTAGCAAAATAGTGACAAGGAGTGACAGAGCCCACTGGCATGGAGTTCAATGTGAAAGGGACTTTACAAACAAGGGTGGAAGCCAGGTACCATCTCTTCACCCTATGCAGGTGGGACACGGGAGAAGAGAAATAGCCCTTCGGGACTGAAGGCTCATGGCAGATGGTGCAGTCACAGACAGAGAATTCTGTGAAGAAGCTGGAGTTACAGGAAGACTGTTTCTACGCTAGTCGGAGAGGAAAGGATTCAGAGAGGTGAGTTAGACAATGTCAGCCTCACAGCTGCCCCTTCTGTTTCAAGCATTGAGCATCTGCAATGCCAATGTCTATTACATTTGTATTACATGTATGTACACATGGGTATGCATACATGTTATATGGGTATGGTAGGGGGACAGTAAGGGGACAGAAACGGGATCTGATAGAATTTTATACATATTCTTGAGGACACGGAGGCTCAGGAAGATGAAGTAACTTGCCAAAGCCCCACAGCTGATATTTGGAAGCACCAGGATTGAACACAAGAGTGTACTGGAAAGCCTAGTCTCTTTCCACTGGGACAAGTGTCTCTCACAAGAGGGTGATGAACGGGGGTTGGAAGTTCAGGCTAAAGAGGGATGGGAAAACCAGAGAAGACTAGTGACCTAACGGGCTTACATTGTGGTCTCCATCCTCCAAATCAAGGGCTTGACTAAGAACTGTCATGACACAGGCTTCCCACCTGGGCTGCACTCTGATCCCTGGCACATCGTCTTGTCTCCAGAGAACTGAAGTCACTGCATTCTTTAATGCCATCATCTCTTCCCTCATTGAGAGTCTCAGCACGATTTGAGAAGGGACTCTAGATTCAGCAAAGGTGAGTAAGAATATCTTAAAGACATCAGTTGACAGCAGCTCATCCTAAGTTGAACCATCCCACCTATGCCGAAGGATGGTCTGGCGGCCAAGCCTTCTTAACAGTGATCCTGTCACAAGTCAACTGAGCTGGGCCAATCTTTACTTGAGATGCAGAAGAATCTGGCTGGCAGCAGAGACTGGAGTGAACATGCAGGGAGAGGGGGAGATAGCCTCAGGAAGACCATGTGACCCACGAGACGTGGAAAGCTTACCAGCCCCAGGCTGTCCCAATTCCCAACAGCTTCCACGTGTCTTTGTAATTACCCACACTTGGAGGTAGCCCTCACGAGTTCCAGGGCTCCTGCCAGCATTCTCAGTTTAATCAGAGCCCATATCCTGACTTCCTACATCCATCTCCTCAAGGTTTAGGCAGGTCTCTCAAACCTGCCTAAAGAGGAGGCACGCAGTTCAACCTTTCCACTATGACTCAGACTTCCTATATTTATTCCCACTCTTGGTTGAGGTCGCCACATTCCCCAGTTCACTCACGGGACTATAAGCTAAGTTCTCTTATGAGGGATAACAGACGCTCCATAATCAGGTTCTTACCTACCTCAGTCTTGTTTCTTACCGCCCTGCCTTATTCTTCCCTTCCTAACAAGAGTCTGGTTGCTTGTATCCTGCTCACCTCTTCCCTGACCCTCACCAGAGAGCATCTCCTGGCTCTCCCACATGCAGAACACTCCTCCGTCTCCACACCACCCCGATCCTAGCCTCTTGTGTGGCTAAATCCCACTTGTCTTTCAAGTCTCAGACCAGAATCACCAACTCCAAGAAGCTCCATCTCACCGCCTGCCCCTCCCTTTCTGGCTGGATTAGGTACCCTGTCTTCTTTGCCTCCAGAGCAGTGTAATTTTCTGAGCCTCCTGCACATGAGGATAGGCTCATTCATCTTGGAACCCTCAGAGCCCAGAATGGCACTTGGCATGTGATTTTCCGTAAATGTGTGAGATGAACGGCTGAAGAGGGATGACTGGTGCCGTAGCTTGGACTTTGTCCCCGCTCTGCTGTACTAGGCACACTTGGCAGTTTCCTAAGAAACACTTATTTCTGATATGATAGGAAGAAAAGGCTATCCCAGCTCCGCAAGCCTGCACCAACCCTGCCCATCACTCCTGAGGACAGAGGCATTCAATGATGACCTGAATTCCCTGTCACAGGCCATGGGGCTGCATCGGGCTGTGTATCTGTGCATCAGGGCCACTCACCCTGGAGGATAATAAGAAGCACTGGCAAGTGTGTCCTATGTATTTATTTATTAAAAAAAAAAACCTTTTTCAATGTTTATTCGCTTTTGAAAGTCAGAGCATGAGCGGGGGAGGGGCAGAGAGAGACGGAGACACAGAATCCAAAGCAGGCTCCAGGTTCTGAGCAGCCAGCACAGACCCGATGCAGGGCTCGAACCACGAACTGTGAGATGGTGACCTAAGCCGAAGTCAGATGCTTAACTGACTGAGTCACCCAGGCGCCCAAGTGTGTCCAATTTAATTGGCATTTTTTATGTTAACAGTAATAGCTCCTGGATATTGCTGGGAATTAGGACGGGACTGAAATATTGGAGTTGGAGAGGCACTTGGAATATTAAATAGAACAGATAGAAGGTGGATAAATTATGTATTCATCAGGAATATGAACCCTTGGGTGAAAACACTTGACAAACACATGGATGGAACATGCTGGAAAGAGTGTGGTGGAGGTGGAAGGGCAGCAGGAACAGAGGATAGACCCTCACTGAGCCGCTAAAGGCTCCTGGCCGGGTAGCGATGCCAGCAGACATTTGCTAGATCTCTGCTCTTTTGGCTAAAAGAGTGAGTCCTGACAAGACACTGACGTGGTTGACCATTCAGGCTCCCATGGAGAAGAGAAACTGAGGAGACAGACTCAGTTCTGACTCATCTGCATTAAGGGGCAAAAGGAACACCTCACTGTATGTGTGAAAACCAGAGAGAGAAGGCCAGGCAAGAACAGGTATGTGTCCACAGACTTGAGAGAGGTGATTTCAAAAGCATTCCCCAAAATGTACTCGTGATTCTGTGGCACATAACTCTGGAACCCAAAGCATATTTTGGCTAATCAGGGTCCTCTGAGGTTGATGGCTTTTTCTATTTCTGTAAAAAATGTCATTGGGATTTTGAAAGGGTTTGCACAGACTCTGTAGAATGCTTTGGGTAGTACTGACATTTAAACAATATTAAGTCTTCCAATCCATGCACGTGGGATCAGTTTCCATTTATGTATGTCTTTTAAAATTTCCTGCAGCAATGTTTGTAGTTTCCACTGTACAAGTCTTTCACCTCCTTGGTTAAACTTTCAATTATTTTATGTTTTACTGCTACTGTAAATGGAATTTTTTTTTAATTTCTTTGTCAGATCATTCATTGCTTATGTATAGAAATTTAACTGATTTTTGTGTTGACTTGTTTCCTGATACTTTGATGAATTCATTTATTATACCTAGAAGTTTTTTTTGTCAAATCTTTAGAATTTTTTTTTTTTATTTTAGAGAGAAAGAGAGTGTGTGAGTGGGGAAGTGGGGCAGAGGGAGGGGGAGGGGGAGAGAGAGAGAGAGAGAGAGAGAGAGAGAGAGAGAGAGAGAGAGAGAGAATCTCCAGCAGGCTCCACACTCAGCATGGAGCCCAACCTGGGGCTCGATCCCATGAGCTGAGCAGTAATCAAGAGTCAGATGCTTGGCCAACTGAGTCACCCAGACCCAAATCTTTTGAATTTTGAATATGAGATCATATCATCTGCAGTTTTCTTTTCTTTATTATTATTTTATTATTATGTTTTTGTGTGTGGTGTCTTTGGTTTTGGTATTGGGGTAATGCTCTCCCTGTAGAATGTATTTGTAAGCTCTCCTTCCTCTTCCATTTTTTGGAATAGTTTGAGGATAGGTATTAAGTCTTCTTTAAATGTTTGGTAGAATTCACCTGTGAGTCCATCGGGTCCTAAGCTTTTATTTGTTGGGAGTTTTTTGATTGATAATTCAAATTCATTATTAGTAATTGGTCTGTTCAGATTTTCTATTTCTTTGTGACTCAGTTTTGGAAGATTATATGTTTCCAGGAATTTATTCATTTCTTCCAGGTTGTCCAATTTGTTGGCATATGATTTTTTGTGGTATTCTCTTATAATCCTTTGTATTTCTGTAATGTCAGTTGTTACTTCTCCTTTATTTCTGATTTTATTTATTTGGGTCCTTTCTCTTTTTTTCTTGATGAATCTGGCTGAGGGTTTACCAATTTGATCTTTTCAAAAAACTGGCTCTTGGTTTCCTTGATTTTTTTCTATTGTTTTGATGAGGTAGTTTCCTTCTTTAAAAAAAATTTTTTTAATGTTTATTTATTTCTGAGAGGGAGAGAGGGGCAGATACATAGGGAGACACAGAATCCGAAGCGGACTCCAGGCTCTGAGCTGTCAGCACAGAGCCTGACACAGGGCTCGAACTCACGAACTGTGAGATCATGACTTGAGCTGAAGTCAGATGCTTAACTGACTGAGCCACCCAGGCACCCTGAGGTTATTTCTTTCTATTCCCTGTTTGTTGAGTGTATTTTATCATAAAATGGTGAATTTCATCAAATGCTTTTTCTGCATCAATTGAGATAATCATGTATTTTTTTTCCCCTTCATTCTGTTGATGTGGTGTATTATACTGACTGATTTTTTATTTGTTGAATAATCTTTGCAATCCAGGAGTAAGTCCCATTTGGTCATTTAAAAATACTGCTGAATTCTGTCTGCTTGTATTTTGTCATGGGTTTTTTCATCAATGTCTACTGGGGACAATAATCACCTGTAATTTTTTCTTGTAGTGTCTTTGTCTGGCTTTGGTGTCAGGGTTATTAATGCTGGCCTCACAGAATGAGTTAGGAAGAGTTGCTTCCTCTCCAATTTTTGGGAAAGTTTGAGAGAGACTGTTAACTGGTTTTTCCTTAAATTTTTGGTAAAAATCACAAGTGAAATCACCAGGTTCAGGGCTTTACTTTGTTGGGAATTTTCTGATTACTGACTCAATTTCCTTCATAATTATAGGCCTATTCAAATTTTCTATTTGTTTGTGATTTAGTCTTGGTAGGTTGTGTGTTTCTGGAAATATGTTCTTTTTACCAAGCTAATCCTTTTTTTTTTTTTTTTTTTTTTTTGGTGTACAACTGTTCATGGCACTCTCTTATAATCCTTTAATGTCTATAGAAGGTAGAAATGTCCCTACTTTCATTTCTTTCCTCCCTCCGTCCCTTCCTTTAAGTAGTCTTCATGCTCAGCACGGAGCCCAGTGAGGGGTTTGAACTCAGGACCTGAGATTAAGATCTGAGATCAAGAGTTGCACACTTAATTGGCCAAGCCACACAGGCACTCCTACACTTTCATCTGATTTTAGTAATTTATGCCTTCTCTTTTTTCTTAGTCCATCTAGCTAAAGGTTTGTCAATTCTATTGATCTTTTTGAAGAAACATTTTTTTTATTTATTTGTCCTTTTATTTTTCTTCCTTATTTCATTTAGCTGTTATTTTTATCATTTCCTTTTTTTCTGCTAGTTTTGTGTTTAGTCTGTTCTTCTTTGTCTAGTTCTGTAAGTTATAAATTTAGGTTGCTGAAGTCTTTCTCGCTTTTTAATCTGTGTATAGCTATAAAGTTTCTCTTCCCTTTAGCATCACTTTTGCTGACTCATAAGTTTTGCTATGTTTTGTTTTTATTTTCATTTGTCTCTAAGTATTTTATAACTTCCCTTGTGATTTCTTCTTTGATCCACTGGTTGTTTAAAAGTGTGTTGTTTAATTTCACAATTTTGTGAATATTCCATTTTTCCTTTGGTTAGCAATTTCTAACTTCATCATGTTGTGGTCAGAAAAAATACTTTGTATGATATATATTTTGTTAATCTATTGAGACTTCATTTGCTGCCTAACATGCAGTCCACCCTGGAAAATGTTTCGTGTGTATGCCTGTATATTCTGTTGTTGGGTAGAGTATTCTGTATGTCTGCTAGATCTAGTTCATTTATTTTGTTCAAGTCCTCTATTTCCTTATCTTCTGATTTTTCTATCCGTTATTCTCCAACTATTATAGTACAACTGGCTATTTCTCCCTTCAATTCTGTCAGTTTTTGCTGTATTGAATTTTTTCTTAATATAGAATATCCTTTGTCTCTCAGGACTTTTTTTATTTAACTTTATTTTGCATGATATTAATATAGCCACCCCTGCTCTCTTTTAGGTACTGTTTGCATGGAATACATTTTCTTCCTTTCATTTTCAACCTGTTTGTGTCATTGGACCTGAAAAAGTCTCTGGCAGACAGCATATAAGTTGGATCATGTGTTTTTATCCATTCTTCCAATCTCTTTTGATTGAAGGGTTTAATTCATTTGTATTTAAAGTATTCACTGATAAGGAAAGACTTCTGTTCATGCTATTTGTTTCCTATATGCCTTATAGTTTTTCTGTCCCTCATTTCTTACATTACCATCTTTTTTGTTTTCAGTTGATTTTTTGTAGTGAAATGCTTAATTCCTTTCTCATTTCCTTTTGTGTGTATTGTATAGCTATTTCTTTGTGGTTACTATGGAGATTATATGAAACACTCTAATGTTAAAACACTGTAATTTGGGGGCGCCAGGGTGGCTCAGTCGACTGAGCATCTGACTTCAGCTCAGGTCATGATCTCATGGTTTATGAGCTCAAGCCCCGCATGAGGCTCTGTGCTGACAGCTCAGAGCCTGGAGCCCGCTTCAGATTCTGTGTCTCCCTCTCTTTCTACCCCTCTCCTGCTCTCACTCTGTCCCTCTCTCACACACACACACACAAAAACTTTAAAAAATTTTAAACACTGTGATTTGAATTTATACCAGCTTAATTTCAATAACATACACAAATTCTGCTCCTTTACAATTCTGTCCCTTCCCTTTCAATGGCTGATGTCACAAAATTACATCTTCATATGTGATGTACCCTAAAATATAAATAATTATTTATTTTAAATGCATTCATCTCTTTTTTTTAATATGAAATTTATTGTCAAATTGGTTTCCATACAACACCCAGTGCTCATCTCAAAAGCTGCCCTCCTCAATACCCATCACCCACCCTCCCCTCCCTCCCACCCCCCCATCAACTCTCAGTTTGTTCTCAGTTTTTAAGATTCTCTTATGCTTTGACTCCCTCCCTCTCTAACCTCTTTTTTTTCTTCCCCTCCCCCATAGACTTCTGTTAAGTTTCTCAGGATCCACATAGGAGTGAAAACATATGGTATCTGTCTTTCTCTATATGACTTATTTCACTTAGCATAACACTCTCCAGTTCCATCCACATTGCTACAAAAGGCCACATTTCATTCTTTCTCATTGCCACGTAGTATTCCATTGTGTATATAGACAATTTCTTTAAAAATTCATCAGTTGATGGACATTTAGGCTCTTTCCATAATTGCATTCATCTCTTAAATTATATAGAAAACAAGATTTTAAGTTACAAACTGATGTTACATTAATGTTAGTTTTTACACTAATAATCATTTTTTCTTTAAATTTATTAGTCTCTTAAACAGTGTAGAAAACAAAAAGTGCATTACAAACAATAGTTACAATAATACTTTTTACAATTGCCAAGGCATTTACCTTTTCTGAGATGTTTATTTCTCCATATGACTTTGAGTTACTCTCTAGTGTGTTTTCATTTCACCTCGCAAGATTCCCTTGAGCATTTCTGGCAGGGCAAGTCTGCTGGCTGCAAACGCCTTCAGCTTTTGTTTATTTGGCAAAGTCTTAGTTTCTTCCTCACTTTTTTTTTAATTTTAATTTTTTAATGCTTATTTATTTTTGAAGGATACAGAGACAGAGGTGAGGGAGGGGCAGAGAGGGGGAGACACAGAATCTGAAGTGGGCCCCAGGCTCTGAGCTGTCAGCACAGAGCCTGACGTGGGGCTCAAACTCACGAGCCATGAGATCATGACCTGAGCCGAAGTCGGACGCTTACCTGACAGAGCCACCCAGGAACCCCAATTTCTTCCTCACTTCTGAAGGAAAGTTTTGCCCAGATACAGGGTTCTTGGTTGACAGATTTTTTTCTTTTAGCACTTGGAATATATTAGTTCATTGCCTTCTGGCCTCTATAGTTTCTGATAAGAAATCTGCTTATGAGCACTATCAACAATAGCCAAAGTATGGAAAGAGCCCAAATGTCCATCGATGGATGAGTGGATAAAGAAGATATGGTATACACACACACACACACACACACACACACACACACACACACACACTGGAGTATTACTCGGCAATCAAAAAGAATGAAATCTTGCCATTTGCAATTATATGGATGGAACTAGAGGGTAGTAAGCTAAGTGAAATTAGTCAGAGAAAGACAAATATCATATGCTTTCACTCACATGAGGATATTAAGACACAGAACAGATGAACACAAGGGAAGAGAACCAAAAATAACATAAAAACAGGGAGGGGGACAAAATATAAGAGACTCTTAAATATGGAAAACAGAGGGTTACTGGAGGGGTTGCGGGAGGGGGGATGGGATAAATAGATAAGGGGCATTAAGGAATCAACTCCTGAAATCATTGTTGCACTATATGCTAACTTGGATGTAAATTAAAAAAAAAAAACTCACATTAAAAAAAATAGAAATATGCTTACAGTCTTATTGAGGATCCACTGTATGTGATGATTCACTTCTCTCTTGTTGCTTTCAATATTCTCTCTTGGTCTCTGGCTTTTGAAAGGTTGATCATAATGTGCCTTGGTGTGGCTCTCTAAGTTCCTCTTACTTGGAGTTTGTTTAGCTTCTTGGATGTTTATATTCATGTTTTTCATAAAATTTTGGAAGTTTTCAAACATTATTTCTTCAAATATTCTCTGTGCTTTTTCTCTCTCTTCTACTTCTGACACTTCTACAATGCATATGTTGGTCTGGTTGATGGTGCCCTACAAGACTCTTAGGCTCTGTCCACTTTTCTTCAATCTTTGTTCTTTCTGTCCCTCAGACTTGATCAAGTCCATTGTCCTGTCTTCAGTTCCCTGATTGTTCCTTCTGCTTGTTCAGATCTGTATTTGAATCCATGTGGTAAATTTCTCATTTCACTTATTGTACTTTTTCGCTCCAGAATTCCTTGTTGTTATCTTTTTAGGTTATTGCTTTAATGATATTTCCATTTTTTTATACATTGTTTTCTTGACCTTCTCCACATATTCCTGTAGTTCTTTGAGCTATTTGTTTTTGTTGAGCACCTTTAAGACACGTATTTTAAAGACTTGTCTAGCAGATGTACCATTAGGTATTTTTCAGGAACAGTCTCTTTATTTAATTTTTGCCTTGAATGGACCATACTTTCCTGTTTCTTTGTATGATTTGTGATTTTTGTTGTTGTTGAACATCAGACATTTGAATCTAATAATGTGGTAACTATGGAAATAACATCCTCCTCTCCTTCCCGACAGTTTACTGTTGTTTTGCTAATATTTTTATTTTTATTTTATAAAGTTAATTGTTGTAGGCTGTCTCTGTGCTGAGAATAAGCCTGAAGTATAAACTTATGGACTTCTCAGGTCATTTCTGAGCTTTTCCCTGGGATGCACGCTCTCTTTCTAACTTTTCTGGTGTATGCAGTTGGTTTGGAACATCCTGGTCTTTACTGTCTAGCTCTTAAAGGGGAAAAAGTGAAAAAGGAAGGGATGGGGAGAAGGGCAGTGGCCACATAAGTGCCCTGGAGGCCACCTCAGCCAGAGCAGGGAGACACTTGCAACAGCGTGGGGAGGTGTGACAGGGGCTGCCTGCCTCTTTAGTCAGTAGCAGCAAACACCATCAGAGTGCACAGTACCTATATTTGGAGGACAGGGTCCCTTTGCCCACCCTGCTCCTGCTTGCTATGTGCAAGCTCCCCAAGGAATATGTGCCCAGCGGCCTTTCAAGGGGCCTGAGTTGAGGACCGGTAGCTGCCACTGAGCTGAGACTGAAACTGACCAGGTGAACTGTAATTTACCCTCCAACTCTTCCCTGTAAGTGACAAGCCTTCAAGAGACTTAAAAATTCCAAAATACAGTTGACCCTCGAACAACACCAAGGTGATGAGCACCGACTGCCTGTGCAGTTAAAATCCGTGCATAACTTTGACTCCCTCGGAACTTAACTAGTAATAGCCTACTGTTGACTAGAAGCCTCAATGACAACAAAGCCCGTCAATTAACACATATTTTGTATGTTATATGTATTGTATACTGCATTCTTACAATAAAGTAAGCTGGAGAAAAGGTTAGAAGAATGTCATAAGGAAGAGAATATACATTTACAGTACTGTACTTTATGTATCGAAAAAAAATCTGTACCTAAGTGGAGCCACACGGGTCCACTTGCACCTGGGGTGAGGGTGATGGAGGAGATGTATGTGGGGGAGTATACGATGTGTAAATGGTGGGGGAGGGTGATGAGGGAGCAGCCATGTGTAGCTGGGGGCAGTAGGTAATGAGGAGTACACCACAGGTACGTGCCGGTGGGGGGGGGGCAGGTGATTGGGGAGCAGCCATGTGTACCTAGAAGGAGGAGGATGGGGGAGCACACCATGTGAACCTGGGGTGAGGGTTATGAAGGAGCATACCATGAGTGCAGTGGGGGAGGGTGATGGGAAGCACACCACGTATACATGGCGGGGTGGGTTTAGATGGACACAGAGTCTTTTAGGCAGAAGAAATCACAGTGCAAAAGACACCAACATCACAGCCCGGTAGGTTTGAGGTAAAGCAAAGGCCAGTGTGTGGTGGGAGTGGAATGAGCCGGGAGGACAGGAGCAGGAGAGGTATGTGGGAACGGAAGAGTAGCAGGAGGGGGAGACGTAAGAGACAGACAGGAGCCTCATTGGCTACGGTAAGGGCCTCTGACTGTGAACAGGGGAGTGGGGGGGTGGCCTCTGGAGAGTTGTGAGTAGAAGCCGGGGCCTCTCTTTGACCGTTTGCTTTGTTGGAAACAGACCAAAGCTGGGGAAGGGGGAAGCAAGAAGGCTAGTGAGGAGGCTCCTATGGTAATCTGGATAAAAGGAGGCAGCAGGAGAGGGGCAGACAGGAGAAACTGTCATGATGGCTTTCAGCCTGAGCAACTGGCAGAACAGACTAGCCCCTTGCTGAGTTGGGAAGATTGGGTGCGGAGGCTTGGGATGTGGTGGGGTGAACACCAGGCCCTCGGGGTCCTCCCTCACTTCTCTCCTTCATTTGCTCAGCTAATGACATAGGGGGTATTCTTTTATTCCCAAGTGGGAGCAGATGACTTATTTGCTCATTTATAGATTTCTTAAAACTACAAGGTTTAGAAACAGTAGGAGAAGCAATTACTGTCACTTAGGGAGCGTTGCCTCAGGCCCGGAGCTAAGCAGAGTCTACGGATCAACTCATACACAATCACCCTAAGAAGGTCTCTTACGATCTCAGCCTCACAGTCAGGAGCTTGAAGCTTAGGGAAACTGAGTCACATTCCCAAGATCTGATAGAGAGGCATGAAGACAGAAATGAACCCGAGAGCATCCTAGCCCAGACCCTGAGGTATGTGACTTCTGCTTTTGTAAACTTACCCTGATTTTCTTTGTGGTGTACAAGTCAATAAATTCTTTTAAGTGCTCCATTAACTTTTATACTTCGGTCAAGTCAGTAGTAATGCAAGGGCACTCCACATTCTTTCCTCTCATTTCTAAGTGTTTGTTTCACACACTTGAAGTTATTCAATACATATAACTCAAGTTATGTCTTCACAATACACAATTATCTTAATAGTGTGAAAAAGTCTTCCTTTATATATGTGTATATATTCAGAAAATCATGGATTATGTCTTCAAAGATAAATAGCTGGTAAAAAATATCGGTAAGCTGAAAGAAGGGAACCAGAAGAAGAACTGACTTGGATGTATTACCCATCACAAAGAAAACAGGGGGGGCTTAATCTACTGCTTCTTTGGGAGCAGGGGGAAGGAGTTAAAAGGAATATCTGTATTAGGTACCTAATAATTTCATCCTGACCCGTCAGGGTTTTATAGAGATGATGCAGTTGAAACACAGCTGAGACACACGTGAACGCTGGGGCCCCAATGTGTCACCAAGCTTTGTGAGCAAGGTTAAGTAGGAAAAAAAAAAACCCAAAACCCTTCCACCAAAAGTCTTGACTTTTTCTTTCCTGGTTGTATAAATCAGAAGTTGAGGGAAGAAAGTAGTTTTGCTCACTTCTGACAATGTTTTGAAACAGAAGCCAAAGTAACTGCTAAGAATTCAGTGGTAAGTGGTATTCCACAGAGCAAATCCTAGAACACAAGGCAGAAAAAGAACAACGGCCATCACATCAGCCCAGCAGACACATGGACTAAATTCTACTCCGGTCCTGTGGATCTCAATGGTTCGTCCGCAGGTTTTGACGCTTAGCTTCTATGAGATTACATACTGCCATCACTGGCCCCCGCATTTTGTTCCTTATCCAACACCTAGTACTCCCCTGTGCGGTCCTATTCTACTCACTGGGGATCTTGTTAAAATGCAGATGCTGACGCAGCAGGTCGTCTGGGGGACCACAAGAGAGTCCGCACTCCTGACAAGCTCCTAGGGAGGCACTTATGCCACCAGCCCCAGCTTTGAGTAGCAAGAACTAGACACTTTAGAAGTACCTGTTGATCTTCATAACATATTATTATTCTCCGTCTCAGAAGAGAAATCGGAGTCATAAAGAGGTTAGGTCCCTCCCTTCACCTGAACTCTTCCGTAGGTCCTGTGAGCTCTAAGCCCAGAAGGACCCCACGCCGCTCTGTTGCCACCACCCTCGCCCAGGCCACCGCTGCTGTCAAATCACCTTTGATCATTCTACTTCTCTGCTAAACACCCCCTAAGGCATTCCTATTCCTTTTCTGTTACGTTCTTCGTCTCTCTTTAAAGCAGTAAGAAGTTGGGTTTCTAACACGACCTGATGATACTTTAACACATTTAGAGTCACTGTAATATATATTGTAGGTAGTCTTCTACTGCCATCATAGTTTGCTTTTATAACTCCTCCATGTTTCTCTTGTCTTTGAAAAAAGTTTATTACCATCTTTGATGCGGATTTAGAATGCAGACATGTTAACTCTTAATCCCAAGAGTAAACACTACAAACATGTATAATAAACTGTCAAACTCAATAGTGGTGTTCCTTTTGTCCCTGCTGTCTACACCTCTGCCAGTCGTTATCAACCGAAACTGGGACAGACATGCTGTTTCCTCTTCCTGCCTTATCATGTGCTTCCCCGGTTTGGAGAAGCCTCACAAACTAAAATGCTGGGCAGAGTCACCCATGGACGGCAAAAGTAACACTGGAGCTGACTTTCTTTCACTGTAGTGTCTGGTGACAAATGGGAGGCCAGTTTGGGGGTGGGGAACAGAGCACAGAGAACTGGCTCATCAGCTGGAAGGCGGGCTCAAACCCAATGACCGGTAGGATTCTGTCAGTCACTTCATAGGATTTTCTCTCCTCCTTTTTGGAGCTAATAAAACATCCCTGTTGGCCACAAACCCAGTGCTAAGCTCATTTTGTTTTCAGGAATAACGATTACCTTCAAGGGTCTCAAATGAGTAGCCAGCCTACCTTCCCACCAGACAGCTTTTCCTCCACAGAGATGTAAGGGTTAAAATATCAATATACAACAAACAGCAGACAGAGAAACAAAATCTCACATCATTTGAAAGTACCTCCCTGAGACATTAAAAGTCTAAAAAAAAAAATAGAAAATGTATTAGAGGACACTAAAAGTTTATAAAAGGTCAACTGAAAAGGTAAAAGGCAGGTCATGCACGTTGGATTTTGGCTGAAGTTCCACAGACGACCCAAATGTGTAAAATAAGAGAGAAAGAATTTCAAACTTCATCATTTTTAACTGTGGGATCTATAGCTTCCACGTTTTTCTACTAGAGCAGAGGTTAGGAGTTCCTGCTGCCATCACACTGTCTCGCTGTCCTTCAGGAGCCCAGAGGCAGGGGTCATCTGTTTAATATCCACTGTATGGCACTGAGGCTAAGCACAGCACTTAACACACGGCACCTGTGCTAAAAATACATTTGGCAGGTGACAGAAGGAAACTGTGTGGGTACACACCATCATTTGGGGACCTCTCTGCCACCTCTCTGCCCTCTGTCTAGTTTGACCCAAGTGTGTCCTTACTTCAACTCTGAAATGACTAAAGTCATTTCAAAGAATTTAGGGAGAAAAATTCACGATGACAGACCGGGGAGGTGGCCTGGACAGGTGAAGAAGCAGACCTGAAAGGTAAGCTAAGGACCTTAACTGCAAGCAAAGGGGGTGGGGACAGTCTGTCTGACCAGCTCTGCATGCTGGAACCATGTAAGGAACACACTTCAGACTTGTGTCGTCCTCCCGGAGGTAGGAGCAGTTTTTTACGAACGTGGACTGGGTGCTCAGACTCTGTCTTCTGTCTGTCATTGCCAGAGTGCAGAATAAGAAGCAGGAGACTTAACTGTGCTAGAAGTTTCTGTCCCGGGTGATCAAAGATTATAGATGGGAATGCTGTCATTATTAAAGTAACAACATGAGCTGCCTACCAACAGGACAGGCTATAAAAAATGCCTTTCCTTTTGAATTGCACTCTGTGTGAAGTGTGTTATCTATCTCTAGTAGCTAAAGATAGTAAATGCTTTTATGGAGGGAACAAAAACCTCACATTTTCAAATGGCAGGAAAAAAATTAAACTCCCATTTTTATATGGGAGAACACTCTAGATGTATCTACTTTACATGAACTGAGTAATGCAAATGGTAAGAAATAGCAATTGAGTTGTCATAGAAAAAAAAGGTGGCATCAGAGTTCGAAAGAATTATCAGAGTAACAATGGCAGAAAGAGTGAGACACACAGGCAGAAAATCAGACAGACACATGGAACTTTCTGGGAAAAAAGTATCAAGGAGGAACTCAATGCTGTGAGGCAATAATTCTTGGGCTTCACTAGATGAAACCGATCTCAAACCACCCCTCTCCATCAACCCTAAATATCTGGTCAGCTAGTCACCTTCTGCCATTGGGATGAACTGGTAAGGAGAACCCTGGTAGTTGTGAAAAGTATATCAGTATTAGTACACAGGCATTTGTGACTTTTAAAACAAATAACTTAAAGATTTCCAGTTACTTTCGTTCACCAAAAACATAAATTCTAAACTAATTTCATCCTGAAGGGGGTGCCCGAGAGCAACACAGTGGAGGGGAATGGCTGAGAGTCCCTGGGAAGCACAGGGTCCCTCCCACCCCCGACCCACCTGGGTCTCTTCACCCAGTGTTTCTTTGGAAAATAAACTATGAACACCTTAGAGCTGCAGAGGTCAGAGATGGCGACAGATGACTGCAGGGCTGTCTCATCACCATCTCCACATACCTGAAGCACCGTCACATTGAACACTTATGCTTATTCCCCTGGCTCTAAAACAGGCTGCCCCAGAACTGAAGCAGCTCTGTTTGTGTCTCAGCCCTGGTTTGGAAGGTTATTAAACTGTCAAAACACACTCCCCACTATTTCCATTTTCCTGCAGTTGGGGTCATTCAGTCAGACCACTAGAGTCACTGCAGGTTGAGAGATTTGGTACAAGATTGAGACATAGACTTGGTACAAGATTGAGACATTAGAACAGTCAGGAAACCATCAACAAATTCACCATAAATGCACTGCTGGAAAGGAAGAAAAATGTATCTCCCAGTGGAATACTGGATGGAATGCTGCATCTTCTATCTTTTTAAATCAGTATTAGTCACATTAACCAGTATTAAAGCAAACCATCTTTCAAGAAAACTCAGATCGCATTAACACCCCCGATGTCATTACTGACTGTTCTCTTTGATCCCTCTCTATGCGTTTGTGCAATTACACAGTCGGAATCAACTACTCAAAATAACACGTCACCCACTGCCCTCTTCCCTGAACATGGCTTTACAGTTGTCTGGCTAGTTACATGGCCTTGATTTTGACCATTAACTTTGGTGACCACATAATATCCCATAAAGAAGAGAGGCCATCATTGAATCATCCTTTTCTTGGCAGCCCCCATTCCTCCCCCATCCCCACATTCATCTTGTGGGCACCACGTTCAGTTCAGGCCACCATTCAGACCTTCCTGAAATCCAGGCCCTGCTTGCTCTCCTTCAGACCCACAACTCTGCTTTACCACGGCTTTTATGTTTTTTTCTGATTGTTCTCAAAGTTCCTTTTTTCTTCCAGTTGTACTGAGGTATAACTGACACAGAGCATTGTGTAAGTTGAAGATATAAACATCATGATTTGATATAGACGTATGCATTGTAAAAGAATCACCACAAAGTTATCTAACATCCATCACTTTGCGTGGTTACATATATATTTTTTCCTTTGTGATGAGAACTTTTAAGATCTACCCTCTTAGCAGCTTCCAAATATGCAGTATTGTTAACTATAGTCACCATGAACTTACTTACCTTATTACTGGAAGCTTGTACCTCTGACCCTCTTCCCCATCCCACCCCTCGTGCCACAAGCTGTGAAAGGGCAGCAGTGTGGACGTCTTCGTCACACCCTTCCTCCTGTGTGAACACAGCGGCTGCTGCCAAGTTAGCTAATGTCTGAATGAATGAGTGAAGTCTATCTTTCCTCCCTACCCAGGAGGAAATGTCCAATGGGCCCTGTCAGCAGCCTGATGTGGAAAGATTGGAGCAGGGGGGAGACAGCATTTAGGGAGCTCTGGCTTTCTTCAGTGACATTTTGGCCACCTCTATATAGAAAGACTAACTAAAATGAGGAGTGCTTTTTTTTTTTTTTCGATATATGAAGTTTATTGTCAAATTGGTTTCCATACAACACCCAGTGCTCATCCCAACAGGTATCCTCCTCAATACCCATCACCCACCCTCCCCTCCCTCCCACCCCCCATCAACCCTCAGTTTGTTCTCAGTTTTTAAGAGTCTCTTATGCTTTGGCTCTCTTCCACTCTAACTTCTTTTTATATGATTCCAATTTGCAGATAAAGTGCTGAGGCTCAGAAGGGACGTGGCCCACTCTGATCTCACAGACCTTAGGCCTCCTAAGCCCCTGTACAGGTGCCTCTTTTTGTTTCCCAAACCACGGCTTCTCTGCACATCCCTCACCTAGCTCAAGGCACAAATGAGCTAATGGTAGGCCCTAAGCTTCAGCCTTGGTTTCTCCTGGTTCCTGGGCGGACTTGGAGCCCTACTTCTGAACTTCAGTTACACACCTCGTTTGTCAGTATCTTCCCCTGCGTCTTGCTCCAACCTGCATCAGCCCCCTAGAACCACGATGATGAGGTCACAGTCCTCCCCTTGTCCCAGGTAGGAGCAGGTCTGCAATGGTGTAGATCTGCTTTCCTCCACTCAGCCACGCTGGCCTGGGGAGCTGGTTCCAGGATGTGAGCTGCCACTCTCCCCCATCCTCCAGTGAGCTAGTAGGTTCTCTAAAACCTTCTGCCTTTTCTTCTTCATGCAAAGCTCACCAAATCCACTCCCCCCACCCAGATCAACAGAGGAGAAAGGGAGCCACCCCAGCAAGTCCACAAATACTGGCTTGTGTCTCACAAAGATACCATATTCCTGAGCGGTCTGTTCTGCATAATATTTATCCTGTGAACCTATCATATGATGTCACAGAGTTTCTCTTCCTAGACTGCCACGCCCTGCATGGCCTTCTTACCCTGAATATCTCCCAAGGGCACGGTGCCCTGAGCATTACAGGATCTCAACAAACATCTGCAGAGGGCGTGAATCCCACTGACAGGATGAAGGGGGGTATCTACACTGGAATCACTGAAAACCCAACAGGCCCTATTTTTTTATGACTAGTTCTAAACAATCATATCAAAGCGCTTACATTGCTTCCAAGCTTAGTGCTGTGACAGAGGACACAGACCCTGATTTGGTAGTGAAATTATGGAAACCACACACTCCTATGGCACAAAGCAAGTCTTATTTTCTTAAGATACTCTGATAGGTATATCTGGGGATTGGCTATTTCATACTGCTATGGGTCTGCATGAAATGTACAAATGGAAGAAAGAGGGTGACGACTCACTCTAGAGGGGTGGAGGCACCCAAATCAATGTCTCCCAGCAGGTGGTGAATGGGCCCTTTCATCAGCTCCAATGGTAACTATATCATGGCAGGCCTTGGAAGAAAATGAATGCCTCCCATTTCTCCAAATGCCTCCAACTACAAGGTAGAATGTGATCAAACCACAGTGCCCGAGATGTTTGAGAGGCTGGGCTTTGCCCTGAACAGCTGCTCACTGGCAATTCTGGTCTTTCTCCACTGTCTACAAAAGGGACTTGATATGTTTTACTTGGGACTCTCCTGCCCTACATTTATGCCATCTTCTAGTGTCCTGCAGTCGGTGCTGTGGCCACAGGACGGACAGCAGCTGTTTGGAGCTCTGCAGCTCCAGAGACTTGGCGGGCATAGTAAAGGCTGGCAGGAAAGGAAGACCACAGGGCCTCTCTTCTTGGTCCCTTCCCCACTCACTCCTTCCCCACTCACTGCCACTTAAACATTCATTCATACTCTTCAGTCCCATCCACCCGTATACCAGACTGAGTCTCTCACACACATGGCTTCCCTGCATCCTGAAGTTTTCCTTCATAGCTCTCACCATGGTTGGTGACCATTTGTGCAACTGCGCAGGCTTTCACACACAGTTGTGCAAACTGTGCAACACACAAGTGGGTGAGGGCTGGAACCCAGGCCGCACTGCAGTGTCCCATGCACCTGCTGTACCTCAGCAGCTGTACAGTACATATGGACAGAGTGAGCAGTTCCAGCAGGCCGGGACTCCGGGCTCCAAGCGTGGCCACTCTGAATCCCGACCGCAGGCTGACCAGTTCCCTCAGCTGGCAGACATGAGACTGCCTGGTGCCTGAGATGTAAATCGTACTGAAGCACGGGCTCACTGGGGGGGCCCAAAGTATACAGAAGGGATTAAAATTCAGCACAGTCAATGCTGTTAATGCACTTGGCAAAGCACCCGGGAGAGAATAGCAGGAAGTGACGACAGAAAAAAAAGAAATTTAGAAGCCTTTGACCCAATTTCTCTGATCTGTTTATTTCTTGAGCGGGGGGGGGGGGGGGGGGGGGAGGGGGGGGAAGATGGGGTCAGACTAATCCAGATGAAATCTGATTTTTGCACCCCCTCCAACTTTAACTGAAAATTTGCACTTCACCTGATGCTGGAATATGAAAGAATAAAAATCCACTTACACGTGAAAAGTGGTATTAACCCTGGTTGAAAGCTTTTAACGCAGAGCAGCCTCTGAACTGTTACGGAAAATACATATTCAGATCTTTTAGTAACGTTAAAAAAATAATAAAGGTGATTCCTTAAAAAAAAAAAAAAACTGGGGAGGGGCGCCTGGCTCAGTCGGTTAAGTGTCTGACTTTGGCTCAGGTCATGATCTCACGGTTTGTGAGTTCAAGCCCCATATCAGGCTCAGTGCTGACAGCTCAGAGCCTGGAGCCTGCTTCAGATTCTGTGTCTCCCTCTTTCTGCCCCTCCCTGCTCTCACTCTGTCTCTCTTTCAAAAATAATAAATAAACATTAAAAAAAAAACCTGGGGAGTACCTGGTGGAAGAAAACTGTAAAAGTTTTTTTATTAAAAAAATAAATGTCTCCACTCCCCTTGCATCTTGAGAACAGCATGTCCTCAGGAGAACAGGAGTGAGAAAACTTACACTCAATCCCCCCAATGCTTTTTTTTTTTAAATTTATGATTGATATACAAAAAGCTGGACCTATTTAATGGCTACAACTTGGTGAGTTTGGAGATAAATACACACTGTGAAGTCGGCACCACTATATATGCCATAAATCTATTCATCACCTCCAAATTTAGTACTGTTATTATGGTGCTAAGAACCCTTAATGTAAGAGCTACCGTCTTCATAAAGTTTGAAGTGGACAATACAGTGCTGTTAACCATAAACTCTACACTGTAGAGTACATCTCTAGGACATATTCATCCTGCATGACTGAAACTTCATAAAAACCAAGGCAAGAACTGCTCCTAGAATTGTGCCTACCTGGGGTGTGCAATGAAAAGAGAGAGCCCCCGCCTTCCACTGCCTAGGTGGAGACTGTGTCCAGCAAGGCAGCAAACACAGGAAGGACGCCCGTTACCTCACCTCAGCACATAGTGGCCGAAAGACAGGAGCTCTGCTGAGCAATGCCCAGCTACCCTACTATCCCTTCCTTCTCAGAAGGTGCCCTCAAAGGGAAGGAAAACATCTCACATATAATGTGAACAATAGGGAACCAGCCTGTGTCCCAAGGGAGGCCTGAAATCACCCTCCATAGTACCTGAGAATTTTAGATAGGGAAAACAGTTTTGTAAGAATTAAGAAACCACTAATTTTTTTTGAGTCTGTGGCATCACTTTGGGTAATGTTCCCTAATTAGGCCAAATGTAACTTGTGCAAAAATGTGCTCTATTTATAAGTACTCAGAATACAAGTGAATGCATAGTAAATACTTGTTGAATGAATGAATAAAAAGCAAACCAAGAGAAAACAAATGGTCAGCAATGACACAATATCTAAGCAAATCACCATTTAGTAGCATAATTAATATTTAGTCCCGATGCATTATGATGGCAGGGACCCTACTGCTTGTATAGAAATGTATACACGAAATAATTTTTAAGGGTGAGGACAGGGAGCAAACAATATGGTTATAGGAACTGCAAAAACATGCATAAAAGGTGCACCACTAATTAGGTAAGAATATGAGGTAACAGACATACAGCCCAATAGACGCTGCACTTTATATCGACACAAATGCACAGTGAGGGTGATCATCAGAACTAAATGAATAAACACGGCCTGAATTTTCTCTTCTAGCATATTCCATAGCAGTGACTTTCACAAATGCTTGCAGAGGACACAAAAAGTGCACAGAGCAGAGACAAGGACGAGGGGTGGGCTGACCTGGAGTGGCGTTGGGGGGCTGCCTGGTATAGGATACGTTGAAGGCGGGCTCCTCGATCAGCGGTGGGGGATACATGCGCCTCCGGATGAAGAAGCCAGCTCCGCAGCAGAAGAGCACGCCCATCATCAAAAGGAACCTGAGCGAGAGCACAGCGGTGAGCTGGGGCTCAGGGCTCAGCAGTGGGGCTCAGGGCGCAGCAGGGAGCTGGGGTTCAGGGCACAGCAGTGGGGCCCAGGGCGCAGCGGGGAGCTGGGGTTCAGGTGCAGCGGCGGGGCTCAGGGCGCAGCGGTGGGGCTCAGGGTGCAGCGGGGAGCTGGGGTCCAGGGCGCAGCGGCGAGGTGGGGTTCAGGGCGCAGCGGGGAGCCGGGGCTCAGGGCGCAGCGGCGGGGCTCAGGGCACAGCAGGGAGCTGGGGTTGAGGGCACAGCCGGGAGCCGGGGTTGAGGGTGCAGCAGCGAGGTGGGGCTCAGGGCACACAGTGGCTGGCCTGGGCCCATGGACTGGGAGATCCGTGGGCACTGACTCCCACGTGCTAGGGTCAGAAGGCGGGGCTCGGTGCCCGGCTCCTCAGGCTGGCCTTCCTCTGACTTTTCCCCCAGGACCTTCCTGGGTGGGTGACACCAGGGAGACCACTGGCCTGCAGACTTCTGGGATGCCCCTGAATGCAGCCCACTCACACTGAGAAGGTCTCTCAGTGAGCTTTCTGTCTCCAATAGCTCCAAATGCTTAGCTGCCTTCCAAGGGTTGGTGCCATCTCTTTCCTGTCCATGGCTCTACCTCAATTCAATTTTAGTCAAAACAGGAGATGCTTTCTCAACCTTGCTTGAATGCCATGGCTGACCCAGCTTTTGCCTCGCTGCCCATGTCCCCCATTTTCCATTCTTCACTGGGAAAGCAACACGGATAAGAACATTTATCCTTTCTAGCCATTTTCTCTCCATTATTACGTGAATATTCAGAAAGAAATTTTACATGGTGACCTTCCGAGAGCACACCTTAATTATAGAAAAACTACAGGACTAGAGAAAGTACTCATACTCCATAAAAGAGCCGCAGATATAAAATCTCTATGTTCAAAGTATGGCTGACCTCCTATGTGACCTTAAAGTCTAATGAAGAGTAGAGCTGACTGCTTTAAGGACAGGACCTTTGTCTAATTCATCTGAAAATTCTCTGATATTGTCACATCACTGGCATTCAATAAATGACTGAGAAATGGATAAATGGTTCTTCCCACCTCACATTTGCACTATACCTTGTATTTCTAGAAACATGGGAAGTCATTCTGAGAAGGGCCAAGTTGTCTGTCCTGCACAGACACGGCTGGGAAACTGTGATGGGACTCGTGGAACCTTCCAGAACCTCACTCATGCCCACACTGTGTGGGCAGCCTACTGCCTTGTGAAAGATGAATGAGCAGGAGAGCCCGCTGCGTTGTGGTCAAAGGCATGTGACCACACAAAAACGAAATTTAAGAAAAAAGGAGGCGATAAAGTTTTTAAGAATATGAATATGATGTTAAGTGTAAGTCCATCAGTCAGTCAGGAAATGATTTGGGAAAGGGCTGAAATTGTGGCTATTGGACCTGTCTTCTAGTTCATTATTCATTCAATAATGTTGAAGCACCTCCTCTGGTCCTAGAACCATGTTGCGCATTATAGAGAGTAAGGTAAAGTCCCTTCCCACCCACTAAACCTGAATTGTGATAGAGGAGGGGGACGGCAAACAACAAATTTACAAAATCACTGATTTACAACTCTGGTAAGTGCTAAGAAGGAAAACCAAAGGTGCCGTCATAAGTGTGTGTGTGTGTGTGTGTGTGTGTGTGTGCGCAAGTGCACATGTGTGTATACAGTTAAATATACATAATGTAAAAGTGACCATTTTCACCATTTTTACGTGTACAATTCAGTGCAACACGAGGTTTTAAACAAGGGTATGTGTTATAGCGAGGTGACCCAAAAAACTTCTTTTCCTTCAAAGCAGTATCTGAGCTTAGTTCTGAAGGATGGAAAGAAAGAGGCCAGTTGAAGGGGAGGGAAGGCACATTCTGGGTAGAAAGAACAGCACATGTGTGCCAGCTGGGTCAGCAAGAGGCCCCAGAGGATGGCTGTGGGCCGCAGACGGGGGAGAGGCCGAGGGGGCTGCTGTCTTGGGATACCAAAGAATCCCACTGTGCAGGGGCCTGGCATCTCGGCACCGAGATGCTGGAATCACAAAGGGAACTGTTTCGGCTCTTAAGACTAATTTCCCTGGGGTGGACTCAATGGTGATCTTACATTCAACAGTGGGCTGAACTGTAAGTATCTGAGCACAGAGAGACTGACTGTGCGTAAGGGTTTATGTACAGGATACATAGTGCTTTTCAAACAGTGCTACCACTCACTCCCAAGAGATGGGCTCCCTGGTTTTGGAAAATGCACAAGAAATCTGAGATAGGGGTCTCTTCCATGGGACAGGCCACAGTGTTGGTTCCACTATCACATGGGATTATTCTTCTCCTAGCCAGATATGAATGATGCTGAGGCACCTCATCTGATATTGCACCTTAGACTAACAGAGACCAAGTAACTACCAGGCAGGGACAGAACAAGTCAAAAGGTAGGAGACTGACTACCAGCTTAGGTATCAATCATCAGATTCATTCCTCATTGAAATATTGGTCTGAGAGAACTTATTTTAAGAGAGAAACTGACAAGGGGTCAGGAAAATGAGCTTATAGAACAAGGAAAGAGAGGAAGGGGAAAAAGAGGAGTATAGTAAAGAAAAGCTGTTCTTTGAAGCACTAAAGCTTGACTGTCCTCTAGATGTTCCCTTTCATTGCTGAGCGGGTTTTGGAAGCTTTACGGGGATTAAGAGAGGAAATTCATGCCTTTTCCATTATCCAAAGTAATCTGGTTTCTTCAGTTCAATGTGTTTTTTCAATCCCTTCTTGCCCTCCCCCCAGCACTCAGCACAACAGCTCTCTCCCTGGATGCACGTCCCAGGCATCAGGTGAACCATGATGCAGACCCAGGTGGGTGGGAGCCCCCGGGGCAGGGCTCACGCACACAATAACCCTGCTGGTTTTTACTCCTTCATAGTGTACTTTCCAGCTCTACTCAAGGGTGCTACTGCTCTAGTTCTTCAAACCATGAAGATTTCATTCAGACTGTGTTGGTCAAAGATTACTCAAGATTTTAGAACCGGGGGGACTTTTGGAAGCATTCTCCTCCAAAACCTTTGTTCTATGGTAAGGAGACAGAAGTCCTTAAAAACGAGGTGGGACCAAGGTTGGAGAGTAGCCCTTCCTTCCCTCTATGTCCAGCTCCATATTCCTATCCCCTATGCTTCCCCCACAAACACCTGCCTCCCACATGACTCTTCTGCCACTCTCTCACTATGTTGGCTCTTTTTACCTCCTTGTCCCATCAACATGCTGGTCCCTTTGAACAGAACACCCTCTCTGACACCCAGTCAGAAGCTTTGTAGCTTTTCCCAACTTTTCTGGGATGAGAGGCTCCATCCTGTGTTTCCAGAACACGAGTTTAAAACCCTCCACATAGAATTACTTATTTAGACACCTGCTTCTTTTAGGAGCCTGGCTACCCTAAGTGCCTCTCCATGGGACCCTGGTGTGTACAAGACCCTTCATGTTTACTGAGAGAAGGAATGCACAGGAGCCAGACCCAAGCATCCTTTGACTTCAGCTGGGGCACCTCAGACTCACATCTCCAGCTGTTCTCTGGATGTATCCCCACTTTAGAACCTGTTGTCAGAATCTCCTCTTCTGTCATCTGGCACTCCCTGTTTGATGGCACTCAAGATGTCTCTGTGCAGGGATTCCGCTCACTCACTGCATGCTGTCTTACCAACGTGTCCCAACTCTGATAAATGACCCTGGCTGGCCTCTAAAAGGCACCTGACTGCTGGCTCAGGTAAAGTTTCCTGGGAAAGCCAACAGAAGATGCTCTAGCTTCTAGGCCCTTATGTTTCTCCTGCACTCTCAATTTTTTTAAAAAAAATCACCTGATGGGCGCCCGAGTGGCTCAGTTGGTTGAGTGTCTGACTTCGGCTCAGGTCATGATCTCACAGTTTGTGGGTTCAAGCCCCACATTGGGCTCTGTGCTGACAGCTTGGAGCTTCAGATCCTGTCTCCCTCTCTCTGCCCCTCCTCCACTCTCATTCTGTCTCTGTCTCTCAAAAATGAATAAACATAAAAAAAATTTTTTTAAATCACCTGATACCTAAACCTTGACAAGTTTTTTTCATTTTTAGGAACATTTCATTTTTAGGAACATCTGGTGCTTCAGGCTAACCTGGCATAACTTCCTAAGCATTTCAGGACTCTTGCCCCGGACAGTCCTGTCTCCTTCTACCACAAGGCCCCATGGAGGAAAGTTCTGAGGGAAAGCATGCATGAAGCTAGGCAAAGCTCTGAAATACCACCTATCCTGATCCTCCCGGTCCCTACTTTGGTACTGGCCCACTTCACTTGAAGTGTACTCAGAGATGTTTACATTCAGAAGATCTTAGGATAAAAAAAATTTACCTTCTATTATAGAGTTTTAGGCACCAATATGGCACTTGGTTCAGGAGGGCTTGCCAGAGGTAGTGACATCAAGACAGGGGATGTCCAAGCCAACCCGAAGGGGGGCCGGGCCAGGGCCCGATGTGACAGGTGAGTCGAGCCCCCAAATGGCCAATGCCCCATCAAGGAGGTGGTGATGGTGATATGGAAGCAGGCTCTCCTATCAAAGACAATGTGACATGTGGAATGCGACTTACTGGCATTTTCCCTAATCAAACTTGGGAACAGTTGTCAGAAGGGAAAGACAAGACCTCACAAAAAAATTTCAAGTGGCTGCTGTAACATGCTTATTAGTAAAAGTCTTAATGTCTTTGGAAGTCAGTGATGTCAGGATCTAAAAAGTCATAGAGAAGCTTAAGGCTTAACCCTTTGTGGAGCTTGCCTGGATGACACTACCATTGCAGTGGAGCAGAGGAGAGGGCGTGTGGGTGCAGGAAATGCTCTTTTGGTTTTAGGCACATCCTCTCCCACTCATGCCCTGCCGTCCCTGAGATCTGAAGCAGTGTCTCTCAACTATAGACTCAAATACGTTTTTAGACACACCCCTGAGCAGGCACCCGCTGAAGAGGGCAATCCCCTGGGGAATCCTGTCATTAATGGAAACTGCACCTCTCCCCTTCCAGGATGCTCCGTCAGCGTCACTCCCTCATCGCCTCTCAAGGTAGAATTTTACAGACTTCCCCCAGGAGAGCTGGAAGAGGGACAAGGATGCAGGCTGTCTGTCCTGAAAGTTATCTACTCAGCTGACACCATGAGTGGGAATGACTTCTAGGCAGCACAGACTTGATCGCAAGTCGGCTAATTCTGAATCTTTCGGACAGTCATCCTCAGCTCCATCTCAGAAACTGGCACAGCAGCTTCTGGAGAACAACAGTCCTCCAGCCTACCTCCCAAAGACGAACTCTTCTTTCCAGCCACCCTCTGTGAAAACGGGAACAAGCTTTCTGCAAACTCGGTGAGGCAACCTGAACATACCTGTGTACTTGACAGAGGCTGTCCCCGAGACCAAGACCTCAGGTGAAGGTGACGTGACAATACTGAGGCTGGCAGAGCCGTTGGGGGGTGGGTGGTAGACCAAGGCATTCGAGACCAGGAGGGGTTGTGACCTACCAAAAATACCACAGCCTCTGTATGGAGAGGGCCCGCACACAGCACCTGGAGCCACAGCAGTCCTCGTAAGGGCGGCATCTGTAGGAGAGAGGGGGCAGAGGCCGGTCAGTGTCCTGGGTCGGAAGGAAGTCCGAACCATTCATGAGGTCCAGGCCGACTCAGGGCAACGGGCAGAAACGCCACCGCTGCATGTCACCAACCAGAACTGAGTGCTGTCTGGTGGCCCAAACAGAAGGTGCAGAGATGGATCTGGCCAGTGCAGGTCAGTGTGAGTCAAAGTGACGGGTTCACTACCCATCTCCAGATGCTGAATCACAATGGTTCCCTTCTGGTGGGGCCTGTGAACCAAGGCCAGCATGAGTCACGCCAGCGCTGCAATGGGAAGGAAGTTCAACAACAGACCCGTGTCTACATGCTGTAGACCCTGCTCAGCGCTCGATCCCTGATGATGGTCCAAAGCTGGGTGCACGGCACTGGCAAGTCCCCTGAGGTTCAAAGCAGAGCTTATGAAGTCAGACAGATTAGCAAGTTTAGTTCCGGTCTTGCCACTTAATGGCTATGGGACTCTGGCAAGTCACTGGACCTCTGCAAGCCTCAGTTTCCCCATATCTGAGTTTTTGTAGTTTCCCAGTGAAAGTGGTGGGAGGGCAGGATCCCTTTATAGTGCTGCATCCTTATACACTCTGCTGACAGGGCTGTCCTTGTCTCGCTGCCCCCTCCCCTCCACGGTGCCTGAGGCTTGGGGCCCTGTGGGGTGTGGGTGGGGCTCAGGGGCTATTCCTCCCCTAGAATAGCTGCCCAGTCCAGGCCCTTAGGACTCAGTGCAGGCTCCAAGGAGTCAACCCAGCTTCCTATAAGATGCCTGCCACCCCCTTTTTTTGGAAAAGAGAGACGACTATGAAAGCTGAAGCCCCTTGATTCTGCACCTTGGTATTTACAGAGAAACTGTCACTGCAGTGACTTGAGTCCATGTGGCAGTAGGTGGGGAAAAGGGAGAAGGTGGACTGTTTCTCAGTAATGTTGGATGATCATATATTTGTCATCTAGGTTCCTGCCGACTTTCTTCTTTTAAAAAATAGCCGGGAGAAATACACAATTTGATCCAGGATCTTAGACACTGAATCTGTAGATAATTCTGGTACAAATTGGTTTGCTTTATGAATAATTGTGTAGAAAATAGCTCCCTGGGAAATATTAGCAAAGATTAGTTAAGACGGAGAGTTAGGAGTTATAGTGAAACTCAGCAGACCTGAGTTCCTATGCTGTTTCTCCTTGGTTGGCTCCCAGGGCTTGAGTGCATGTTTTTATTTTATTATTATTATTTTTGAAATGTTTATTTATTTCTGAAAGAGAGAGAGAGAGAGAGAGAGAGATACTGTGAGCAGGGGAGGGGCAGAGAGAGAAGGCAACAGAGAATCCCAAGTAGGCTCCATGCCATCAGCACAGAGCCCGATATAGGGCTCAGACTCCTGAACGGAGAGATCATGACCTGAGCCAAAACCCAGAGTAGGACACTTAACTGAGTGAGCTACCTAGGAGCCCTGTTGTGTCTATCTTTTTAAATACCCAGCACCCAACTGCTGCTACATCTATCACTTCAAGGACAAAACTTATCCGAGAGACTCCTGTCCAGTCACCTCCACCACCACCAGTACCACATTCTCCATATGATACAGATGTTTTCACATCCAGTCCTCCCATAATCCACAAACACAGACTTCTACGTACTAGGTAGAACTTGTTGTGATTTCCATGAGATGCTTCCGTCCATCAGTGACATAAGGTTATCTGTTTAACTTGCCTTAATCAATCAACACATAGTAGAACACTGAAGTGTGTGTCTAAAAATGCTGCTGGTCAAACAAAGGAAAAAAGAGGCAAATAAATCCACAGACTCTTAAATACAAACAATAAACTGGTGGTTCCCAGAGGGGAGGTAGGTGGGCAGGGTGAAATAGGTGAAGGAGATTAAGAGTGCACTTACTCTCATGAGCACTGAGTAACGTATAGAATTGCTGAATCATCATATTGTACATCTGAAGCTAATGTGACACTGTATATGAATTATACTTAAATTAAAAAAATTTAGGGGTGCCTGGGTGGCTCTGTCGGTTAAGCGTCCGACTTTGGCTCAGGTCATGATCTGACAGTTCGTGTGTTTGAGCCCTGTGTTGGGCTCTGTGCTGACAGCTCAGAGCCTGGAGCCTGCTTCCAATTCTGTGTCTCCCTCTCTCTCTGCCCCTCCCCCACTCACGCTCTGTCTTTCTCTCTCTCTCTCAAAAATAAATAAATATTTAAAAAATTAAACAAAAATAAATTTTAAAAATGCCATGGGTTCTTATAATCTATGCATCCATTAAAAAGCCACACCAAGGTGCTACTAAGGAGCTGAGCTTTGCACTGGATCCTGGGATGGGGCGTGAGGGATGGAACAATGAAAAGCCAGACAGAAGTCCCTGCCGAGGAGGAACTTTCTTTCTAGAAAAGGGAGGCAAACAATAAATAAAAAAAACCACATGAACTGTGTAGGATGGCAGTAAGTCCCACTATGGTGAAAAATAAAGTAAGAGCTGGTAGGCTGAGAGCAAGGGAGAGGGGGCAGTAGATAATAACACAAGTTTAAACAAGGAGTTCAGGGATGACTCACTGAGAAGGTGACATCTGAGCAGAGACCACACAGAAATGCAGCCTGGCAATGACCTGGGCCAGCACAAGGGCCTCAGTGGTGGAGGAGTGTGGCTCTGGGGTGGCTGAACCTGCTGCGCCTCTAGTCCCAGCTGCACAGGGACTGTGGTTGCATTGTGGAGAAGAGTGGTTAAGCATCGAGCGTGAGAGGAGATGAATGGCCCTGTTCAGGGGGTTGGGGGTGGGGCAGGGAATCTGGGCCAGGGCTGGACCAGCAAGGACCCAGCACTGCACAAACAGCACCCTCTGCTAATGTGATGCACAGCATCATCCACAGTGACCCCGTGGTGCCCTCCTCCTCAAGAATCTCAGTGGTCCTGGGTAACCAATATGTGTGTGCTCATGTGCATGTGTGTGTGTGTGTGCGCACATGCACGCGCATCTGTGTGGAGAAAGGGGGGAGCATTCAAGGGAGAAAAAGGACTTCTTGCTTTTAGGGTAGGTGGAGTCCAAACAATTAATTGTAAATGAAAAGAGATGAAACTCCTTTCTATCATGCATCTGTAAAGATAATCCTCAGCAATTATGTTGGATTCATGATCAATGTGATAATGTGATAGGCAGCTTTCAAAGATGGCCCCAAGATTCTCACCCCTTTGTGTATGTGGTGTGCACGATCCCCTCCCCTAGAGTGCGGAGGGTCCTACGAATATGATGAAATGGCCACCTCCATGATTAGAGAATATTATGTAAGGTTGTATGTTATTTAAGGCTCTCCTGCTAGCTTCAAGAAGTAGCTACTGTGTTGTCAGAGGGACACATGGCTCGGACTGAGGGTGGTCTCCAGGAGCTGACTGCAACCACCAACCGGTCAATGAGGAAACTGGCACCTCAGTCCGACAAGCACAGGGAACTGAACTCCACCAACCTGCACAAACTTGCAGAACCCCAAGCTACAGATGAGGACACAACCCAGCCAACTTCCTGATTTCAGCTTTGTGGGACCCAGAGCAAAGGACTCATAGATGCTATGGCCAGACTTGTGATCTATAAAAATTGTAAGAAAATAAATATACAGTAAAACCTTGGTTTGTGAGCATACTTCCTTCCGGAAACCTACTTGTAATCCAAAGCACTCGTACAATCAAAGCAAATTTCAAGAACCACTGGCTCAGTTGTGATCACGTGACATTCAGCATCATGTACAACTTATATTGCAAAACATCACTTGTTTATCAAGTTAAGATCTGTTAGGAATGTTTGCTTGTCTTGCAGAACACCTGCAGGACGAGTTACTTGCAATCCAAGGTTTTACTGTAATAAGTTTGTAGTAATTTATTATGTAGCAACAGAATACTAAGACAAGTAAGGACAAAGGTCACAGGTTATGAGAACTTCGAGGTGCTTTACCACTGTCATAATACCCAAAGCTTCTATATACAAGGTAAGTATTATTAGCCTCATGTTTGAAATAATCTCGGGAAACAAGGCATTAGGGATATTGTGTGTCTTTTAAGTCCAGGGCACTATCTGCTAAAGCCAAGAATGGACTTGACCAGCATTCCAGGAAAGTGTTTAGCACAGACACTGCCTCGTAGGTAATATGGAGTTTTCCATTACCGAAGGGTAACTTCTTTATCCCTACTTGGTTTGCCCATTCTTCCTGGGCCCTGCTTTTACAAGCTGCTATGGGCCGAGCCATCCCAGTGATGATGTGTGGTGACTGTACTAACAGTGAGTCCACAATCATGTAGCTCATGCGAACGAACCAGCTGAAGAGGCAGAGAGAAGCAGAGCAGTGAAGAGATGCCTAAGAAAGCAAAAGAGGTTGAGAAAATGTAGGAGGTGAAGGGCAAGTTTAACGTGGCAGGAGCCATTCCCAAAGGGCAAACCAAGCCCCAAGGAAGTGACAGGGAAAAGAGGGAAACTCAGCAAGACCACAGAAACAGAGACCAGCATAGAATCCCTGGGTAAATAGCAGGAAGTCCCTGGGGCAGAGGTGACAGATGGAAATTCAGCGACCACTCTTTAGTATGCTTTAACTAGGGACAGCATATTGATTTCCCCAAATGCCTGTACCACTCTGTGTCAATAACTCTCCACAATTAGCAGATAGTTTAATCATTACAGATAGAAATAATACAGTAAGATGTGAGATTAGGTAAAAGTATGATGTTCGTTTGGAAAGGACTCTCCATGCTGCCGTAATAAATTATACATCAGAACAGTGTTGTTTAGCTACTGTGACCGACTAATGGATGGTGAAATCAGGTTATTAGGTTGTGATATCCATTTTACAGAGGCAAAGATCGATTTTAAAGAAATCCTAAGACATCACACGTAAGAAGTGTTTTGCGAAACTTCTCTTTTGACCACATATATACCCTTACAGACGTGTGTGTACTAGGCTGCACCACGAAGGCTGTTTCCTCAAAGCTCTGTTGTGTAAGCCCCAAAAGTGGACAAGCTCAAGTTGTGTTGTGTCTGTATCAGCTTCTTTACCCTCCTGGTAGGTTGTGGGCAGCATCAGGTCCAACCAGAAGGTCACTTCCTGCTGGCAGCGGTGCTGGGCTGAGGTCCTTTCAGGTCCCCCGTGACTTCTGCCTGGGTGATACTGGTCAAATGGCTATTGCATTTTTGCTCCCAACTCTACTAAAAGTTGCCCTGCAATGATCCAATTCTGGAAGATGCAACTCTCAGGAAGGCCCCCTCCAGCAGGAATGGCCCCTGCTCACCTGCCTGCTTATGAGCACCCCACGAAGGGAGGAGGTGGCTGACGAGTGGTAGAGAACAGAGATGGCAGATGTTTGTGGATTGGGAGAAATGAGACTGTTCTCTTCCCGGCTCAGAATACTTGCTCTCCCTGGCTCTGCCGCCTTTGCCGCCATGAAATTTCCTGTGTATCTCTCTCCGGGTTTTACCCCTAATGATAACCAGAGCTGCCTCAGGCACAGTCAGAGCTGAAGGCAGACTCAGCTAAACTCAGGTAAACACGAACTTGGTATAAAGAAGGAAGGTAGGTATAGGGATAAACATTTGGTGAATGATCGTCTTTCAAGAGCTGAATTTGATAAAATGCTTGCCCTCCAGAGCTGTACTTATGAGCAAGCGTTTGCTACTTTGAAACCTAAGCCCTGCAGCGTCCTATTTCCCAGGTTAGAGAAAACATGTAAGACAAGAACCCCTACAAGCCTTTGTCTCAAATTCTACACACACACACACACACACACACACACACACACACACACACACTCCCCTCAGCCCAAGAATGAAGGCAGAAGCATAATGATTTTGAGTTCCTAATTCAAATTACTCTCTGTTATCAAGATTCAACGTCTAAGTGCTCTTACTTTTCAGGATCCAAATTTGGAACACTAGCAGCAAATATGTGTGGTCAACTAATTATCTGCTTTCTTTGCTCAAAACAGAGCATCCTTTATGCTCCCTTGCTTAGCTGAAGACCCATTCAGTCCAAACATACTCTTGCTCATTCTGCAGTCCTGGACAGGCTCCCAGTGTGGATACTGGCGAGTGCCAGACTCTTGAAGGAGCACGCAATTACCCATGGGGTGACACTCTTACCCATTTCTCTCTGCTACTTTTTTTTTCCCAGTGGGCCTGCTGGTAAAGTAGGGCCCCAAGAACACACCTATTGGCATTGCAAATGGCTGTGATTACAAAAGGAATGTTAAATGTAACACTGAGCTGAATAAAAAAGTAGGAAACACTAGCAGGCAGTCCAGCATACTAAATAAGCCATCGTCTGACACATCAGGTCTAGTGCCTAAGTCTCAAATGGCACTGGTGTTCCAAAAGCCCGCTCAAGACTAACTATGCTCATTACCTTCACTGTGCAGGCCACAGAGGAAGTCCGGACAGAGACAAGAGAATTTTCCTTCTTGTTCCACTCTGTGTGCCTCCCCTCAGACTTGCAATAGAAAAGAACAAATGGGACTTTTAACTAAATTCACTCCTCAATGTATCTACCTTTCAAGCTTAGACTCAGAGACACACACTGCTGCCGCAGAGGTGTGGAAACAGCACGTCCACCAGCTGCAGTGGGTCCCTGGCCGAGCTTCCTGTCAGCCAGGCCTTCTTCAATGTATCCATGAGCCAAACATACATTTCTCATGAGATCAGAGACATGGATGTTAATTTGTTATTAAGTATATTGCAGAGATAAAAGGAGACTGTCTAGCCTGTCCTCCAGTAAAGGATCGGTAGTGAGGTCCTGAGGATACATAATGTAAAAGGAAGCATATGTCTGGAAACGCATCTGCCAAAAGTTAGAAATGTGTCATAGTAGCGATTAAATGCAAATAGAACAGAATGGTTCCTCTGGGAGTTTCAGGAGTCTAAGAAGTAAGCACATGTCACGCTCGGCACTGCCCAGGAGGGAAGGGGTCTGGCCACTGGACATATTTTTTCTTTGCTGTTGAGTCACATAAATCTCAAGGGCAGAAAAGGATAACATACCGGGGCAGGGAATGTTCAACATTAATCAACTCACAAAATCTTTGTAGTAAAGAAAACAGGCCAGATATTCATATGTTAACCCTTTCATGTGGTGTAAAATGGTAATATATACTGAAAATGATTCATGGTGGGGCACCTGGCTGGCTCAGTCAATTAAGCTTCCGACTTCAGCTCAGGTCATGATCTCGCGATTCGTGAGTTTGAGCCCCGCACTGGGCTCTGTGCTGACAGCCTGGAGCCTGCTTTCAATTCTGTGTCTCCCTCTCTCTCTGACCCTCCTCCACTTGTGCTCTCTCTCTCTCTCAAAACTAAATAAATATTAAAAAATAATTTTAAGCTGACTCATGGAAAATCATCTCAGCATCTGGAGGAACAACAAAAATGAGCGTTCAGAGTGGGGGTCTAGAAATGGAGTGTGTGGGGTTTGCTAATTTATTTTTGGTGTTAAATAAAGAACAGGGCATTGCTAACAAATGAAAACTTTGGAGTTTTAAGTAATTTCCTGTCAACACTGTTTCATTTAAAATTCCAATCTATTCCATCACCTGCTATATTAAGTCTCAGCAAACCACCCCCTTCCTTCTACGTTTCTGCCAGTACAATGCATGTCCCCTGTCCAATCCTGACTGTCTTACTTTGACAGGTGGTCTGCTCTCCTCAATTGTATGCTGTACATATCCTGATAGCTAGCCTTCCTCTTACACTCCTTTTATTATCGTTTGTTTGCTCCCACAGAGCAAAGCACATGGCAGATGCTTGAAGCCTTACGGAGTTCAAATCAGGAAATACATTCAACATTATCAAAGACCCTCAATTAACCTGTGAGAAACAGGACTCCTTAGAAAAACTAAACACATGCCTACAAGGTTTGGAGAAAACTCCAAAAGGCAAGTGAAACTCTGGGGTGAGGGACAAAGCAGAGGTCAGCTTAATCCTTGGCCCACCCAGTGCCCTTGGGAAATCTCCTTGACACATCTTGCAAGAGCTTGAAGAACTCTGTGCCTTCCTTGTATGGAGGACCTCTCCCTCTGACCGCAGCATGGGAGGGGCTTTCCCCTTCCACCCCCTCCCACAGAGACTGTCCACTCACGACTGCAGGATCTCCTGAGGTACACGCCTCTCATGATTCTGGGGCATTCTTCCTCAGGCAGAGTCCACATCTGGCCCTCATTAGTCCTATTCCCACCTCCCAGGGCCATCACACAATAAGCAGCCCCATCAACGTCTGAAAGAATCCTCACAGTTTCCACAGTCTTCTCTTCTCCAGGAACATATCGAGTATAGTTTTGGTACAATCTCAGTTTCCTATCCTCAGGAAGAATGTCCATTCACTCTCATTTGTACACTTACCGCAGCCTTAGCACCAATATTTTAAGCCAGCTGAATCATAGCAACATTCCAGTTTTTCACTCAGTAAGTTGTATCTTCCCATCCTGTACAGTAGGGGCTACAGGACCTAAATATAGGATCTAATAGTTAGCTCTAATCAAACTTCATGTTTGAAATCTGGTCTATTATTCAGTCGGTCAGGAGCTTCCGGAACCTCATTCTGTCACTCTAAGCATTCACTGTGCCTTTGAGTCTTCTGTCATTTAAATGAAGAATGGGAGTCATGTTTTCTTGGGACCTGGGAATGTGCAACCTCACCCAGCCCATTGTATTCCTCCTGTCTACAGTGCTCCCATAGCAGATGACGGGGCACGGCAGGGTCCAATAACAGCCCAGTAAGGTCAGGTGTACAATGAGGCCTGGGCCTCAACATCAAACGGACTCTTGCCACACCTTAATGCTGAAATCTAGAACCAGAGATCTTCTGAAAGCCTGACAGGCTGCCTAGAGTAAGAAAATCAAAGGAAAGGGAATGCAAGCTGCTGCAGCCACTGTGGAAAACAGTATGGAGGTTCCTCAAGAAACTAAAACTAGAACTACCCTACGACCCAGCAATTGCACTACCAGGCATTTATCCATGGGATACAGGTGTGCTGTTTCGAAGGGGCATGTCACCCCCATGTTTATAGCAGCACTCTCCACAATAGCCAAAGTATGGAAAGAACCCAAATGTCCATCGATGGATGAATGGATAAAGAAGATGTGGCATATACACACACACACACACACACACACACACACACACACACACACACACACACAGTAGAGTATTACTCGGCAATCAAAAAAGATGAAATCTTGCCATTTGCAACTATGTGGATAGAACTGGAGGGTATTAAGCTAAGTGAAATGAGTCAGTCAGAGAAAGAGAAAAATCATAGGACTTTACTCATATGAGGACTTTAAGAGACAAAACAGATGAACATAAGGGAAGGGAAAAAAAATAATATAAAAACAGGGAGGTGGACAACACAGAAGAGACTCATAAATATGGAGAACAAATTGAGGGTTCCTGGAGGGGTTGTGGGAGGGGGGGATGAGCTAAATGGGTAAGGGGCACTAGGGAATCTACTCCTGAAAGCATTGTTGCACTATATGCTAATTTGGATGTAAATTTAAAAAAATTAAAAATAAAATTAAATAAATAAAGAGGAAATAATAAACCCCAAGTATTTTACAGTTAAATAAAAAAAGAAAATCAAAAGAAGAGAAAGAAAGAAACCCACCCTGCTAAATGAGTCTTGGCCTAGCTGCGTGGGATGTGGGGGTGGGGGGCAGGGGTGTGGCCTGAAATTGCACACCATGCAGGAGGAGTGGCTACCTGAGCACCCAGACCCAGCACTACGTGGGTTCTAGGACACTAACCAGCTGTCCTATATGCTGACCACTCAGAGCGTTCAGTGCCTGGATGAAAAGAAAGCAGTATGTGAATTATATATTCACTTATAATAAAGAGGAAGTTGGAAGGAAGAAAGGATCCAAGACCTCCTCTCCCTACAGCTTGTGAGTGTGACTGCTACAGTATGCCTTCCATATTGTCACTCAAATCAGTGACAAAACATTGAGGACGGAGCCAACAGTGAGCTCCATTAGAGCTTCCTTCCATGTTGGTATTTTATTAATCTTAATTTATAGGGACAGCTCTTATACCAGTTACAGATCCACCCACCTGGCCCATTTTGAGCAGAATTCCCTGTCTCATCGCTGAGCTATCGTGTGAGAGGCTATTAAATGTCCCCATGAAACTGAGGCACACTGTCAAGTTGCAGATCTCCCAGTCTTATGGTCCCTTTGAAAAGAATGAGCCCAACCTCACAGGACATTGAGGGGTAAACCCAAATTAGTTCCAGATGATCACAGAATATCCCTTTAATAATCTCCTCTAGATGATTCTCCTGAAGCCTCCACCTAGGAGCCCCCTTCTCGAGCAAATGCCCTGGGTGATGAGCTCACTTTTCATCTCTTGCACATGCCCTTTTAAAACCTCAGCCCGGTGGGCTGCTTGCTTCCTAAGCATATCGACATCCTGAGTAGTCCTGCCTCTTCTCTCCTAAACAAGGTATCTTCCTGAAATGTCCCACCAACTCCCTGAAGCATCACTTCCAGATGCATATCAATGAGTCACAGCCATCTCTTGCCCAAAATTGGGTCTGTCATCCTAAAATCTATTAGTCACCATCAATTCTACCTTCCTATAACAAGCTTTTTTATGATATTATACTATTTAATATAATTTTTCATTTTCAGCCTTAGGATGCCATAACATGGCAGATCATAGCTCTGGCTTGCCTTTCAGACCCCAACCTACTATGGGAAAGTTCTCCATTTGAATGAAACAGCAATAAGTCTCCCCTGCAAACAGGGAAGGACGAGGTCCAGGGGGAGCACCTAGCTCTCCAAGTGCTCACACTCTGTGTTGAGCACTCAGGAAAATGGTTCTCCAGAACCATCAGGTAGCTTTAAAAAACACCCATGCCTTTTGGTTGTGAATCACTCCTCTCAGGTGAGTCTGGTACACAGCGAGGACTGAGAGCCAAAGGATCTAAATTTGGAGAGCTCTTGTCTCTTCCTCCTTTCTCGGCACCCAGTCAAGAGAGCAGGAGTAAGGTGCGAGTTTGTGCTTGTGCATGTGAGTGCGTGCATGTGGTGGGGTTTATTGTTTCTATTTTTCTGCCAATTAAAAAAGCACTTTTACTGAGGCATAATTGTTATGCAAAAAAACTTCACATATTTAATGCACGCAGTTAGATGTTTGGACATACGAAAACACCTGTGATACAATCATCACAATCAAAGTAATACACATATTCGGATCAGTTGCGATAGTGAATATCTGTGAGAGAAAGACTTTTTTTTAAAGGACTTTCATCTCTCCAATCACACGTTTTAAGCCTTTCATCTGTCTGGCTGTCAAGACAAAAACTTCACAGATTTGAAGATGAGCTGATGGTTCATTCTTTCTGTCAATGTCAGTTGACTGTTGATATGTCAGTATCATTTCTTTCCCGGTGTGACTTTGTGTCCCTGACAGGCAGGGCTGTGCCTATCTGTTGAGACAAGGTCCTACTTTGATGATATTTTAACTCTGATCTGGTTGACATACCCCATGGCAAAGTCAACCATCTCTGGGCTCTGAAGAAGGTGGGAAGGACAGCTGCCCCACGAGTTGTTTCTCCAGAGGCACATCTTTTACTAGAAAACATCTCGAATAAACCAGGACTGGTTGTCCTTAGGGTGGCATATGGGGATTACCTAGGGAATTTTTACTTTTGCCACGGAAGAAAACACTATAAATGCTTATGATAAGTCCTAAAAGTAACAGACCAAATGGCTTACAAAGGGCTCATTCCCTTGCCATGTAGCCCTTGAATCGCTGATGCCTCAGAGCACTTGCGCCCACTGTTGAGGTGAGGAGATGAGGTAAAATGGACCAGGAGGCTTGAAACCACAGCTGACTTTTGCTAACTCCAAGTTCGGAGACTCTAACCTTGTGTTTCTGGGAGAGGTTTCTCATCTTTTCTCCTTTCAGACAAAAAGGATCTGATCACTTAAAATCAGTTTCATTCAACTCTGTCCTGAAAACCAAAGGACTTATTCCTCTAGCTCTGGATTAACTCTCAGACTGGAAAACTAAATTCTGGCAAGAAGAGTGAATTAACATGGAAAATGAAAAACAGAAGTGAAGTCCTATGATCTTACAGAATTTAAATCTGCTAATACATGTCATTTTATTTAAATAGAACTACCATAACAATACAAATGGAATGATAAGAATTTGCCATTACAATCTTTAAAGCAGACAGACTCTAGTGCCAATTAGCTCAAAAATCTTAAAAATTAGAGTCAAGATGATACCTGGCTTACTTTCTCAGCTTTACTTTTACTTGGGTGATGAACTCCTATTTACATGCTCAGAACTCTTAAATCTACACTCTATCCCTGGACTCCCTCTTGAGCTACAAAAACAAAGCCCCCACGATCCATGCTTCTGGGATGTTCTGCAAGAACTTCAAACTCAACATGGACATAGCTGACATCCTCTACTCCCTCCTCTGCTAAATCCCTCCTTAAAACCTGTCCTTTGCATGATCTCTCTCACTATCTGCCCAAATGGAGACCTCTGAGTAACTGAGTCCCTTTATTCCCACACTGGTTCTTCTGTGAAATACCATTCCAGCCCACCACTGTGTTCTTTAGCTCTGTCTTCATAGGGTCAGACCTTCCATATTTTGCCCTGACTACAGCAATAACCTCCTCATTTTGAGACAACAACCGCCTCATTTACATGGCTCTCAGCCGTGTACTGTCCTGACAGCTTTCTGACAGACCAAGCTGATGCACTGTGCAGAAGGAAGTCTCCACTAGACCCTTCTCAATGAGCCTCACACTCCTTTTTCCACCTCATCCCCTGCCACCTGCCAGGCACCCTGAACTCTAGACTTGTGGTTCCCCAAATATATGATGCATCTTCATACTTCCATGCCTTACACTTCACTAAAGCCTCTGAAACTGCTCCTCACCCTTCAAAGGTCAGCTTTGTGAAGTCTTCCCTAACACCACCCCTAATTCTCCCCCATACACCATGATTCCCCCTTTGCTAGATCTCCATTGATACAGTTCTCATCACGTACTGTATTATTGTTCATCGTTAACAGCATCTGTCTTCCATACGGGACCCCGAGCTTAAGAGCAGTCCTATGTCATTCCTTTAGGTACTGCCCGGGTGCCTACCATGGCTCCAGGCACATCATAAGTGCCTGGCCTTAAGCAAAAGTGACAATGTAGTAGAAAGGAGACTCCTCGAGATGAAATAGCACATTAACTACCATGAACTCAGAGTACAAAGGGTACTTTGATGACAATATGACACCCAGTGCTGGTGAAGATGGCTGGAAACAGGTGCTCTCATACATTCTTGGCTGATTATATCATGAGAGCTTTGGGGAGGCTAGTCTGGCAGTATTTACTAAAATATAACATAAGCATAACCTTTGCTAACACAATTACATTTCTGCAAAATCATCCCATGACAAAAATAAGTTCAAGCATATCAAGATATAGTATGTACAGAGATGTTTATCAAGTAGTGGGGCACACTGAAATCCTTTCTACAAACTCCTGGGACCAGATATGTGGAGAACTCAGAACCGTTCGGATTCGTGGATGATAAGATTGCATAATACCACTGAGCACAATCTGCACTGAAAGTCACAAAACACCTGTTAAGATAATCAAACAAGAGGCCATCAGCTGAGGTGGCATCACAGCCTATGTAAGCAAACCAAAACCTAAGCCAGAGTCAATTCCTGTAAATGCCTCAAGGCTAAGAACCACTCACAAATAGACAGCTAGGGTCTCCCAAATAATGCAACCACTTACATTACAGCCCATTAAATAATTTCCTTGATTTGCTTCTCTATAAAATCCTTGCCCCAATTCCTGTTGGTAGAGTGCTCCTAACAACTTCCATTATGGGATTGCCCAATTTGGATGGATGTTTACACAAATAAATGCTAACATTTTCTAATATGCCCCAGTTTATCTTTTAACACATCATGCTAGATGGAATTTTACAAAAACAGCCCTGTGTCTGTGCAAATCCATTTCTGCTACCAAGTGAATTACTTAAAAATTTGCTCACATGAACATTCTCTGGGATAGCTCACATGTTAGACAACAAAACGAATCTCTACAAATGGAAGAATAATGAAATCATGTAGTGCATCTCTTCTGACCACAATGGTATGAACTAGAAATCCATTATAAGAAAAAATATGGAAAAAACACAAACGTGGAGAATCAACAGCATACTATTAAACAACCAATGGGTCAATGAAGAAATCAAAGAGGAAATAAAAAAATACATGGAGACAAATAAAAATGAAAACACAGTGATCCAAAATGTTTGGGATGCAGTGAAATCAGTTCTAAGAGAGAAATTATAGGACTCCATTTAGAAATAAGGAAAATCTCAGGTAAATAATCTAACCTTATATCTAAAGACACTAGAAAAAGAAGAACAAAGCCCAAAGTCGGTAGAAGGAAAGAAATAATAAAGAACAGAGCAGAAATAAAAGAACTAGAAGAATAGAAAAGATCAATGAAACCAAAAACTAGCTCTTTGAAAAGGTAAACAAAACTGATAAAGCTTTAGCAAGATTCTTCAAGAAATAAAATAGCACCCAAATAAATAAAATCAGAAATGAAGTAACAACTGATACCACAGAAATGCAAAGGATTGTAAAAGACTACTATGAAAAATTACATGTCAACATATTGGACAACCTAGAAGAAATGGATGAACTCCTAGAAACATACAATCTTCCAAAACTGAAATTACTGAGAAAGAGAAAATGTGAATAGACCAATACTGGCAATGAAATTGAATCAGTAATCAAAAAACTCCCAACAAACACAAGACCAGGACCAGATGGATTCACAGGTAAATTCTATGAAACATTTAAAGGAAAGTTAATACCTCTTCTCTTCAAGCTAGTCCAAAAAAATTAAGAGGAAGGAAAGCTTCCAAATATATTCTATGAGGCCAGCATTATCCTAACACCAAAACCAGACCAAAGGGCACTACAAAATAAGAAAACTACAGGCCAATATTTCTGATGAACTTAGATGGAAAAATTCTCAACAAAATATGAGCCAACCACACTCAACAATACATTAAAAGGATTATTCACCATGACCAAGTGCGATTTATTCCAGGAATGCAAGGATGACTCAACATTCACAAACAAATCTATGTGATATACTGCATTACCAAAATGAAGGATAAAAATCATATGATCATCTCAATACATGTAGAAAAAGCATTTGACAAAATGCAAAATCTGTTCATGATAAAATCTCTCAACAAAGAAGGTTGAAAAGGGGCTCCTGGGTGGCTCAGCTGGTAAAGCATCCAACTTCAGCTTAGCTCAACACCTCACAGTTCATCGGTTTAAGCCCCGCATTAGGCTCTGTGCTGACACCTCGGAGCCTAGAGCCTGCTTCAGATTCTGTGTCTCCCTCTCTCTCTGCCCCTCCCCCACTCATGCTCTGACTTTCTCTCTCTCTCAAGAATAAATAAACATTAAAAAATTTTTAAAAATTATTTATGAATACCATGTTAAATTTTAGAAAATTAGAAATGGAATTTGGACCTTCAGTAGTAAAAACAAAACAAAACAAAACAAAACAAAACAAAACAGAATGGACACTACCTGAACATACAATGATTACAGGGAAATGTGTGGGTTACGGTGACTCCCCAGGGAATACTCTATTATAAAAAATAATGAGGTTGTTTAGTATATGGATTCAGAGGACTATATACAATATGTAAACTCAAAAAATCAAGTTACCCAATATATACAGAAATAAGGCATTTTAGGGTTGTCTGTGTTCATTTGGGTTGCTGTAACAAAATACCACTGGCTAATAAACAACATAAAGTTAATTCTCACTGTTCTGGAGTCTGGCAAGTCCAAGATCAATGATCACGATCATGTTCTCATGAGGGCCCTCTTTTTTTTTTTTTTTTAATGTTTATTTATTTTTGAGACAGAGAGAGACAGAGCATGAGCAGGGAAGGGGCAGAGAGAGAGGGAGACACAGAATGTGAAGCAGGCTCCAGGCTCTGAGCTGTCAGCACAGAGCCCGACGCAGGGCTCAAACTCAAACTGTGAGATCATGAACTGAGCCGAAGTCGGACACTTAACCAACTGAGCCACCCAGGCGCCCCATGAGGGCCCTCTTTCTGGTTCATAGCTGGTGCCTCCTTGCTGTGTCTTCCCTCAATGGTGGAAGGAACAAGGGATCTCTTCAGAGCCTCTTTTATAAAAAGCATTCTGAGGGCTCAGCCTTCATGACCTAACCACCTCCCAAAAGCTTGACTTCCTAGTACCATCACCTTGGGGGCTTAGGAATCAACATATGAATTTTGGGGTAACACAAACATTCAGACCACAGCAGGAGTCTAGAGATGTGAAGGGTGAATAATCAGGGAAATCTTTCTCCCTGTTCTGAGGACAAGAAAATGCCAACTTCCACCAAGAATCTTCCTTGCTAAGCCCAACAATAAGAACTGAGGAAGAAGAAAAATTCTTCTTTAGAGTATCTGTCCCCAGACTAGACCAGACACCTCCCCCTCCCAAGGCTGCTAAGTAAAGGCTGTGTTCAGCTGCCTCATCATGGCAGAACAGCAAGGGGCGGGTGAGGACTGCATGGTGAAGGAGGCACGCCTGCTCCCTCACCCCACACTTCTTTCCACTCTGCACATCCCTCAAGTTCCCAATGCTGCTGGGAGGAGAGCAGGGCACATGGAGTCCGGCTGACCTCACAGAGAGGAAACTCCATCAGGCTCAGGGTCTGACAACACAATAGGGAGGGTGGTGCACACCAGTGCCTAGTAATGATCGGAGGTGGCCCTGGAATGTCTCAGTGCCCCTGGAAATGACCTTGGCACCTAAAAGTCTAGCAGGCAGCTAAGGTGGCCCCGCCTGGCCTGGTTCTGGCTCTCCACATCCTGTTTCTAGGATATAGACGTGACATCTGCAAATAACACTTCATGCACTCAGACCATTAATTACTGACAGCAGAGAAATAAACTTAGAGAGACACAATAAACCAGGGTAATGTGAGTACTTTAAAAGAAGTTTCGACACTCCAATGGGAGACTTGGGAACAGGGCCTGAAAAGGCCTGGTCACAAGGGAAGAGCAGTACTGGAAAGAATGACCTCTACCCAGTGCTCCCCAGTGCTGGGCACATGCTGCTGCCGGATAAGCTACGGACCATGAATTCCGGAATGGCAGGTCCTGGCTCCCTCATCTTTATGTCCCAAGGTCCCTCCCACTCACTCTCCAGCCCCTTTAGTGGTGGTGTGGAAATAGCAGGGACTCGATACATGTTAGAGGAATTAATGCATGACCCTGATGATGTACTCATTAATTCTCTTTCACGTATTCTATCTTTTGTATTTGACCAAAACACTGTTCCCTTTCCTTTTCTCCTTTGAGCTAGGTGCGGTGTGGATTCCCTCGAGTCTCAGTGGAGGTGACTTCTGAGAAATTTCCCCAGATTCTCTTTGATCTGAACCCACAATGAAAATCAGTGAGTAAGCGGCGCCTGGGTGGCTCAGCCAGTTAAGCATCCGGCTCGTGGTTTCAGCTCAGGTCATGATCTTGAGGTTCGTGAGCCCGACAGGTGTGGAGCCTGCTTGGGACTCTGTCTCCCTCTGTCTCTCTGCCCCTCCCCTGATCACTCTCTCTGTCTCTCTCAGAATAAATAAATAAACTTAAATAAACTAAACTAAACTAAGTGAGTAAAAGAAACATCTAGAATTCAAATACTCTACACCTCTGTTCCAGCCACAGATGTGACCACTAGGCAAAAGATCCCTAAAGAAGCCATAAACCCAGGTTAATGGCTTAACCTCTCCTGTTGCTAGTTATTTCATTTGTAAAACTGGATAGGTATGGTCTTGAGGTTTTCTTAGTATTCTGTGAAAATACAGATAAATCAAGGACCACCTTTGGGTCAAACCTTTCCCACTTGCCAGCTATCCAGAGGGCCACTAGGTTATCTTGCTTCAAAATCATTGTTGTCTAGTGAAGATTACCCAACTCACTTTTAACGTACCCTCAATTTTCCAGAAGGGATTACTAGATTCATTTCTATTCATAAAGACCAGGAAACATGCACATGTAAATGACCAGCTTCCTCTGGCCTGTTTAAAATCATATGAAAAAAAAGTCATTGTCTGAATAAGCATTCACACACATGACTGTCGCAAAGCTCCAGCTCAGCACCTCCTAGGAAAATATCTTAGGAACCTCAGAATCTGAAACAGTAAGTGGTCACAGGCGCCTAGATCCATCCTGCTGGCTGACTGTGTGATTAACCTCTTTTTCCTACTGTTGTGTCAATACTAAGACCTGCAGAAGAAAAATGACTCGTTGCTTTGAAAGAAAATATTAAGTGGCTGTTTTGTATTTGGCAGGAAGGGTGGACCCTTATTACGCTGAAATCCATCCCACATTGGTATGCTGTTTCTGCTACAATACATAAGCCTCCTCGGTCATTCACCTTTTATTCTCTATGCTGTAAATTACTCTGCACAGACAGCCATAGAATAAGTAGGTGTCATAGAATAAGCAGGATGAGACCTTCGAGATTACCTAGCATAGGAAACTGGGACTCAGGAAAGTCAGATTTGCCCACAATAACACTGCAACCTAATGGCAGAGTAGGACTAAAGAAGGTCTTGTCTTCCAGTCCCTAAAACATTTTCCATCACCAAAGACTGACAGTGATTCACTCTTGCCTTCTCCACCCCCCACCATTTGTTTCAGTTACTAAATGTGCCCCAAACACCTTCTGTGTCAGGCCCTGTGTTAGCACAGAGATATGGAAATCAGCAAGACAGAACTCATACCCTCAAAAGATTCCCAGGCTAGGGAGGAAGGAGACAACCAATGTTTTACTTTGGCAACAGTAAGTCTGATGATGGAACACGGTAGCAAAGGACCAGAGAAGGATACACATCCCTCAGCTGAAACAGAGATAAAGGAAGAGAGGCCACTATCAAAAGCTTTCTGAAGGAGATCACACATACGCCAAGCTCAGAAAGGGCACTGCACATAGTAAGCGCTCAGTACATGTCAGCTATTGTTATTTTCAGTCCTTGTGTTGTCATTAATTCCCTCACAATTCCCCTGACATTGGAGAGGACCCTGTGTCAGCTACAGTGTGGGAAAACACGGGGACACGCTCTACTCTGTCTTGGTCTGAAAAAGACATGGAAATATGGGTGGATCCTGGTGACCATTATACAGTGAGCTGGGGCTGTAAGGCACTGCCAGCCTTCCATGCGAGGCTCGTACACCACTGTCCACTTTGGAGGAGGCCCTGAGGTCCCTAGCCCCACCCTAGGAAACCTACCCATCTACATGCCCATGGAACATGTTGCACTTACTTCTGCTTTGCAAGCTGTCTCCCACCTCTGGTTTTGAAGATACATGTCCGTCCATGGATGGCGACTGAGGACAAGAGAGTCTCTGGGACAAGCCTCAGACTGCAAATCTCAGCAGAAAGAGCTTGAACAGAGGAGAGACACTGCTCCTGATCTGCGAGGTCCTCCCCCACAACTGCCCAGGAAGGGGCTGGTTATGGCCATGATGCTATTCAATCCAGCACCAAGGGCACCCTGTGCCAACCTCTGGATATGGGACCCAGGCTGGGAAGGGCCCTTCCGAGAGTCATCAAGAGCATGTCTCACAGTGAGACAAGCTCATCTAATCTTCCTGTCCCTCTGGGGCAGCAATCCTTGTATATGAAGTCAGGGATCCCATGATGTCATCTATGGACACAGACCCCCGACCCTCCCCAAGCCATATCAGTGATGATACACACATTATGAACATGCACAGCAGTGTCAACCCTCACTGCAACTGAATGTGGTAGCTACCATTACCACAGCTACTTTCTAACGGGAGAAAGAAGGCCTAAAGCCAAGTGATCGGCCAGGTTGCTCAGCTGGTGAGAACAGGAGGGCCCAGAACTAGCTCTCCTGTGCGGCATGACTGTCCTTCCGCACCCTCAGGAGCAGAGGGTACACTACCTGAGACAGGACACCAGCTCCCAGGCACCCGACAAGGAATTCAGTGCCTCCTACCGCTACCTGGGCATCAAAGCAAGTTCCAGAATATGACACTGCATTTAGACTCTTCGGTGACAAATGCCACCTCTGACTGCATACTTTCTGGACTCTAAACAAATAGGGAGGACAAGAGTGCTCCTTTGGATGTGTGTGGCCCTGTGCCTGCCTCTACCCCGGGACATGCTTCTTGGCAAGGACCTTCCCTTATCTCTCCACCTCGTGCCTCCTGCAGCTCTCATGGTGTTTTATGCTGTGTAGACAAAGCGGGAGGGTGGGGGTGGGTGGAGGGTTGTGTGAGCAAGCCCCTAACAGAAGAACAATTCAAGTGGAGACTGAAAGCAAAGGAACTGGATTTGGTGAGTCCACATGACCACCCAGTTATTCTGAGTGGCTCAAAATAGCTCCTGTTGCCAGGAGGACCGACAAGGAAGCCCTGAACCAAAGTAGAAAAAGAGGCACATTTTAATTAAAGGCTTTTGGAAGGGCAGCCTGTAGACAAGAAAGAAAGGTAGTAGAGTGAAGGGCAGGGGGAAAGAAAAAAAAATAGGAAGTCTGAAACGCGTGGCTTCTCTGTTCGGATTTCCAAGGGACTTGTTCTTCAAAAACAAGGGTAATGTTTTGTTTGTACGTTTATGTATGCAGACTTCTAGCTCAACAGGCACTAAGAAAAACACAAGTGCAAGAAATTAAAAAACTGACTGAAGGAGAGGCAGAGAGAGACAGATGTATGTCTAGGTAGCTACAGTGGAAACCTAACTAACTTAAAAAAATAGCCTCTATTAGCTTGGTAACTGTAGTGCTGGAATAAAATTCAGAAGCACACAGAGAGGCAGGGAAAGTAGGGATGCCATATAGGATTTCTGGTGAGATAAACAAAATCAGATTTCAAATGCAAAAGTAAAATCTCTAAAACAAGTTCGCAAACTAAATGTCCTCTCCCTAATGCAGTCCATGATAAATTGTAAGCACAAAACAGAGGTGTTGTTTGGAATATATTTTCTGCAGGGGGAAAAAGTCCTGTCACAGAATAAGAGGACGCCATCTTGAGTCTACATATCGTCAAGGAATTACGTACTTTGAAGAATTTCATACAAAGCACTATACCCAGAAGAAATGAAAGGTAGAAGATACCAGGAATGTATTTTTTAAGTGAGATCTGTTACAATTCATGGGTTTTAGATTGAATATTAAAGGTGCTTCAAAAAGAACTGCTCAGCCACACATGATTACACTGCGGCTCCCTGGGGCACAGGCACCATCCCGGCCCTACACCGTTGTATCCCAGCAACAGACACGCTGGCAGACGCTCCACACATGTCTGTGGATGGAATGAACAGAGTGCAGCCATCTCAGCCCCTCAAGCCGTACCTTGCACACTAAACGAGAGGCAGGTCTGGTTATCCAGTGGAGAGACCGCACGGCACAGCCTGGATGTTGGCTCTTGAAATTCAGGCTCCCTGTGAAGGCGAGCTCAAGCTGGCCATAAGCCGCCTTAACCTGCACCACCATCTGTGCCAACACCATGGAAACCATGATGGATCCAGTTGGCTCTGGGGAACACCGTGCTCCCCATGTCTTCCATAGGCCCAAGTGCTTCTAATTGGGGTTGTGCTCTTTCTGTGCCTAGCATCTGGCCTGTAGCAAATCTATCCTTAAGCAGCATAAACGTGGATGGAGTAGAATTTATCCAAGCCACTTCTCCTCACTCCTCTTGGATAAAAATGCACCATTACCCCAACTTGATGGAAAGTAGGGAAGAAATCTTACCTGTGTCAAATACCTTGCTGGTGCAATGAAGTGGCAAGCTCAGTTGGTAGAAGAAACAACCTTGTACACACACACAGAGGAGATGCAAGCTGGCCTTGGGTGTGTATATATTTGTGTATGATTTCAGTGCTGACCACACACAGGCCCATGCTATACAGCCAGGTCAACACTCATGTCCGCATTTCAAGAAGAAGCTAACTGAGAAGGTCAAAGGGCCACTATATAATAGTGGAGTGGCTGTAATGTGTGGATCTGGTGAAAGGCAGTGACTTCACAATGTTGTGAATATACTACATGCTGCTGAATTGTTCACTTCAATGGTTCATTTTGCTACGTGAACTTCACCTCAATTTAAAAGAAAGTTATAGAACAAATATTTGCACCCTGATCTTCTGGACCCTGGAGCACTTAAAGTCTATGATTAAGGAAAAGGTGCCACAACATGGGAAATAAAAACAGGAGAATCAACAGGCAGGAAATAAACTGTGCCAAGATGAAAGTAAACAGCCAGTATCATGCACTGTGGCAACCAGTGGGGTTAAATAAATGTACAGGTTGTGGTCCATCCTGGGAGCACTCACAGGGCACACAAGACTGTGTGAAGACTCTCAAAGATTTTATATCAGAGCCAAAATGAGGAAGAAGGAAGGAATTCTGAAGGAAGGCTTTCCAGCCAGCAAAGAGCCTGCCAGCCAGAGAACTGGCTTGCAGAAGTCAGTGCTGGCCTGATGGTGGGGACTGGAAGGAAATGCACCCACTCAACATTTGGGGGTGCCTGCTGTGTGCCAGGCACTATCTTAGGCACTGGTTGTTCAAATATTCAAAACTCCTGGTCCTTGCCCTCATGGGACTCTTTTTTTTTTTTTTTTTTTTTTTAACGTTTATTTTATTTTTGAGACAGAGAGAGACAGAGCATGAACGGGGGAGGGTCAGAGAGAGAGGGAGACACAGAATCTGAAACAGGCTCCAGGCTCTGAGCTGTCAGCACAGAGCCCGATGCGGGGCTCAAACTCACGGACCGTGAGATCATGACCTGAGCCGAAGTGGGACGCTTAACTGACTGAGCCACCCAGGTGCCCCGGGACTCTTAATAAAGGAGATAAAACCAGGCAATATCTTAGAAAGCTATGGTTTAAAGGTGGCTAAGAATTTGGGCTTTGTTCCTGATGTTTTTAGGCAGGGAAGTGAAAGAAAATCTCAGTAATTTAGAAAGGCGTGAGACCTTGATGAGAGAAGAGACTGAAAAAAGATAGAAATCTATCTACATATTCAATGCAATCCCTATCAAAATTCCAAGGGCATTTTCCCCCGAAATAGAAAAAACAAATCCTAAAATGGTATGAGCATAAAAATACATACATTGACCAACAGAACAGAATAGAGAGTCCAGACGTAAACCCTTCCATACATCATCAGTGAACATTCAACAAGGAGGCCAACAGTCAATGGGGAAAGAACAGTCTCTTCAACAAATGGTGTTGGGAAAACTGGAAAAATGCATACAAGACAATAAAACCAGACCTCTGTCTCACACCACTCACAAAAATTAACTTGGAATGGATCAAACACTTATAACACCTGATATGCCAAAAATCCTAGAAGAAAATATAGGGAAGAAGCACCTCGACACTGGTCTTGACAAAGATTTTTTTGGATATGACACCAAAAGCACAAACAACAAAAGCAAACATCAGTTAAAGGGCTCTATACTGCATCGAACTAAAAAGCTACACACAGTAAAAGAAACAATCAACAAAATGAAAGGCAATCTATGGAATGGGAGAAAATATGTGTAAACCACTTCTCAGATGAGGGGTGAATGTCCAAAATATACAAGGAACTTGTACAACTCAATGGGGGGAAATAACAATAATAATAATCCAATTAAAAACGGGCAGGGGCGTCTGAGTGGTTCAGTTGGTTAAGAGTCCAACTTCGGCTCAGGTCATGACCTCATGATTCATGGGTTTGAGCCCCACATCGTGCTCTGTGCTGACAGCTTAGAGCCTGGAGCCTGCTTCGGATTCTGTGTCTCCCTCTCTCTCTCTCTCTGCCCCTCCCCTGTTCACTCTCTGTCTCTCTCGCTCTCAAAAATAAACAAACATTAACTAAATAAAATAAAATAAAATAAAATAAAATAAAATAAAATTAAATTAAATTAAAATAAAATAAAATAAAATAAAATTAAAATAAAATAAAATAAAATAAAATAAAAATGGGCAGAAATGAACAGTTTCCCAAAGACGATAAACAAATGGCCAACAAGTACATGAAAAGGTGCTCAACGTTACTCATCATCAAGGAAATGCAAATCAAAACCATACACAGGTATCACCTCACACCAGTTAAAATGGCTACCAGCAAAAAGATAAGAGACAACAAGTGTCAGTGAGGACACAGAACCCTGTGCATTGCTGGGATTAGACATCAGTCCAGCCATTATGGAAAACAGTATGGAGAATCCTCAGAAAATTAAAAATAAAATTACAACACATGATCCAGGAATCCTACTTCTGGTTAAGCATGCAAAGGAAATGAAACATGATCTCGAAGAGGCATTTGCACTCCCATGTTCACTGCAGCATTATCACAATAGCTAAGATCTAGAAGCAATCTAAATGACCATCAACAGATTAATACATAAAGAAGATGCAGTGTATACATAAAGTGAAATATAGCTCACCCCAAAGAAAGAGGGAAGTTCTGCCATTTTCAACAACATGGATGTACCTTGAGGGCATTATGGTAAGTGAAATAAGTCAGAGAAAGACAAATAGCATATGATCTCTTATTTGTGGAATCCAGAAAGCCAAATTCATCACAAGAGAGTAGAATGGTGGCTGCCAGAGTCTGTGGGTGGGGGAAATGAGGTATGAGTCAAAGAGTAAAAATTTCCAGTCATCATATGAATAAGTTCTGGGGATGTCATGAACAGCACAGTGATTATAGTTAACAATACTACATTATATGCTTGAAAGTTGCTAAGAGAGTCAATTTAAGTGTTCTCACCACAAAAAAGAAATAGCAATTATGGGACATAACGGAGGTGTTCACGAAAGCTATGGTGGTAATCATTTTGCAATATGTAAGTATATCAAATCACGTTGTACACCTTACGTTTATACCATGTTATATGTCAATTATATCTCACTAAAGCTGGCTAAAAAAAAAAGTATATGCAATGGTTCAGAAGAGCATTAATGCAGGTATGGATTCACATGAAGGCAGTGGGAACAGAGATCACAGGCAAGACTAGTGAGTATGGCTGGAGTTTTCAAGTGGCTGTGGGATTAAGTGACATTAATTTATGGAAAGGGCAGAGGACAATGTCTAGGCTATAGTAAATTCTCAGTGTTACTATTACTATGTTTTATATTGAGCCTCAGTGTTCTAATAATTGAGTGACTTTACTTTCCAATGTTTAGAGCCCCCACACATGAGAGGATCCAAACCAGCAGACCCACCACACTAAAGACAAGAACAAGGCTTATCTCTGTATTCTCTGTCAATACAAAACACCTTCCAAATATGGAGCGAATAAGGAAATGAATAAAGGAACAAACAAACAAACAAGTAAATACAAGAACAGCAATGACCTCCAACTCCCAACCTGTAAAAAAACAAGAAATGGCTCCTCAGCTGATCTACAGAACACTTTGAGAAAGATTCGTTTTCAAGGAGGAACACATAGGAAGACGTCCCATATCTTGCATACGGAGCAGAATCAAGGAACTGGGATTCCCAAGGAATATCCACTGTTCTAAGAATCTAAATATTTTACCTCCATGCCATCCCATAACCATTTTTATTCAAGCTGACAACTCTGTAATTAAAGTCCTTAGGCTGCTGCTTGATTTTTCCAAGTGGGCTTTGTCTTTTTGCAGCTGCAGAGGCTTTCTGCCAGGAGCCCTGCAATGTTGGGCATTGAGGACTCCTGCTTGTCAACATGTCCCCATTCACAGGTGGGCAACCTTCCTCCTCCTATATTTGTCTCTTCAAGATCAGAAACTCACCCCAAAATGGCAGGTAATAAAAAGGTACCTATTGGCCAATTAACAAATAACACTCTTTGCTACTATTATTATTTCCTGTCCAATCTCCTTATACACTAAAATATATAGTGTTTCTGCTATGATTACATATGTTACTGAAAATTATCATGTTTTATAAAATTCAATACCAAAAATAACGGAGTTTGGGGAAAAAATGGTTTGGGGCATTCCTCTCAAAACCTATGGAACTGCAAAATACAATAAAAATAATAACTGGTAACCTTCTTAAGAGTTAGTCTGACCATGTAGGCAGGTAGCTCAGCATAGTACGTGGCTAACTCAGCAGACATTTAAAAAAACCCTTAAAAACAACAGGGTAAAAGACAACAATGCTTTAATTAGAATAACACCAGCAGGCACCCAGGGCATAGGAAGAAACATATCCTGCTTGAAGCCAAGAGCCATGAAAGGCTGACTGTACCTGTCTGGGGGGGGGGGGGGGGGGGAGACAGGCCAGGTGATCTTTGTATTCATTGTCAACACACACACACACACACACACACACACACGTACACGCACACATAGTCCAGCAACTGAGCTAAGGACTTTTTCCCTATCCAGCTCAAGTTCAAAATTCTACTCCCACTGCTCCCTTTACCTCAGAAAATTTGTCTAAACCAACATGATTCTGGCCCTGCTCAGACACCTTGCCCCTCTTGTCCAATCGTGTATGAGCCCACATGCATCACAGAACAAAGCACATGGTATTCCATGCTGTCTTCAAAGTAAGTGGTTGGAGCAGGCCGAATGTCCTTAGGGAAGTCACCTGCACAATCATGAGCAGAGGCATGTGAAACCAAGGGTGAAGACCTCCCCAAACTGACTGTTCCCCATCCTATAAGCTGTCCTATTACCTATTAAAGAATTAATTCCCAGAGAAAGATGTGACCACAAGATCAAACCAACAGAAAAATGCAAATACTTACATATAATATGTTGGATAGAGTCCTTCAAAATACCAGCAATGTTTTTTGGCCTCTGTACACTGAAAATAGAAGGAAGAAAACCTTTGTCAGTGGAAAGTCATCTGCATATTGTTAAGACGACCGGACAAAAAGACACAAGGAAAGGTAAGTTGATACATCTTGAAGTGTAGAAAGCAGAGGGTTGGGGGAGACCCTGCATCAGAGGGAGATCCACCCTCCACAATGACTTTTTATGTCTTTATATTTCTTAAAAGGGAAGAAGAAAACATAGGAAAACATCTCTTTGCCAGTAATTTTTCTAGCTTTCTATTTCCCTACATACATGGGCATGACCAATTCATTAAAAAGTAAACTAAAGACAATCTGTTTTTAAAAATTCACACAGTACGGGGGCACCTGGGTGGCTCAGTTGGTTAAGTGCCCAACTCCTGGTTTTGGCTCAGGTCATGATCTCACGGTTTTGTGGTTTCAAGCCCCACATCAGCACAGAGCCTGCTTGAGAGTCTCTCTCTCCCTCTCTCTCTCTGCCCCCCCCCTTTCACTGTCTGTCTCTCTCAAAATAAATAAATAAAGTTAACAAAATTTAAAATTCACATATTACTATACTCCAAAATCTAAAATATGCTAGAACTAAAATATTATAATTATTTCAATTTCTCCCCAACTTTCGTGTTTGAAAGGTATTTCCAACAGTTTTGACCTTTCCAGATCTTTTTATTTCAGAATATTCCAAAAGGCATATTCAAATCATGGATCCTTCCATGGGGATACACATCTGGCAGACTGTGTAAAGCAGGATTCACTTGCCAGCATCAGTACTGCCCCCTGCCCTCATTTCCAGGGATGAGAAACAGGGAGGGTGATGAGGAAAGACACTAAGAGCTTCCCGAGTGCTTTCCAAGGAAGTGTCACACTTGACGTTGTGGGGGGCACAGCAGGTGCAAATGCTGCCCTGTTGCACAGACTGCTTCACACGCCTCCAACAAGTGAGAGCAAGCCGACGGCACCAAGTGCTCAGTGAGAGCTCCAAGCAGAAACACTGTCCTGGACCTAAACAAGATATTTCTAAAATTCTTCGGCTTGTTCTACCATTTTTTTTAAATTCACAACTTCCTACATTCATGATCCAGTTCATTCGACCCTATGTATAAACAATACCTCCCAAATAGTAGTGCAAAGCTACCAGTGGGAACACAGGGAAAGGCGTCACGAAAACAAAGCTTTCTTTGGGCAAGGCAGGGTCTGTCTCACCCAACTCCCCAGCCTGACCCCCGCCATCTGCCCTCTGCCTTGCCCAGTGCTAGCAGGTGTATGGCGATGCCTTCCCGCAAGAGTCTTCCCGAATAGCTCCTAAGACATTTCGGAAATAGACCTTGACTCTAGAGTGGAGAGGCGAAAGCAAATATTATGTGTTACACTGGCTAAATCAGATGGGTTATGAAAACAGCGTGAAACACTGGGGGTGAGGGGGGGTGGTTTAAATGTGCTTTAGGACACCCAAAAGCACACTCGGGCAGCCCAAAGTGACCCAGCTGTATGAATGGAAAATGAGTTTAATTTAGACTCTGTTAGATCCTGTCCAGTTCAGGAAAGGAAATTCAGACAGCTAAAGAAATTAATTTATTTTGGCAAGAAAGAGAAATTTCAAGTGTCTGCCCTAAACTACAATTTATTTCACTAGAGTCCTCTATTATAAGCTGAGCAACCAGGGCGTTCTTCCAGGTGGCATGTTAAATGTTCCTTCTTTATTCTCCATCACTATTGGAGACAGGCACACTTTCTTAGAACTTGACACTCAGCTCTCCCCATACTGCCCCATGACTACAGGGTGGCAGAGAGAGATCCAGACCAAGACATCAGGATCCTGCTCCCAGCTCTGTCTCTAAGCCTGACAGACTCTGTGAAAGGAGGCTCTCTCTGCCCTCGACACTCAGCTGCCCGTGTGGTGGGGCATGTGACATGCACAGATGTGTGTATGGGACCTATGGCGGTACGTGTGAAACTTCAGAACTACGACAGGGTATCGAAAAGCACCAAACTGTTACGTACAGAACAGCTCCCAGGCACTATCAGACATGACGATTGGGAAGGAAATCTAGCAGTGTCTGGGAAACGATGAATGTATTTCTCTTTAACCACTGACCATCTCTCCACAAATATGAAACATAATATGCAAAGGTTTATTGATCATGGCATTATTTCTAATAGCAAAATCTCGGCAATGACACAGATACTCACAGCAGGCTGGTAAAATACACGACGATAAATCTACACAACGTGGCCAACAAGAAGTCTCTTGTTCCGAGGTTTCTCAGAAACAGTATGAAATGATTTCTAAGATGCAGTGTTACTCAAAAGACAATAGGCAAAAGTGTGCATCCACTATGCTGCTTGTTACGGAAAAGGAAAATTCTACATTTGGTTAATTTCTTACTAAACAAATTACAGGAAAGGTATAGTAAAAACTAATGAGAACGCTTACCCCATGGGGGCTGAGTTAGGAGATGGGAGAGAGAGTGATGACACATTTCTCTGTGTATACTTTTTTATTCACAGTTTGACTTTGGAATCATGTAAAATTCTTTCATGTTGAGAAAAATAAAGTTAAGTTAAAAGGAATTTGTAAAGAATCTACTCTTCTCAGACCACAAAAATCGACTAAGGACTATCATGGCACTGCACGCACACATCACTTTTTGCCGGAAGGAAGCAGACACAGCAAACAGCTGGGAAGTTAGAAGAGCTTCACAAGAAACTTGTGAGGAGAACACACTCCTCTTCACACCCTCCCAATGCCCTCAGATGTTAGGACACTATTTCCATCCCATTCTCCCTCTGATCTCAAAATGTTATTTCTGGTGTTTTTGCTGAGATCTTCAGTAACCTCACTGGGGCCTCCTTGGTCATTACTTTTGTTCACAGTTATTTGCTAATCACCTTTTTACCATTTTTCATTAAGCTAGTCAAATAAAACCTAGTTTGAAAAGCATCAACCCCCATTTGTTCCTTTAGAAAAGATTCTCTTCAGAAAATGTTATTGTGGGGGCACCTGGGTGGCTCAGTCGGTTAAGCAACCGACTCTTGATTTCAGCACACGTCATCATCTCACAGTTTCTGAAATTGATTCCCGTGTTGGGCTCCGTGCTGACAGTGTGGGGCCTGCTTGGGATTCTCTCTCTCTCTCTTTCTTCCCTCCCTTGCTTGTGCACATTCATTCTCTCTCTCTCTCTCTCTCTCTCTCTCAAAATAAATAAAAATAATCTTTACCAAACAGAACATTTTGTGGCCACATTTTCTGAAGCAGAAGAGATAAACACTTTTGAAGCTGAGCTATTTACCATTAAAACATAGTTTCATTTACTGCTACTTGAAGCTTGTTTAAGCTTTTGACATTTGCAAATATCCAGGTAACTTCTTCATTACTTTTGGTAGCTGAACTTTTACAACAGCTTTCTTGTATAAGAAATGTTATATAATAATACACACAGATAATACTTCCCTAAAGTTAGAATGGGGTATTATTCCTTTTTACAGCTGGATAATTGGAAGAACACAGAATGACATATTTCATGAGTCAACTGAAAACACTGAATGAGGACTAAGAAGTTCTGGGAATTTTCATCATCGAGTCTTTCCTTCACTAAATGTTTGTTAACTGAATCGCAGGTGTCAAAGTCAGCTTGCACACCAATCCAAGAGCTTCATGGTAGGACTGAAGATCAGGTACCGGAGGGCCGGAGGCGGAAAGGAAGATCCCTGCTAGAAACCACCCAGGATTGAGAGCCGGTTCCGCCAAGTGAAAGTCTACCAACAAAGGCTCTCAGAAGTGACTTGGTGAGCAAATGGATGGCTGGTATGGGGAGAGGCAGAAGGAAGGCTTTGTGCTAGGGTCCACTAGGAAAACACACCCACATCAAGGGGTAAGGGTGGATTCATCCCACTGAGGAAAGATGAATCAGAACATAGCTGGGTTCTCAAGCTGACTGCCACTTATCAGCCATGGTGTCAGTCAGTCTGCACCTCAGCTGTCTTATTTCTAAAACAGGATCGTCTGTCTTCCCTGCTGAATTTATAAGATGGCTTTATGAAGTCACTGAGATTGAATGCATCAAAATGCCTGACCAGATCAGCGTATAGTCCTCTGAATCTCACACCCAGCCAGGAATTCCATCTCTAAATGTGTGCCCTGAAACAAGCTTTCCTACTTCTCTGCAACACATGATTCACTTTACTATGATCATCCAAGTAGAAGCAATGCTTTCAAACCTTCTGAGAACAAAGATTCTAAGTATGTAATATCTGACATTTGCACACTATTTAGTTTTCCAAAATCTCTCTAAAGCAAACAAACCCCGCCCTAAAACAAGTTTTAACTATATCAACTAGGGGAAAAAAACCACTGTCCACCCAAAATGTAGGCCTACTCATTCTACAAAGGTACTATCATGGCTTCTTAGGGATTGACCATCTACTGAAACAGAAACTATATTTGTTAGGAGAGGTCTTGTCAGCTGCTCTCTGCTACCGTCTGGGCATCTTCAACAGCCAGGGTTCTCTACCAGGTTCTGGGCAAACGGTAGGCCCTCAATGCACTCATAATATAATACTCCTCCCACGTGTATAATGAAAGTAATAAGCATAGCCATCTCTTTTTCAAAGATATCATAAATAATAGCAACATTCACAAAGCAGAATATACAGGATTGTGAGAAAACGTCTACCATAAGGAGCAAGTGAAGGGTAATCTAAGGTTTAAACTGGAAAGGTTTGTAAGACATCTGCAGTCAGGGAAGAACCCCAGTGCTCTATTATTCAAGGACTAGGATGTCTATAAATGTAGTTGAGCCCTCCTAAATATAGTCATCCATATTTAGCCAGGATCTAAATAAGCCCAAAGAACATATCCTTTGCTAATCCCCAACAGCAATCCTCACACTGACATAAATTATTCTGAATCTATCTGTGCTGAAAATAGGAGGTCCCAGATGCCACCGTTTAATAAAATGGTACAACCTTCTCCTACTCCAACTTAACAGAAGTGTTGCACCACAACAGCACACAGTCGACTCTGACAGAATGAAGCTGCCTGTGACTTTGGGACACACAGGAGTGAGGACTCGAGTGCCTAAAGGATTCAGAACACTGGATTTTATCTAAATCCCACCCTTTCTCCTTTTGCTCAAAGGGGGATGGAGTTGGATCTTTAAATGAATAGCCAACTGGAAAAGTAGTGTTTCACTAACAGAACTGATCCCACTGACACCTGGAAAGCAAGGATTTTTTTTTTTAAACTTATTTCACCAGTCTGTCCTGGACCAGTAAGTCCTCAACTTTCTTCAACATGGTGGGAAGGCCCTGGGAAAATCAGTTTGAGGACTCTCTGTCAAAGGGGAAAGATGCCCGGCTGCACCTCGGTGCTTCTTTCACATTCGTCAAAAGCTGAACTTGAAACACACACCACCGGATGTAGGCTGCATTCTGTTCCAGCCCAATTAGAGTGGGCATTTACACTCAGCACAGACTCTGAACAAAGAGAGCCTCTTGGATGCTGGCAGGGCTGATGCTCAGGACCAGGGACAGAGAGAGAGGGCAGCAGGAGGCCTTGTGGAAGTCAGAGCAAGAATTTATGGAGGGAGTAACAGCTAATTATATCAAGGTCTCTGAATTTCAAACAATAAATAGGAGTCAGCATGCCTCAAATTCTTGTACTGGAATTTTAATCAACTTCCTAAGTGCTAATTACTTAATCCTTGGGCTTATGGATATTGTCTTTTTCAGGAACATCTTGCCTCCAAGGAACCTTGGTTTTTTTTTTTTAAATAAAAGTATGAGGCTTCTCACAAGCAACATTTATTAAAGGAAAGAAAGCAGAGAAACTCTTTAAATAACAGAAATAAAAGATCGTCTGATGTCTTACAGAAGAAACCAATCAGCCAGCAAATAACTATTAGGTATATAACACTGTCTATTACTATCTTGAAGATTCTGGGGACATGTAGACTATAAGACACAAATTAGGCCCAGCTACATATCCCTTGGAAAATTCTGTGGACTCTCATAACTTATTCTGAAGAAAGCTTCCTTGTTAGCTTTATCTGCCTTAGTTTTTCATGAAGGAATGGTAGGGGAACTCAGTCAAGGTCCTTAATTCAAGTAGGTAAAAATCCTCATGTCCAGGAAATGAAAATTAATCAATAACCAAAATTAAAAGGCAAACAATAAGGTATGAAATATAATAAACTTAGTATCTTTAAATAAAAAGCTTACATAATAAAAGATAAAAATTCCAATAGGAAAAATAAATAAAAGTAACAGATATGGAAATTCTTCAAAGAAGAAACAAAAACGGTCAATAAAGCTATTTTCTGAGACAAAATTCATTAGTAATCAAATAAGTATAAATTATAATGATGTGGTTTTAGCTACCAAATTGTTTAATAAAAAAAAAAAACAGTATCAACTACTGATGAGGACAAGAGGGTAAAGACATATCACATAATAGTGTTGGGAATATAATGTCTCACAACAATTTTCAACATATATCAAAAAACCCTTTGAAATGTACGTTTGGTTAACAAAATTATAATACATCCAAAAGATATATTAGTAGGCATATACTATCAGATACCAGAAAAATATACAATTGTATGGGAGCATTTTGCTAAGAAAAATAAAGCCAATAAAGAGCATATCTAGGACAGCATATACTTGCTGCACATCATAGGACAGAGAAAACAATATGTAAAGATATATGCCAAAATAATGACAATAAATTACCTTTCTGGTGGCATTAGAGATGATTTTTTTTTCCATTGTTCATCTTGGTAATCAAGTTTCTAAGCTTTCCGTATGGAATGTATGGAACATTCTGTTTTTAAATTTGTTAAATTGTACTTGAAAAAGCAGATCACTTACTGTCCAATAAAGAAGTGCAGAGTAGACATAAAGAGATATTTAAAATGAGGAAATATAATTGGCTAACAAAAGTGAACATCATCCTACCATAAATTAAATAAGATGTAAGAGATGAACAAAGTTTGTGAAAAATAATATACAAGGCTAGAAAGAGTGTACTGAAACAGCAATTAAAACTGTATTTCTAAGAAGTTTAACATCATGAAAAAAACTCTCATTTTATGCAGTCATTTTAAAATACATTACATAATTTTAACAATGTAAAAACAAATCTGTGTTTATAGGAAAAATGGGACAATATAAGCCTAACTCTATAGTGTATTTTGGGAAGTGCGATTTCCTTTGGGCTGCTTTGCAAATCTCCCTCTAACTGAGCCTGAAATTCTCGTAACAATATTATCAGAAGCTGTTGTAGCAAGATGCAGGTGGCACATGAGTCCTAAATTAGCACAAAAGGTGGGATCCGCTGAAAGACTCACAACTCTTGGGTACACAGGCATTCCTACTCGTGCCATTTGAACATGAGAGTTCTGAGAAACATGCTTTTTTTTTAAGTTTATGTATTTATTTTGAGAGAGAGAGAGAGTGAGAGCAGGGAAGAGAAAGAGAATCCTAAGCAGGCTCCACACTGTCAGCACAGAGCCTGACGCAGGGCTCAAACTCATGAACCGTGAGATCATAACCTGAGCTGAAACCAAGAGTAGGATGCTTAACTGACTGAACCATCCAGGCTGCACGACCATGCTATTTTTTAAAACAATTATCAACATAAAGTATAATTTATGAGACAGTCATGTGATCCAGGTTCTAGCTCAATATGAGGTTTAATTCATATGCCATTTGGAAAACCTACCCTCTTGTGTTTCTCCATTACTCTCACACAACTACCATACTCACTCCACTTCTGATACCAGATGTGTGGGGGTTTTCCCCACACCACCCGGTAATTTGGTGACACCACCTGGGTGTCCTACAATAGTAACTCAGCTCTGACCCTATGTACCAGGAGATAGCATTAGATCCCACAGGTTAAGGGCTCAGTCCTGCAACAGTGCCCTGACCCCCTTCAAGCACCAGTTGTCACTTAGGCTTCTGATCTACCGGCTCTGGATCAGAGGTTCCCACGACCTCCTGCTGAGGTTCCATTAATCTGCTATGATGGCCCATAGAAGTCGGAGAAACACCTGACTCACTAGATCACTGTTAGTATAAAAAGATAGAACTCAGGAACAGCCAGATGGACAAGATGCATAGGGCAGGATAGAAGGACGGGGTATGAAGCTTCTACGCCCTCTCTAAATGCATCGCTCTCCCTCAAATCTCTATGTGTCCACCCACCTCAAGTTCTCTGAACCCAGTCCTTTCGGGGTTTTATGGAGTCTTCATCACATACGCATTACTGATTAAATCATTGGCCATTAGCAAATCATTTAGCCTCCAACCTCTCTCCCCTCACTGAGGATCAGAGGAGGGACTGAAAGTTCCAACCCTTTAACCACATGGTTGGTTCTGTGGGCAACCAGACCCCCATGCTTAGGTGCCTCCCAAACGTGAAGTATTAATATAACAACAGACACCTTTACTGGGATGAAAACCAAGTATGTATTTCTTAATATAAATCACAGTACTGCAAACATAACAGTCACCCAGTTTCAATGCACAGTTTGGTGAGATTTTAGAAATTTTTATACTTTGTGCATTCAATAGCACAATCCAGTTTTAGAACCTTTCCATCACCCCAGAATGTTCTCTCTTGTCCTTTTGCAGTCAGTTCTAGCTCCTTCCCCAGCCCTGGGCAACGCTGATCAGCCTTCTAGCTTTCTCTTGCCTTTTCTACAAGGTTCAGTTAGTTACATGAAACGATAAAACTTACAGTCTTTTATGTCTGGATTCTGTCCATCTGTGTTTGTTGCTGTCAGCAGCTCACTCATGTTTAGTGCTGAGTACTATTCCACTGAATGGACACACCACACTTTGTTTATCTATTTATCTGTGTTGTTTCCTTGTTCGGGCTATTATGAACAAGCCTGCTATGAACGTTCGCATGAAGATCTTCGTGCGGACATATGTCTTCATTTCCTGGGTAGATACTTAGGAGGGGAATTGCTGGGCTATATGGTGACTCAATGTTTAATTTCTTAAAGAATCTCCACACTGTCTTCCAAAGCAGCTGCACTATCTTACATTCCTGCGTGCAGTGTGAGGGCTCCAGTTTCTCCACATCCTCACCAACGTGACTACTATTTCTGATCTCAGCCCTCTGACACTGTACTGGTATCCCGCTGTGGTTTTAACTGTAATTTCCCTAGCAACTAATGAGGCAGAGCATCTCTTCACGCTAGCTCAATTCTAAGGTGAAAATAGTAGCTGCCATTGATGCAATGCCTCTTATCCTCCAGGTACTCTGCAGGTAAAACCTCACTTAACAGCATAACAACCCTGAGAGTTAGGCAGTAGAGGTACTTAGAAGCAAGTAAATGAAGGTCTCTGAGAGGTGAATTAACTTGGCCAAGGCAACACAGGAAACAAGTGGAGAGTTGTGGTCTGAATAAAGCCGGTGGGTTTCTAAAATCTGTGTGTTTTCTCTGACAGTGGACAGATGTCGCACTTTCCTGTGTCACGATAATTCATAATCCCATTCTTTGCTCTGTCTGTCGCGTCTCCCACAGGGAGCCAGAATGAGATTTATTTTAGGCATCATCTCATTGCCTAGGAGAAACGAAAATGATGCCTGAAACAGCATGAAAGACCTCATTCCATCCTCCCAAAATAAACCTTACTAGAAATCATACCTTGGAACACCCCTCCGCTCTCAGCACTATCATTTACTGCATCTCCAAGAGCAAAAAAGACAAGGGTGCTTAGCAGCTTTGCCAAGACTTGGCCAACCTGCCACAGACAATCCCAAACCAAAGGAGCCCAAAGCCTACCTGCAGGCAAACCAATCTCTTTTCCGCTCAGAAAGTGTTCTTAGCTGCTAAAAACACTCAGAGCTGCAACTTTATAGCACAGAACAGCACAAAGTGAATTCACAGGTGCCAGCCAAAAAAGTTTATGTGACAAATTTTGCAAATGCCACCAAACATCATTCATTCAAAAACTGATGACTGGGAGATTTCATTAGAATGATCTAAAAGCAGTGATAACAGGTGGAAATAGTAGAGCTACTGTTACTTGCCGGCAACAAATTAATAATCAACCTTTGTTATGGGCCAAAGGCTAAAAAAGGAAGCACTGAATAGACATGAAGCCTTTAGATACTCTCCCCAAGGGCCCCAAGGGCCTAATCCAGGGAAGTCACCCCTTTCAACAATGTGCCTGCAGAGTACAAGAACGACCTTATGAAAAAGTCAGCAGATCAGCTCAGCAACCACCTGATCTATCACTGGTGCACCCTGCTTGTATGATACATATCACAGGAAGTGACTACATCCCACAGCGCCGCTCAAATGGATAACAGACATTTACTGTTACATTACGTCGGAACTAAATCTTTGTTTGCCAACAGATCCAAAAGCTAACCACCAGACGGTGAGAAAATACCAACTTCTTCTCTGTTGTCGACAGAAATGCCTGCAAAGATTCATAAGCACAGCACTTCAAGAGCAAAATGCCAAAAAGTAAATAAGGACTTCCTAAGTTGGTCTGTGTACTAGCCTCCCTATTTGGCTTATATTTTAGAGGGAAAGTGCGTTGGATTGTCTGCTGACATATAGATTGCTCTAAGTCTGGATTCGGACTGTAAGGAGGAAGCTCTTAAAAAGAGCTGAGATTTGGCTAAACACAACGAGAGGCTGAACAATGTTGGGATCATCCACATTCAGAAGGTGGTACGACATATGCCTCCTCTCATGCCAAGCACCTTTGTCCCCAGAAAGGTGCATACTGTTAACAGTTCCCTGGGTCTTCACAATTGACCAGTGCAGGCCCACAACGACTCCCTAGCACCCACCCCAACATCAGCTAACTGCCACTCTCCATCAGGTCTCCACTTAAAGATGAATTTCTTCCTGGGTGCCTGGGTGGCTCAGTCGGTTGAGCGTCCAACTTCGGCTCAGGTCACGACCTCGCAGTTCGTGGGTTCGAGCCCCATGTCGGGCTCTGTGCTGGCGGCTCGGAGCCTGGACCCTGCTTTGGATTCTGTCTCCCTCTCTCTGCCCCTCCCCCACTTGCACTCTGTCTTTCTCTCTCTCAAAAAAAAAAAAATTAAGAAAAAAAGATGAATTTCTTCCTAAGTCTGAATGCAGAAGGGCAGTCTGCAGGCTTTCTGCAGAAGGGACTTTGCGGGCCACCCCCAAAACAGTCTGACCCTACCATTTACACGTCCTGGGCTTCTCCTTTGTAATTACAGTGAGTTCAGTAGTTCAGTGTTACCTGGGGCTCAGTGTCTCTTATTCTCCTAAACACAAAGGCAGGCACCTATCAGTGTAACTCAGGCTTGCTTCCCTAATGCTACCACATGGACATTATGTGGCATGTACAGGGTGCTTAAACGAAAATCCAATCCTCAAACCCCCCACAGAAATTCACTCTCCCAAAATCCACTCACCAACAATGGGCGAAAAGCTATGCCAAGTGCTGGGTGGAGGCTTGGATCCATCAGGGGAGTAATCTGCCCACACCCTTCACTGCTCTCCTTAGCTCCTCTCCACAAGCCAGTGAGGAGGCCAAGAGGGCCCCACCTGGGAAACTGCAGCTCACAGTGAGCCTGGCAGAACATACAGTGGGACCTCCAGCTCCAGCCTAACTCTGTCACATCCCCTTCCCCGTCAGCTGCCCTCAGACCTCCTGGACTTTGAGACACCTCTCTTCTCCAGCTGATGTGGTGAAGAACTTTCACTGCTAACCTAGGGATTGTGTCTCCCAGGATTCTCTTACTGTACGAGTGCTTCTAGAACGTGAACCGTGGAAAAGTCTATTTCTACAAACCAGAATGGGTAGGTGCTATTCACAAACGCTATCTCTTGTGCAGTCTGCACTTTGCATAGCGACCTGTCTCCCACTTGGAAGTATCTTCTTAAACCCTGCTACCCTGGTCCTCCCATCCACCTCCAAGCCCAAGAAAAATTTAGTCTCCATCCATCCAGCCTCCAAAGTAATGTAAAGATGCAAAGAGTAAGTCCAACACTCTGAAATGGACAATATATTTCGGTCCTTCTCTAACTTAATCCTCAAGTATTTTCTCAAAATTTGAGTATAAGCTTTTCCTACAAGGCTGCACCCAAACCACATACGATCACTCACACTACAATCCAAATCCAATTCCACAGCCCAGCTAAGAATCACTGTAAACTATGACCTTGCGTGGTTTAATGACAAATGTAATAACCTGTCAATGCAAGCCTGCAAAAGAGCATGAGACAGACACTCGTCCAAGAGTTTCACAGGGCACTGTGTGTAACAGCAAAAAGCTAGAAAGTACCTAAATGTCCTTCAAAAGGAGCTGATTAAACAAGTCACGATCATTAAGGAGCACTCTTTAATTTTAAGGGAAATGCAGTGGGTTTATACACGTTGATATAGAAATATCTCTAAGAAATATCTCTTAAGAAAAAAAGAAGAAACGAATTGCAGAACAGCATGTATAATATTATCCGTGTACTTTTAACAAAGTATCTGAGTATACAAATTAGAAAATAAAAATGCATAGGGCTACAAGAGAAACTAAAGATAACTCCCTCTGCAGAGAAGGTCTAGGGTTGGGAGGTAATAGGGTGAAGAGAAGGCCTCACATTCTGCTTCATACCTTTTTTAACCACATACATGCATTAATTTTGCTCAAAAAATTAAAACCATTAAAATCAACTATCTATAAAAATAGAAAGTAAGAGGAGTTCCTGGGTGGCTCCGTCCGTTCAGCATCCAACTCTAGATTTCAGCTCAGGACATTATCTCACAGCTCGTGAGTTTAAGCCCCACATCGGGCTCCGCACTGGCAGTGTGGAGCCTGCTTGGGATTCTCTCCCTCTCCCTCTTTCTGCCCCTCCCCAGCTTGCGTGCTCTCTAAGTAAATACATAAACTTTAAAAATAAAATAAAATAAAATAGAAATCAAGATCAACATAGATGAAATCCCCGGGTAATTTAAGAATGACAGTTCAATTGGTATTTACTCCTTTACCACAACGCTTCAAACAAAGTGAATTCAGTTTCTCCCTATTCCTCTCTCTCTACTTGTCCTTAAAACAAAACTAATGAGCTGTGAAATGGCCAAGTGTGAGGCCAAAGGAAGAGAAACAGAGGCTCTGAGTAATTCACATCTGAATAATCAGCCCCTTCCTCTTGGCTGAGAACCAGTGCTTACAGCAGACCCTGCCTGTGTGGAGTTCATGCCCTCCCCCAACAGACTGTGAAGTTTTGAAGGACAGAGGTCCCAAGGTATGCCGCCTTCCTGCCATGGTCTGGGGACAACAATAGCCATTGGCAGGCTCAATAAATGGTTGAGGAGCCAACTAAATGGACAATAGCTAGGATAAATGGATAAGCATGATTATACACACACATACACGTATCACACACATACATATACATATATCACACATAACTGCACACACACAGTCCCCCATGTGATGGGAAAGCTACTGAAAAGAACACTAATGAATTAACACAGGTACATCCTAATTTAGAAACAGATCATATTTCAAAAGTCTATTTCCAAATAGGTGATTTAAAATTTAGGATCCATTTTCATACAGCAGTAATGGTATAAGAGTTGGCTACATTCCCGGGCTACCCGATAAATTTCTATGAAGCTAATAAAGTAAATGAACCTTCATTCTGTCCTTGTGTTTGGCCCAGAATTGTTTGCCAATGACATTCTGCGTCTTCACGCTGCCTCAGCCCACCCGGAGCAGGAGCGGAATGACCACGTGTCCGAGGTGATGACTGGCTAGACCACTGGACTGTTCAGGAGCAACCATCAGCATCACTTTGCTTCTGTCAGCCTCAAGGATTACCTTTATTCTGTGTTCTACCTGCTGCCTATCTGAAGCGGAGGTTAAAAAAAAAAGAGGGGCGCCTGGGTGGCTCAGTGGGTTAAGGGTACAATTTCAGCTCAGGTCATGATCTTGCAGTTTCTGACTTCCAGCCCTGCATCCGGCTCTGTGCCGACAGCTCAGAGCCTGGAGCCTGCTTCAGATTCTGTGTCTCCCTCTCTCTGCCCGTCCCCCATTCATGCTCTATCTCTGAAAAATAAATAAACATTAAAAACATTTTAATAAATTTTTTTTAAAAACACACAAAGGAAAGACTCCTAATGACTACAGGATTTTTTTGGGGGGGAGGTGATGAAAATGTTCTTAAACTGATTGTAGTGATACTTGCACAACTCTGTGAATATCAAAAACCACTAAATTGTATACTTTAAATAGGTGAATGATATGTAGGTGAATTATATGTCAATAAAGATATTATTTTTTAAGTAGGGAAAGGATTTGAATAGACATTTCTCCAAAGAAGATATACAAATGGCCAAGAAGCACATGAAAAGATACTCAACATCATGAGTCATCAGGGAAAAGTAAGTGAAAACCATAGTGAGATACCCCACCCTCACTGGGATGGCTATGATAAAGAAGACAGATAATAACAAGGGTTGGCAAGGATGTGAGAAATGAGAACCCTCATACACTGCTGGTGAGAATATAAAATAGTACAGCTATTTACAAAAAAAAAAAAAAATGTTAGAATGTTCCTGAGAAGGCTAAACAGAATTACCATAAGACTCAGCAATTTCGTTCCTAGGTATACACTCAAGAGAAATTATATGTCCACATAAAAACGTGTACACAAATATTTGTAGAAGCATTGCTCATAACAGCCAAAAGTGGAATCAACTCAAATGTACAGGAACAACCTACTGATACGTGCTGTAACAGGGAAGAAGCCAATCAAAGACGACCACACGTTTATGATTCAATTTATATAACATGTGCAGAATGAGTAAATTTAGGAAGCAGAAAGCAGATTAGTGTTGCTCAGGGCTGGGTGAGGGGAAGGGCAGAATGGGGAGTGACTGCTAATGGGTATGGGTTTCCGTTAGGACATGAACAATATTCTAAATTTTAAAAATTATAAGAAAAACTTGCATGTATGAATTTGTGTTGAGTTCTAAAATACATTTTAAAAAACATAACAGCTGAGTGAAAGGGAAAGCAGGAGAGGAAAATATGAAACTAGAATAAGATAAGTACACAAAATGGCATGGTGTTGTCAGTTCAGGTCAGCGTGGGGAGAGGAGATGGCCGCCGTCTACACAGACAGAAACATGATCAGCTACAACACTGCAGGATCCATCGGATGGAAAAAAAATTTTCAGAGAAGAGACAGTCTTTCTGATATTGGAATGTGATGAAAATTTTCTGTTGGGTCTTCCCAAGGAGAACAGTAGTGATTGGCATAGAGGAGTGGAGACTTCCAGGAGAATCTCCCCAGAGGGCAAGTGGGACTGACAGATACACTCTGATATTTAACTCTGGAAATTTTTGTTGAGGAGTTCTGTAGAGCTGGTGGACCCCTTGGGAGCTCAGCCAAATATGTGAAATAAACTAAGCTAATGAAAACAAGAGGCCAGTTTGAACTCAAGGAAAAACAAAAAGGTTGTGCAATAAAACAAGTGAAATATTAGTATTCTACCTGGCACCAGTCAGCAAAATTTAAAGTCATAAAAATGAGGATATTGTGTATGGATTTAACCAAATACTATATATATGCGTAGGTATGTATGTGTGTGTGTGTGTGTACACACACATATAATACAGTAGTATATGTATGTTGATATAACCAAACATACTCACAGGAGAGAGGAAGAGAGATGGAAAAGATGTCTGACACCACTGAATCCAGAGCTAGAAGTCTATGTGTATGTTTGAAACTTTGAAGGCAAATATTAAAAGAATCAGCTAAAAAGGTTGAAAATAGATGCCTCTGAGAAGCAGACCACAACAGCAGAAGTATGAGGGAGTTGTTAGTTTTAAACTCTGGCTCTATTAACCTTTCCAATTTATATTATTACTTTAAAAAAAATAATTTAGAAAAGTAGAATCAACTTGTTAATTCAACAGCAAAAGCCACTTAGAGTCAATATTACCAATGATCACCACTTCTATTGAAGAAGAAGGTCTGAGGCAAGACCAGGTTAGGAGAGAAATAGTCTCATCAGGAAGAGCATCCTTCTGGACCATTGTAGCCCCTGCTGCTGCGATGTGGAAGAACTCGTGGTTCCCGGCCAGCACCTGTCCCTGGATGCTCTCCTGGTGTCCCACCGCCCCCAACACAAAGCAGCACACAACCAACACAGGTCCCACGTGGGCACAAAGGTGCACCAGCTGGGGCAGGAGACCTGTACTCTTTCCTGCCCCACCCCCAACCCCTTCTGGCCAGCGAGCATAATTGGATTCACCCAGAGATAAACACAGGTATGATTACACTCTGGTGTGACTGAAAAAATAAAACAGACGCGACTGCAGCTGGAGGCCCAGCTTGTGACACACACTGGTTACACGTCCCACAAAGCTCAGGGATGGATAAACGCTGCTTGGGCACCACCTGCTCCTATTCTGATCCACAAGGCTCTTGAGAAGCCACCAGTCACAAGTGTTTTGGGAGCAATGCCTTCCAAGCCAATCGAGCTATCATTTGGCAGGGGGGTTGAGGCTCTTGGGTTTAATCATTAACCCATGCAAATGAATATGTGATTGTCCCCAGGGTGTTCCCCAAGCTGAGAATGATTGTACAAAGCAAACACCTAATGAAAAGGGAAAGGTGATGACAGGAAGCAGGAAGTTTTGGCAAAACTGAATTATGCCTAAATTCAGTATGGCGTCCCGGATTAGATCCTGGAGTAGAAAAAAAAAAAGGAAATTAGTAGGGAAAATGGTGAAATTCAAATAAAGCCTGAAGATCAATTAATAGTAATATATGTACGTGTCTTATTTTAGCAAATGTAGCACGGCAGTGTAAGACGTTAATTTAACTAAGACGTTAAACTAGTGGAAACTGGGTAAGAGAACACACAGGAACTCTGTATTAGCTTTGCAAGTTTTCTGTGAATCCAAAATTATTCCAAAATTAAAAGCTGACTTAATTTTCTTTCCCTGATGATGACTGAGCTACCACCTCAGGCCAGTCAGAGTGGCTAAAATGAACAAATCAGGAGACTACAGATGCTGGCGAGGATGTGGAGAAACGGGAACCCTCTTGCACTATTGGTGGGAATGCAAACTGGTGCATCCACTCTGGAAAACAGTGTGGGGGTTCCTCAAAAAATTAAAAATAGAACTACCCTATGACCCAGCAATAGCACTGCTAGGAATTTACCCAAGGGATACAAGAGTGCTGATGCATAGGGGCACTTGTACCCCCATGTTTATAGCAGCAATCTCAACAATAGCCAAATTATGGAAAGAGCCCAAATGTCCATCAACTGGCGAATGGATAAAGAAGATGTGGTTTATATATACAATGGAATGCTACGTGGCAATGAGAAAGAATGGAATATGACGTTTTGTAGCAACTTGGATGGAACTGGAAGGTATTATGCTGAGTGAAATAAGTCAGGCAGAGAAAGACAGATACCATGTTTTTACTCATATGCGGATCCTGAGAAACTCAACAGAAGACCAGGGGGGAGGGGAAGGGGGAAAAAAAAGTTACAGAGAGGAAAGGAGGCAAACCATAAGAGACTCTTAAGAACTGAGAATAAACTGACGGTTGATGGGGGGGTGGCGGAGAAAGGAAAGTGGGTGATGGGCATGGAGGAGGGCACCTGTTGGGAGGAGCACTGGATGTTGTCTGGAAACCAATTTGACAATAAATTATATTTAAAAAAACTGATTTAAAAATATGCAAACACATTATACTCAAAACAGATATACAAGAACAAAAACCTGAATTAGGGCTCCTGGCTTTGAAATACAGAGAGCAAAGAGGAGTGGTGAAGAGTCTGCAGCAGGAGCGAAGGGCCTTGCAGGCCACCTTGTAGGACTTATGGTCTTTTTCCAGAGGCTGAGGGAAGCTAATATTGGGCACTCTCCTCAGCATGCCTCCAGGTCCTGGGGAGATGGGCAGCCTTCAGTGTGGATGAATGGAACAGCTGAGACAACTCAGCATGTGAGCAGCAAAGTGAGAGAAGAGACTCAGCTCTCTTGACCTACATTATGCCAACTGCCCAATGTGGCAGAAGGCCAGGCAGTTCATAATCCCTGGATTTAGCAGCCCCAGGTCAGCTGTATGGATGTGGGAGGAGCCCACACAACTCCAGGAATTAGTACTGGGTTGGGCATTATTCCATGGCTCTCGTCTAATGCCTAGTAACATCCAGGTCAAACCCCATCACATCTCTGAGGCTGTGGAGAAAGACAAAAGAGACTCAAGGGATTGCACAGATAACAGAATCCCAGCAGGACCAAGATCGCCTCCCCCTTGGGCAGGAGCCAGGTGACTTCTGAGTCTCTTTCAAACTATGATGCCACGGAAGTCACTGATGTTAGGCAGGACATTTGGGCTGATTTTATAGTGCAATACTGTTCTTTTCTGACATGTAGGTATAGGAACCTATTATTTCAATTTAAGCCCCTCTATACCAAAAAATCTTGCCAGCTTCTTGGGAGTTACAGAATCATGCAAATTCCAGTAACAGCAAGAAAACAGCTTTACAGAGACCTCTGTACACGCAGAACTAAACATGCCAATCATTCAAGCCCTTACTAGAAATTGAGTTGAGAATGGTCATCTCCACTAGCCACTCAAGGATATGTTTTGTTTGGTCCACAACAGTTTTAACGTAAAGAAACTTTACAGAAAAATCTAGACTTCCAACTTGGAAAAAATCCAAAAACCTGTCAAGATGGTACTGAGCACTGCCTACCTCCCTGCACACCTTTTACAGGATGAGGCCTTTGTTAGCTGTCTACACTTCCTGCCACTCCCTAGGAGATGGATGGAGTCAGCCACACATGTTCATTTACCTCCTGGGCCCTGCAGGCATTTGCAATCACTGTCTTCTGCGCACAGAATCCCTTTCTACCAACTTCCCATAAAATCCCACCAGCAGTTTCACATCACAGCTTCTTCCCTTGTCAATACACTTCAACCTTTTTACCAAAATACCCATGATGGTGCCCAACAGCATGGACATCAGACTCTGGGAATGCAAGCAGGTGAATAAAGATGTGGTCTCCAATGGAATGCAAATTCTTTTGACATCTCCAGCTTTCTCTTCAATACTCACACCTACTGCGTTCTGTTCCATGATATAGCAGTATAACATTTCATGCATAATGTTTTCAGTTATTTATAAATTCCAGGACAACATTTCTTCCTCCCTAAAAACTTGGAGTTAAATGGAGACTCCAGGCAGATATGCTAAGTTGATGCTGTGTCTTCCTTTTCTCCTAGCACATCAGTGTCCTCAGTTTGAGAAGATTGGTTGCCAACTGACTTGACCTCAAAGGCTCAGTCTGTCCCTCAGGACTTCAGGATATCCAGGAGGGTGCCTCACAAGCTTCCCTGCTCATTTTCTCACATTACAGGTGAAAATGTATATTTGTCATCCCTCACAGTGACCTACCTTTGTTCCATTAGCAGAAAACTTAATATTTAACACCCAGATGACACATACTCTCCCAAACAGGCTGACTTCTCTGTGTTGGCAAGCGAACAATATACAGTATGTGGGTGACCAAGTTGGCTGTTGGTAATTATAAAGCTCTTTTATGTGTACTCCGTCTAATGGACTTTAATCACCTTTAATTTTATCATCCTTGAGCTGGAATTTCCCGTATTCCTCCTGGCCCAAGACTGCATATAGAAATCTGAGAAACATATTCCATAATTCTCAGCATCCTTACAAGGACAGATTAGATAGATGATATGAAAGATGGGGGAACATTATGGGTTCTGTAATAGGTACTTCATGATAATCAAATCCCAGCATCTCCTAATACCTCACAAAATCCACAGTCTTATTAGCAGGAGGAGGGATCTTGTTTTATCACCATTTTGGGGTATGAATAGCCTGGGGTGATTACCTGGAGACACAGGGCCTGGGGGACAGGTGCACTTGTGAGGACTGAGAGATGGGAGGTGCAGGGACTGGGGAACATTACGTGAAGTCCTGCCTGGCAGGGAGAATGCCACATCCAAGAGATCTTCCAGTAGATAATGGATAGTCTAGGCAGGTGTTCCAAATAAACCTCCAATTACCTAAAGGTCTGATGAGGAAGACAGAATCAGTTCATCATAAACAATTCCCAAGTACTAGAAACACCCAGGCTGCTAAACAAAGGCCCATCATATAGTCACAGGACAAGAAGGCTAGCAAGCAGCCCAAGTCCCCTAATCATTTAATCGTTTAATTTCTACTAAAATGTCCAGGTCTGTGGTTCATCTGGACAAAAGCTAAGGAAGGAAATGACACTCCAACATCACTTTTGCCACTGGGACTAGAGCAAGGTGCCATGTTCTTAGAGACCTTTGCCCTTTTTTCTACCCTTGGAAATAGGGTCTGCTGGTATGTTCTCCATCTTCACCCCGGGGTGACTATTAGGTGAGGTCCATGCTTGCTGACACTTTGTGCAGAATCAACTCACCCTGGGAGCAAAAGCAAAAGAAGGAAGTGGCTGCTGTTGAGTATTGTTTTATCTACTTCCTTTACCCCAGACACTACCTTCTAAACAGACAGGGATCCAACTCTATGAAAGACACTTTCCCTTCACCTTCTTTCCAGACAAGAGAATGTGGAAGTTTTCTATACAAAATCCCTCTTTTAAAAAAATCTTAGAGGCTCCTGGGTGGCACAGTTAAGCGTCCAAGTCTTGATCATGGTTCAGGTCATGATTTCACAGTTTGTGAGTTCAAGCCCTGCATGAGGCTCTGTATGGATGGCACAGAATTGGCTCGGGATTCTCTCTCTCCTTCTCTCTGTCCCTTCCCCCACTTGGTCTCTCTCAAAATAAATCAATGAACTTTAAAAAGGCCTATACATTAAAAATCCTCTATTCCCATTCCTTTCTGAAAAAAAAATGCTGCTCTCAAATGAGGAAGGGTCTATTCCTAGCCCATTCCCATCATGGTCACTACAGGGACTGACTGCCCTGACCAGGAGTATAGTCCCTGGACCATCTACATGAAGACCAGGCAACTCCCAAGAGCACAGGTGCCTGAGAGCCACATGGTCAGGGTCAAGCAGCCTGACAAATGAGTAGCAGGTATTACCAGGGAATTCCGATGCTTGGGAGAGGGCACAGCATTTCATTTGTAAGGCAACCCAGTAACTCCTTAAGGAATTTCATTTTCTGCATTGCAGAAGTCAGTCACCAGAACTGAAGGTCCAGCATCAGCCGAGACAGCTAATCTACCAAGCACAAGCACGGGGGTGGACCTGTCATCCTCTCTCTGAGAGAGAAAATCTGCCAATACCCAATGAATGCCAGGAAGTGTTAATATTTTAAAACTCTTATCTCATAACATAGGGAAAAGGTATTTTTTTTTTTTTGGTCAAATAAGCAAAGATACATTTGACCCTATGGTCACATACACTGCTAGAAGAAGTATGAGTTTGCTTAAAAAAAAAAAAAAACAACAACAACTTTCTGAAAATCAGTCTAGCAAGACAAATCCGATGTCTTTAAATCTGTCAATAAACTCTGGTCTGGTTATTCCATTTCTAGAAATGTATCCTTCAAAAAAATCCCAAATGCACAAAGAATCTTATTTTAGGATTCTTAAAAAATAGAAAAACAGGGGCACCTGGGTGGCTCAGTCAGTTGAGCGCCTGACTTTGACTCAGGTCATGATCTCCCAGCCTGTGAGTTCAAACCCCGTGTCAGGCTCCATGCTGACAGCTCAGATTCTGTGTCTCCCTCTCCCTCTGTGCCTCCCCTGCTCAAGCGTACTGTCTTTCTCTCTCTTTCTCAAATATAAATATTTTAAAAAATCTTTTAAAAATAGGAAAACAGGCAACAAGCTAAACATTCAACATGAGAACTGATGACTCCATCAATAGCCATATAATAAAGATTATATAGCCACTAAAATGTGTATGAGTATTTGTTAATGGAAGGGCAGTGCTCAGGAGAGGACAATGCAGGACGGCATACATGTTGCAACTACTGTATAAAAAATGCAGAGAAAATGGCCAGATGGAACACATTATGTGATGCTAACAGCTGCTCTCTAAGAAAGGTGAATAAGGAGAACCTTGCTCCTGTTTCCTTGTGTATTTTTCTGTTTTCCAATTATTTCACAACCAGAATGCACTGTTTTGACTTTCATAATGCATAAAGCAATGTTTCAACTATGAATTTGGAAAATCAGAGACTGCTTTGGCTTGAGCATCAGGACAAGCTTCTTGGAGAAGGCTGTATTTGGAATGTGAACCGCAAGACAGAAAGGGTATTCCCAGAGGAGGAAAGAGCAGAAGCAGAAGCAAGTGGGCAGGTTCTATTCGGAAAACGTGGCACTCTGGCTTGACTGGCAAATTACCAACAGAGAGCACACAGGCCTTGCTTCGTCCCAGCATTCCTTCGGACCTCTTGTCACCGAGGCACTCCAGGCTGTGGTTACCAGGGAGATTAGTAGGAGTTTACAGGAGCTGTGACAACTATCTGCCATGCTTCCTGCAGTGGGACCACTTCTCAAGTCAATGCAAGTTTTCACCGAATCAAAGTGAAATTAGGATACGGAACAGCAGAAACCAACATTTACAGTAAGCACACCCTTCTGAAAATTTCCTCCTAGTTAGTGTCCTCCTATTTTATTTGTTGTAGCTACAGCAAAATGACAAATGCTTGACAACATCATTTCCACTGCCAATCTTCCTAAAGTCAACTTGGAAGGATTCAGGGAGTCACAGTATAGGCACAGAGTTAATTACATCTCATAACCTCATTCCTAATATTTGTGTCACCTGAACAGGAGGCACTGTTAGAAAAGACCTGAAGTTCATCTGTTATACTGCCTAGTTTTTACATTTTGGATTCAAGAATTTTTTTTTCCCAAGGAGGGGCTTGGGGGACAGTTTTACAAATTATTTTTTTAATGTTTATTTATTATTGAGAGACACAGAGAGACAGAGCATGAGCATGGGAGGGGCAGAGAGAGAAGGAGCCACAGAATCCAAAGCAGGCTCCAAGCTCTGAGCTGTCAGCACACAGCCCGACACAGGGCTCAAACCCACAAACCTGGAGATCATGACCTGAACCGAAGTTGGACACTCAAACGAATGAGCCACCCAGGTGCCCCTGGGGGACAGTTTTAAATGTAATTCCTAACAATTAGTTCCACTATGTTGCAGAATTTAATGAGGAGGTATTTTCATTTCTACTTTTGCACCACCTGGGAGGAGGAGCCAGGGTGTGCTAATGGAATCTGCACAAACACAAACCTCTGTAAGGGGGCTCCTTCTGAAATGAGGAAAACAAAAGACTAGCAAGGGACACAGAGGACATTTACCTATGATACAGACCCTAAGCCAGGATTACTAGGTTACAACTACAGGTTGTAAGCTCCAATTCATCTACTACAAAAAGAAATAATATTTTTTCCAAATTTTTATTTAAATTCTAGTTAGTTAACATATGGTGTAACATTGGTTCTGGAAGTAGATTTAATAATTCATCACTTGCATATAAAACCCAGTGCTCATCATAACAAGTGCCCTCCTTAATGCCCATCACCCATTTAGCCCATCCCCCACCCACCTCCCTCCATCTCAATCTTTTTGTACTTGATGAAGGCTATAATATTTATAGATCTAAGCCTAACAATTTTGGTTTTTGTTTAAATATGTTTCTTAAAGAAACCAATGAAAAACTGGGGGTCAGAAGTGGATTACTTCCCTCAAGTGTACCCAAGTTTCCACCCCCTGTTCTCAACCCTACCATCCCTGCCCCCAGCAATAGACACACCATGTTAAGTCATATATGACCATATGAGAAGCCCCATCCTCAGTCTTTGACTTCACTGGTAACACTGAGCTTCCTTTTCTACCCTCAACACACACGCACACGCATGCGCGCGCACACACACACACACACACACACACACATACACACACACACTCCTCTGTGCACATGTTCCTGTGCACCCATACCTTCATCACATTCTTCCTAGGCCTCTCAGCCAGGCATCATTTCCTTCCAGACCCTGGAGCCTCACAGCAGCGTTGTTCCCAGGTCTGTCCTCTTCAGCATCACAGGCTGTGCACTGTACAACTCAGGGAACACCACTCAGAAAGACTATGCTGTGACGGGCATGTCCTGGAGGGATGCATCTTGGCAACCCTGGCTGCTACTCACCCTGTTCAAAATTTATCATCTTGGGTCTCCTTCCCTCCTATCTTCTGCCACTTCCAAAATGAAAAGCGTCCAAAAAAATGTGATCACTGGTAAAGAGGAGAGGCAGAGAGAACTACCCATACAAAGGCATTCCTCCTCGTGTATTTACTGCTGATAAGACAGGCTCCAAAACCTACCCAGTGATCAGTTGATTCTCAAAAGATGAAACATAAAAATGTGCAATGCCCGCTATCTCACTGTTGGACAACAGCACCTGGTTAGGGCAACTGCATGGGGTCAGAAAGGCTTGGGATGGGACAGCTCAACCACATACCATCTATAGAACCGACAGGGCCCTGAAAGGCACCGTGATTAAGATTAGTTGGAATTTTAGTTGCATTCATGTATTTCAAGTAGGGAAGTGACAGGTTGGATTACAGTTTCAAGAGATTACACAGGTAGATGGAGGACAATGGCACACAGACTGAAGAGCCTCGACTGAGGTTTAGAGAAAATAGAGGCATGGGGGAGGAGCATTCTAGAAATTAGAAGGAGGAAGAATCAATAGGACTTGGAGACAGTACAGGATGCAAAGAAAGTGGGGCTGGAACAGCCCCGGGTTTCTGGAGTAGCATCCTGGGTGAACAGTATGGCCACCGAGATGGAGACAACAGATGACATCTGAAGAAAGAGTGAGCTGTTTCAGAACCAGGGTCTGGGAGACCTCTCGGCTACCATGGCAGAGATTTCAATTAGACAACTGGATAAATACAGGCTGGAGTTCGGCAGGGAATTCTGGGGTTAGAGATAGAAATTTTGGAAACTTAGCATAAACACGACCGTGGAAAATTTAGCTGTGGATGAGACTCCCAGAGACCTTTCAGAGAATAAGAATAGAAGGTCCTCAACCAAACCTAGGAGACATCCACATCAAAGGTACAAGCGAGCCATCTGGGAAGGTAACGGAGAGGGAAGAGCACCAGGGGAGCAGATGCTCTGCTAGGTGCTGGAAAAGAGAAAAGCTGCTGCGAAGTTATTTTCCTACAGAGATGCTATTTCCAAGTTAAACCATGACATTAAAACATACTTCTAGGGGCACTTGGGTGGCTCAGTCGTTTAAGCCTCAGATTCTTTTATTTTTTTAATATGAAATTTATTGTCAAACTGGTTTCCATACAACACCCAATGCTCATCCCAACAGGCGCCCTCCTCCATACCCATCACCCACCCACCCCTCCCTCCCACCCCCCATCAACCCTCAGTTTGTTCTTAATTTTAACAGTCTCTTATGTTTTAAGCCTCGGATTCTGGATCTCAGCTCAGGTCCTGATCTCACAGTTTTGAGTTCAAGCCCAGCGCTGGGCTCCACACTGGACACAGAGCCTACTTAAAACAAACAAACAAACAAACAAACAAACAAAATCAAACATGAATCTAAGACAAAAGAAAAATCCATCTGAAACTTAAAGTTACACAGAAAAAAAAATTTTTTTAATAAATTTTAAAAAAAGAGTGATTAGGGGCGCCTGGGTGGCTCAGTCAGCTGAGCATCCGACTTCAGCTCAGGTCGTGATCTCGCGGTCTGTGAGTTCAAGCCCCACGTCAGGCTCTGTGCTAACAGCTAGGAGCCCAGAGCCTGCTTTGGATTCTGTGGCTCTCTCTCTCTCTGACCCTGCCCCATTCATGCTCTGTCTCTCTCTGTCTCAAAAATAAATAAAAACGTTAAAAAAATTAAAAATAAAAAAAGTTACACAGAGAAATGTGCTTTTTTAAAGTCTCTTAAAAAACTATCAGTCTGTCTGCAGACTTTGCAAAAGTACTAGAAAAAAAAGGAAGAAGGAAAGCAGTAAAACCTGGGATCTGGGAGGGAAGGCGGGAGGGGCAAGAAGGCAGGGACTGTGTGGACACCCCCAGCTTCTGCGATGCCTCCACACACACCCCTGTCACACCTGCTGCTCCCTCCTTCTTCCCAACTCAAACACCCAGCCCCTGAAGGCTAACACTGCACAGACATTAAGATGCGGACTTGTGGCAATCACTAACTGTTAGTGTTTCAGTTTCTGCACACATAAAAACTGCAAAACGCAACTCCTACTACCTCCGTTTACCACATGCGTGATCTCTGATAAATCACGTACCTTCTCAACTTCACTTTGCACATCTGGAAAGTACAGGAATGATACCCACAGGGTTACTGTGGGGAACGCAGGTCAGGTGTCCAATGAGAACAACACCCAGCACGTTTCTGGCACCAGGTAAAATCCAGCTCTAATTGGTGGTGGTCCATTTTGTTTCAGTCCATTGTTCTAGATACATGGACCTTTTTCTTTTTTTTTTTTCTTTTTTTTTTTATTATTTTTGTAATGTTTATTTATTTTTGACAGAGAGAGACAGAGGCAGAGAGAGACAGGGAGACACAGAATCTGAAGCAGACTCCAGGCTCTGAGCTGTCAGCACAGAACCCAACGTGGGGTTTGAACTCACAAACTTTGAGATCATGACCTGAGCTGAAGTCAGATGCTTAACTGACTCAGCCACCCAGGCACCCCCATGGCCCTTTTGCAAAGTACCAAATGCTCTTTAGGTACAGGCTTCTCCTGGTTTCCCTGCCCTATACTTCATTATTAATTATAGTTGTGGTGCTCAATTATTTTCCTATGAACAGCATGCCCTTGGCTAAGAGCAGAATTCCTTATGGTAAGTTTTAAAAAGAAACTCAAACTTCATTCACATAATTTCTTACAAGGACCTTTCAAGAACTAATCCTAAGGAAATAATCAATCCTTACACCAGAATTTTTTCAATGAGCTCTACTAATGAAAATAAAATAGAGCAAATAAATATAAATTGGAAAATACTCAAAATAGCTCATGAACCAAAACTGACTTTTTGTTTTCTTTTATATGTATTCTAAAATGTTTCCTGGTAGATTTTCCTTTCCCAGCTCTTTGTACATGGTGATGAGACGATGAATTTGTGTACCAGGAACCTCCCATTTTACCTATGCAGGGACCAGACATTCACGTAGGAGGCAGAAAGCCACTGCACTCCCCAAACACCTCTGCAGGATGTGTCTGGAGTCATCAGCTCCCACACAGTCTGCCAAACCCCTCCGGACCCCCGGTCATGGCACAGAGCCCCTGACTGCAACAAAATGGATGATGATAATTTGCACAGGACTCAAAAGGCCACAAAGACAAGCCAATCAGCCATGCTGTTTTTGGAGCCACGTTTCAGTTCTTAAGCTTATCTGTTTCTAGATATCACGAACCAAAATTACCGTCTTCTAGATTTCCACATCCTATTTACAATAAAGACACATGACTTAGGAAAAGAAGACTGAATTTCAGTCTCTAATAACCAAAAAACCCAGAACATGAGGCAGCCAGCAGGAACCTATTCCAAGCCAGGCCACAAGGAACCTGAAACAGAAGAAAATTCTATCATGATATAAATTTATATACTGGAGGCAGAGGTGAAGCACAGTATTTAAGAACAGACTATGATGTCAGTCTGATGGGGTTAGAATCCTGGCTCTGGCTGGAAAATCTCGGTCAAGCTTCTTAATCTCTTGTGCTTCATTCGGCTTATTTGCAACATGGATGTAATGCTGCACTGAACTCAGAGGAAGGTTGTAGAGATGAAACGTCAAGTGCTTACAACAGTGCCAGCAGGACGTCAGCAAGATGGTAGAATAGGAGGTGCCCAACTCATCCCCCAACACAATCACCTGGCAGCCAGCCACGGACAAAGTCTGCTTGTGGGAAATTTGGGATCCAAGTAGAAAGTTGCAAAACCCCAATGAAGCCTAAGACCATGAAATATCACCTGGTGAAGGCAGGCCAGTGCCCTAGTGGTATGCTCATGGGCAGTGGTCCCAGCTACAGACTGGAAGTAGCCCTGTCCCTATGGATGTGGTTCCAACCCAGCTTCACAATGCTCCTGAAACAACCACATTTGCCAAAGGACCCCGGGGAGCCACAATCCATCCATGACCCCTTTATCATACCTGCTGACCTCAGACCTCAGTGCACCAGAGGTGGCCCTGAGACCTAACCCCAACCCCACTATAAGGAGGTAAAGAGTCACTCCTGCTGGCCCAGGGACCTGGAAACACACGTTTTCCCCTGGCAGCAGGTCTGTTGACCTGACTCCTAGCTGTGGATTCCTTCGGACTCAGTTCCAGGACTGATCTATGGGGGTCTGAGGGCAATGATGTACACTCAGGGAACTGGAGGACACATGTCTATATGAGTCCCCACTGGGGGGTCTACCAACCTCAGTCCCAACTGTAGATCCTGTAGAGCCTTGTGATCCTGTTCCCACCCTGCTCTACCCTGGTCCAGAAGGCAGTGCTACCCATCTAGGGACCTGGTGGAAGCATGCTCAGGGATACAGCTGGAGCCACAGCCATCCATATCCTCCCTGGTAAGAAGCTCATCAACTGTAGGCCTGAAAATGGCCATGTGACCAGACTCAAGACCTGCTCAACCACAGTCCTAGAGCAGTCCTGTCCACCCAAGGTACAGGCAGGATCCACAGCAACCCATGCCAATGGTAACAGGCCTGCCAATGTTGGACCCAACCCAACGGTGACCCAGCAACAGTCAGGTAACCAGGCTTAGCCCTGCTCGACTGCAATCCTACAGATAGTGCCATCAGTCTGGGGACACAGCAGTGGAAGGCCTGTACCTGTTAACACCAGCCTGTAAAGACAGGAAGAAGTGCTTAACTGCTTCAAGTACACAGACATCAGTGCAGGGTGACATGGATCACGAAGAATCAGGCAACTATGACATCACAACAGGAAACGAATAAAGCCCCAAGAAATGGAAATATATGCAGTTTCTGACAATGCATTCAAAATTATTACCTTAAGAAAGCTCAGGGAGGTACAAGGAAATGCAAATAGACAATTCAACAAAATCGGGGGGAAGTGCATGAACAAACAGACATTTCAACAAAAAGGAAAATAAAAATATCAAACAGAAATTCTCTAGCAGAAGAATTCATTGAATGAAACATGCAAACAATTATAAGAGAACAATATGAGCACTTCTATGCCACCGAATTGGGCAATCTGAAACAACAGGAGAAATTCCTACAAACAATATCAACTACCAAAACTGAAACAGGAAGAAATAAAAAATTTGAACAGACCTATAATCACTGAAGAAATAAATCAGTAATCAAAAATATTCCAACAAACAAGAGTCCAGGGCCGAATGGCTTCCCAGGGGGAATTCTGGCAGACATTTAAAGAAGAGGTGATACCAAATCTTCTGAAACTGTTCCAAAAAATAGAAAAGGAAGGGAATCTTCCGAACTCATTCTATGAGGCCAACATTACCTTGATCCCCAAACCAAAGACCCCACTAAAAAGGAGAATTACAGGCCAGTATCGCTGGTAAACTTTGATGCAAAAATTCTCAACAAGATACTAGCAAATCAAATCTAACAGTACATGAGAAGAATCATTCACCACTATCAAGAGGGATTTACTACTGGACCACAGGGCTGCTTTGGTACCTGCAAGTCAATCAAGGTGCTACACACATTAATAAAAGAAAGGATAAGAACAATGTGGCCATCTCAATAGATACAGAAAAAGCATTTGACAAAATACAAGCATCTTTTCTTGATACAAAAAACCTTCAGGCAAGTGGGGATAGAAGGAACGTACCTCAATATCATAAGGACCAGATACAAAAGGCCAACAACTAGTATCATCCTCAATGGGGGAAAAGCTCTCAGTTTTTCAGGAACACTACCGGGATGTCCACTCTCACCACTGTTGTTCAACACAGTACTGGAAGTCTTAGCCTCAACAATCAGACAACAAGAAGAAATAAAATGCATCCAAATTGGCAAGGAAGAAATCAAATCTTTACTCTTCACAGAGATAAGATACTCTATGTGGAAATCCCAAATGACTCTGCCAAAAAATTGCTAGACTTGATACATAAATTCAACAAAGTCACAGCATATAAAATCAAAGAATAGAAATCAGAGGGCACCTGGGTGGCTTAGTCAGTTAAGCGACTGACGCTTGATTTCAGCTCAGGTGATATCTCATGGTCGTGAGAAGGAGCCCCATGTCAGGCCCCATGCTGAGCATGGGGTCTGCTTGAGATTCTCTCTCTCTCTCTCTCTCTCTCTCTCTCTCTGTTCCTCTGCCCCTCTTTCCTGCTTGCACTCTCTCTCTCTCTTTCTCAAATAACACTTAAAAAGTAGAGAAATAAGTTGCATTTCATACACCAATAATGCAAGAAGAGCAGGAAGAGAAGCAGGAAGAGAAATCAAGGAATCAATCCCATTTTCAATTGCACCAAAACCATGAGATACCTAGGAATAAACCTAACCAAAGAGGTAAAAGATTATACTCTAACAACTATAGAACGCTTATGAAAGAAATTGAAGAAGACTAAAAATAAAAAATGCAAAGACATCCCATGCTCATGGATTGGAAGAACATACATCACTAAAATGTCTACATCACACAAAGCAAACTGCACATTAAATGCAATCCCTGTTAAAAGAACACCAGCATTTATCACAGAGCTAGAACAAACAATTCTAAAGTTTGTATGGGACCAGAAAAGACCCCGAATAGCCAAAGTCATGTTGAAAAAGAAAAGCACAGTGGGAGTCATCACAATTCTGGACATCAAGCTGTATCACAAAGCTTTAATCAAGACAGTATGGAACTGGCACAAAAACAGACACATAGATCAGTGGAACAGAATAAAGTACCCAGAAATGGACCCAGAAATGTATGGTCAACCAATCATCCACAAAGCAGGAAAGAATATCCTCTGGAAATAAGATCGTCTCTTCAACAATTGCTGCTGGGAAAACTGGACTGTTATATGCAGAAGGAAGAAACTGGACCACTTTCTTACAACGTACACAAAAACAAATTCAAAATAGATAAAAGACTTAATTGTAAGATGGGAAACCATCAAAATCCTACATGAGAAAACAGGCAGCAACCTATCTTACCTCAGCTAGAGCAACATCTTACTAAACATGTTGCTGAAGGTATGGGATACAAAAACAAAAATGAATTACTGGGACTTCATCAAGATAAAAATCTTCTGCACACTGAGAGAAATAATCAGCAAAACTAAAAGGCAACCAATGGAATGGGAGATGATTTTTACAAATGACATATTGGATAAAAAGCTAGTATCCAAAATCTATAAAGAACTTATCAAATTGAACATGCAACCACAACAACAAAAAAAATAATCCAGTTAAGGGGCAACCAGATGACTCAGTCTGTTGAGTGCCCGACTTCAGCTCAGGTCATGATCTTACTGCCTGTGATTTCGAGCTGACAGCTCAGAGCCTGGAGGCTGCTTCAGATTCTGTGTCTCCGTCTCTCTCGGCTCCTCCCCCACTCACAGTCTGTCTCTCTGTCTCTCTCTCAAAAAATAAATAAATAAATAAATAAACAAACAAACATTAAAAAATTAAAAAAAAATTAATCCACTTAAGAAATGGACAGAAGACATGAAGAGACACTTCTCAACAGAAGACTTACAAATGGCTAACAAATACATAAAAAATGCTCAAACTCACTCGTCATTAGAGAAATACTAATCAAAACCACAATGAGATACCACCTCATCCCTGTCAGAATGGTGAAAGTGAACAACTCAGGAAACAACAGATATTGGCAAGGCTGCAAAGAAAGGGGAACCATCTTACACTATAGATGGTAATGCAAATTGGTTCAGCTACTCTGGAAAACACTGGGAGTTTCCTCCAACAGTTAAAGATAGAACTACCCTACAACCCAGCAATTGCACTACTGGGTATTTACCCAAAGGATACAAAAATACTGATTTGAAGGGGTGCATGCACCCCAAAGTTTATAGCACCACTGTCAATAATAGCCAAATTATGGAAAGAGCCCAAATATCCATGGACTGATGAATGGATAAAGAAGATGTATGGGACACCTGGATGGCTCAGTCAGTTGAGAGTCTGACTTCGGCTCAGGTCATGATCTCACAGCTCGTGAATTCAAGCTCCGTGTTGGGCTCTGTGCTGACAGCTCAGAGCCTGGAGTCTGCTTCTGCTTCTGTGTCTCCCTCTCTCTCTGCCCCTAACCAACTCACATTGTGTCTTTGTCTCTCTCATAAATAGAGAAACATTAAGAAAAAAGAAGATGTGGTGTATGTATACAATGGAATATTGCTCAGCCATGAAAAAGAATAAAATCTTGCCATTTGCAATGATATGGATGGAACTAGAGTGTATTATGCTAAGGGTAGTAAGTCAGAGGAAGACAAATACCATATGATTTCACTCATATGTGAAGTTCAAGAAACAAAACAGAAGAACACAGGGAAAGGGAAGAAAAATAAAATAAGGTAAAAACAGGGAGGGAGGCAAAACATAAGAGATTCTTAACTACAGAGAGCAAACTGAGTACTTCTGGAGAGGAGGTGGATGGGGAGATAGGCTAAACTGGTGATGGGCATTAAGGAGGACACTTGTGGGGATGAGCACTGGGTGTTATATATAAGTAACAAATTATTAAATTCTACTCCTGAAACCAATATTACAGTATAGATTAACTAGCTAGACTTTAAATACAATATTGGAACAAATGAATGAATAAATAAAATTTTAAACAGAGAGGAAAATAACATAATTAATGAATGAAAAGAAGAATTCATTAGAGACCTCCAACACTACTCAATCAAGAAGAAAGGATCTGTGAACTCAAAGACCAGTCATGTGAAATATTTCAGTCAGAAGAAAAAAGAGTGAATTAGAGTGAAGAAAGCCTATAGGATTTATAGAACTCAATCAAGTGAATCAATATATGCATTATGGGACCTTGAGAAGGAGAAAAGTAAAAAAGAAAGGGATAGAGAGTTTGTTTAAGAAATAATGGTTGAAAATTTCCCAGATCTTGGGAGGGATATAGCTATCGAGGCTCCTTTAGCTCAAAGTTTCCCCAACAGGATCAACCCAAAGATTACATCAAGACACATTGTAATTAAATTATCAAAATCCAAAGCCAAAAAGATAATTTTTAAGTCAGCAAGAGAAAAAAGACTCGTCACATACAAAGGAACCTCCATAAGACTATAAGCAGGTTTCTCAGCAGAAACTATGTAAGCCCGAAAAGAGTGGGATAATATATTCAAAGTGCTGAAAGAAAAGAAACGCTAATCAAGAATACATTAACCAGCAAAGCCGTCCTCCAGAAATGAAGGTGAAATAAAGACTTTCTGAAACAAACAGAAGCTAAAGGAGATTACCACCACTGACGTGTTTTGCAAGAAATACTAAAGGGAGCTTCTCAAGTTGTAATGAGTGAATACTAATTAGTAACAGAAAAATATGCTGAGCTTGAAAACAGTATAAAGGACAGCAGAGAATCTCTTGCTACAGAGATCAAGGGACTAAGGAACAGCCAGGAGGAGCTAAAAAAAGGCTATCAACAAGTTGCAAAATAAAATGGAGACAACTACGGCTCGGATTGAAGAGGCAGAGGAGAGAATAGGTGAACTAGAAGATAAAATTATGGAAAAAGAAGAAGCTGAGAAAAAGAGAGATAAAAAAAATCCAGGAGTATGAGGGGAAAATTAGAGAACCACGTGATGCACTAAAGAGAAATAATCTACGCATAATTGGTATTCCAGAGGAGGAAGAGAGAGGGAAAGGTGCTGAAGGGGTACTTGAAGAAATAATAGCTGAGAACTTCCCTGATCTGGGGAAGGAAAAAGGCATTGAAATCCAAGAGGCACAGAGAACTCCCTTCAGACGTAACTTGAATCGATCTTCTGCACGACATATCATAGTGAAACTGGCAAAATACAAGGATAAAGAGAAAATTCTGAAAGCAGCTAGAGATAAACGTGCTCTAACATATAAAGGGAGACCTATAAGACTCGTGACCGATCTCTCTACTGAAACTTGGCAGGCCAGAAAGGAATGGCAGGAGATCTTCCATGTGATGAACAGAAAAAATATGCAGCCGAGAATCCTTTATCCAGCAAGTCTGTCATTTAGAATAGAAGGAGAGATAAAGGTCTTCCCAAACAAACAAAAACTGAAGGAATTCGTCACTACTAAACCAGACCTACAAGAGATCCTAAGGGGGATCCTGTGAGACAAAGTACCAGAGACATCGCTACAAGCTTGAAAACGACAGACATCAAAATGACTCTAAACCCATATCTTTCAATAATAACACTGAATGTAAATGGACTAAATGCGCCAACCAAAAGACATAGGGTATCAGAATGGATAAAAAAACAAGACCCATCAATTTGCTGTCTACAAGAGACTCATTTTAGACCTGAGGACACCTTCAGATTGAAAGTGAGGGGATGGAGAACTATTTATCATGCCACTGGAAGTCAAAAGAAAGCTGGAGTAGCCATACTTATATCAGACAAACTAGACTTTAAATTAAAGGCTGTAACAAGAGATGAAGAAGGGCATTATATAATAACCACAGGGTCTATCCATCAGGAAGAGCTAACAATTATAAATGTCTATGTGCCGAATACAGGAGCCCCCAAATATATAAAACAATTACTCACAAACATAAGCAACCTTATTGATAAGAATGTGGTAATTGCAGAGGACTTTAACACTCCACTTACAGAAATGGATAGATCATCTAGACACACGGTCAATAAAGAAACAAGGGCCCTGAATGGTACATTGGATCAGATGGACTTGACAGATCTATTTAGAACTCTGCATCCCAAAGCAACAGAATATACTTTCTTCTCGAGTGCACACGGAACATTCTCCAAGATAGATCACACACTGGGTCACAAAACAGCCCTTCATAAGTATACAAGAATTGAAATCATACCATGCATACTTTCAGACCACAATGCTATGAAGCTTGAAATCAACCACAGGAAAAAGTCTGGAAAACCTCCAAAAGCACGGAGGTTAAAGAACACCCTACTAAAGAATGAATGGGTCACCCAGGCAATTAGAGAAGAAATTTAAAAATATATGGAAACAAATGAAAATGAAAATACAACAATCCAAACGCTTTGGGATGCAGCGAAGGCAGTCCTGAGAGGAAAATACATTGCAATCCAGGCCTATCTCAAGAAACAAGAAAAATCCCAAATACAAAATCTAACAGCACACCTAAAGGAAATAGAAGCAGAACAGCAAAGGCAGCCTAAACCCAGCAGAAGAAGAGAAATAATAAAGATCAAAGCAGATATAAACAATAGAGAATCTAAAAACACTGTAGAGCAGATCAACAAAACCAAGAGTTGGTTTTTTGAAAAAATAAACAAAATTGATAAACCTCTAGCCAGGCTTCTCAAAAAGAAAAGGGACATGACCCAAATAGATAAAATCATGAATGAAAATGGAATTATGACAACCAACCCTCAGAGATACAAGCAATTATCAGAGAATACTATGAAAAATTATATGCCAACAACTGAACAACCTGGAAGAAATGGACAAATTCCTAAACACCCACACGCTTCCAAAACTCAATCAGGAGGAAATAGAAAGCTTGAGCAGACCTATAACCAGCGAAGAAATTGAATCAGTCATCAAAAATCTCCCAACAAATAAAAGTCCAGGACCAGATGGCTTCCCAGGGGAGTTCTACCAGACATTTAAAGCAGAGATAATACCTATCCTTCTCAAGCTATTCCAAGAAATAGAAAGGGAAGGAAAACTTCCAGACTCATTCTATGAAGCCAGTATTACTTTGATTCCTAAACCAGACAGAGACCCAGTAAAAAAAGAGAACTACAGGCCAATATCCCTGATGAATATGGATGCATAAATTCTCAATAAGATACTAGCAAATCGAATTCAACAGCATATAAAAAGAATTATTCACCATGATCAATCAAGTGGGATTCATTCCTGGGATGCAGGGCTGGTTCAACATTCGCAAATCAATCAATGTGATACATCACATTAATAAAAGAAAAGATAAGAACCATATGATCCTGTCAATCGATGCAGAAAAGGCCTTTGACAAAATCCAGCACCCTTTCTTAAAAAAACCCTCGAGAAAGTCGGGATAGAAGGAACATACTTAAAGATCATAAAAGCCATTTATGAAAAGCCCACAGCCAACATCATCCTCAATGGGGAAAAACTGAGAGCTTTTCCCTGAGATCAGGAACACGACAGGGATGTCCACTCTCACCGCTGTTGTTTAACATAGGGTTGGAAGTTCTAGCATCAGCAATCAGACAACAAAAGGAAATCAAAGGCATCAAAATTGGCAAAGATGAAGTGAAGCTTTCACTTTTTGCAGATGACATGATATTATACATGGAAAATCCGATAGATTCCACCAAAAGTCTGCTAGAACTGATACATGAATTCAGCAAAGTTGCAGGATACAAAATCAATGTACAGAAATCAGTTGCATTCTTATACACTAATAATGAAGCAATAGAAAGACAAATAAAGAAACTGATCCCATTCACAATTGCACCAAGAAGCATAAAATACCTAGGAATAAATCTAACCAAAGATGTAAAAGATCTGTATGCTGAAAACTATAGAAAGCTCATGAAGGAAATTGAAGAAGATATAAAGAAATGGAAAAATATTCCGTGCTCATGGATTGGAAGAATAAATATTGTCAAAATGTCAATAGTTCAATACACATTCAATGCAATATACACATTCAATGCAATCCCAATCAACATTGCACCAGCATTCTTCTCAAAACTAGAGCAAGCAATCCTAAAATTTGTCTGGAACCAGAAAAGACCGCGAATAGCCAAAGTAATCTTGAAGAAGAAGACCAAAGCAGGAGGCATCACAATCCCAGACTTTAGCCTCTACTACAAAGCTGTCATCATCAAGACAGCATGGTATTGGCACAAAAACAGACACATAGACCAATGGAATAAAATAGAAACCCCAGAACTAGACCCACAAACGTATGGACAACTAATCTTTGACAAAGCAGGAAAGAATATCCTGGAAAAAAGACAGTCTCTTTAACAAATGGTGCTGGGAGAACTGGACAGCAACATGCAGAAGTTTGAAACCAGACCACTTTCTCACACCAATCACAAAAATAAACTCAAAATGGATGAAGGACCTGAATGTGAGACAGGAAACCATCAAAACCCTAGAGGAGAAAGCAGGAAACAACCTCTCTGACCTCAGCCGTAGCAATTTCTTACTTGACACATCCTCAAAGGCAAGGGAATTAAAAGCAAAAATGAACTACTGGGACCTTATGAAGATAAAAAGCTTCTGCACAGCAAAGGAAACAACCAACAAAACTCAAAGGCAACCAACAGAATGGGAAAAGATATTTGCAAATGACATATCGGACAAAGGGCTAGTATCCAAAATGTATAAAGAGCTCACCAAACTCCACACCTGAAAAACAAATAACCCAGTGAAGAAATGGGCAGAAAACATGAATAGACACTTCTCTAAAGAAGACATCAGGATGGCCAACAGGCACATGAAAAGATGCTCAATGTCGCTCCTCATCAGGGAAATACAAATCAAAACCACACTCAGATATCACCTCACACCAGACAGAGTGGCCAAAATGAACAAATCAGGAGACTATAGATGCTGGAGAGGATGTGGAGAAACGGGAACCCTCTTGCACTGTTGGTGGGAATGCAAACTGCTGCAGCCACTCTGGAAAACAGTGTGGAGGTTCCTCAAAAAATTAAAAATAGACCTACCCTATGACCCAGCAATACCACTGCTAGGAATTTACCCAAGGGATACAGGAGTACTGATGCATAGGGGCACTTGTACCCCAATGTTTACAGCGGCACTCTCAACAATAGCCAAATTATGGAAAGAGCCTAAATGTCCATCAACTGATAAGTGGATAAAGAAATTGTGGTTTATATACACAATGGAGTACTACGTGGCAATGAGAAAGAATGAAATACGGCCCTTTGTAGCAACATGGATGGAACTGGGGAGTGTTATGCTAAGTGAAGTAAGCCATACAAAGAAAGACAGATACCATATGGTTTCACTCTTCTGTGGATCCTGAGAAACTTAACAGAAACCCATGGGGGAGGGGAAGGAAAAAAAAAAAGAGGTTAGAGTGGAAGCGAGCCAAAGCATAAGAGACTCTTAAAAACTGAGAACAAACTGAGGGTTGATAGGGGGTGGGAGGGAGGGGAGGGTGGGTGATGGGTATTGAGGAGGGCACCTTTTGGGATGAGCACTGGGTGTTGTATGGAAACCAATTTGACAATAAACTTCATATATTGAAAAATAAAATAAAATAAAATACCAAAAAAAAAAAAAAGTGGTTTGGAAATGTAAAAAAAAAAAAAAAAAAATCAAAAAATCACAAAGGAAGACCACAAGAAAGGAAGAAAGGAATGAAGAAACTATGAAAAAATTTAGAAAACAATGAACAAGATGGCAAGAGAAAGTTCTTATCTATCAATAACAACTTTAAATGTGAATGGACTAAATTCTCCAAATAAAAAAAAAGCACAGAGTGGCTGAATATATTAAAAAAAAAAAAAAGAAAAGACCCAACTATATGCTTCATACAAGAGACTCACTTCAGCTTTGAAGGTACACATAGGTTCAAAGTAAAGGGATGGAAAAAGATATACCATGCAAATGGTAACCAAAAGAGAGCAGGGCTGGCTATGCTCATATATATATGGTTATATCAGACAAATTATACTTTCTTTCTACACTATACTATACTTTCTATACTATACTTTCTCAAAAGAGAAAGAAAGTCATCAAATAATGATAAAGGGTCAATTCAATGTATAACAGTTATAAATATACTAGCACCCACATCAAAACATGTAAATGTATAAAGAAAACATTGACAGATCTGAAGGAGAAAAATATATGGCATACAATAATACTAGGCGACTCCACTCCATAATATATAGATCACACAGAGGGTATGCATAAAGAAACAGCAGAAGTGAACAACACTATAGACCAAATGGACCTAACAGGCATAGATAGAAGTTCCCACCAGCAGCAGAATAGACATTCTTCTCAAGTGCACATGGAACATTTTGCAAGATAGATTCATGTTAGTTCACGACACAAGCTTCAAGAAATTCAAGCAAATAAAAATAATTCCAGGGTTAGACTTAAATGGAAGACCTGAAACTGCAAAATTCCTAGAAGAAAACATAGGGGGAAAGCTCCTTTTTACTGGTCTTGGCAAAGATTTTTTTTTTAATTTTTTTTAACGTTTATTTATTTTTGAGACAGAGAGAGACAGAACATGAACGGGGGAGGGTCAGAGAGAGGGAGACACAGACTCTGAAACAGGCTCCAGGCTCCGAGCTGTCAGCACAGAGCCCGACGTGGGGCTGGAACTCACGGACCGTGAGATCATGACCTGAGCTGAAGTCGGCCGCTCAGCCGACTGAGCCACCCAGGCGCCCTGGCAAAGATTTTTTTTAATATGACACCAAGAGAAGAGCACAGGCAACAAAAGCAAAAGTAAACAAGGGGGACTATGTCTAACTAAAAACAAAAACAAAAACAAAAACAAAATTTCTGTGCAGCAAAGGAAACAATAACCTGAAAAGGCAACCTATGGGATGGCAGAAAATAGTTGCAAACCATATTATCTGATAAGAGGTTAATAGGTAAAATATACAGGAAATCATACAATTCAATAGCAAAGAAGCAAGTAACCCAATTGAAACATAGGCAAAGTACCTGAATAGATATTTTTCCAAAGAAGACATACTAATGGCCAACAGGTAAATGAAAAAAGGCTCAATATCACTAATCTTCAGGGAAAGGCAAATCACAATGAGATGTGATCTTAAACCTGTTAGGATGGCTAGTATCAAAAAACACAATAGATAACAACTGTTGGCAAGTATGTGAAGTAAAGGGAGCTGCGGGGTGCCTGCATGGCTCAGTCGGTTAGGCGTCTGACTTTGGCTCAGGTCATGATCTCACAGTCCTGTGGGTTCGAGCCCCATGTTGGGCTCTGTGCTGACAGCTCAGAGCCTGGAGCTTGCTTCGGATTCTGTGTGTCTCTCTCTCTGACTCTTCCCAGCTCATGCTCTGTCTCGCTCTCTCTCTCTCTCAAAAACAAAAACAAAACAAAAACAAAAACTTAAAAAAAAAGAGAATGGCTGTACACTCTTGGTGGGAATATAAATTGGTACACCCATTAGGGAAAATGCTAGGGAGCTTCCTCAAAACTTTAAAAAAGAGAATTGCTATGTGATCCAGTGATCTCGCTTCTGGGTATATATCCAAAAGAAATAAAAACACTGTTTTGGAAAGATGTCTGAACCCTCATGTTCATTGCAGCATTACTCACAATAGCTAAGGAAACAACCAAAGTGTCAATGCATGAATGTATCTTTGCAAAGTTATATGGAAAAAATATAACATGATCCCTGCTTTAAAAAGAAAGGGATTCGGCCATTTTCACAACATGAATGAACCTGGAGGACAGTATACTAATTGAAATAAGCCAGACACGTGAAAAAATATGACAGTATTCCATTTATATATGGAATCTTAAAAAATCAAACTCATGAAACCAGAGAATAGAACAGTAGTCATCAAGATGGGAGAAGAGGAACATGAGGAAATATTATTCAAAGGGTACAAATATTCAGGGCAGGATGAATAAGGTCTGGACGGCCACGGTACAGCATGGTGACTACAGTTAATGAAACCGTATTGTAGACATGAAATTTGCTGAGAGAGTTGATCTGAAGTGTTCTCACCACACATACATAAAGGATAATTATGTGAGGTGACGGATACGTTAATTAGCTTGACGGTAGTAATGTCACAATGCATACATATATCGAAATATCACATCATACACCTTAAACACATAAAACTTATTTGGCAAGTGTACCTTAGTAAAGCTGGAAACAAAAGGGAATAAAGAAAAGAGAGATAAAGAAAAGAGAATAAAGATAAAACTTACAAGTATCAGTTTTAAGAACCAGTTTTTAACACATACTAAGCAAATTAGTAACTGCTAGTTATCACATCATCACCAGCATCTTATCTATTTGTCTATTTATTTTTATTTTCAAGTTTTTATTTAAATTCCAGTTGGTTAACATACAGTGTAATCTTAGTTGCAAGAGTACACTTCAGTGATTCATCACTTACATATAACACCTAATGCTCATCAAAACAAGTGCCCTCCTTAATGCCCATCACCCATCTAACCCATGCTCCCATTCAACTCCTGTCCAGCAGCCCTCACTTTGTTCTCTATAAGTAAGGAGGCTGTTCCATGGTTTGCCCTCTTTCTTCCATGTGTTCATCTGTTTCTTAAATTCCACATGAGTGAAATCATATGGGATTTGTCTTTGACTTATTTTGCTTAGCATAATACATTCTAATTCCATCCACTTCATTGCAAATGGCAAGATTTCACTTTTCTTGATGGCTGAGTAATATTCCATTGTATCTGTCTGTGCGTATGTGTATGCGTTTGTGTGTATGCACATAGATATACATCCGTATCTTCTTTACCCATTCATGAGTCGATGGACTTGTGGGCTCTTTCTGTAATTTAGCTATTATTCATAATGCTGCTATTAACATTGGGGTGCATGTATCCCTTCAAATCAGTATTTTGTGTCCTTTGGATAAATACCTAGTAGTGCAATTGGTACATCATAGGGTAATTCTATTTTTAACTTTTTGAGGAACCGCCATACTGTTTTTCAGAGTGGCTGTACCAGTTTGCATTCCCACCAACAGGGTAAGTGGGTTTCCCTTTCTCTGCATCCTCACCAATATCTGTTGTTACCTGTGCTGTTAATTTGAGCCATTCTGACAGGTATGTGGTGATACCTAAATGTAGTTTGTTTTGTTTTGTATTGTTTTGTTTTTAAATAGGCTCCACACCCACCATGAAACCCAACATGGAGCTAAAACTCCCCACCCTGAGATCAAGAGCTGAGCTAAGATCAAGAATCAGATTGTTTTGTCTGTGCTATCAGCTAGGGCCTGCTTTAGATCCTATGCCCCCCCTCTCTGCCCCTCCCCCACTTATTCCCTCTCTTTCTCTCTATCTCTCTCAAAAAATGAATAAACTTCGAAGAGTTAAAAGAAAGAAACATTCATTCTAAATCTCAACCATGGATGCTCTGTGATGCACAGGTATACAGCTTCCAAGTGGTCCTTCCCACAACAGCTCTCTTAGACCTTTGTCATTGCTTCAAGTTCAGACCCTTTCCAACTCACCCCCATGGCTTACTTTAATAAAAACCAAAACAATACAAAGAAAAAAAAAGGTATCTCGCCAAAGTTGCCCCAACCTATTTCCACTAAACCTAAAATATATCTGCACCTTCCCTCCTACCCACCTCCTCATTTCCCAACTCAAACCACATTCTCTCCCCTGAGGCTAACCTCTGTATCCAGCTCCTGTTTCCATTCCCCCCTCCATCTGCTAGGCTTTTCTGCACCAAAGTCCTCTAGGTTAAGGTCTAAGAGGTTCACACACCACAAAGAGGCCATTAAAATACCAGAGCTAGGAGGTCCTCAAAGTGGTTTGCTCAGGTCTGGCATTTAACTCATACCTGAGGGAACAGTCAGCATCTTCTTCCCAGACATCAGTCACCTGAGCATCTACAAGTATGGTGGGAGTTCAAATGGCAAAGGAAGAGAGGAGGGAAACAAGCAGAGATCATGTGGTACTTTCAGGGACCTGCAGTATCCAGGTTAGTCGCTGACTAAAGAATGCCAAGTCTTCATCCCCTCGAGCCACTGTGCATCTGTTAAGAAATAAAGATGCCAGAGGGCCTGCCTAGAGACAAGTTCACAATCTGTTGATCCAGCCAACACAAAGAGTTAAGGTTCAAGTGGGGGACTTTCCCATGGCCTCCCACAACACTAAGGCACTTCTCCTTTTACAAGTGAATCAACTGAGTCAATGAGAGCCTCAGTAATTTCCTCAAAGACTCCCAGCCAAGGCACACAAAGTGGAGATTCTACAACACATGGTCATGTCATCATCTGCTAACATCCATATGTTCATGTCCCCTCAAAATCCATATGTTGGAATCCTGATGCCTGATGTGATGGTATTAGCGGGTGGGCCTCTGGAAGTTGATTAGATCATGAGGTCCTCATGAATGGGATTAGTGCTCTTGTAAAAGAGACGCCACAGAGACCCCTTGTTCCTTCTACCAAGTGAGGACACAGCCCTAAGTTGTTTGGCTATGAATCAAGAAGATGGCCCTCATAGGACTCAACCATGCTGGGGCCTTGATCTTAGACTTCCTGGCCCTCAGAGCCCTAAGAAAGAAATTTCTGTGTTTGATTTTGTTAGAGCAGGCCGAATGGACTGAGACACCACCCAAACAAATGTTGACAAGTTTAACTAGATGAGATAAAGAATGTTAATGTGAGTTGAATTACAATAAATATATAGACCTCAATTTCAGTCTTAAAAAATATAAATTATAGTATACATCTCCACAACTGTTGTGAGGACTTGTGGGTTATCAGGAGCCCTTGTCAAAAAAATTTCAATGTCACTGAAAACTCAATGTGAATCTCTTGGCTTATCTTATCTGCATATGACAAGGTCCACAGGAGGGTTCTGATAGAGCCAGTCAGATCACGCCTATAGAACAGAGTGTCCTGAACGTTCAAATAAGACATAATGGGAAGACATAGGAGGCAAGCCAAAGGCTTCATGGCAAAATATACTTACCACTGAACTCATTCTTTCTTAGCAGTGCACCAACAACCCAGCCCACTTAACTAAAGCAGCTCTGGAATCAATCTCTGACGACAGGATCATAGGAAAGTACAACACAAATACCACACAAATGGACAGCAAAATGATCTCGCAGATCTCACAAAGATGCAGTACCTAATGAAGCCTATTAAAGGGACAAAGAATCTGGCAGTTTAGCCACAATAATGACCCAACAGATGCTCAAAGGAGAATGGTAGGAATAAAAAACACCAAGAGAAGCTAGAAGTGTACGTTGTGGGTGGAGGGTTGGTTACTAGCGCAAATAATTTTGGAAAAAAAAAAAAAAGAAAAAAATTTACTATGATCATTCCTCTGACTTTTAATGTCAAGTGAAGACTTGAATATTATTCATCACATATTTTTTGTCACAAAAATTAATCTCTTCCCCCACCCCTAAAATTCTAAAATTGTAAAAAATTCTAAAATTCTAAAAATGAATACTTAGATAAAATTCACTTATTTTAATTTTTTTTTTATTTTAGAGAGAAAGAGATTGCACAAGCAAGGGAGAGGGGAAGAGGGAAAGACAGAGAGAATCTTAAGCAGGCTCCATGTGGAGCCTGAGGCAGGGTTCGATCTCAGAACCCTGGGATCCTGACCTGAGCCAAAATCAGGAGTCAGATGCTCAACTGACTGAGTCACCCAAGCGCCCCTAACTTATTTTTATAATTTGGGCTTTGTTTTTCCCTCACTATTAACTACAAAATTCTGGTCCTTAAGTGGATTTACTTTGGGGGCACCTGGCTGTATCAGTCAGTTAAGTATCGGACTTCGGTTCAGGTCATGATCTCACGGTCCGTTGAGTTCACGCCCTGCATCAGGCTCTGTGCTGACAGCTCGGAGCCTGCAGCCTTCTTTGGATTCCTGTCTCTCTCTTCTCTCTGGTCCTCCCCTGCTCATGCTCCATCTCTGTCTCTCTCTCAAAAATAAACATTATTATTTTTTTAAAAAAAACACTGGATTTACTTTGAGTGGACTTTTCCTAGGACCAACTATTTTCACAGTTTGACAGACTTTTCAAAGGGCAGCTGTGAGGACCATGAGAGGACTCAAAAGCACATCCTTGGAGAAATGACAGAAGGAAATGAACCTTGAGAAGAACACACTGGGGACTATAATAAGCTGTGTTCAAATGCTGAGGGGCTGACATTGTGATTCTATTTCTTCTGAAAAGCCCAAGAATGCAGAACTATAGCCAGGTTAAAAATAATGTAGACATTTCTCCTCAATATAACAGAAAACTTTAACAATTAAGTTGCCCAAAAAGTGGATGCATTGTTTCCATTACTGCAGGTGTCCAAATAGGTTACAGCTAAGGAAGTACAGGTTAGTACAGCACTCCACGCTTCAGAGTCCACAGCTAATCAATGATCTTCCGCTCTCCTACCTTACACCTATTCAGTTCCTTCACCCAAGGTCATTACTCAAGGATCTATTAACTCATTCAAATATTTACTGAGTCCTACTCTGTGGCAGGTACTATTCTAGGAGCTAGAGATATTTCAGTCAACAAAATGGAGAAAACCTTTGCCTCTCTAAAGTTAATTGCATCAGATTTTGAAAGTAACAGACACACAGGAAGGAGGGAATTGGCCTGAGCAAGGGGTCTGGGAGGAGAATGGGTTGGAATTTTACATAGGGTGATCAAGATAGGCTTCCTGAAGGGTGGCATTTGAGAGGACTCATCAACAGGAGATGATTAACGTGAATTCTAGAAACATTACTTGTCATCCCATGGCTAGATAATCAAGTGACCACTAGCCCAATCAATAGACTTCTAGAGTCACTTCCCCCCAGCTGGCCTTATAGCTGTGCACAAGCCAAAAGAAAGCAAGGGCCAGTTAGAGCCCCAAGTCTGGTCCCAAGGCCCCTGGCCCTCCTCACACACCTGGAGACAGGTTTTCCCTGCTTCAGAACAAGGCCTTACCACTAGGTTCAACTGCCATCCACCAGCTCCCAGCCACCTATGGAGCTTCCAGCAATAACAAACTCCCTACAGTCCTCTTTTTCATTGAAATCCCATGTTGCCCAGATTGCCACTATACAGAGTGGCCAGTTGCCACTCTACAGAGTGGGAGGGCTGAAAAGGTTTATTTCAGAGAATTGGCATCCAAGGGCTGCCACAATTGTTGGCATCCCAGGGCACAAGAAGTATTTGGCAAAAAAACAAAAACACACTTAAACATGACTTGGTTCTAATTTCTAGACTCCCAGACATCAAAATACACAAAACTTTAGGAAACTACTTAGTAATCCTCTTATTTTCCTTAGTTTCAAAAAACAACATTCACTTTCCAACACTCTCTGGAAGTTTCAAGCCTAAGAAGGGTTGTCCTTTTGTGGGAACAACTTTCAAACACATGGGAGCCTCACTTAAAGGTTTCCAGTTTGGGATCCAGGGCAGAATTAGAAAGATACTAATGCCACTCCCTTCAGGAAAGTAACCCAGTAGTTGGGGCGCCTGGATAGCTCTGTTGGTTAAGCCAGCCTCTGACTTCAGCTCAGGTCATGACCTCATGGTTCATGGGTTCAAGCCCCCTGTCAGGCTCTGTGCTAACATCTCAGAGCCTGGAGCCTGCTTCAGATGCTGTGTGTCTCTCTCTCCATCTCTGGCCCTCCCCCACTTGCTTTCTCTCTCTTCCTGTCTCTCACTCTCTCTCCCAAAAATGAACATTAAAAAAACAGCTAGCAGGGCAGAGCCTGCTTGGGATTCTCTATCTCCCTCTCTCTCTGCACTAACCCTGCTCACAGGCACACACATGCTCTCTCTCTCTCTCTCTCTCTCAAAACAAATAAAAAAGCCTAAAATAATAATAATAATAATAATATAACCCAGTAGAGTTCATTACTCATCCAGTGAATGAATGGATGTGACAGAATGCCTACCACCTACCCTGGGGAAAGTTATATTAATTTTTCTTTTTAATTTTCTTAAATGTTTATTAATTTTTGAGAGAGAGAGAGAGAGAGAGAGAAACCCAGTGGAGGAGGGGCAGAGAGGGAGAGAGACACACACAGAATCTGAAAGCAGACTCCAGGTTCTGAGCTGTTGGCACAGAGCCCAGCGCAGGGCTGGAAATCAGGAACCACGAGATCATCACCTGAGCCCAAGTCGGAAGCTGAACCCACTGAGCCACCCAGGCGCCCCGGGAAGTTTCCATTCAGGAGTCCACTCCATCCATCCACGCCCATTTCCGCAAGGCCAGAGCCCTTACAACACATACCAACGGGAAGGATGCTATACAAGTGTCCAGGGCCTGTCCTCTGTCTTCCAAAGAGGCTGCCCTGACGATCTCTAGAAAAGAGGGCGCTCTGATCAAAAGCCCCACGGATAAAGGTCATGCCTGCCTACCCTTAGGGCCTGATGACTCCCCAGGTTCCACTTGTAGCACACTTTGTCCCATTGGAAACGTCGTGGCTTTGGGTTCCAAGGTGCCCTGCAGCTGAGTGCAGGCCACCGGGAATGACCTCACCACAGCTACCTACCCTACCTACCAGGAGACAGCTTCACACCCTTCACCCTTCCTGCAGGCACTGTGCTCAGGGTCTCGGACGAGCCAGGGCGCAGGACACAAGCAGAGAACGTTAGCATTTGAGGACGCAGAAACGGCTTTGGGGTTCCCCTACTGGGGGACCACGTTCACGACCTGGGCGCCTGCGACGTTGGCAACTGGCACACGGGGCGACAGGGAGTGTGGACCGCGTGAAATGAGGGCCCTCAGCCGCTTCTTGTGCAATTCAGAGGGGGAACTCTGAGTTCACCCCAAAGTAAAGGTCACTTCAGTCACCAGCTCCCAAGAAGCCTCCCTGCGGAAGGAATGGTGCCATCAACAGCCTGTTCCTCCTTCCAGCCCTGCCTGGGTTTCAGGGGGAGCACAGCACCGGGGCGGGGGGGGTCCTAGGAAGGTCCCGCTGACCCATGCCCCCCGCTGTGCCGCCACACTCACTAAGAGCCCCACATGTCACTCTCCGAAGTCTCTCAGGCTGGATGTGAAATCATAGGGTTCCCCACAGAAAGCATGACTCAGTCCCTAGAGCCTATTTTGCTGGATTCACCGCTTCAGGGGACACTCACGTCTCCAAACCTACCTCTGCTCTCAGGACATGCACACTACGTGCAAATGCTTTCCCTGCCTCTCGACAGGCAGCAGTGGGAAAGCCAGCGGTGCAGCACACTCACGTGGAGCCCGACTGTCTGGCTTCATGCCTCGAGTCCTCCCGTTTCACAGCAGTGACCCCAGGCACACATTCTTTCACATCTTCCATTGGAAATACTAATGGGGATGAGAGTCCTTGCCGAGGTACTCTGTGTCAACAGCCAAGATCTCTACAGTGCTCAGAACAGTGCCTGGGAACAGGCTAAGCGCTCTACCAAGGTGGGATAAGACCAATGAAAACAAAAACGCATAGGCAGTCCTCTCGTGGCCAGCACCTAAGGGAACTGCTGGGGATGGTGAGGCAGGGGAGGTATCCCGTCCTTCCCCAGACAGTGTCCGGCTCCCCCTCCCTACTCGGGACTTCCCGCTGGTAAAAAGAAAACCTCCCTGCCTGATTCTGGGTGGTGCCGGCTAGGAACAGAGTGCCAGAACAGAGTGCTGCAGGGAGGGCCACAATGGAAGAACCACCTTATCCCAGGGGGTGCAGGATCCACTGCTCCACAAGTACCATGAAACCAGTGCAAGCAGGACAAAGAAACAAAGGCCACAAACCAGGCCAGGGTGCAGTGGACTGTGAGAGGCTGCCAAAGATCTCCCTGGATACTTTGATGTTCTTCAGGTCAAGAGACTCTGCCTCCTCACATAAATGGCAACCGGGACAGCATGTTTATGGAGGCAGTTCAAGACTTGAAAAGCATCAAAGGTACTCTGACAACAACCAATTTTAGATGAAATTCAGGGCAACTAATTTAAGAAGAAAATGTCTCAGATATCTAGCTCATGTATCAAATTCCATGCGATGGGTTGTGCAAAATATAATAATAATGGTAATAATGAAAATAATGATATTAAAGATAATAATAATCTCCTTAATTCCTGACAGAGACAACTCACCCCCTGGGGACAAAATAGATGCTTAGGAGCCTCAGCTGCTGAAAGTGGCCTACACCACACCATCTTACTGAAAACATAAAGTACCAGTCAGATTGATATGTAAGTTTGGGAAAGCCTCAGTTCTTAGACTTTTGCTTTCAGTAAGGTCACGGTGCTGCCTTCAGGATGTTTTCAGCCTTTGAGACAGGATTGGAAAACTCTGTTGAAATGAGAAATTCCAATGCAAGAAAACAGTGTCTTTGGAAAGAACTGGGTACCTAACGCGGTCAGGACTCCATACAGGACATGGCACCACAGACACTTAACAGACGCACAAACACAAACCCCAACAACCTGACAGAGGTAGAACCCATGCAATGAAAGAGCGTTTGCTCAAGACCTCATTTCCCAAGGAGGCTGAGAGACGAGCACTGCCTGCTCAAGTACACATGCACTGGCTTCTAGGGACCTGGTGGGCTCTGAGTCACTTCTCCCTCTTACTGCCTGGTGAGTCCCGGAGGAGATGTGATTCCTAAGGTCTGAAACTCTTGACACACGGAACGAATGCAAGACAGGAGGTGCTCTACGGAACCATGAAGCGCCACGCCCCACGGATAGGAAGAACAAAACCCACCAGTCTGCCTTGGACAAGGAGCTTTTCCATCCACCTTCCTCGCCAGAGTGCGAAGAAGACGTTCCCACCCAACGTGTCCCAAACAGATGACTTTGGACTCCATCCACAACACCCAGTGCTCTTCAGCACACATCTCCAAGTAGGAAAGAGTCTGGACCACCCTCTAAAACACAGAAGCGCCACTTATTCCTGGCTCCCTGGCTCCCAGTTCATTGATGGAATGCCCATTGCCTTCAGAAATGAAGAGCTCAACAGGGAGTTGCACTTGCCCTAATCCAGACTCCTACCCCCTAGTCCCATTGACTCCCAGGATAGAGGACCCCCTTTCGCCACAAGCGGGGTGAGATCTCCCCCTCCCCATCAGAGGGTGCAACTCTGCCACCAGGGGCGCGGCGGGGCTGGGCGGGGCAGGGCAGCGGGTGTGGAGGGGGGAGGCAAGAGGCCTGTGTTCACCTGCTGCTTCCACTCTCAACCCCTTCAACACAGTCCCTGGCTGGCCTCCAGCAACTCAGGCCCACCACCCTGACTCTCCCTGGAATGTTTCTCTGGAATCTGAGGTCCCTGTGCTTCATTTTCACAGGCAGGAATGTTTCCTCCTGCTCTTGGCTGCGACGTCCCTGGCCCTGCCTTGACGTTTTCCCACAACCGCAGGTCTGCGTGTTCGCACCTCCACCCTCCAACCCGCTGCACACAGCTGGCCTGACTCTGCGCCTGCGCAGCTCCTGGACCACCCCCCCCCTCCCCCCCCCAGCCTAACCCCCCACTGGATCTGGGGCCCTCCTCCTGGAGGGAAAGGGCAGGGTGGGATGGCTACAATGCATAAAGGTCACTCCTGAGTCCTCCACACCACCAGAGAAAGGAGAGCAACAAGAACCCCTGAGCACGAGGGAGGGGAGGTGGGGTAGGGCAGGCGGGGTCGGGTGGGAATGGAAGGGGAAGACCGAGAGGGGCAGGCGGAAACCCTGATGGGACCTTGTTACCAGGATCCCTACATACTCAGCCCTGGGACTTATGAAGGTACTGGACGGAGGCTGTGGTTCTCAGCCCCTGGACCTTTAGGGTTCTCACAGATGGTCTTCTGGGGCATCTGGGCATCGCACCGCGCTCAGCCCCTGGCAGTGGTTGCGCTCCAGGAGCCTATCCAAGAGGTGCCCCCGTGTAGCGCGGCCCCCACCTCAGCCCCTACCTCCAGGAGCAGCCCGAGCAGCAGGGCCGCCACCCTCCGGGGCTGGCGGCTCATGGCTCCGAGTCCTCTCTGGGTGTGTCCCGCTACCAGGTCGCAGGCGCCAGTCAGCAGCACGTCCCCGTGAGACGGTCAAGAGGGCAGGGAGGGCGTTAGTTCCCAGCAGGCCCGGGGTAGGGGGAGGTGGGGTCTCCGTGCTGTTTGAGGTCGCAGAACCGGTACGCGGAGCACTTACAGCTCAGCCCTCTCTGCGCTCCGCCCCCGGCCTGGAAGCAACCGCGCCCGCGTGCGCGCGCGCGTGCGCGCGCGCGAGCACGCTCCTGGCACGCCCTCTTTGGCGCGCACTCGTAGGCACAGGGATCCAAGCACAGGCAGGGGACACAGCTTTAGCCTGGAGACTGCATCAGGTTCTGTGTCTCCCTCTCTCTCTGCCCTGTCTGTTCTGTCTGTCTCTCTCGCGTTCTGTCTCTCTCAAAAATAAATAAACATTAAGAAAAATTAAAAACAAAAAAGGTGAAACTTTGCGATGCTTTCCTCCTAGCCTGGTATCTCTGCTGTGTGTCCTCTACCTGGTTCTAGATGATGGCTGGTTGCTTCCAGGAATTGGTAATAGGGTAAGGGCTGGCTGGCCAGGCTGTTTCCCCAAGGAAAGACCATGAGAGCCCACAAATTTCTGAAAAAGTAACAAGGTGAAGACAACTCTAGTACAAAACTCTAGAGGATGTGACTGGCAGTTGCAAGAAATTCTCTGATCTGTTGTTTGGCACAGGACTAGACATGCCCCAGGCCTACTCAGCTGCCCCTGATGAGGGAAGATCCCAGAACCTGGGCTTTTGGGTTGTCACAGGAAGCAAATACACGAGCGACTGGACTCGACCTGGAGTCCCCCGTGCAAAGCTCATCTCTCCTCACATGGAGTCTGCCTGAATGATGGACATGGATTTCATTTATTCCACCAATATGTGTCTACACCTTCTTTCAGTTGAGTATTCTTGTGGTCCTTGGGGATAATAGCGGTGAACAAAACAGATATGGTAGCTTACCCTCTAGTTTGAAGTGTAGACTTCAATCCAGTGAGGGAGGGGTAATGGATAATTAGAATAAAGAAAGAAAGGTATGTGAAGTTGTACGTGGCCAGGAAGAAAAATAAATTGCATGACACATTTAGAAGTTATGGCAGGTGTCACTGGGAATAGGAGAGGCAGGCCAGGCCTCTATGGCAAATTGTCAGCAGCAGAGACCTAAAGGGAGGCAGGACAACGGAATAGCACTATTAAGTAAAGGTCCTAAGGTACGAGCAGCCAGGGCCCGGGGAACTTTCAAATAGGATCAGTGCAGTGAGGCCCTGTGCTCCTCTCTACATGTGGTAGAACTTGAATTCAAAGACAAAATAGGACCCGCAATCTGTGGCAATTATTAGCTCAGGAAACCAACCTGTTATCTGCAATGGCCAGGCCACTATCTCGAAGTCAGACTGGCAGAAGCTTGTATACATTGTGTCCCCACTTTCAATTTAGAATCAACTGGAGAAAGCCACTTATACTCCCCTAATCCATCCCATAGTATGGCCCACCTCTAGTTACCTCACCTACAGTTTCTCCATGACAACAGCCTCCACTTAAGTCGGGGCATCCTAGAAGCCTTCCCTTTTTTTCTGCCTTGAAGCTTTCCTATTCCTCTGCCTGACTTGCAGTCTCTGCCAAATACGAGAGATAGCGGCAGACTCCCTTGCTGTCCCAAGCACCGAGTCCATAGCTTTTGCCTGTTCTCATGTGCTTAGTCTTTGTGGATTTCCCTTGCAGACTGGAGGAGTCATTCCTTATAGAAATAAGAGTGGAATTACTCCTGGCCTTGCCACACCTTCCCTATTTTCCGCTGTCTAATTTCCACTTTTGAGCAAACAGACGGCAACACGAGAATCTAAGGTCTATGCCGGGGTGACCACCTAAAGGTCCTTACTTGTCGACTTTGTAAGGAGGCTAGTCTGTTACTGAGGTGAGGGTGTTGGAGTAAAGGAAAGGGGAGGGGCTGACTCAGAAAACCACTCAGAACCCCAGAGTGGGTGTGGAGATTATTGTGATCTAAAGACATAGGAGATTCAACAGAAGAATCTTCTCAGAGCTTCTCTGATGTGACTCAAAGCAGCAACTGCTGGAAAGGCCAGTCTACTGAGTGCGTCTACTCATGGGAAGAAGATTGAGAATAAATCTATCATAAATCCCCTCTCTGGGAACGTTTCATAGCCATGAAAAATTATGAAAAGAACACTCACTCCCACAGAAACAAAACTCTTCCTACCTCAACCAAAACACCAGAAACAACAAGTGTTTGTGAGGATACAGAGAAAAAGGAACCCTCGTGCACTGTCGATGGGAATGCAAATGGGTGGAGCCACTGTGGAAAAGAATATGGAGGTCCTTCAAGAAATTGAAATAGAATTACCCTACAATGCAGGAATCACACCACTGGGTATTTACCCCAAAAATACAAAAGCACTAATTCAAAGGGATACATGCATCCCTATGTTTATTGCAGTGTTATTTATAAGAGCTAAGATACGGAAGCAGTCCAAGTATCCACAGACAGGTGAATGGATAAAGAGGAAGTGGTATATGTAAAATGGAATATTACTTAGCCATAAAAAGAATGAAATACTGCCATTTGCAACATGGATAGAGATAGAGAGTATAATGCTGAGCAAAATAAGTCAGTCAGAAAAAGACAAATACCGTATCATCTCACTTCTGTGGAATTTAAGGAAAAAACAAATAAACAAAGGGAAAAAAAGAGAAAGAAACAAACCAACCAAGAACAGACCCTTAAAAATAGAGAATGAACTGATGTTTACCAGAGGGGAAGTGTGTGTGGGAGGGGGTATGGTTGGAATAGGTGATGGAGATTACAGAATACACTTATCATAATGAAAAGAAAAAACTTTCTTATCTCCCATGAGTTCTCCTAAAATTCCACTGCCCTGTGATTTTTTTAAATGTTTGTTTATTTTTGAGAGTGAGAGAGACAGAGCGTAAAGTGGGGAGGGCAGAGAGAGATGGAGACACAGAATCCAAAGCAGGCTCCAGGCTCAGGCTCACGAACCGTGAGATCATGACCTGAGCTGAAGTTGGATGCTTAACTGACTGAGCCACCCAGGTGCCCCATCCATTGTCTTTTTATAAACAAACCTATTTGTTCTACCCACAGAAGCTCTTTCCCCCACTCCCTTTCTCCTACTAAGATATGTAAGCCTCTAACGGTAATCATGTAGTAAGCTAGCTACTCTTTTTTGTAAGTTTTCTCTACATAGGAATAAATCTTTTTTTCTCCTTTTAACCTGCCATTTCAGTTTAATTTGCAAGTCCTCAATGAATTAGCCTAAGACAGTAGAGAAACAGCTCCCCCCCCCCACATGGCTGATGTAAGAGAATTAGTGAATGAAAAATTGACAAGATTGGGTGAGAAATGAGAAAGTTCGGAGTTAAGGACTTAGGCCATAAGCATAGATTTTTATAATCAGATTTTAAAAAGCAGAACAATGGTGGTAGCTTTGACGCTACATAGATTGGTTTTGCACGGATAACCCTACTTGGTCTTTTTTTTATTTTAATTTTTTTATGTTTATTTATATTTGAGAGAGAGAGAGAGCAGGGGAGGAGCAGAGAGAGAGACACAGAATCCAAAGTAGGCTCCACGCTCTGAGCTGTTAGCACAGAGCCTCACGTAGGGCTCAACTCACAAGCTGTGAGATCATGACCTGAGCCAAACTCTGACGCTTAACCAACTGAGCCACCCAGGTGACCCAACCCTACTAGGTCTTTAAAAAAAAAAAAAGCATTTCCTACTACTCGTGAAAGTGTCACTATTCCATATAGTATATGCCTTTTCTCCTTATTTTTATATTTTTATTGTTTTGAGTTTTTTATTTTAATTCCAGTATAGTTAACATACAGTTCTATATTAGTTTCAGGTGTACAATATAGAGATTTAACAATTCTATATATTACTCAGTGCTCATCATGAGAAGTGTAGTCTTTATTGCGCATTACCTATTTCACCCATGCCCCACTCACCTGCCCTCTGGTAGCCATTAGTTTATTCTCTGTAGTTAAGAGTCTGTTTCTTGGTTTGTCTCTCTCTCTCTCTTTTTTATTTTTAATTTTTTTGCCTTGTTCCTTTGTTTTGTTTCTTAAATTCCACATAGGAGTGAGATCGTATGCTATTTGTCTATGGGAGGGAGGGACCCCACAGGCAGAAATATGGGAAAAGAACAGATCCCACACCAGGCACCTGAGTCACAGGGACCCATACTGGGAAGATGAATCCCTGTAACATTTGGCTGTGAAACCCAGAGAGGCTTAACTCCACAAATTGTTTATAATCAGTGAGGCCTAACACCTGAAACTTTAAAATCAGTGATCTTGGCTCTGGGAGAGCTGAAGGGTGATGGAAAATTGAGTCCTTGTACTTGAAGAAGAGACAATACAACAAACAACACCGCTGAGATAAAGCATAGAAGTAGCATTTGAGGGTACTTGGGTGGCTCAGTCGGTTGAGTGTCAGACTCTTGATTTAGGCGCAGGTCATGATCTGAGAATTTTAAGATTCTCTCTCCCCCTCCAGTCTTCCCCATCTCAAATTAAAAAGAAGGAGAAGGAGAAGAAGGAGAAGGAGGAGGAGGAGGAGGAGGAGGAGGAGGAGCAGTAGGAGGAGGAGAAGGAGGAGGAGGAGGAGGAGAAGAGGAAGTTTGAAAAATTCCTGGGGTATATGGGAAAGAGATTTATTTAGTAATCTCAGAACATGTGCTGGAGGAGCAGAGGATAGAACACTTACCCAGGAACAGAAGAGCTGGCGGATGCCATTTCCTTCTCGCTGCCCACCCCACACCCACAGCTAAACACACAAACACCTGTGGAAACCAGTGACATTCAAAGCACTCTCCACCGAGCTTGCTAAAAGAGCACTCCACACCAGCATTCCCTTGCTGAGATACCCCTGGTAGTTCTACAAAGCAGCTGGAGATCTGCTCCCACAGTGTACTTGTGCAAGCCTGGCTAACCCTGCATGCCACACTCTGTGTTTTCCTGCAGACCTGCCCCATCCAACACACCCTCAGGAGGAGTCCATCCAAAGTGGTGCCACAAGCGTAGCAGTGTGCATGCAGCTTGCACGAAGTCCAACACAGCTCCAAAGTGACTCCCACCTGGGGAAGAGGGCAAGATAACCATCAACACATGTTCCACTGTGGCCCCAGCAGTGGAGTCAACTGGGGGCAGACATTTTGTCTGACTTCAGGCCCTGTCCACCAATGAAGGCTTCTCAGAGGACAACACAGGGAGAGAGTACCTTGGAATTCAGTGCGACTGTGGTTCTGACAAATGCCAGGTCAGACTCAACACAAGCCCACTGGCCCATCAACAACACAGGGCCCAAACCCTATCCACAACAGGCAAAGAGAGCCATTGCAGATGACTGGACTGAAGGCAGAAACAGCTCAGCCACAACAGCAGGATACATGCACCACACACATGAGACACCCTGAAGCACCATGGTCAGGTGATGAGGGGACATTGCACTACAGGGGACCACAGGACTTCTCCTTCATAAGGACACAGTTTCAGTTGTCAGAACAGGTAAGCAATCTGGAGCACAGAGTAATGGAAAACAAAGAAGCAAAACGAGAGGAGCAACAAGAATACTAAAAAATGAAAATAAATAATGGCACTCCGTGACACCACAGAGTGTAATAAAATTTGCATGATACGGGTCCCAGAAGGAAAAGAGAGACAAAAGGGGTCCGAAAATTTATTGAAGAAAACAAAGCTGAAAGCTGCCTAAATTTGGGGAAGGAAACAGAAATCCAGGTCTAGGACAAAAAGAGGCTCCAACACCAAGACACATGGTAATTAAAAGGGCAAACTGTAGTGATAAAGAGAGACTTTAAAAGCAGTAAAAGAAAGCAAGACAGTTACATATGAGGGAAACCCCACAGAGCTATCAGCTGGTTTTCCAGCAGAAACATAGCAGGTCAGAGGAGAGTCATCATATAAACAGAGCTCTGAAAGGAAAAAAAAAAAAAAAAAAGCTGCAACCAAGAATACTGTATCCAGGAAGTCTATCATTCAGAATAGAAGGAGACATAAAGAGTTTCCCAGATAAACACAAGCTAAAGGAATTCATAACCATTAAGCCAACCTTACAATAAATGTTAAAGGGGATTCTCTGAGTGGAAAGCAAAAAAACATGAGCAGGAGTAAGGAACGTGGAAAGCACAAAAGCAGTAAAATGAAGTACGTATACAAAAAGAAATTAAGGGGTTCACAAAATAAAAGGATTAAAGTATGATATCATATACTTGGAAGGCTGCGGAAAGTGAAGAAAGGGTTCAAGTTTAAGTGACCATAACTTAATATAGACTGCCATATGCAGACTGCTAGACACAAACCTAATGGTAACTTTAAATCAAAAACCAGTAATAGATATACAAAAAATAAAGAAAGGAATCCAAGTATATCACTAAAGAAAGCCAGCAAGAGAAGAAGGAGAAGAGAATAAAGGCGAAGGCAAGAGAATAAAGGAACAAAGAACTACAAAAAGAACCATAAAATAAGTAATAAAATGGCAGTAATTACATACCTATCAAGAATGACTTTAAATGTAAATGGACTAAATGACTTAACACTCCAAGCAAAGGAAATAGAGTGATGGAATGGATAAACAAATAAGACTTACCCATTTGCTGCCTGTAAGAGATTCTTGTTGCAATTGGGAATGGGATCAATTTCTTTATTTGTCTTTCTGTTGCTTCATTATTAGTGTATAAGAATGCCACTTATTTCTGTACATTAATTTTGTATCCTGCGACTTTACTGAATTCATGTATCAGTTCTAGCAGATTTTTGATGGGGTCTATTAGGTTTTCCATGTATAACATCATGTCATGTGCAAAAAGTGAAAGTTTGACTTCATCTTTGCCAATTTTGATGCCTTTGATTTCCTTTTGTTGTCTGATTGTTGATGCTAGAACTTCCAACTCTATGTTAAACAACAGCGGTGAGAGTGGACATCCCTGTCGTGTTCCTGATCTCAGGGGGAAAGCCCTCGGTTTTTCCCCATTGAGGATAATGTTAGCTGTGGGCTTTTCATAAATGGCTTTTATGATGTTTAAGTATGTTCCTTCTATCCCGACTTTCTCTACGGTTTTTATTAAGAAAGGATGCTGAATTTCGTCAAATGCTTTTTCCGCATCGATTGACAGGATTATATGGTTCTTATCTTTTCTTTTGTTAATGTGATGCATCACATTGATTCATTCGTGAATATGGAACCAGCCCTGCAGCCCAGGAATGAATCCCACTTGATCATGGTGAATAATTCCTTTTACATGCTATTGAATTCGATTTGCTAGTATCTTCTTGAGAATTTATGCATCCATATTCATCAGGGATATTGGCCTGTAGTTCTCTTTTTTTGCTAGGTCTCTGTCAGGTTTGGGAATCAAAGTAATGCTGGCTTCATAGAATGAGTCTGGAAGTTTTCCTTCCCTTTCTATTTTTTGGAACAGCTTGAGAAGGATAGGTATTATCTCTGCTTTAAATGCCTGGTAGAATTCCTCTGGGAATCCATCTGATCCTGGACTCTTATTTGTTGGGAGATTTTTGATGACTGATTCAATTTCTTCGCTGGTTATGGGTCTATTCAAGTTTTCTATTTCTTCCTGTTTAAGTTTTGGAAGTGTGTGGTTGCTTAGGAATTTGTCCCTTTCTTCCAGGTTGTCCAGTTTGTTGGCATATAATTTTTCATAGTATTCCCTGATAATTGTATTTCTGAGGCATTGGTTGTAATAATTCCATTTTCATTCATTATTTTATTTATTTGGGTCACCTCCCTCTTCTTTTTGAGAAGCCTCGCTGGAGGTTTATCAATTTTGTTTATTTTTTCAAAAAAAAAAGCACAACTCTTGATTTCATTGATCTGCTCTACAGTTTTGTTTTGTTTTTTTGTTTTTTGTTTTTTGTTTTTTTTTTTTTTTGATTCTCTATTGTTTGTATTTGCTCTGATCTGTATTATTTCTCTTCTTCTGCTGGGTTTGGAGTGCCTTTGCTGTTCTGCTTCTATTTCCTTTAGGTGTGCTGTTAGTATTTATATTTGGGATTTTCCTTGTTTCTTGAGATAGGCCTGGATTGCGATGTATTTTTCTCTCAGAACTGCCTTTGCTGCATCCCAAAGCATTTGGATTGTTGTATTTTCATCTTCATTTGTTTCCATATATTTTTTAATTTCTTCTCTAATTGCCTGATTGACCCATTCATTCTTTAGTAGGGTGTTCTTTAACCTCCGTGCTTTTGGAGGTTTTCCAGACTTTTTCCTGTGGTTGATTTCAAGTTTCATAGCATTGTGGTCTGAAAGTGTGCATGGTATGATTTCAATTCTTGTATACTTATGAAGGGCTGTTTTGTGACCCAGTGTGTGATCTATCTTGGAGAATGTTCCATGTGCACTCGAGAAGAAAGTATATTCTGTTGCTTTGGGATGCAGAGTTCTAAGTATATCTGTCAAGTCCATCTGATCCAATGTATCATTCAGGGCCCTTGTTTCTTTATTGATCCTGTGTCTAGATGATCTAATCAATGCTGTGAGTGGAGTATCAAAGTCCCCTGCAATTACCACATTGTTATCAATAAGGTTGCTTATGTTTGTGAGTAATTGTTTTATATATTTGGGGGCTCTTGTATTCGGTGCATAGACATTTATAATTGTTAGCTCTTCCTGATGGATAGACCCTGTGGTTATTATATAATGCCCTTCTTCATCTCTTGTTACAGCCTTTAATTTAAAGTCTAGTTGTCTGATATAAGTATGGCTATTCCAGCTTTCTTTTGACTTCCAGTGGCATGATAGATAGTTCTCCATCCCCTCACGTTCAATCTGAAGGTGTCCTCAGGTCTAAAATGAGTCTCTTGTAGACAGCAAAGAGATGGGTCTTGTTTTCTTTTATCCATTCTGATACCCTATGTCTTTTGGTTGGAGCATTTAGTCCATTTACATTCAGCGTTATTATTGAAAGATATGGGTTTAGAGTCATTTTGATGTCTGTCGTTTTCATGCTTGTAGTGGTGTCTCTGGTACTTTGTGGTCCTTGCAACATTTCCCTCACAGAATCTCCCTTAGGATCTCTTGTAGGGCTGGTTTAGTGGTGATGAATTCCTTCAGTTTTTGTTTGGGAAGACCTTTATCTCTCCTTCTATTCTGAATGACAGGCCTGCTGGTTAAAGGATTCTCGGCTGCATATTTTTTCTGTTCAATACATTGAAGACTTTCTGCCATTCTTTCTGGCCTGCCAAGTTTCAGTAGATAGGTCTGCTACTACCCTTCTGTGTCTACCTTTGTATGTTAGGGCCCGTTTATCCCTAGCTGCTCTCAGAATTCTCTCTTTATCCTTCTTTTTCCAGTTTCACTATGATATGTCGTGCAGAAGATCGATTCAAGTTATGTCTGAAGGGAGTATTCTGTACCTCTTGGATTTCAATGCGTGTTTCCTTCCCCAGATCAGGGAAGTTCTCAGCTATGATTCATTCAAATACACCCTCAGCCTCTTTTTCTCTGTCTTCTTCTTCTGGAATTCCTGATACGTATATTGTTCCGTTTGATTGTATCACTTAGTTCTCTAATTTTTCCCACGTACTCCTGGATTTTTTTTATCTCTCTTTTTCTCAGCTTCCTCTTTTCCCACAATTTTATCTTTGAATCCACCTATTCTCTCCTCTGCCTCTTCAATCTGCGCTGTGGTCACCTCCATTTTATTTTGCACTTCATTTATAGCATTTTTTAATTCCTCATGACTATTTTTTAGTCCCTTGATCTCTGTAGCAATAGATTCTCTGCTGTCCTCTATGCTTTTATCAAGCCCAGCGATTAATTTTATGACTATTATTCTAAATTCTTTTTCTGTTATATTGCTTAAATCAGTTTTGGTAAATTCGTTAGCTGTAGCTACTTCCTGGAATTTCTTTTGAGGAGAATTCTTCCATTTCGTCATTTTGGCTAGTTTTCTATCCCTTATGAGTGTTCAAATCTTGTTATGTGCTCTGTACCTGTGAGCATTGCTATATTAAAGGAGGGTCATACACTGTCCAGGGCCTGGCCTTTCAGGAGGTGTTTTTTCAGGGATTGTTACTTGCTCTCTGTTGTTGTGACTTTGATTATTTTATTACCCTACTCGTAGTGATTTTTTGGACCCTCCACCAGATGTGCCTTGATTTCTTCCTTGGAGTAGCCCTGGAAAGGAAAACAGATAGACAAACAGGAGACAAAAACACACAAACACAAAAATAAACAAACAAATAAACAAAAACAAAAAACCTAAAGACTAAAAAACAAAAACAAAACCACCAACTACAAGTAAAGAAGAGAGTGGAGGCAGTGCTAATGGATGAGCACATACCACGGGAGAAATGCGTGGAGGGGGGGAGAAAAAATAAACATTGATTAGGCAGAGAGACTAAAAGGCTTAATCCAGAGAGAGAAAAAGGAAACTAAGGAAGGAGGTGGGGAAAACGAAACGAGGATACAGTTACCCAGACAGAGAAACTATATGGCTTGGTTATTCCAGAGAGAAAGAAAGGAGTGTAAAGAAGGAGGTGTAGAACATGTATGAAGATAATGGGTTAAATGTCTGTTTAGACAGACCGATAACCAGAGTGACCAGCCAAGGGAAGGAAGAGATAAGGAGGAGAAATGGGGTGGTGGGGTGGGGGAATATATCTGTATATCCAGAATTGACCTAGAGTTAATCCAGGCAATGCTGCATAGCTTGTCGGGACGAGCTGTCCGCAGGGTCTGTGCCGCTCCAGTCCATAGCAGTTACCCAGTGCAAAGGAACGTGGTTTGGTGTGGTCTGGACCCACCTCCACTATGGGCCTGGTAGTGATCCCTGAGGCCCCGCCTTGGTGGTGGTGGTGTGTGTGTGTGTGGGGGGGGGGGGGAATGGTGATCCCCCAGTCTCTTTTCCACAGAGCCAGACCCAGTGGACAGTTTGAGTTGTCCTCACTGTGCCGCGGGCGCAGATGGGGCGGTCTTCCCTCTCTCCACCGACTCCCCTGATCCTGTGCTTGACTAGGATTCAAAGTCCTGCTCTGCGTGCTCTGGCCCTGGAGAAGCGCCTCTCAGTGTGGCCAATATGTGGTCCCGCTGGCTTTGTCTGTGTCGCCGCACTTCAGGGAGGACCAACTTCTCCTCCTGAGGACTGAGCCGCCACCCTCGCCACCGCAAGCCCCTGGGGTGGCGGACACAGGCCGGCTTTGTCTTTTCCCACAGCACTCCAGGGAGACAGCGGCCTTGTCCCCCTGCAGACTGCACCCTCGGCCCAGCCACTGTGCCCAGGGTGGCTGATGCAGGCAGGTTGTACTATTGTGCAGCCCTCCGGGGAGGGAACCACTTTCTCCAGCTGCAGACTGTGCCCCTGACCTACCACTGCACCCAGGCCTGGCTCCCCTCCTCTCCAGGTGGACTTCGGAACAGGGAGCCGCCCCAGTCCAAAGAAAGCCCCGCAGTTACAGATCAGATCCCTCTCAGTCTCAGTCCGAGGTCTTTCTCCTGTCCAGATATGGTCCTGCACTTCCCCAGCCACTCTTTCTCCTCCCTTTGCCTCTCCGCAGAAGGGGGTGCCACCCCTCCATGCCCACTTGGCCTTTTTTAATCTCCCCCAGTTCTCAGTTACCCACCTATCTTTTTTCCAGCTTTCCCATTTTCTTCCTAATAGATTCAGTTTCTTTTCCTCTCAGGCTCTGGTGTTCAAAGTCCCTTGGCTTCTACACTTCTTTGTTTGAGAGACACGGGACAATTGGTCCCCCTACTTCTCCATATTGGCCCCTCTCACTTTGTTTCTTTTTCTCCCATCATTCTGATCCTGTAACTAGGGGGAGCATCTGTAAAATATAATTCTCTGGACTCATGGTCAAATGGGACCTTTTCAGGGTTGGACATGAAGATTGGGTCCTTTGGGTTACTATAGTTATGGAAATGGTAAACCCATTCAATTATGCCAGTTTTGTACCACAGGACCTGGGCTTTATCTTATTGTTTTTCATTCACTGTGAGGAGACGGTGCCAAGCAATAAATATCCAAGTGAGGAGAAGAAGGTCCTGGTACAGACATTAGTGGTTCTGGGGGACTTTGCCTTTTCTTTTCCCCCTTTCTCCTCACCAGAGGACTCAATAACCCTGTTAGCTTTTCCCTTTGCAGGAAGAATGCCTCATCAGGTACATTTCTTCATTCTCACCTGTTCAGGGAAAAGCCAAGGGATGCAGGATTTGTGGTGTCTCAGAGGGAATAAGCATATAGCCCAGATGGACCTTTAAGAAAGTTATGGATTTTAGGGGTTTTAGACATACTGGCCAGTGGACACATTTTAGCAGCCATGAGTAAAAATTCAGAGCTCTTTTAAGCAAATAAGAAAACCCACAATAGCCTCCTCTCCTTCTTTCTACATAAAATAAGAAAGGTTTAAATTTCAGTTAAGGCATAGTTGTGTTTTTTTTTAACTCAATTGCTACTTCTTGATTTTTTTGTGTGTTACCTTAATCTTACGTGTTATTACCGAAAAAATTTCAATGATGTCACTATGAGCCCTCTTCGTAGATGGCTGATTTCTTTTCCAGGGAGTCCCAAAAGACTTCTCCAGAATTGGGTCTGTCACTACCAGCATGATAACAATGGGAAAAGCCCCTAAGCTCCTGGAGTGTAATGCCAGAGTCTTGGCCTATTGGTATGCATGGTATTAAATAATGTCCAGGAAGCGTCCATGGGGTTTTGCATTTATCAAAGGGCTAGTCTACCTTCTCAAGGCTCTAAGGAGGTGCTAATCCCAAAAGTTCAGGACATTTTTATTTGTTCATTATTTTTTTTTAGCAACATTATGCCAGGAATTAGACCCATCATATCCCATCAGGTCAGGGAAGGCAGTGACACTTGTGAGTGAACTGGTGACACAGAGACTGTAGGCCTCTGTTGTAGTTTTCATTTTGTGTTGCCTTTGGTTTCTGCTTGGAAGGCTATTTCACTTTTCTGGGTTAGGACATACAGTGCAGGCAAGAACCATTAAGTCATTGGTTGCAGGCAGGCGTCTCTCATCCCACTCACCTACAGGAATCCTTTCCTCATGCCTTTAGTCCAGAGCCTCTCCTTAGGAAGTGACAGTAAGTCTGCAATCGATCTGATCCAGTCCAACCTCCTCAGCTTTCCTTGGCCTTGATTCAGGGACGACCCTTTCACACTTTAATAGTCAAGTAAGGCTTTTATAATTAGTGGTCTAATCATCTTGTTAGAACATATGATACTGATCATGCTTCTCTGGGGATCATTATGGAAGCGATAGCCTTTTGGGTTGCATACCACAGGCAAAATGTGACAGAGGAAATATGGAAAAGCACATAGTAGCAAGAAAACTTCTAGCAAGTGGTGCTTCTTTCCCAGGTGGTATTACCCACCTGAGTTAGATGGTTAGTTAGCAAATCACAGGTAAAGGACACTCCCGTTGATTAAGTGCTAGGGCAATCATGCAATCCTGCTGATTACACAAACTGTTTTGTGTGGGTCTTAGCTTATAACTAACCAATGACCCAACCTTTGTTGTTTTTAGTAAGATGTCAAGACACCCTTCAACAACAAGTTCAGGAAAGTGAAAAAAGATAGTTTTATTACTTAAAAGACATGGAAATTATACTTGGTGTCAGCAAGATTTTTGTTGGGTCAGGGAGACAGAGAGAGGGGAGAGAGAGAGAAGATAGTACACACAGGGTGGGGTTGTGTTTTTGTTATGGTATAAATGGGGGTCTTGGGTGTCATGGCATTAGTCTTTATTGGTAAATTAAAACATAAGAGTGGGAAAAGTACAGAGAATAAAAAAGACAAGTGTCCCAATTGCTGAGTTATTGAAATCAACCAAGCCTTACCAATCAATGGAGCTTCAGTGAGGGGAGGTGTCCTATTTGTCTACCCCTGTGGCTAGGGATGTGTTTATTGGAGATAGCTTTCTTTGAAATGGATGCCTCTTTGAGATGTATGTCCTGGCAATCAAAGCTTAAGTCAGACACTTGCATTACAAAAAAGAAAACCACAATTGTGTGGGCTCCTGCTACAGTAACAAAAGTCAATCAGCCCTCTGGAAGGTAGTTCCTCACCTGCAGAGTGTTTAAACTCTCCTTTAGGGTAATGACAATGTGCCTTTATCCTGACTTTCACATGACAGCATTTTTTTTTTAATTTTTTTTCAACGTTTTTTATTTATTTTTGGGACAGAGAGAGACAGAGCATGAACGGGGGAGGGGCAGAGAGAGAGGGAGACACAGAATCGGAAGCAGGCTCCAGGCTCTGAGCCATCAGCCCAGAACCTGACGCGGGGCTCGAACTCACGGACCGCGAGATCGTGACCTGGCTGAAGTCGGACGCTTAACCGACTGCGCCACCCAGGCGCCCCAACATGACAGCATTTAGATGCATAAAGACCCTTAAAATATTTTATTCCACTTTAGGCCTCCAAAGTTCCATCAAGTTTTTCCTCTTGACACTCCAGACACACTGATCTCTCTGGAAAACTCCACTCAATGTGGGCAGTGTGGTATTTATCCCTGAATGAAAACTTGGCTAACTACAGTATTTGCTGATATGAACTGCCACTTTCTAAATCCCAAGGCTCAGAGATAATTCTCTCTCCCACTGTCATAGCCTTCTCTAAAACATGGATGCTTAAACTGATCAGAGTGCTAGGGGTGTGTCTTACTTTCCTTCTACAGATTTGACTCTAAGAATATTTGCTACTCAATGGTTAACTCCTAGGTATTTCCATCCCAAAAAGAAATTAAAGTTATATGATGAGATAGATGTGCTATCATTACAATGGCAATTAAATTACTGTATATAAATGTCTCAAATCAACACATTGTACACCTTACATGTGCACAGCTTTTTATGTCAAATACATTTCAATAAAAAAGAGAAATGCTCAGGGGCGCCTGGGTGGCGCAGTCGGTTAAGCGTCCGACTTCAGCCAGGTCACGATCTCGCGGTCCGTGAGTTCGAGCCCCGCGTCAGGCTCTGGGCTGATGGCTCAGAGCCTGGAGCCTGTTTCCGATTCTGTGTCTCCCTCTCTCTCTGCCCCTCCCCCGTTCATGCTCTGTCTCTCTCTGTCCCAAAAATAAATAAGAAAACGTTGAAAAAAAAGAAGAGAGAAATGCTCAATATAGTCAATTAAGGTGAAATGAAAGAAATAACAGCTTAAAGCCACATGGTGGAATGAAATATTAATAAAAGTAAATGCACAGGTAATTGTTGTGAAATGTCATCAAAAAGATGTGGTTTTCAGTTGACCTGTGAGCCAGACTTCAGGCCCTCAGAGGTTTCGCACTTTTCTCCTCTCCTTGTGGTGTGTATTCTAACGGCCTTTCCCATTCCCAGAGGCTACTCCAAGGACATAGCCGTAAGATGGTGATTTGGTGTTGAAAACACCTACGTGGTACATGTGACTGGGCCCAGTTCTGTTTCATTAGAAACTTGTAGGGTTTAGTGAGTGGGTGCAGGGATCCATCTGCCTTGCTACCACCTAAGAGAAATCTCAAATGTAAGTTCCTTTTGCTTATTAGAACTGCCACCTACCAACCTGAAGTGGCCTGCCTCTTCCTTTGGTTTCTCTCTGCCTTCTGTATATGAAGACCAGTGTCAGGTGATACCTGGAAACTTCTCGGAGGGTTATGAACCAACAATTGGTAAGTTAGGCAGGAGAACGAAGAATGGGCCTTGAGAAAGAGACATCTGGAGGGGAAATCCCAAGTGGGCCATTGACCTCTCTGTGGGGAGGGAGGACCCTATGTTAGATACTTGTAGATGGCCACACAAAGATGGGATGGCCTCAGAACACCACTGGGTCTAATGTGCTTGTTAAAGGAACTACACCTTGTGCAGTGTGTCAGAGAAAGGAAGCTCATGGTAGCCCCAATGGGCTGGCCTCTACTGTGGACACTTTGGCCAGCTGCGATGTCCAACTGGAGGCTAAAGCCATGTTAGGAAGTTAAAAGATGAGCTAAGATAGGAAGAGGACATGAGAGTGCCCACCACCATGACAGCTTCGGGGCTGGCAGACAAAATGGTAGAGCAGGATGATAGTAGGAGACTTTAGCATGCCATTTTGCCATGCAATCTGCCATGGACTAAAGATCTAGGCACTAATGACAAGGTCATTAGTCATTGACCTTGACTAATGACTAATTAGTCATCCACCTTTTAGTGGAATCTCTATAAAGGTGGAATCTCTATAAAGGTGGAATCTCTATAAAGAAGTGACGAAAGTAAAGAAGAGGATGTTGTGGTAATTGATGAAGAAACAGAATCTCTAATACAAAGGAAAATTTTAAATAACACGTATCCCCCAAACCTTTAGGAGAAAACTTCTTTCTTTCCAGGTCCTTTGAAGTTGTAAATCTTAACATGTCTTTGAAATGTAAACACCCCAGCAGATAATCAAAACACTGCCCACAGAGACTGAAGAAAATACAAATGGGGTGGGGGAAGACTCTAACATACAGACCACTATAGCAGCTAGCTTTTCAACTGCATTATAATGACCTCTCAAAAAATCTTTAATTCTGGCCATTTTTAAGTCTTTTGTTATTTGTTATTTGCAGATAGTAGCTGTTTTACTCTAATGCTTTGTCAAAAAAAAAAGTGTCCTTGCAAAAGTCATTTAGGAAATTCATTTTTTTAAAAAAAGGCTTTGGTGAGTAAAGGTTTCTGGTAACTAAGGTTAACTTGGCTTCATGTGGAAGGGACAATGATGAACTTTCAAACCACCCCCCCCCCCCCAAGGCTACCTGAATAGGCAGTCCCACCATATGTCATGGAGGGTAGCTGGGGACCTATTTCTTCTGTTCTCTTTCCCACATAGGTGAGACAGGATCATTATATTGATGATATAATTTTAACACGTAAAGATTTGCCTCTACTCCAGGACACCTTGCGGGCTTTGCTGGAACATCTGCAAAAGAAAGGAGATACAACAAACCCATAGAAAATTCAGGCAACAGGCACTCACATAAGGTTTGAGTTATCATCTAGTCAGATAAGACTCATATTGTTCCAGAAGCTGTGATTAATAAGATGCAAGTCCACCCAAACTCTAAGAATGTGAAAGAGGCACAAGGTTTTGTAGGGGCTTGGGGGTTTTTGAGGACTTTTATTCTCTACCTGGCACAGTACCTCTATACTTTAACGCATCTGATGAAAAAAGGACATATATGGGATAGGGGATCAGAACAGCAAGCCACCTTTGAGAAAGTAAAAATAATAGTAAGGCATGGGGCACCTGGGTGGCTCAGTCAGTTGAGCTTCTGACTTCAGCTCAGGTCATGATCTCATGGTTCGTGGTATAAGCCCCTCATTGGGCTCTGTGCTGACAGCTCAGAACCTGGAGCCTGTTTGCCATTCTGTCTCCCTCTCTCTCTGCCCTTCCCCACCTCACGCTCTTCCCCCCCCCCCTCAAAAATAAATACACATTTTTAAAGAAATGAATGTTTAAAATGGTACATTAAAAAAATAATAGTAAGGCAGATTAAAGCTCTGGGCATTTGTCCAACAGGGCTCCTTTTTGGATTAGATGTGTCTTTGACTCCAGAGGCATGGGTTGGCACTGTGGCAGGGACAGTAAGAGGAGAGAGTACCTCTAGCATTTTGGTCAAAATCTGACATACCCTCAAGAGAACAATGGTTTTTATCCAATGTACACAGCTCTCCTCCAGGTGGAGCCTCTCACTGTAGAACACACTGGGATGAGAACTTCCATGACTGTGCAGGAGATGAAAACTATTTTTCATCGACCCATCTCTGCTATGGCTCAAACCCCTACTTTGACTAAGTGGCATGCCTGTTTTCAGCAGAGGAGTCCCTGTCCACTGCCCAGTGTCTCTAGATGTGCAGGCACTACCAGGCCCTGTATAGAACCTCCAGATGCCCCACACCTATTCCTAACGGTGGCCCCTGCAGCCGAGAAAGAGTGGGTAGGAGTTATTCCCACTGATACCTGGTATACTGAGGACATCTACTCACATGGTCTGTGATCAGTATTCAGCCCAACATCGACACCATCTGGATGAGAACAGGAACAAACCATAGCAGCCAGTGGGTTGAAAGCAGCAGTCAGGCTGTTAACCCTTTGCACTGACAGCTGGGCTTTTCTAAAGGTATTAACCAGAGGGCTCAGACAATGGAAAGCCAAGTGCTTTGATGATTATGAATAAGCCCTTATGGAGTCAAAATATGTGGAAAGACATTTGGGTCTGTCTGCCAGAGCCTAAGGCGGACCTCACTGTTTTCACTGTACCAGCGTATAAGACACTGACACCTCCTGGCAGTCAGAAAGCTCACGCTTTAACTACTTGTAAAAAGTACAAGCTTTAACTACTGAACTCCGTTAGAATGGGTGCGTAGAAAGAGTGGCCACTGCAGTGCCCAGATGGAATGGCATATTGCTAGGAATGCTGAATTACCTTGAAGTACATTGACGTGGGTAACGCAGTAACAGCCTGTCCTGTGAGTTCTAAACAATGTCCAAAGAAACTGCCAAAAGCATCTGGAGCCATTCACTGGAATTCCTAACCAGGAAGACATTGGCCAGTTGATGCGATCAGCCCTCTTCCTCTGAGTGAATGTTCTAAATACACCCTGGTTTCTGTGGTCACTGCATCTGGCCTAACCCAAGCTTTCCCTTGCTGCCATGCAAACCAGGCCGCCACCATTAGGGGATTCGAGAAACTGGAAACTATGTATGGATGCCTTCATAAAATATACACCTTTCAAAAGTGGGAGTCACCTTTCAAAAGTATAATATGCAAAACTGGGCAAAAGAACATGACTCTGAATGGAGGTTTTACCTACCCTATAACTCACAAACGGCAGGGCTGGTAAAAAGAAAAAAAAAGAATATTAAACTAAAAAATTAAATTAAATATGAAAGTAACAAGCAAAACCATCTTGGCTAGTGGCCTAAAATACTGCTCCAACCTTAACACATTGGAATGATCAACCAGCAGGGCCTATTACTCCCTATGATAGACTAGAGCCCCCCACCGAGATATCCAGCACCCTAATAAAAGTAAAAGCTGTGGGAAACAGCCTTTACCGTGACCGTACATAAGATTAACTTGCTCTCCTGCTGACAACACCAAGTCCTATGACAACAAAAAAAGGAATTATCTCCTGAAATTTAGAATGGGACATTCCCCTGGGATAGGAAAGTTGCTTTGCACCTTGAGTGCCATCTCTGCTTGGATCTCTGCTTGGATTCCATCGCCCTGCTTCAAGCTGGACTTGATGAAATACACTATGCTTGAGATTGAATATACCTCGAGAGAGGGGAAGTGTGGGCATCTTGGACTGTATATCTCATTCACGATTTACCTTCTCATGCTTGCCACTGTGTTCCCCCTGGCCGACGTCTATCGTATCCTACAACCAAGCCAAGGTTTTAAAGCTGCCAACTCCATCTCCTCGAGGCCAGGAAGACACTGTGCTTCATTAGTATGATCATTTGGCCACCACTTTGTTCCCTCCATGGGAACAAAGAGGATGTTTGCATATTTTCCAAACTCCTCTTCCCACGTGTCCCTGTTGGCCTGACCATCCTTCCACACCTTCTCCAAGTCTGGCACATGATCACGATGAGCAGGGGGAGTTTTAGCCACAGGGATATGGGGCTCATGGCATTATGTCTGCTGTTCTTCACTTTGGTTGCCAAGGAACACGCCCCTGGGGCCCCTCCAGATCAGGAGCAAGGGCCTTACCACCTAGACAACATTCTGGAAATGAGACCACTCACCTCCTCACCCATTCATCCCTTCACAAATGTGGGACTGTGACAGGATTCCCTTCTCTTGTCATGTCACAGTGCTGCACTGAACATCCTACATGTTCTATTATCCTGATCCAACCTTTGCCAGGTAAAGTCCCTGTCTTCGGATCGCCAGAATGGACTGTGCTGTTAGAAATCACAGGGACACTGCTGTTAATGCAGGGAGCTGCTGTCCATACTCATCTAACAATCTGACCTGAGATCCTAATGTGTTCAGTCATTTCCCACCTCAAATTCTCGTGTGAATGCCAGGATCCTTTTTCCTACTCTGGGCACCCAGGTCTCAGGCTTGCCACAAGTCACTGGGGTCTGTGGATTTGGTCTGCATTCTGGACTCCAACCCTCCTGTTAGCCATAGTGCTGTGTCTGATTCTATGTCCTTCCTGTGTTCTACCTCAGGGTACAAAGTTCACACCCAGGAATGAGAATGAGAACTGTGTGGGGTGGACCATCGATGCAGGCCTGCTGAAGCAGCGAGTGGAGCACCTCGTGCCTGCCTTCCTGGGAGGAGACCCCACGTACGTCACCACCTTCTTGGGCACGTACCCAACTTTTACTACCACCCAGCAGGTCCTGGAAGTGTTGTTTATGAGGTGAGCACCCTGCCCTTCACAGCCCAGTGTGATTCAGTCCTTGAGGTTTTGAGTCTAAGGAAAGTCACCAACTCCCTGAGTCTCACTTTGTTCCTCTGATCGGGGTAGAAAAACTCCAGGTTCTCAGTGGGGGCACTGCAGGGAAAGTCACCCTGGCCTGTGGAAAGCTCTGCTGGCAGGGCTGCATCTCTGCTGGGTCATCTTTGTCCTCTTGCCCATGATCAACTTTCTGCCTCATCCCTCACTGTCGCCAGGTGTTGAGTTGGGCTGTTTTCCCATTGGAAAAGGAGATTGGAGGCTCTATCCCTGTGTCTGAGTCCTGGCTCAAACCAGTCAAGGATGCCCAGGATGAGCAGGATGCCCAGACCCACACCAATATGTGTGATGGAGCTGACTGGGGCCCTATCATTCTTCAAACACGCAGGAAGCCCCACTAGGTGCAGGCACTTCTGTAGGAGCTGACTGGGATCCAATGCGCAGAGCGGACAGTACCCTCCCCTCCAGAGCTCCATTCTAGTCAGCAGTCAGTGACTCTGGATAGGACAAGACGTAGCATCCACAGGACAGCTCATATGATGTCCTTCTGGCCTCCTCCAGATACGGATGCTTCCATTCGGAGGCTGAGGAGGATGGCGGACCCCGGGAGCAGGAGAAACTGTGAGTAGGCTGAGCTCAGGCTGGAGGGCCTTCCTTCTCCAAGAGGGCAGTGCTGAGACTGTGCGTGGGAGGGGCTGCAGGACCCAGCATCCCACACGTCTGAGAGTCCTGTGAGAGGGCAAAGTTCTGAGGGCTTTCTCTTGGAAGCAAGGAAAGGGGTCCTGTCCTGTCTGGTAGAGGATGGGCTGTGGGCACAGGGAGACAGCAGAGGGCGCCAGAGGACAGCATCAGCCCCTTAGAGAGTCCAACCCCATCCCTTCCCAACCACAGCCTTGCTTCCACCCCCATCAGGGGACCCAGCATAACGGTTTTGGGGCGCATCACGCTCACCACCTTGGGGAACATCCACAGTGTGTGCTTAGCAAGGGTACAGGAGACCCAGTGAGGGCTCAAGGAGCACATATCACCCACACTATGGGAAACCAATGTCAGTGGGAGGACACCCACATGTGCACTGAGTGAATGAGGCAGCACAGAGGCACAGGTCGTCTCGTTGAAGGCATCAGGAGGGTCCCAGCAAGCCGAGGTAAGAGACAGAGTCCCCTTGTCCCATATTTGTCCAGATATTCATGGAGCGCTAGGGTATGCAGTGAAGGCACTGACTCATCCCGACACCACCCCTCCACTCACACACGGACTTGAATTCTAGTGGGAGGTAGTCAGGGGGACACACGGAGGAGTCTGGCTGGCTTCCCCAAGAAGGACAGACTTTGCCACATCATTGGTTATGGGGTCCCAGTCAAAAAGACTTTGGCCAGTCCCTCTTCAGTGACTAAACTATCTCAAGCAGGACTGCTAAATCACAGGTGGGCAAGGTGTAGGAACAGTCTCTGGACATCCAGGACCAGGAGGCATAGAGGCCAGGTCCCACAGGCCTGTCCTGAGACCTCAGTGGGAGGAACACCGTATGGTGATTGTTCTGGCTACTTTTGTATCCCCAGGGCCATCTCCTCCATCCTGGGCACCTGGCTGGATCACTACCCCGAGGAATTTTTCCGGCCTCCAGACTTCACCAGCTTGAAGCTGCTGCGGGCGTATGTGAGGGTCCACATGCCGGGCTCCGAGCTGCAGCGCCGCGCCCGCCTTCTCTACTCATGGTGGAGAAAATGTGAGCCCAATGAGCCAGAGTCTCTGGGCGAGGAGGACTCTGGGTGGGAGATGTGGGCGTGTGGAGGGGATGGGGTATGCCACAGAGAACATATTTCCTAAGACTGCAGGTGGGCCAGGCGTAGGGACTAGTCTCAGATCACTGTTCCATTAGCCTGCCGTCTGGGAGATTTCCTCCTGGTGGGTTCTTTGACTCAGATGACAATGTGTGCGGAAGAGGTTTCCTGCCATGGAATGGCAATCACGGTGATGACACGTTCTATTCTTGAAGCTTTGGCAGCAGCTCTAGAGCCCCGTCCAGACGTGCCTCGGGAGCGAGCCCCCGCTATCTCTGTGGTGCCCACTGCAGCCTCGCAGCCCAGGCTGCCTGAAGCCACCAGTTCTCCTGGAGCTCAGCGCGTACGAGAATCGGAGACCCTCACTGCCGCGTCCCCACCAGGGCAGGAGGTACTCCCAGCTCTGGCTGACAGTCAGGAGCTGGAAGAGCCACCTGCCCCTTTGGTGGCCCCAGAGCATGAGCAGCCCCCAGCCCCAGCCGGCGGGGTCACGGAAGGGCTGGAGCAACCACCTCCTGCAGCTGAGCAACCAGCCTCAGCTCCCCAACAGCGGCTCATGTCACCTGCAGCCCCAAACAGTGAATTCCCTGACCCTGTCATTTCGTTCTTTGTAATTTTTGTGGTTTGTATAGAGATATTTACTGTCCGTATGTATTGTTTTATAAGTAAAACATAAATTAACTTCAAAATAATTTACTCTGATCCTTTGAAAGTACACATTGAAGTGCCATTACATATATTCACAGAATTATACATCCATGACCACTATGTTCTCCTAGAATATTTCCATCACAGACACATGTATACTACCCATCAGCCATGGCTCAACCCTCACCCCGGTCTCTGCAACCACTGACCTCGGTTTCTGCTGCTTTAGCTCCTCTGGGGTTTTCAGGTGTGTGCAATCACACACCATGGCTTATTGTGTCTGGCTACATAACATGAGAGTGATTAACAATTGGTTAAATATTCAATCAAACTAATATTTTTAGGACAGAGGAATATTCCCCAAAGAACAAAGATTATGGAAGCCTCCTACTTGAAATATCTTCATTATCTGGGATAGGGATCCCATTTAGAAGTTTGACTCAAGAGCTAAAAGCCACAAGAGAAATATCTGGAGCAGACTGGGTGGCTCAGTCGGTTGAGCGGCCGACTTCGGCTCAGGTCATGATCTCGCAGTTCATGGGTTCGAGCCCCGCATCGGGCTCTGTGCTGACCGCTCAGAGCCTGGAGCCTGTTTCAGATTCTGTGTCTCCCTCTCTCTGACCCTCCCCCGTTCATGCTCTGTCTCTCTCTGTCCCAAAAATAAATAAAAACGTTAATAAAAAAATTTAAAAAAGTAAATTGGTCTAAGGTGCATATTAAAAAAACATCAAATTCAAATAAGAAATCTTCTCATTTACTACTGATATAGGTTTTATACGGATGTTGTTTCTTAAATGAAATAAAAATCTGAATAATAGGGACAGGCGCCAAGGTGGCACAATTGGTTGAGTGTCTTGACTTGATTTTGTCTCAGGTCATGATGTCATGGTTCATGGGATCAAGCCCCAAGTCAGGCTCTACAATGACAGCACGAAGCCCTCCTCAGGATTTTCTCTCTCTCTCTCTCTCTCTCTCTGAAAATTAAGAATTAGAAAAAAAATAAATAAATACAAATACATATGAAGAAAATGATATACCCCTGTCAAGAAATATTTGCCATTAGACATGGGGTCCCTCCTTCCAGTCCTTTCGCTTTGAGTGCAGCAATTGTGTGTGTTTGTGTGTGTGTGTGTGTGTGTGTGTGTGTGTGTGTGTGTGTATCAGTTGTGTGACAGGTTGGGCAGGAAGGGTTTCATGAGTATGCTCTTTAGTACCTGATGTCCCCATAATGGACAGGCTCAAGTTCTGTCCCCTTCTGCATCCTCAGGGGCCACACATCATCATTTACTCTGTGTCTCTACAAGTTGAATAATTGGGCCAATTCTAATATTTTGACTCTCATACTTGTACTGAAGGGTACATGTGTACCATTAATCTCTATTTCTTTAGAATGGCACACCTAGCACAATTTTGGGGACATAATTTGTACATATTTTTCAGGTGTAGCCTGCAGTTTCCATTATCTACAGACTGTTTATGACGTTAGGGCCTTCTTTGGGAAGGGAGCAACCCCTGAGACTGAGTGGATACCTGAGGAATTCAGAGGACAAGCCAGAACTGAGGTCATCAGGGTACCTGGGAGTGACCCAGGGGGCAGGGAAGAGCCCACACTCCCACTCATTGTGACCTCCTGCACAGCACCCCTGCCCCATGTCCTGGAACACACTCATCCAGGCCCCATCCCGTGACACACTCCAGACCCTTGTGCACCTCCTGTTCCATAGCTCCGCTTCTAAGTAGAGCAGCCATTCTCTGCTTTCAGGTCAGGGGAGGATGCAGGCTGGGCCTCTGCTGCTTGCTTGGGTAACTAACTAGGAGTGTAATTGCCGGATCATAGGGTTGTTCTATTTTCAACTTTTTCAGGCACCTCCATACAGTTTTCCAGAGTGGTTGCACCAGTTTGCTTTCCCACCATCAATACAAGACGCTTCCCCTTTCCCTGAATCCTCACCAACACCTATTGTGTCTTGGGTTGTTAATGTTAACCATTCTGACAAGAGTGAGGTGGGATCTCATCAGGGTTTTGATTGGTATTTCCCTGATGATGAGGGATGTTGAGCATCATTTCATGTGTCTTTTAGCCATCTGGCTGTCTTCTTTGCAAAAATGTCTATTCATATCTTCTTCATATTTCATTTGTAAAAGATTTATTAATTTATTGTGAGACAGACAGAGAGACAGAGTGTGTGCGTGTGTGTGTGTGTGTGTGTGTGTGTGTGAGCGTGCACACACATACAGGAGAGACAGAGAAGGAGGGAGAGAGAGAATCCTAAGCAAGCTCCATGATGTTGGCACAGAACCGGATGAGGGGCTCAATCCCATAAGCCATGAGATCATGCCCTGAGCTGAAATCAAGAGTTGGACACAGAACTGTGCTACCCAGCATGCCTCTTCTACCCATTTGCTAACTGGATTCTTTGTTTTGGGGGCATCGAGTTGTGTAACTTCTTTATGTTTTCTGGATAATAACCTTTATTGGATATGTCATTTGCAAATACCTTCTCCCATTCCATAGGCTGTCTTTTACTTTTGTTGATGGTTTCCTTCACTGAAAAGAAGTTTTTGTTTTGTTTTTGTCTGTTATTGTTGTTGTTGTTGTTGGTGGTGGTGGTGTTTTACATTTTATCTCGAGGAATTCCCAATAATTCATCTTTGGTTTTGTTTCCCTTGCTTATGGTGATGTGTGTGGTAAGAAGTTGCTATGGCCAAAGTCAAAGATTTTGCTGCCTGTGTTCTCCTCTAGGATTTTGATGGTTTCCTGTCTCACATTTAGGTCTTGCATCCAGTCTGGATTTCTTTTTGTGTACGCTGTAAGGAAGTAGTCCAGTTTCCTTCTTCTGCATGTTGCTGTCCAGTTTTCCCAACACCATTTGTTGGAGGGACGGTCCTTTTCCCATTGGCCATTCTTCCCTGCTTTGTTGAAGATTAGAAGACCATAGAGTTGTGGATCCCTTTCTGGGTTTTGTATTCTGTTCCACTGATCTTTGTGCCTGTTTTTATGCCAGGACCATACTGTCTTGATGACCTACAGCTGTGTAATATAGCTTGAAGTCAGGTCGGCCAGTGCTGTCCATACGTAATTTTTTTCGAAAATTTGCCTTCACGTGCTTCTACAACTTTCTCTTTCATTGAGATTTGGTCCTAAGTTTTTCCCTTTCCAAATAATCTGTCTTGTTTCCTGGCAAAATTACATTCTTTTCTTTCCAGAAAAATGTATTCTCACTTCTCATTCCTTTTATGCATGTCTCCTAATTTCTTACATACAAGACTCTTTCCTTCAGGGTGCCCTGGTGCCTCAGTTCAATAAGCATCCAATGCTTGGTTTTGGCTCAGGTCATGACCTCATGATTTGTGAGTTCAGGCCCCAGGTCAGGCTCTGCACTGACAGTACAGAGCCTGCTTGGGATTCTCTCTCTCTCTCTCTCTCTCTCTCTCTTCCCCACTCCTGCTTGCTCTCTCTCTCTCAAAAATAAATAAACAAAAAGAAAAAAGAAAAGATTGTTCCTTACAGTATTCAGTAGTTTCGATTCCATTTATCTGATGAAAACTAAGTAGTAACCAGTTGCGAATTACCACAGGAGAATTCTTTAGGTTAGCAAATTCATGAATATTTTGTAATTTTTAGAACCTGTTCTTTCATAGTACAACTCTTTCGTAATGAATGAAACATGTTTCCAATACACCCATATTTACCTTTACATCTGTATAATAAGAAGCCAACAAATGATAAACCTCTGTTTAGCAATGAATGGTTTAGCATTTTAGCTTCTTTGGAAAAGATTTAGACATCTAGTGACTTTAACTCAATTTACAAAACATTATGAAACCAGCGAATACTTAATAAAATAGGCAAAATCAGTCAGCACTTTCAGGAATCCTTGCTGACAGAGAGCAATAATTACAACATGAATTTAACTAATAAATTCAGGTAGAATAAAAGTGGATTATCTATATCACGTTTGACACTGATAACTCAGGAAGACGTATCTCTCTTCCTTGAAAGAACAATGTTTAGTATGGAATATGTGGCACCTGCACCCCCTGAAAGTTAATCACTTTGTTCCACACTGGCAATTTTACCTGGGGCTCCCATGGGGAAATCTCAAGTGGGCAATTTAACCCCAAAGCAGGCCTGGAGCCTTTTCATGTTGCTTTGGTAGATGCTCCACTCTGAAGCTCATAAGGCTGCGACCCAACAGCCTGGGGTACTTTTGCTCCTCAACAGTGAGGGGAGGAGAAGCAAGATCTGATAGTGGCAGAAATGCGGAGGATGGAGTCCACTGTGACAGTGGAAGCCTTGCCGGTCGTGCAGGAACTAGAAGAGGGGAAGGCGGGGGCAGAGGTGTGCTGGTAGGGATGCCACCAGCAAGGCCAGAAGCAGGTTCAAAGTTTGGACTAACATTCCGCTGTCACCGACTCCTGTGTCTTCCTCCTGCAAAACATGTCGTTTTCTCTACTTGGTTTTGAGCCCTCTGGTGGAGGCAGAGGAGCAGGAAATGGGTTGGACAGCTGGTGTTCGTGCTTGAGGAGGTGGATGGAGTATTTCCAGTGTCGGCCTGCCTTCCTTCTTCTTTTTCTCATTATTCTGACGATTGGCAAGGGTGTCCGGTGTCGTAGATTTTCACCCATCCTTATCTTTCTGGACCATAAATTGGGATCCTCCCCACCAGGCATCTTTATGATGGAGTCACAACAAAGCCTGAATGTAGGTGATTTCATCCCAGATCGGGTGAACTTGAAAAACACTTTGTTTAGTTTTTATTTTTCTGAGTTTTAGAAAGCACAGTCTTCCTCCACAAGTGCTTGATTTTAAGCCAATTAAGTAGAGCTCATCTATAAATTATTTTTTGGAATACTATCCAGAGGTAGAAAAAATATCGGTCACACTTGTAACACATATGGGCACATACACACAATCCAGATGCAAACAAAATCTAGCCTTTGTTTCACTGATATTTGTGGAGTGAACATTAAAGATCCAACTTCCAATGATCTCCCCTTTATTAAAGCAAATCAAATGGCAAGATAGCATGTCAATTTAGGGACGTATGAATTAGCTATTTTCCAGTTTCCGACTAGAATACGACCAGTTTTGTCCAAAGATGCCAAATGCTGCAGCCACCAGCACAGCAAGTGAAGCCCAGTCTGCGTCTGTGAGCATCGGCTCCTCTCAAGAAGTCAGGGGTTTCACTGACAGGACTACATGGCTTCCTAGTCTCTGGTTGCTTAGTGTTAGAGCTGGGTTTCTCTTAACTCTGTGTAGAAGAAAACTCATTTCGACATGTCAACAGGAGCACGTCTGAGTCATCTGTGACCCAAGTTATTCTTGGTTAGTTTCCCAGTTAAGTAAGTACTTCCAAAGAGAGGTTCCATATACATTGTATCTATATCCTGTGGAATTCCTGTGGGTGGTGGTTGCTTTTCCAGAAGCCGTTTGGCTTTGAAAGCACAATTCCCCATTCATTTAGTTTCAGTTTTAGAATAAAGCTTGAGCAAAATCAAAAATGGTAAGTATAGTGGGTTGGGAGGGTGCTGCCTGTGAGTGTCTCTTACAAATGGCCACAATAGACTCTCATGGGTGTCAGGTTCTCCCAGAGAGGGCTCAAACCGTCGAGGGGGCTCAGAGCACTGGAAGATCAATCCGGACGTGTGCATCTCTGGATGAGCCAATCACTAATTACAGTATGGAATAGGAAGTTCCTCTAGGACTGATACACATCTCAAGGAATATCCTCAGACATTTGCACTAGGCTTTCAGCCAGCAAAAGGTGACATTCAGCTGGAAGGAACAAGTCCTCCTCTTTTGTTGGAGAGGAATGCCTTAGTCTCTCATAATTCTAGCCAGAAAATTGCAATCACTATGAAGTCAAATTCAAACAACCAACCCATCCAGGCCAACACCTCTATGGTATTCCCACCTAGAGAACATTAACAGTAACACTTAACACCTGGAATAAAAGTCAAGCCCACCAACGGAAACTGGGGAGTTCCAGACGTCAGCAGAACTCATGGATACACTTTCAGATGGTGAGAAGTCAGAGGGGGCACAAGGAGCCTGTGCTGGTACCAAGCACTGAGTTCCCAAAGACCTCCAGGTGTTCTCAGGCAAGTTTCTGTGATATCCTGCCCACTATGCCAAGACATGCCGACACTAAATGAACAAATTGGGGAAAACAATGAAAAGAAAATGGGTTTTATCTGAGCTCCAGTTAGAAGAGCTGCTCGGGATACACAATTTTCTCAAAAAACCTGTGCTCCACTGAAGGATCACCTGGTGTAAGGGTATATAAATATGCATACATATGTGTAAAGGGTAAGGAATACTCATGAAGAAAGACATTGCAGAAAGTTACAAACTTAAGATTTTAGTATATGGAAGGCTATATGAATTTACTCATATGGGAACAGGGAATTTTTTCCTTTTTCTTATTTTTATGATTGGAATGAACCTTTTTTGTCATTTTTAAAACCCATCAGATGTACAGTATGTCCTCACGGGAGTAATAGGGCCCATGCTTTGAGGTTTTGCAGGGTTATTTTGACCTTGATCGCTGTTAAAGTATACCTTCCCTGGGAATCTCACAACGAGGCCCACAAACATGAAAACTGGAGAATTGCTTGTATTATACCTGTTCCCATGTGTGAATGGAACCTGCCTATAAGCCCACACTTTGAATTCCTCTGTCCCCACAAACCTGTCCCACATTTGAATCCCTTATTCACAGCCGCACTTCCTGATCATCTCTTTCGCTCAGTTCTGGACAAAACAACACCTGTGTTCACCTCCCTCTTGGGAAAGAAGTCCTAGGGTGGAGTACCTTGAAGTGGGCCCAAGTCCACTTCCTCACGCTGAAACCAGTCTCTCTCATCCCTTATCATCAACATTGTGCCCTTTTCCTTCCAGGATGCAGGGGTGTGTGGTAACCTCTAAGGTGCATTTTAAAGTAGCCATACAAATGAATTACACTACTGTTGCTTACTTTTGCTCTTAAAATGATTTCCTGTTGAAATTGGCCTGGAACCACCAGGGCCTCTGGATCCCTCAGGCGGTGTTTCCTGAAACATATCACAGAAAAACATGTTCCCGCTCCCCCACGTTGCTTGTTTCAGCTTCCTGCTAAATGTGTTGTTGCAGACCCTGGCGCCCTGATCAGTGTCCCCTGCGGGGGAGGGCCGAGGCGGGGGCTTGTATCCCAGGCCCAAGCACATGTGCAGGAGCCCGGGCACGGGAGCCAGCAGGCGTGAAGACCAGGGGCGGAGCCCGGTGAGGGACACGTGAGGGTTCTGGTAGGATAGGAAGCTGCTCCCACGGAGAATGCGGGCAAATGGTCCCTATGGAGCCAATGGAACCCTAGTGCACTTGTGGTATGAGACTGATAAAGAGGCCGAAAACTGGTGACCTTTCTAATGCTAGCCGACGTCATTTGCATTTGTATAGCATGCGATCATTGACGTTGCCCCTGGGGGGAGAAAGGTTTTGCATCTCTATTCTCCTAGGTTTGTGGCTTAGTTTTCTCTTCCCTTGTGCACTTGAAAGCATCCTGACAGGTCCTGATGGTACACAGTAAGTCCAAGTCCCCAGAGTCCAGAGTCCCTTGGTGGGGCTCGTGGGATGGTGTCCTTCCCATGACCATGAAGTCCACAGACCAGTCTTGTGCTTTTGCTGTAAGTCCTGTTTCTACCAGGTCCAGTCTGGGGGTGCCTCTTTGCAAGTCCTCAGGTGAGGACACGTGATGAAGGCTGCCCATTGGGACTGGCCTTCGATGATCCATATGTCCGTGACTCCCTGCTCTCCTTCCCGGGCTGCGTAGGTTCGTGCCCTTGATGCTCCTATCGTAGAAAGCCTTGACTGCTTGGTCTCTCTACTCCTCCTCACCCTGGACGGTAGTCCTGTGGCTCCCCTTGAATCCTCAGGCATACGTTTCCTTGCCCACCTCTGCACACTGGCCCTCCAGAGCAGGGTCTGGTACGCCTTGCACGTTCAGTCGATGCTTGCTGCACAATCGCATGGGTGATGGCCTCTCTCTCTCTCTCTGTCTGTCTCTCTGTCTGTCTCTCTGTCTCTCACCAAAGGAATGAAACGTTGAAAAGCAATTGAAACCCAAGACAAGAAAAATGGCACGGAGGAGTTGGGATCTGAGGCACACTGTGAAGAAAACACGGGGGTTGGGAGGTAGTGGAGGTGGACAGGCGGTTCCACAGAGTTGAAGGACGTGCCACAGTCAGCGGTGGCAGGGTGGACTTGAGGGTGGGACCGCTGGTGGTGCAGTCCAGGTAGGGCCATGGGAAGGGCATGCAGAGCTGAAAAGCACCGGCCTTTCAAGGAGAAGGGAGGTGGAAGGAGTCTCGTGTGCCCAGTGTGTCTCCCTGTCCCTTAGGGCTGCCCTTGCGGTCACGGGTGACGAGCGAGGAGGGTGCACGGCTGTAGATGGCCACGGTTGGCGGGAATGTGAGGCCGAGTGAAGAAGAAACACAGAGGCCTAGGATGCCAGAGGGATCACTGGGTTCGCGTCCAGCCACCTCCCTGGGAAACCAGCTATGCAAAAGGTTCCTGGGTCTCTTGAGGGGTGACAGGGAGGTGTCCACCTTGGGAGGAGACACCTGCCAGTCCCTGTCCCACTGGCCTGGTCTCTGGAGCCCTCTGCCTGGCTCCCGGCTGTCAGGCTGGCGGGCAGTGGGTCAGAGCATCTGGTGGGCACAGGGAGGTGCGGTGCGGTGGTGCGGACCCTGGCACCCAGGAGCTGTGCCCCCTGCGGGGGGGGGGGTGTGGGGGTGGGGGTGGGGGATGGGCGGCTTGGATCCTGGGCCCAAGCAGGTGTGCGGGAGCGCGCGCACGAGTGCGCGCATGCGCGTGGGCCAGGGCCGGAGCCCGGTGAGGGACCCAGCTGAGGCTGCAGCGGTGCTGTGAGTTGGCTCCCAGCCCGCCTGCCGCCCCAAGCCCCCAAGTGTCTGGGCCAGCCAGGGACTGAAGCCCACCTCAGCCCCCGACCGGGGACATGCTGCTGCCTGGCGCCTGCGAGCCGGTAGCCATGGCTTTGGCGGTAGGGGTAGCGGTAGTGCTCTGCTCGCGGGAGCGCTGGCGGGAGCGCAGGCGGGGCCCCGCGTGGAGAAGACTGGGAGCCATGAGCCTCCAGCCTCGGAGGGTGGCGGCCCTGCTGCTCCTGCTGCTCCTGGAGCCAGAGGCCAGGGCGCGGGACGCGCTTCCCGGGCGCCTCGGTCTTTGGCCGCGCTGGTGGAGTGCCAGCACTGGCTGGGGCAGAGCGCGATGCGATGCCCCCCGGCGCCCTTGAAAGACCATCTGGGAGAAGCCTAAAGGTGGAGCAGCTGAGACCCACAGCCTCCCTCCAGGACCTGCCTCAGTCGCGGTGCTGCCAAGGTAGGGACCCTAGCGACAAGGTCGCACGTGGCCTTCCCCTCTGCCCCTCTCTGTCTTCCCCTGCCATGAGAACCCTCCCCCCGCCCTGGGGCTCCGGGCTTCTTCTTGGGCTCCTTTGCGGCTGCGGTCTGGAGGCCTCAGGAGTGGGCTTTCTGGGTTGGACCCCGGTTCCCTGGAGGAGGAGGGCCCCAGATCGAGTAGGGGGTTAGGCTCAGGCGGTGGGGAGTGGCTCAGGTCGAGACGGGGTGGGGGGGGCGCCCTGAGTGCCCATGGAGGTCTGACTGGCTTGGTGGTTGGCGGGTGCAGGTGGGAACGAACGAAGGGACGAAGAAAGGAAGGAAGGAAAGAAGGAAGGAAGGAAAGCGTGGCCCTGCGGCTGTGGGAAAGCGTCAAGACAGGGCCAGGGAAGTGGCAGCCATGAGCAGGAGGAATCATTCCTGCCTGTGAAAATGAAGCACAAGGGACCTGAGTTTCCAGAGAAACATTCCGGGCAGAGTCGGGGTGGTGGGCCTGAGTTGCTGGAGGCCAGCAGGGGACGGGGTTGAAGGGCTTGAGAGTGGAAGCAGCAGGTGAACACAGGCCATCTGCCTCCCCCACTCCACACCTGCTCTCCTGCCCTGCCCAGCCCCGCCGCGCCCCTGGTGGCAGAGTTGCACCCTCTGATGGGGAGGGGGAGATCTCACCCCGCTTGTGGCGAAAGGGGGTCCTCTATCGTGGGAGTCAATGGGACTAGGGGGTAGGAGTCTGGATTCGGGCAAGTGCAACTCCCTGTTGAGCTCTTCATTTCTGAAGGCAATGGGCATTCCATCAATGAACTGGGAGCCAGGGAGCCAGGAATAAGTGGCGCTTCTGTGTTTTAGAGGGTGGTCCAGACTCTTTCCTACTTGGAGATGTGTGCTGAAGAGAACTGGGTGTTTTGGATGGAGTTCAAAGTCATCTCTTTGGGACATGTTGGGTGGGAACGTCTTCTTCGTACTCTGGCGAGGAAGGTGGACTGGAAAGCTCCTCGTCCAGGCCGATTTTGTGTTTTGTTCTTCATATCTGTGGGGTGTGGCGCTTCATGTGTCCGTGGAACGCCTCTTGTCTTGCATTCGTTCCGTGTTTCGAGAGTTTCAGTCCTTGGCAATCGCATCTCCTCCGGGACTCACCAGGCAGCACGAGGGAGAAGTGACTCGGAGCCCACCGGGTCCCTAGAAACCAGTGCGTGTGTACTGGAGCAGGCAGTGCTCCTCTCTCAGCCTCCTTGGGAAATGAGGTCTTGAGCAAACGCTGTTTAATTGCATGGGTTCCACCTCTGTCAGGTTGTTGGGGTTTGTGTTCGTGCATGTGTGTAATTGTCTGCGATGCCGTGTCCTGTATTCAGTCCGGACCGCAGCAGGGTCCCAGTTCTTTCCAAAGACACAGTTTTGTTGCATAGGAAATTCTCATTTCAATAGTGTGTCCCAATGCGGTTACACCGGATGAAAACTTCCTGCAGGCAGCACCGTGACCTCACCGAAAGCAAAAGTCTGAGAACTGAGGGTTTCCCAAACTTACATATGAAGCTGACTGGTACTTTATGTTTTCAGTAAGATGGTGTGGTGTAGGCCACTTTGAGCAGCTGAGGCTCCTAAGCATCTGGTTTGTCCTCGGGGGGTGAGTTGTCTCTGTCAGCAATTCAGGAGATTATGATTCTCTTGAACATCATTATTTTCTTGATTACCATGATTACTATATTTTGCATAACCCATCGCATGGAATGATAAGGAGCTCGATTCCCGGAACCTTTTTGTCACCAAACGCTCGCTACAACAAGGAGAAAAACAATCACTTTTGTGCGATGGACAAGGCACCTTACCTTTATTGTACTCTTTTAGTGGTATGTACATATGTTTAGAGTAATGAAAGTGTCCACTTAGATCTAAGGAGTTTTAGTGACATCATGGTACTTCAAGTAACCATAAAAGTAATGGAAAATCTAAGTTACCTAGTAATCTAAGCACTCTGTCCTTTTGGATACGAATTCCTAATTAAAGAACTCAAGTCCTGGTAAAGAACTGCCAAGTCCTTGTAATTCGTTACTGTTCACGTAGGTCTAGTGAATGGAATGGACTGAACTAAGGTCTCTGAAATAGAGGAAGCTAGAATTGGAGATACTGAGTCACCCTTACTCTCCCTTTCCCTGTTGACATGGTCTTTTTTTATTCGATGATCTCTCTTGACCTTTACCCTATTTCCCTCCTTCCTGCCCCCCACCCCGCTCCGTTGCAGTCATCTTTATGTATTGATGGGCTTGTTTCCTTCTGTTTTGAGGATTTTTGTTTTTTGTTTTCTTAGTTTTTGAGTCAGATTCCCCATATATGTCTGAGCATTCTCTATGTGTTTTTCTCCGTGTGAGTTCTTTCACTTGGGATAATGCCCTCCAGGCTATCAGAAACACTGTGGCATAATAACAGGTGTGAAGGTATTTTCGGGAGTTAGTGATTTCATGTGTTCAGAGTAGTACCTAGGGGGGTAATTGAGGGAAGTTGCTGGATGATATGGATGTTCTCCTCTGAATTGTGTGAGGAAACTTTACATTGTTTGCGACTGCCTCTGCACCAAGTTCCAATGCCACCAACAGGGCCCAATGATTCGCTTTCTTCCACATTGTACCCGACGCTTGTGCTTTCTTGTCTTTTTGATAAGACCATTCAGACAGGTTTCAGGTGATATCTCTTTCGCTTTGGACTTTCATTTCCCTAATGTGGAGTGACATGGAACTTCTCTTCATGTATGTGGTGGCCATCTGTATGTCTTCATTGGAAAAATGCCTCTTCAGGACTCTGCCAGTGCTATCATTGCTCTTTGGTTTTGCATTGTCGCTCTGTAGGAGTTCTTGATATCTTTTGTGTTTTAACCCTTGACCATGTATATAGTTTGCAAGTATTTTCTCCCATTAACAATGTTGCCTTTCCATTCTGTGGAAGATATTGTTGCTGTGCAGACCTTGTTGTTTTTTTTTTAGTTTCATGTAGTCCCACTTGTTTAGTTTTCCTGTGTAGCTTTGGCTTCTGGTGTCCAATCCCAAAACTCAAGTCAAGACTGAGATCCAAACATTCTCATGGGTTTGGCATTTAGCTCTGTCCAGCAAAGCCAAGGAGAGCAGAAAGGATTGCTTCACACTCCATGCAAGTCAAGAGAGGTGAGAGGGAGTTTAAGGGACGTCTCCGCGAGCTGCTCTCAGGCTCCCGTAGTCATTAAGCCTACAAACGATGTGCAACACACCAGCGGGCCACATGCTAGAAAGAACATATTGAAGACATGGTGCAAACCACATCGAGACAGGATAAAATATTCCACGCGACAACACGGTCCAAACACTTGGTGAGCCCATGCAGAACCCAACCCCTAGATACACACGCACTAGATCAGCCAAGTCTCGCCTGCCCCTCAGATACACACCAACTAGGTAAGTGAGCTGCTGCTGGCTGTTTGCAGGAAGGCCAGAGAGCAGTGATCTGCTCGGCAAAGCGTTCCCTATAATCTCCCAACTCAGGACATCGTTGTGCGATTTCCCACACCTCCTGCCCAAGTTCTTATCCAGGTATTTATGGTTTCAGGTCTCAAGTCTGTAGTACATTTCAACTTCGTTTCTGTGTGGGATGCTAAATAGGTGTCAAGTTGTTTTTCTGCACCTGTTGTTTTTCTGTGCTCAGTGATTCTGGGCACCACCATTGAGGAGACTGCCTTTGCCTCAGGTTATATTCTTGGTTCTTTTGTTGTGAATGAATTGGTTACATATGTGTGGGTTTCTTCCTGGGACTTCAGTTCTGTTCCAATGACCTGTGTGTCTGCTTTTACCCCAATAGTGTACTACTTGGGTTATTGTAGCTTTGAGATCTAGTTTCAAATCAGAAAGCATGATGCTTCCAGATGTGGTCCTCGTTCTCTTAATGACTTTGGTATTCAGAGCCTTTTGTGCTTCTGTCCACCTTGAAGGATTATTCTATTTTTGGGAAAGTGCTTCCACTTCGGAAAGGATTGCACCTAGGGAATGTGTAGATGGCTTTAAGTAGTGTGGACATTTTGACAATCTTAATTCTTGGATCCACTAGCATAGAATGTCTTTCTGCTTATTTCTGTCTGTTCAAATTCTTTCTCCACTGATTTCTGGTTTTCAGTAAAGAGGTCTTTCATCTTCTTGGTTAAATTCATTCTTTTCTTTTTAAATTTTTTTATGTTTATTTATTCTTGACTCAGAGAGATACATGGAAACACACACACATACACACACAGAAAGAGAGAGAGAGCGCACGTGTATGAGTGGAGAAGAGCTGAGAGAAAGGGAGACACAGAATCTGAAGCAGGCTCCAGACTTGGAGCTGTCAGCACAGAGCCCAACAGAAGTCTCACAACACAAATCATGAGGTCACGACCTGAGCGAAAGTCAGATGCTTCACTGACTGTGACACCCAGGTGCCTGTACGGTGATTTATTGTCAAGAATTTTCTTCTTTTGGAGTGATTTTAAAATTATTTTCTTAATTTCTCGATCTCATAGTTTGTGATTCATGTACAGAAATGAAGCACATTATGGACAACGGCATACATATGTTAACATGACTGAAATCATTTATAAGGTCTACTAGTAATGTTGTAGAGTCACTGTGGTGTCTCTAGAGCAAATCATGCACTCCCAGTAAGTGAAAAAGTATCTGGGAATATAGGATGATGTGATCGAAAGTAGATGAGAGTAAGCAGGTATATGGAGTGAGAGTGTGCAAATTTTCTGAAATGTTTTGTGGTTGATATAATCCACCGAATCCATAAAGAAGGTTTGTTTGGATATGTGTTTTCTTTCAACCAGACCCAGAGAGCTGTAACATAAATATATGGTTCCCAACACATTGCCACAACACGCCCTGTGCATCTTGGGAGCTGGCCACCTTGTCTCTCTTTTCTGTCCTGGAACCCAGTGCCTGACTCCACCGCTCAGTGAATTCATCTCAGAATACTGCAGTTGGGACGAGACCTACATTTTTCATAGACTTCCTGAAAGCCACCTCAAAAACATTGGATTTTACAGAGTTGTGTCTGATCTGCCTGGAATCCTCTGAGGATGTGTCAGTTGGAATGGCACTTTCTTTGCTGGGAGATCAGGGAGCCCTGCAGTATTCCTGTGTGTCTTGTGGTCACCCGTGGGTGCTGTGTGGCTGCTCATGACAGGGACATTGCGCCCCAAAGATGAGGCTGGCAGGTGCCGGGCGCCACTGCTGGAGGAGCCTGAAGGGTGGAGGGACTTGACTCGGTATCAAAGCCTGACTGAGTCTCCATCCTGCAGTCTCCCTGAGCTCCTGATGTGCTGTGTAAAGGACTCTCTTGCTTGCCGACGTTCAAGTGGTTCTTGCTGTTGCCACTGAATCCTCAGGATGAACCCATTCAGGTCCTGGTCTTTAACTCATTGACCTGATCTGCACTTAGAGGTACTTTCCTGAGAGTAAGCGACCCAGCCTGGGAGGAGGGCCAGCAAGCAGACAGCAGTGGCCCAGCCTGCATCCTCCCCTGGCCTGAAAGCAGGGACTGGCTGCTCTACTGAGAAGCAGAGCTATGGACCTGGAGGTGCACAGGCCACTGGGGTTTGTCATCGGATGGTGCCTGGATGAGTGTGTTCTAGGACATGGGGCAGGGATGCTGTGTAGGAGGTCAGAATGAGGGAGTGTGGTTTCTTTCCTGCCCCATGGGTCACTCCTAGGTACCCTGATGGCCTCAGTGCTGGCTCGTCCTCCTATTCTTCAGGTATCCACTCAGTCCCGGGGGTCCCTGCTTTTCACATAAGACCGCAACAGAGTAAAGAGTCTGTAGATATTGGAACCTGGAGGCAGCGCCCGAAAAATGCCTATAAATTATGTCCCCAAAGTTGTGCTAGGTGTACACGCCTAAAGAAAGATAGAGTTCCGGTACACATGTGCCCTTTTGTACAATGATGAGAGTCAAAATATTGGAATTGGCCCAGTCATTCAGCTTCTGGAGATGCAGAGTACAGGATGATGTGTGGCCCCTGAGCATGCAGGAGGGGACAGGACTGTGCCTGTGCACTGTGGGGACATCCCATAGTAGAAGACCATAGTCCTGGATGGATGCCCAACCTGCTCACCACTCGTAGACACAAACACAGACACCTGCTGCACTCAAAGCCAAAGGACTGTGAAGATGACACCATGTCTTATGGGCTATTATTTCTTCAAAGAATGTATATTTTTTCTCTGTCTGTATTTGTTGTTTCCTCTTTATTTGTTTGGAAAGAGCGAGAAGGAGAATCCTGACCAGGGCTTCAAGCTCTCATTGCAGAGCCTGACTTGGGACTTGATCTCAAGAACCATGAGATCATGACCTGAGCCAAATTCGACTCAGAAACTCGCCCATTGAGCCACCTTGGTGCCTGTCCTCATTATTTAAATCTTCCTTTTACTAAATAAACATCACCTGTAGAAAACCTTTAACAACGTTATACTTTATTGCCTGATAGATTAGTATAAATGGAATATTGACTGTTACATTTGGGTATTTTTATAATATGCACATTAGACCAATATCACCATGGCCTGTCCAGGAAAATGAAAGATTTTCAAGGTATTCTCTCTGGTCCAGACATTTCTCTTCGGGCTTCTGCTCTTGTGTCAAACCCCAGAGGGTCCCCATGCCAGACAATGAAGATATTTCAAGTAGGGGCCTTCACCTAATCTTTGTTCTTTGTTCTTTGATAAAATGTCCATATCATAAAAATTCCAGAAGAGTCAGAGAAAAAGGGGCTGAGGGTGTACTTGAACAAATAATAGCTGAGAACTTCCCCAATCTGGGGAAAGAAACATGCATTGAAATCCAAGAGGTACAGAGAACTCCCTTCAGACATAACTTGAATCGATCTTCTGCACGACATATCATAGTGAAAGTGGAAAAAGAAGGATAAAGAGAATCCTGCAAGCAGCTAGGGATAAATGGGCCCTAACATACAAAGGTCGACACAGAAGGGTAGTAGCAGACCTATCTATTGAAACTTGGCAGTCCAGAAAGGAATGGCAGAAAGTCTTCAATGTGATGAACAGGAAAAATATGCAGCCGAGTATCCTTTATCCAGCAAGCCTGTCATTCAGAATAGAAGGAGAGATAAAGGTCTTCGCAAACATACAAAAACTGAAAAATTCATCACCACTAAACCATCCCTACGAGAGATCCTAAGGGGGATTCCGTGAGGGAAATGTTGAAAGGACCACAAAGTACCAGAGACACCACTACAAGCATGAAAACGTCAGATGTCACCATGACTCTAAACCCATGTCTTTCAGCAATAACACTGAATGTAAATGGACTAAATGCTCCAACCAAAAGACATAGGGTATCAGAATGGATAAAAGAAAACAAGACCCATCTATTTGCTGCCTACAAGAGACTCATTTTAGACCTAAGGACACCTTCAGACTGAACGTGAGGGGATGGAGAACTATCTATCATGCTACTGGAAGTCAAAAGAAAGCTGGAGTAGCCATACTTTTATCAGCCAAACTAGTCTTTACATTAAAGGCTGTAACAAGAGATGAGGAAGGACATTATATAATAATTACAGGGTCTATCCATCAGGACGTTCTACAATTAAAAATGTCTATGCGGTGAAGATGGAAGTCCCCAAATATATGAAACAATTAATCACGAACATAAGCAACCTCATTGATAAGAATGTGGTCATTGCAGGGGCTTTCATACTCCACTGACAACATTGGATAGATCATCTAGACACAGGATCATTAAAGAAACAAGGGCCCTGAATGATACATTGGATCAGATGGACTTGACAGATCTATTTAGAACTCTGCATCCCAAAGCAACAGAATATACTTTCTTCTCGAGTGCACACGGAACATTCTCCAAGATAGATCACACACTGGGTCACAAAACAGCCCTTCATAGTATAAAAGAACTGAGATCATACCATGCACACTTTCAGACCACAATGCTATGAAACTTGAAATCAACCACAGGAAAAAGTCTGGAAAACCTTCAAAAGCATGGAGGTTAAAGAACACCCTACTGAAGAATGAATGGGTCAACCAGGCAATTAGAGAAAAAATTAAAAAATATATGGAAACAAATGAAGATGAAAATACAACAATCCAAACTCTATGGGGTGCAGCGAAGGCAGTCCTGAGAGGAAAACACATTGCAATCCAGGCCTATCTCAAGAAACAAGGAAAATCCCGAATACAAACTCTAACAGCACACCTAAAGGAAATAGAAGCAGAACAGCAAAGGCACTCCAAACCCAGCAGAAGAAGAGAAATAATAAAGATCAGAGCAGATATAAACAATAGGAAAAAAAGAAAAACAACTGTAGAGCAGATCAACGAAACCAAGAGTTGTTTTTTTGTTTTGTTTTGTTTTTTTCTTTTTTTTGAAAAAAATAAACAAAATTGATAAACTTCCAGCCAGGCTTCTGAAAAAGAAAAGGGAGATGACCCAAATAAATAAAATAATGAATGAAAATGGAATTATGACAATCAATCCCTCATAAATACAAGCAATTTATCAGGGAAACCTATGAAACATTATATGGCAACAAACTGGATAACCTGGAAGAAACGGACAAATTCCTAAGCACCCACACACTTTCAAAACTCAAACAGGAAGAAACAGAAAACATGAACAGACCCATAAACAGCGAAGAAATTTAATCAGTTAAAAAATATCTCCCAACAAATAAGAGTCCAGGACCAGATGGCTTCCCAGGGGAATTCAACCAGGCATTTTTTTTTTTCATGTGACATTTATTGTCACATTGGTTTCCATACAACACCCAGTGCTCATCCCAACAGGTACCGTCCTCAGTACCCATCACCCACCCTCCCCACCCTCCCACCCCCCATCAACCCTCAATTTCTTCCCAGTTTTTAAGAGTCTCTTATGGTTTGGCTCCCTCCCTTTGTTTTTTTCTTTCCCCTCCCCCATGGTCTTCTATTCAGTTTCTCAGGCATACACATTTTCAATAAAATAGTTGACTGAATCCAAGACTGCATTACAAAACTAAACTGAGATCAATTAGTATTTATCCCAGAAATGCAAAGATGTTTTATTTTTTTAATTTATTTTTTTAATTTATTTTTTAATATGAAATTTATTGTCAAATTGGTTTCCATACAACACCCAGTGCGCATCCCAACAGGTGCCCTCCTCAATACCCATCACCAGGCATGTAAAGCAGAGATAATATCTATCGTTCTCAAGCTGTTCCAGAAAATAGAAAGGGAAGGAAAACTTCCAGACCCATTCTATGAAGCCAGCATTACTTTGATTCCCAAACCGGGCAGAGACCTAGCAAAAAAAAAAGAGAACTACAGGCCAATATCCCTGATGAATATGGATGCAGAAATTCTCAACAAGATACTAGCAAATCGAATTCAACAGCATGGAAAAAGAATTATTCACCATGATCAAGTGGGATTCATTCCTGGGCTGCAGGGCTCGTTCGATGTTCCCAAGTCAATCAGTGTGATACATCACATTAATAAAAGAAAAGATAAGGACCATATGATCCTGTCAATCGATGCGGAAAAAGCATTTGACGAAATTCAGCATCCTTTCTTAATCAAAACCGTCAAGAAAGTTGGGATAGAAGGAACATACTTAAACCTCACAAAAGCCATTTATGAAAAGCCCACAGCTAATATCATCCTCAATGGGGAAAAACTGAGAGCTTTCCACCTGAGATCAGGAACACGACAGGGATGTCCACTGTCACCAGTGTTGTTTAACATCGTGTTGGAAGTTCTAGCATCAGCAGTCAGACAACAAAAGGAAATCAAAGGCATCCAAATTGGCAAAGATGAAGTGAAGCTTTCGCTTTTTGCAGATGCCATGATACTATACATGGAAAACCCAATAGACTCCACCAAAAGTCTGCTAGAACTGATACATGAATTCAGCAAAGTCGCAGGATACAAAATTAATGTACAGCAATAAGTTTCATTCTCATACACTAATAGTGGAGCAACAGAAAAACAAATAAAGAAACTGATCTCATTCACAACTGCACCAAGAATCCTAAAATACCTAGGAATAAACCTAATGAAAGATGTTAAAGATCTGTATGCTGAAACTATAGGAAGCTTATGAAGGAAATTGAAGAAGATACAAAGAAATGGAAAAATACTCTGTGCCCATGGATTGGAAGAATTAATATTGTTAAAATGTCAATACTACCCAAAGCAATCGACACATTCAACGCAATCCCAATCAAAATGGCACCAGCGTTCCTCTCGAAGCTAGAACAAGCAATCCTAAAATGTGTATGGAACCACAAAAGACCGTGAATAGCCAAAGTAATGTTGAAAAAGAAAACCAAAGCAGGAGGCATCACAATCCCAGACTCTAGCCTCGACTACAAAGCTGGCATCCTCAAGACAGCATGGTATTGGCCCAAGAACAGACACATAGACCAATGGAATAGAATAGAAACCCCAGGGTGAGACCTACAAAAGTATGGCCAACTAATCTTACACAAGGCAGGAAAGAATATCCAATGGAAAGAAGACAATCTCTTTAACAAATGGGGCTAGGAGAACTGGACAGCAACATGCAGAAGAATGAAACTCGACCAACTAGACCACTTTCTTACACCATTCCCAAAAATAAACTCAAAATGGATGAAGGACCTGAATGTGAGACAGGAAACCATCAAAACCGTAGAGGAGAAAGCAGGAAAAAACCTCTCTGACCTCAACTGCAGCAGTTTCTTGCTTGACGCATCTCCAGAGGCAAGGGAATTCGAAGCAAAAATGAACTATTGGGACCTCATGAAGCTAAAAAGCTTCTGCACTGCCAAGGAAACAATCGACAAAACTAAAAGGCAACTGATGGAATGGGAAAAGATATTTGTAAATGACATATCGGATAAAGGGCTAGTATCCAAGATCTATAAAGAACTCACCAAATTCCACACCCCAAAAACAAATAATCCAGTGAAGAAAGGGGCAGAAGACATGAATAGACACTTTTCTAAAGAAGACATCCAGATGGCCAACAGGCACATGGAAAGATGCTCAACGTCGCTCCTCATCAGGGAAATACAAATCAAAACCACAACTCAGATACCACCTTATGCCGGTCAGAGTGGCTAAAATGAACAAATCGGGAGACTATAGATGCTGGCAAGGATGTGGAGAAAGGGAACCCTCTTGCACTGTTGGTGGGAATGCAAACTGGTGCAGCCGCTCTGGAAAACAGTGTGGAGGTTCCTCAAACAATTAAAAATCGATCTACCCTATGACCCACGATAACACTGCTAGGAATTTACCCAAGGGATACAGGAGTGCTGATGCATAGGGGCACTTGTACCCCCATGTTTATAGCGGCACTTTCGACAATAGCCAAATTATGGAAAGAGCCTAAATGTCCATCAACTGACGAATGGATAGAGAAGTTGTAGCTTATATATACAATGGAATACTACTTGGCAATGAGAAAGAAGGAAATCTGGCCTTTTGTAGCAACGTGGATGGAGCTGCAGAGTGTTATGCTAAGTGAAATAAGTCAGGCAGTGAAAGACAGGTACCATATGTTTTCACTCCTATATGGATCCTGAGAAATTCCACAGAAGACCTGGGGGGAGGAGAAGGGGGAAAACAAGTTACAAAGAGGGAAGGAGGCAAACCATCATTGAGACTCTTAAAAACTGAGAATAAACTGAGGGTTGATGGGGGGTGGGAGGGAGGGGAGGGTGGGTGATGAGCATTGAGGAGGGCACCTGATGGGATGAGCACTGGGTGTTGTCTGGAAACCAATTTGGCAATACACTTCATATTAAAAAAAAAAAAAAGAATTAAGAAAAAGAAGCAAAAGCTGGACTTGGCTGCAGCTCATACTCTCCTGGTAGAATTCCTCCTACAGGTCTCTCAAGGACTTTATTTAACGTTTTACCACTATAGCTTGGCCCCAGTTAGTGTCACTTTCCCTGATAGCCATAAACACTTCCCCAGATAGATGTTAGCAATTACCTCTCAAGCATATGGCCTACTGATACACATCGGAAGGGTTTCAAGACTGATGTTTTAATAGCCAGTAGTAAACAACCTTATCTTAGCAGCAGCTAGCTCCTCATGGTCCTGAAAGTGCTACTTCTAAATTCCTTAGAGACTTGCATTACCCTTAGCCCCCACTATGTAGAAAGTATGGAATCAGTCACTTCTCACAAACACAAGTGCAGCTCTTCCTACCCATGGGTCTAGCTCCATCCTGTAACAGAAGCACATTTTTGCACCAAAAATGGCTCAAAATTCTTTCTTGACTGTTTGCTCTCAGCCCACATCACACCAGCAATGCTACATATTAGCTCCCGGTGCATTGATCTGTTCCTTTGTTTGTTTACCTTGATTTTTGTTTATTTCTGCTCTACTCTTCATTATATCCTTCCTTCTGGTTGGATGGTTTTGGGTTTTGTTGTTCTTTTTCTAGCTCCTTTAGATGTAAGGTTACATGGTTTATGAGGGAGTTTTTCTTGCTTTGTGAGGAAGTGTATTGCTATAAACTTCTATCTGAGAACACTTTTGTTGCATCCCAAAGATTTAGGACCTGTGTATTTTCATTTTCTCTCTCTCTCTCTCTCCATATATATACATACGTATATATATATATATGTATATGTATGTGTGTGTGTGTGTGTGTACATATACAATCTATATCTATCTCTAAAATTTCTTCTCTTATTTCTTGGCTCACCTTTTAGCTCTTTGGTCACATGTTATTTAACCCCCATGTATTTTTGGTCTTTCCAGATTTTTTCTTGTGGCTGATTTCTACTTTCATAGCATTGTGATCAGAAAAGGTACGTTGTATGACTTCAATCTTCTTGAATTTGTTAAAATTTGTTTTGTGGCCTAAGATGTGATCTATTCCAGAGAATGTTTCATGGATGCTTGTGTACAATGTACAATGTGTATTCCATTGTTTTAATGTGGAATGTTCTGCATATACCCATTAGATACTTTTGGTCCAATGTGTCATTCAAATGCACCCTTTTCTTGATGATTTTCCTTTTGGATGTTCTGTGCATTGATGTAAGTGTGCTGTTAAAGTCCCTACTGTTATTGTGTTATTGTCAATGCTTCCATTATGCTTTCAATAGCTGCTTTATGTATTTGGGTGCTCTCATGTTGGGTGCCAAATTATTTGCAATCACATCTTGTTGGACTGTACCCTTTATGATTGTATAGTGTCCTTCTTTGTCTCTTGTTACAGTCTGTTTTAAAGTCTCTTTTGTTCAAAGTAAATATTGTTGCTTCACTTACTTGTGACTTTCATTTGCATGTTAGATGTTTTTTCGTCCCTTCACTTTCAATCTGCATGGGTCTCTAGATATGAAATGAATCTCTTACAGGCAGCAAATGGATAAGTCTTATTTGTTTATCCATTCCATCACTCTATGTCCTTTGCTTGGAGTGCTTAGTCGTTTAGTCCACTTACATTCAAAATAATTCTTGATAGGCATGCATGTAATTATTGCCATTTTGTTACTTCTTTTATGGTTCTTTTTGTAGTTCTTTGTTCCTTTATTCTCTTGCCTTTGCCTTTCATGGCTTGCTGGCTTTCTATAGTGATATATTTGGATTCCTTTCTCTTTACTTTTTGTATATCTATTACTGGTTTTTGATTTAAAGTTACCATTAGGTTTGTGTCTAGCAGTCTGCATATGGCAGTCTATAGTAAGTTATGGTCACTTAAACTTGAGCCCATTCTTTACTTCCCCCAGCCCTCCAGGTGTATGATATCATACTTTAATCCTTTTATTTTGTGAATCCCTTAATTTCTTTTTGTGTACGTACTTCATTTTACTGCCTTTGTGCTTTCCATGTTCCTTACTCCTGCTCATGTTCTTTCCTTTCCACTCAGAGAATCCCCTTTAACATTTATTGTAAGGTTGGCTTAATGGTTATGAATTCCTTTAGCTTGTGTTTATCTGGGAAACTCTTTATGTCTCCTTCTATTCTGAATGATAGACTTCCTGGATACAGTATTCTTGGTTGCAGCTTTTTTTTTTTTTTTTTTTTCCTTTCAGAGCTCTGATTATATGATGACTCTCCTCTGACCTGCTATGTTTCTGCTGGAAAACCAGCTGATAGCTCTGTGGGGTTTCCCTCATATGTAACTGTCTTGCTTTCTTTTACTGCTTTTAAAGTCTCTCTTTATCACTACAGTTTGCCCTTTTAATTACCATGTGTCTTGGTGTTGGAGCCTCTTTTTGTCCTAGACCTGGATTTCTGTTTCCTTCCCCAAATTTAGGCAACTTTCAGCTTTGTTTTCTTCAATAAATTTTCGGACCCCTTTTGTCTCTCTTTTCCTTCTGGGACCCGTATCATGCAAATTTTATTACACTCTGTGGTGTCACGGAGTGCCATTATTTATTTTCATTTTTTAGTATTCTTGTTGCTCCTCTCGTTTTGCTTCTTTGTTTTCCATTACTCTGTGCTCCAGATTGCTTACCTGTTCTGACAACTGAAACTGTGTCCTTATGAAGGAGAAGTCCTGTGGTCCCCTGTAGTGCAATGTCCCCTCATCACCTGACCATGGTGCTTCAGGGTGTCTCATGTGTGTGGTGCATGTATCCTGCTGTTGTGGCTGAGCTGTTTCTGCCTTCAGTCCAGTCATCTGCAATGGCTCTCTTTGCCTGTTGTGGATAGGGTTTGGGCCCTGTGTTGTTGATGGGCCAGTGGGCTTGTGTTGAGTCTGACCTGGCATTTGTCAGAACCACAGTCGCACTGAATTCCAAGGTACTCTCTCCCTGTGTTGTCCTCTGAGAAGCCTTCATTGGTGGACAGGGCCTGAAGTCAGACAAAATGTCTGCCCCCAGTTGACTCCACTGCTGGGGCCACAGTGGAACATGTGTTGATGGTTATCTTGCCCTCTTCCCCAGGTGGGAGTCACTTTGGAGCTGTGTTGGACTTCGTGCAAGCTGCATGCACACTGCTACGCTTGTGGCACCACTTTGGATGGACTCCTCCTGAGGGTGTGTTGGATGGGGCAGGTCTGCAGGAAAACACAGAGTGTGGCATGCAGGGTTAGCCAGGCTTGCACAAGTACACTGTGGGAGCAGATCTCCAGCTGCTTTGTAGAACTACCAGGGGTATCTCAGCAAGGGAATGCTGGTGTGGAGTGCTCTTTTAGCAAGCTCGGTGGAGAGTGCTTTGAATGTCACTGGTTTCCACAGGTGTTTGTGTGTTTAGCTGTGGGTGTGGGGTGGGCAGCGAGAAGGAAATGGCATCCGCCAGCTCTTCTGTTCCTGGGTAAGTGTTCTATCCTCTGCTCCTCCAGCACATGTCCTGAGATTACTTAATAAATCTCTTTCCCATATACCCCAGGAATTTTTCAAACCTCTTCTCCTCCTCGTCCTCTTCCTTCTCCTTTTCCTTCTTTTTAATTTGAGATGGGGGGGGGGGGTACCGGAGGGGGAGAGACAACCTTAAAATTCTCAGATCATGACAGCCTAAATCAAGAGTCTGACACTCAACTGACTGAGCTACCCAAGTGCCCTCAAACTCCTACTTCTATGCTTTATCTCAGCGGTCTTGTTTGTTGTACTGTGTCTTCTTGAAGGACAAGGACTCAATTTTCCATCACCCTTCAGCTTTCCCAGAGCCAAGTTCACTGATTTTAAAGTTTCAGGCTGAACGCCTCACTGATTGTAAAAAACTTGTGGAGTTAAGCCTCTCTGGGTTTCACAGCCAAATGTTACGGGGCTTCATCATCCCAGTATGGATCCCTGTGCCTCAGGTGCCTGGGGTGGGATCTGCTCTTCTCCCTTTTTTCTGCCTGTGGGGTCCCTCCCTCCCATAGACAAATAGCATACGATCTCACTCCTATGTGGAATCTAAGAAACAAAAGAAATGAAGAAAGCCAAAAAATAAAAAACAGAGAGGGAGATAAACCAAGAAACAGATTCTTAACTACAGAGAATAAACTAATGGTTACCAGAGGGCAGGTGAGTGGGGCATGGGTGAAATAGGTAATGGGCAATAAAGAGTACACTTATCATGATGAGCACGGAGTAATGTATAGAATTGTTAAATCGCTATATTGTATACCTGAAACTAATATAGAACTGTGTGTTAACTAAAATAAAAAACTTAAAACAATGAAAATATAAAAATAAGGAGAAAAGGCATACTATATGGAATAGTGACCCTTTCACATCTAGTAGGAAATGCATTTTTTTTTTTAAAGACCTACTAGGGTTGGGTCGCCTGAGTGGCTCAGTTGGTTAAGTGTCGGAGTTTGGCTCAGGTCATGATCTCACAGCCTGTGAGTTTGAGCCCTGTGCGTGGCTCTGTGCTGACAGCTCAGAGCCTGGAGCCTACTTTGGATTCTGTGTCTCTCTCTGCCCCTCCCCTGCTCTCTCTCTCTCTCTCAAATATAAATAAACATTAAAAAAAAAAAAAAAAGACCAAGCAGGGTTATCCTTGCAAAATCAATCTATGGAGTGTCAAAGCTACCACCATTGTTTTGCTTTTTAAAATCTGATTATAAAAATCTATGATTATTGACTAAATCCTTAACTCCGAACTTTCCCATTTCTCTCCCAATCTTGTCAATTTTTCATTCACTAATTCTCTTGCATCAGCCATGTTGGGGGGGAAGGAAGCTTTTTCTCTACTCTCTTAGGCTAATTCATTGAGGACTTGCAAATTAAACTGAAATGGTAGGTTAACAGGAGAAAAAAAGATTTATTTCCTATGTAGAGGAGAACTTAGGAAAAGAGGAGCTAGCTTACTACATGATTACCGTTAGAGGCTTACATATCTTAGTAGGAGAAAGGGAGTGGGGGAAAGAACTTCTGTGGGTAGAACCAAAGAGGTTTGTTTATAAAAAGACAATGGATGAGGCACTTGGGTGGCTCAGTCAGTTAAGCATCCAACTTCAGCTCGGGTCATGATCTCACAGTTCGTGAGCCTGAGCCTGGAGCCTGCTTTGGATTCTTTGTCTCTGTCTCTCTCTGCCCTCCCCACTTTACATTCTGTCTCTCTCACTCTCAAAAATAAATAAACATTAAAAAAATAAAAGGGCAGTGGAATTTTAGGAGAACAAATGGGAGATCAGGAAGTTTTTTCTTTTCATCATGATAAGTATATTCTGTAATCTCCATCACCTTATTCCAACCATATCCCCTCCCACACACACTTCCCCTCCGGTAAACATCAGTTCATTCTCTGTTGTTAAGAGTCTGTTCTTGGTTGGTTTGTTTCTTTCTCTTTTTTCCCTTTGTTTATTTGTTTTTTTCCTTAAATTCCACAGGAGTGAGATCATACGGTATTTGTCTTTCTCTGACTGACTTATTTTGCTCAGCATTGTACTCTCTAACTCTATCCATGTTGTTGCAAATGGCAGTATTTCATTCTTTTTATGGCTAAGTAATATTCCATTTTACATATACCACTTCTTCTTTATCCATTCACCTGTCTGTGGATACTTGGACTGCTTCTGTATCTTAGCTCTTGTAAATAACGCTGCAATAAACATAGGGGTGCATGTATCCCTTTGAGTTAGTGCTTTTGTATTTTTATGGTAAATACCCAGTGGTGTGATTCCTGCATTGTAGGGTAATTCTATTCTAATTTCTTGAAGGACCTCCATACTCTATTCCACAGTGACTCCACCCATTTGCATTCCCATTGACAGTGCACGAGGGTTCTTTTTCTCTATATCCTCACAAACACTTGTTGTTTCTGGTGTTTTGGTTGAGGTAGGAAGAGTTTTATTTCTTTTTTTTTGTTTGTTTAATTTTTTTTAATGTTTATATTTATTTTTGTGAGAGATAGAGCATGAGTGGGGTAGGGTCAGAGAGAGAGGGAGACACAGAATCCGAAGCAGGCTCCAGGCTCCGAGCTGTCCGCGCAGAGCCGGACGTGGGGCTCGAACTCACAGACCATGAGATCATGACCCGAGCCGAAGTCGGACGCTCAACCGACTGAGCCACCCAGGCGCCCCAGAAGAGTTTTGTTTCTGTGGGTGTGAGGGGTCTTTTCATACTTTTTCATGGCCATGAAACGTTCCCAGAGAGGGGATTTATGATAGATTTATTCTCAATCTTCTTCCCATGAGTGGACGCACTCAGAAAATTTATGGCCTTTCCCAGCAGTTGCTGCTTTGAGTCACATCAGAGAAGCTCTGAGAAGATTCTTCTGTTGAATCTCCTATGTCTTTAGATCACAATAATCTCCACACCCACTCTGGGGTTCTGAGTGGTTTTCTGAGTCAGCCCCTCCCCTTTCCTTTACTCCAACACCCTCACCTCAGTAACAGACTAGCCTCCTTACAAAGTCGACAAGTAAGGACCTTTAGGTGGTCACCCCGGCATAGACCTTAGATTCTCGTGTTGCCGTCTGTTTGCTCAAAAGTGGAAATTAGACAGCGGAAAATAGGGAAGGTGTGGCAAGGCCAGGAGTAATTCCACTCTTATTTCTATAAGGAATGACTCCTCCAGTCTGCAAGGGAAATCCACAAAGACTAAGCACATGAGAACAGGCAAAAGCTATGGACTCGGTGCTTGGGACAGCAAGGGAGTCTGCCGCTATCTCTCGTATTTGGCAGAGACTGCAAGTCAGGCAGAGGAATAGGAAAGCTTCAAGGCAGAAAAAAAGGGAAGGCTTCTAGGATGCCCCGACTTAAGTGGAGGCTGTTGTCATGGAGAAACTGTAGGTGAGGTAACTAGAGGTGGGCCATACTATGGGATGGATTAGGGGAGTATAAGTGGCTTTCTCCAGTTGATTCTAAATTGAAAGTGGGGACACAATGTATACAAGCTTCTGCCAGTCTGACTTCGAGATAGTGGCCTGGCCATTGCAGATAACAGGTTGGTTTCCTGAGCTAATAATTGCCACAGATTGCGGGTCCTATTTTGTCTTTGAATTCAAGTTCTACCACATGTAGAGAGGAGCACAGGGCCTCACTGCACTGATCCTATTTGAAAGTTCCCCGGGCCCTGGCTGCTCGTACCTTAGGACCTTTACTTAATAGTGCTATTCCGTTGTCCTGCCTCCCTTTAGGTCTCTGCTGCTGACAATTTGCCATAGAGGCCTGGCCTGCCTCTCCTATTCCCAGTGACACCTGCCATACCTCCTAAATGTGTCATGCAATTTATTTTTCTTCCTGGCCAGTTACAACTTGACATACGTTTGTTTCTTTATTCTAATTATCCATTACTCCCCCCTCACTGCATTGAAGTCTACACTTCAAACTAGATGGTAAGCTACTATGTCTGTTTTCTTCACTGCTATTATCCCCAAGGACCACAAGAATACTCAACTGAAAGAAGGTGTAGACACATATTGGTGGAATAAATGAAATCCATGTCCATCATTCAGGCAGACTCCATGTGAGGAGAGATGAGCTTTGCACGGGGGACTCCAGGTCAAGCCCAGTCGCTCGTGTATTTGCTTCCTGTGACAACCCAAAAGCCCAGGTTCTGGGATCTTCCCTCATCAGGGGCAGCTGAGTAGGCCTGGGGCATGTCTAGTCCTGTGCCAAACAACAGATCAGAGAATTTCTTGCAACTGCCAGTCACATCCTCCTTGAGAGTTTTGTACTAGAGTTGTCTTCACCTTGTTACTTTTTCAGAAATTTGTGCGCTCTCATGGTCTTTCCTTGGGGAAACAGCCTGGCCAGCCAGCCCTTACCCTATTACCAATTCCTGGAAGCAACCAGCCATCATCTAGAACCAGGTAGAGGACACACAGCAGAGATACCAGGCTAGGAGGAAAGCATCGCAAAGTTTCACCTTTTTTGTTTTTAATTTTTCTTAATGTTTATTTATTTTTGAGAGAGAGACAGAGCATGAGTGGGGGAGGGGCAGAGAGAGAGAGAGGGAGACACAGAACCCAAAGCAGGCTCCAGGCTTTAGCTGTGTCCCCCGCCTGTGCTTGGATCCCGGTGCCAGCGGGCGCGTGCCAGAGAGGGCGTGCCATGCACGTGCGCGCTTCCAGGCGGGGGGCGGGGGGGGGGGGTGCAGAACGCAGAGAGGGCTGACGTGTAAGTGCTCTAGGTACTGGCTCTGCGACCTCAAGCCGCCCGGATACCCCAACTCCCACCACCCCGGGCCGGCTGGGAGCTAAGGCCCTCCCTGCGTTCTCGACCATCTCACGGGGGACATGTTGCTGACTGGCGCCTGCGACCCAGTAGCGGGACACACCCGCAGAGGACTCGGAGCCATGAATACCCTTCACTTGCTCCTTATGGTAGATGTCTTCTCACAATCCTGCATATTCTGCTTCGTGAATAGTTTGTACATTGTGTGTTGCTATTATTTATGATATCTTTGAGAAATCTAGATGGCTATGCTTATTACTTTCATTATACACATGGGAGGAGTATTTATGAGTGCATTGAGGGCTTACCGTTTGCCCAGAACCTGGTAGAGAACCCTGGCTATTGAAGATGCCCAGTCGGTAGCAGAGAGCAGCTGACATGACCTCTCCTAACAAATATAGTTTCTTTTTCAGTAGATGGTCATCCCTAAGAAGCCATGATAGTACCTTTGTAGAATGAGTAGGCCTACGTTTTGGGTGGACGGTGGTTTTCTTCCCCTAGTTTATATACTTAAATCTTGTTTTAGAGTGGGGCTTGTTTGCTTTAGAGAGATTTTGGAAAACTAATACTGTGCAAATGTCAGATACTACATACTTAGATTCTTTGTTCTAGAAAGGTTTGAAAGCATTGCTTCTACTTGGATGACAGATGATCATAGTAAAGTGAGTCATGTGTTGCAGAGAAGTAGGAAAGCTTGTTTCAGGGCACACATTTAGAGATGGAATTCCTGCTGGGTGTGAGATTCAGTGGACTATACGCTGATCTGGTCAGGCATTTTGATGCATTCAATCTCAATGACTTCATGAAGCCATCTTATAAATTCAATACGGAAGACAGACGATCTTGTTTTAGAAATAAGACAGCTGAGGTGCAGACTGACTGGCAGCATGGCTGATAAGTGGCAGTCAGCTTGAGAACCCAGCTATGTTCTGATTCATCTTTCCTCAGTGGGATGAATCCACCCTTACCCCTTGATGTGGGTGTGTTTTCCTAGTGGACCCTAGCACAAAGCCTTCCTTCTGCCTCTCCCCATACCACCCATCCATTTGCTCACGAAGTCACTTCTGAGAGCCTTTGTTGGTAGACTTTCACTTGGCGGAACCGGCTCTCAATCCTGGGTGGTTTCTAGCAGGGATCTTCCTTTCCGCCTCCGGCCCTCCGGTACCTGATCTTCAGTCCTACCATGAAGCTCTTGGATTGGTGTGCAAGCTGACTTTGACACCTGCGATTCAGTTAACAAACATTTAGTGAAGGAAAGATTCGATGATGAAAATTCCCAGAACTTCTTAGTCCTCATTCAGTGTTTTCAGCTGACTCATGAAATATGTCATTCTGTGTTGTTCCAATTATCCAGCTGTAAAAAGGAATAATACCCCATTCTAACGTAGGGAAGTATTATCTGTGTGTATTATTATATAATATTTCTTATACAAGAAAGCTGTTGTAAAAGTCCAGCTACCAAAAATAATGAAGAAGTTACCTGGATGTTTGCAAATGTCAAAAGCTTAAACAAGCTTCAAGTAGCGATAAATGAAACTATGTTTTAATGGTAGATAGCTCAGTTTCAAAAGTGTTTATCTCTTCTGCTTCAGGAAATGTGGCCACAAATTGTTGGGTTTGGTAAAGATTATTTTTATTTATTTTGAGGGGGAGGGAGAGAGAGAGAGAGAGAATGAATGTTCACAAGCAAGGGAGGGAAGAAAGAGAGAGAGAGAGAATCCCAAGCAGGCCCCACACTGTCAGCATGGAGCCCAACACGGGAATCAATTTCAGAAACTGTGAGATGATGACGTGTGCTGAAATCAAGAGTCGGTTGCTTAACCGACTGAGCCACCCAGGTGCCCCCACAATAACATTTTCTGAAGAGAATCTTTTCTAAAGGAACAAATGGAGGTTGATACTTTTCAAACTAGGTTTTATTTGACTAGCTTAATGGAAAATGGTAAAAAGGTGATTAGCAAATAACTGTGAACAAAAGTAATGACCAAGGAGGCCCCAGTGAGGTTACTGAAGATCTCAGCAAAAACACCAGAAATAACATTTTGAGATCAGAGGGAGAATGGGATGGAAATAGTGTCCTAACATCTGAGGGCATTGGGAGGGTGTGAAGAGGAGTGTGTTCTCCTCACAAGTTTCTTGTGAAGCTCTTCTAACTTCCCAGCTGTTTGCTGTGTCTGCTTCCTTCCGACAAAAAGTGATGTGTGCGTGCAGTGCCCTGATAGTCCTTAGTCGATTTTTGTGGTCTGAGAAGAGTAGATTTTTTACAAATTCTTTTTAACTTAACTTTATTTTTCTCAACGTGAAAGAATTTTACATGATTCCAAAGTCAAACTGTGAATAAAAAAGTATACACAGAGAAATGTGCCATCACTCTCTCTCCCATCTCCTAACGCAGCCCCCATGGGGTAAGCGTTCTCATTAGTTTTTACTGTACCTTTCCTGTAATTCGTTTAGTAACAAATTAACCAAATGTAGAATTTTCGTTTTCCGTAACAAGGAGCATAATGGATGCACACTTTTGCCTATTGTCTTTTGAGTAACACTGCATCTTAGAAATCATTTCATACTATTTCCGAGAGACCTCGGGACAAGAGACGTCTTGTTGGCCACGTTGTGTAGATTTCTCGTCGTGTATTTTACCAGCCTGCTGTGAGTATCTATGTCATTGCCGAGATTTTGCTATTAGAAATAATGCCATGATCAATAATGCCAGGATTTCGGAGGGGGTCTGGAAAAGGATGTGTTACTGTCACTGGGTGAAGACACGGAGGTGGTGTGGGGGTGAGGCTGAAGAGGAGCGTCACAGAAGACATCCCGGCACGTTCTTCCCTGAGGAGGACCCCCAGGCCAGGGCAACCCGCTGAGTGCCACCCCGTCCCCATTGTGTGTACCCAGTGGAAAGGCAGGGAATGGCTCGTGGCACACTACTGACAAAGTCTACGTAAATGAGAGTTCTGTCCTACTAGGCCCCAACTCCAATCCCTTCTGTAGGGATTGCTTTAGAAAGTAGAGAACCTAAGCCCCTAGGAAATGTTTGGCCACCCTTCCCTAGGTGGGGATGTGACCTTCTGGGACCCCAGAAAACAAGCACTGGTAAACACACATACACACACACGCTCACGCACGTACGCACACCTGGAAGGACTGTGGGCTGGGATCAGAGGAGCAGCAGAATCAGAGGAGGTGAGAAGTTGAAGTCAATGTGGTTGGATAAACTTCCAACAGGTGACACCGCTGCTCCAATTTCACAGGTATCATCCCACATATGCCTGAGGACATCCTGAGGACATCCTGAGGCCATGCTAGAATGATCTCCATTGGGCCGATAAGACACGGACCATCCCCGAGAAGCACAGTCGCGAATCTGGGACCAGAAAGAGGTAAGAAAGAAGAGTTCTGTCTCAACCCAGATAGGTCTCGCAGCTGGGACCCTGGCTGCCCCCAGACCTTCCCAGGGGACTGTGGAGAGGGGTGCGTTGGTGGAACTGTGTACCGATGTGACATTTCATGGAGAATGGGGGTGAGCAGTCAGCAAAGAGAGGACTATTTGCAAAGGTGTTATCCCAGAGGGGACTCAGGAGGTGGATCCTAGGCAGTGACATCACTTTGCTCACAATAGGCCCCAGGAAAGCTTGGAACTCCTGTAACCTGGCACCCATGTTCTAGGAAGGTCCCATACCAGGCTCACTTGCCTACAGACACAGAGACTTTAGCATGTTCTCTTGTTGTTTTCCCAGGTACCGGGGCTCTGGATGCCAGAAACCCCAGTGCGCAGGATTACTCAGAGGTTGGAGAGGTTTCCTTCACCCACGCTGGCGATGCCTCAGGATGTTTTCCAGGACGTCACATAAGGTAACACACAGCAGCCTAGAGCAGGCCAGGTCAGGTCAGGTCACAGCTCGGAGCCTTCCCTGGGCACCCCCATCCCCTCATGTTCAGTTTCGGGGAAAGGGGGACATGGGGGCCGGTCCTCCCCGGGACCGGAGCAGGTTCGATGGCAGTGGACCACCTGGTGGACCCATCATGGCCATGCACGTGTCATGCTGGGAAGGAGGGAAAGGGATCTCTGAGGTGCCTCTAACCTGTAACAGGTTGAATCCAAGGCCCTCAAGCCACCTTGCTTCTCCTCCGTGGGGGAGTGAGTGCACACTGTGGTGTCATATCTGGAATGAATTCATATGGGTCTGAGGACAAGCGAAAGCAAGCAGACACGGCTTTGAGGACGCCTGCCTGCCTGCCTGCCTGGCTGCCTGCCTGCTGGGCACTGTCTTTACAGAGCCACATGCCACAGATGGAGGAGAAGCTGAATGAGAGCCCCTGCTCTACTTCCCTGAAGGAAAGGAGGAAGCCCCATGCCATCAGCAGGAAGCCGCGCTGGCTCAGGGTGAGTGCAGGTACCAGGGAAACCCAACACCCAGGGCCCAGAAAACACACTGCTGCTCCCCTGGTAGCTCTCGGAGACTCCTGGTCCCAGATGAACCTGGAACCCCATCTGCTCCCCAAACATGCCAGCAGGGCCCAGCCCCTGCCACGGCCAGACACAACGTCACTCTCCACTTATTTGGAGCAAGATCAGAAAAGAGGCGTGAGACCATTTCACGTCCCTTTCTGTCTAGACTATATTGGCATTGTTGTACACGTTTCCCCGACGAACGTTCCCAGGTGTCCCGGTTCGCCCGACCATCCTTCCACACCTTCTCCACGTCTGACACACGTTCGTGAGGAGCAGGGAGATTTTTACGCAAAGGACATGGGGCTCATTGCATTATGTCTAATGCTCTGCACTTTGGTGGCCAAGCAACACGCCCCTGGGGCCCCTCCAGTCAGGAGCAAGGGCCTTACCACCTAGACAACATTCTGGAAATGTGACCACTCACCTCACCCATTCAACCCTTCACAAATGGGGGATTGTGACAGCATTCCCTTCTCTTGCCATGTCACAGTGCTGCACTGAACATCCTACATGTCCTATTATCCTGATCCAACCTCTGCCAGGTACTGTCCCTCTCTTCGGATCCCCACAATGCACTGTGCTGTTACAAATCACAGGGACACTGCTGTTCACGCGGGGAGGTGCCGTGCATACTCATCTAACAATCTGACCTGAGATTCTTTTTCCTTGATGGTTTTCGAAAAAAAAATATTTGAAATTTATTGCCAAACTGGTTTCCATACAACACCCAGTGCTCATCCCAACACGTGCCCTCCTCAGTGCCCGTCACCCACGCTCCCCTCCCTCCCACCCCCCATCAGCTCTCAGTTTGTTCTCAGTTTGTAGGAGTCTCTTATGCTTTGGCTCTCTCCCACTCTAAGCGCTTTTTCTTTCTTCCCCTCCTCCATGTGTTCCTGTTAAGTTTCTCAGGATCCACAAAAGAGTGGACACATATGGTATCTGCCTTTCCTTGTATGGCTTATTTCACTTAGCATAACACTCTCCAGTTCCATCCACGTTCCTACAAAGGGCCATACTTCATTCTTTCTCATTGCCACGTAGTACTCCATTGTGTATATAAGCCACAATTTCTTTATCCACTTATCAGTTGATGGACATTTAGGCTCTTTCCATAATTTGGCGATTGTTGAGAGTGCTGCTATAAACATTGGGGTACAAGTGCCCCTCTGCATCAGCACTCCTGTATCCCTTGGGTAAATTCCTAGCAGGGCTACTGCTGGGTCATAGGGTAGGTCTGTTTTTAATTGTTTGGAACCTCCACACTGTTTTCCAGAGCGGCTGCAGCAGTTTGCATTCCACCAACAGTGCAAGAGGGTTCCCGTTTCTCCACATCCTCTCCAGCATCTATAGTCTCCTGATTTGTTCATTTTGGCCACTCTGACTGGCGTGACGTGATAGCTGAGTGTGGTTTTGATTTGTATTTCCCTGATGGGGAGCGACGTTGAGCAGCTTTTCATGTGCCTGTAGGCCATCCGGATGTCTTCTTTAGAGAAGTGTCTATTCATGTTTTCTGCCCACTTCTTCAGTGGATTGTTTGTTTTTCAGGTGTGGAGTTTGGTGAGCTCTTTATACATTTTGGATATTAACCATTTGTCCGATATGTCATTTGCAAATACCTTTTCCCAATCCATGGGTTGCCTTTGAGTTTTGTTGGTTGTTTCCTCTGCTGTGCAGAAGCTTTTTATGTTCATGAGGTCCCAATAGTTCATTCCTGCTTTTAATTCCCTCGCCTGTGGGGATGTCTGATGGGACATCCTAACGTGTTCAGCCATTTCCCACCTCAAATTCTCGTGTGAATGCCAACATCCTTCTTCAGACACTGGGCACCCAGGTCTCACTCTTGCCACAAGTCACTGACGGCTTGGGAGTTTGGTCTGCATTCTGGACCCCAAGCCTCCTGATGTCCATGGTGCTGTGTCTGACTCCGTGTCCCTCCTGTGTTCTACCTCAGGGTATGAACATCTCACCCATGCCCGACAATGAGAACCGCGAGGAAGGGACCATCGAAGGAGGCTGGATGCTACTGGTACAGCGAGTGGAGCACCTGGTACCTGCTGTCCTGGGTAGAGACCCCTCCTACCTCTTCACATTCTTGAGCACGTACAGAGCTTTTGCTACCACCCAGCAGGTCCTGGAAATACTGTTTATGAGGTGAGCACCCTGCCCTTCACAGCCCAGTGTGATTCAGCCCCTGAAAGCTCTGAGTCTCAGGAAAGTCACCAAACGTCCCGGCGTCTCACATTGTTCCTCTGATCCGGGTGGAAACACTCCAGGTCCTCAGTGGGGGCACTGCAGGGGAAGTCACCCTGGCCTGTGGAAGGCTCTGCTGGCAGGGCTGCGTCTCTGCTGGGTCATCTCTGTCCTCTTGCCCACGATCAACTTTCTGCCTCATCCCTCACTGTCGCCAGGTGTTGAGTTGGGCTGTTTTCCCATTGGAAAAGGAGATTGGAGGCTCTATCTGTGTGTCTGAGTCCTGGCTCAAACCAGTCAAGGATGCCCAGGATGAGCAGGACGCCCAGACCCACACCAATATGTGTGATGGAGCTGACTGTGTTTGAAGCCCTATCATTCTTCAAACACGCAGGAAGCCCCACTAGGTGCAGGCACTTCTGTAGGAGCTGACTGGGATCCAATGCGCAGAGCGGACAGTACCCTCCCCTCCAGAGCTCCATTCCAGTCAGCAGTCAGTGACTCTGGATAGGACAAGACGTAGCATCCACAGGACAGCTCATATGATGTCCTTCTGGCCTCCTCCAGATACGGATGCTTCCATTCGGAGGCTGAGGAGGATGGCGGACCCCGGGAGCAGGAGAAACTGTGAGTAGGCTGAGCTCAGGCTGGAGGGCCTTCCTTCTCCAAGAGGGCAGTGCTGAGACTGTGCGTGGGAGGGGCTGCAGGACCCAGCATCCCACACGTCTGAGAGTCCTGTGAGAGGGCAAAGTTCTGAGGGCTTTCTCTTGGAAGCAAGGAAAGGGGTCCTGTCCTGTCTGGTAGAGGATGGGCTGTGGGCACAGGGAGGCAGCAGAGAGCGCCAGAGGACCGCGTCAGCCCCTTAGAGAGTCCAACCCCATCCCTTCCCACCCACAGCCTTGCCTAGACCCCCATCAGGGGACCCAGCATAACGGTTTTGGGGAGCATCACGCTCACCACCTTGGGGAACATGCACAGTGCGTGCTTAGCAAGGGGACAGGAGACACAGTGAGGGCTCAAGGAGCACATATCACCCACACGATGGGAGAACGGTGTCAGCGGGAGGACACCCACATGTGCACTAGGTGCATGAGGCAGCACAGAGGCACAGGTCGTCACGTTGAAGGCATCAGGAGGGTCCCAGCAAGCCCAGGTAAGAGACAGAGTCCTCTTGTCCCGTATTTGCGCAGATCTTCATGGAGCGCTAGGGTATGCAGTGAAGGCACTGACTCACCCCGACACCACCCCTCCACTCACGCACGGACTTGAATTCCAGTGGGAGGTAGGCAGCGGGACACAGCGAGGAGTCTGGCTGGCTTCCCCAAGAAGGACAGAGACGACCACATCATTGGTTAAGGGGTTCCCGTCAAACAGAATCTTGACGGTCCCTCTTCAGTGACCAGGTCTCTCGTAGGCGGGACTGCCAAATCACAGGTGGACAACGTATAGAACCACCCTCTGGACATCCAGGACCAGGAGGCATAGAGGCCAGGTCCCACAGGCCTGTCCTGAGACCTCAGTGGGAGGAACACCGCATGGTGATTGTTCTGGCTACTTTTGTATCCCCAGGGCCATCTCCTCCATCCTGGGCACCTGGCTGGATCACTACCCCGAGGAATTTTTCCGGCCTCCAGACTTCACCAGCTTGAAGCTGCTGCGGGCGTATGTGAGGGTCCACATGCCGGGCTCCGAGCTGCAGCGCCGCGCCCGCCTTCTCTACTCATGGCGGAAACACCGTGAGCCCAATGAGCCAGGGTCTCTGGGCGAGGAGGACTCTGGGTGGGAGATGTGGGCGTGGGGAGGGGACGGGGTATGCCACAGAGAACATGTTTCCTGAGACTGCAGGTGGGCCAGGCGTAGGGACTAGTCTCAGATCACTGTTCCATTAGCCTGCCGTCTGGGAGATTTCCTCCTGGTGGGTTCTTTGACTCAGATGACAATGTGTGCGGAAGAGGTTTGCTGCCATGGAATGGCAATCACGGTGATGACACTTTCTATTCTTGAAGCTTTGGCAGCAGCTCTAGAGCCCCGTCCAGACGTGCCTCGGGAGCGAGCCCCCGCTATCTCTGTGGTGCCCACTGCAGCCTCGCAGCCCAGGCTGCCTGAAGCCACCAGTTCTCCTGGAGCTCAGCGCGTACGAGAATCGGAGACCCTCACTGCCGCGTCCCCACCAGGGCAGGAGGTACTCCCAGCTCTGGCTGACAGTCAGGAGCTGGAAGAGCCACCTGCCCCTTTGGTGGCCCCAGAGCATGAGCAGCCCCCAGCCCCAGCCGGCGGGGTCACGGAAGGGCTGGAGCAACCACCTCCTGCAGCTGAGCAACCAGCCTCAGCTCCCCAACAGCGGCTCATGTCGGCTGCAGCCCCACAGGATGAATTCCCTGACCTTGTCATTGCGTTCTTTGTCGTTTTAGTAGTGGGTATAGAGGTATTTAGTGTCCTTATATACCATTGGTTTATACTTAAAACATAATTTAAGTGTCAAAAAATTTACTCTGATCCTGTGAAATTACAACTTCAAGTGTCAGTATGTACATTCGCAGGATGTTACACCCGTGAGCACTATGTACTCCTAGAACATTTCCATCACAGAGACACGTGGACTACTAATCACCCACGGCTCATTCCCTCACCCCAGTCTCTGCAACCAGCGATCTCGGTTGCTGCTGCTTTAGCTCCTCTGGGATTTCCATGTGTGTGCAAACACACAACATGGCCATGGCCTGTTGTGTCTGGCTACATGACAGGAGACTGATTAATAATTGCTTAAATATTCAATGGCACTCATATTTTTTAGGACAGAGGAATAGTCCTCAAAGAACAAAGATTAGGTGAAGCCCCCACTTGAAGTATCTTCATTAGCTGGCATGGGGACCCTCTGAGGTTTGACACAAGAGCAGAAGCCAGAAGAGAAATGTCTGGACCAGAGCGAATACCTTGAAAATCTTTCATTTTCCTCGACTGGCCATGGTGATATTGGTCTAACGTGCATATTATAAAAACACCCAAATGAAACCGTCAATATGCCATTTACGCTAATCTATTAGGCAGTAAAGTATAAAGTTCTGGAAGGTTTCCTACGGGTGACATGTATTCAGTAAAATGAAGATTTAAATAATGAGGACAGGCACCAAGGTGGCTCAATGGGCGAGTTTCCGAGTCGAATTTGGCTCAGGTCACGATCTCATGGTTCTTGAGATCAAGTCCCAAGTCAGGCTCTGCAATGACAGCTTGAAGCCATCCCTGGTCAGGATTCCCCTTCTTGCTCTTTCCAAAAAACTAAATAGGAAACAACAAATACATACGGCCAAAAAAACCCGTAGATTCTTTGAAGAAATAATGGCCCCCAAGACATGGTGTCATCTTCACACTCCTTTGGCTTTGAGTGCAGCAGGTGACTGTGTTTGTGTTCACGAGTAGTGTGACAGGTTGGGCATCCATCCAGGACTGTGGTCTTGTACTATGGGATGTCGCCACAGTGGACAGGCACAGTCCTGTCCCCTTCTGCATTCTCAGGGGCCACACATCATCCTTTACTCTGCGTCTCCAGAAGCTGAATGACTGGGCCAATTCCAATATTTTGTCTCTCGTCACTGTACACAAGGGCACATGTGTACCGAAACTCTCCCTTTCTGTAGGAATGGACCATCGAAGGAGGCTGGATGCTACTGGAACAGCGAGTGGAGCACCTGGTACCTGCTGTCCTGGGTAGAGACCCCTCCTACCTCTTCACATTCTTGAGCACGTACAGAGCTTTTGCTACCACCCAGCAGGTCCTGGAAATACTGTTTATGAGGTGAGCACCCTGCCCTTCACAGCCCAGTGTGATTCAGCCCCTGAAAGCTCTGAGTCTCAGGAAAGTCACCAAACGTCCCGGCGTCTCACATTGTTCCTCTGATCCGGGTGGAAACACTCCAGGTCCTCAGTGGGGGCACTGCAGGGGAAGTCACCCTGGCCTGTGGAAGGCTCTGCTGGCAGGGCTGCGTCTCTGCTGGGTCATCTCTGTCCTCTTGCCCACGATCAACTTTCTGCCTCATCCCTCACTGTCGCCAGGTGTTGAGTTGGGCTGTTTTCCCATTGGAAAAGGAGATTGGAGGCTCTATCTGTGTGTCTGAGTCCTGGCTCAAACCAGTCAAGGATGCCCAGGATGAGCAGGACGCCCAGACCCACACCAATATGTGTGATGGGGCTGACTGGGGCCCTATCATTCTTCAAACACGCAGGAAGCCCCACTAGGTGCAGGCACTTCTGTAGGAGCTGACTGGGATCCAATGCGCAGAGCGGACAGTACCCTCCCCTCCAGAGCTCCATTCTAGTCAGCAGTCAGTGACTCTGGATAGGACAAGACGTAGCATCCACAGGACAGCTCATATGATGTCCTTCTGGCCTCCTCCAGATACGGATGCTTCCATTCGGAGGCTGAGGAGGATGGCGGACCCCGGGAGCAGGAGAAACTGTGAGTAGGCTGAGCTCAGGCTGGAGGGCCTTCCTTCTCCAAGAGGGCAGTGCTGAGACTGTGCGTGGGAGGGGCTGCAGGACCCAGCATCCCACACGTCTGAGAGTCCTGTGAGAGGGCAAAGTTTCGGGCTTTCTCTTGGAAGCAAGGAAAGGGGTCCTGTCCTGTCTGGTAGAGGATGGGCTGTGGGCACAGGGAGGCAGCAGAGAGCGCCAGAGGACCGCGTCAGCCCCTTAGAGAGTCCAACCCCATCCCTTCCCACCCACAGCCTTGCCTAGACCCCCATCAGGGGACCCAGCATAACGGTTTTGGGGAGCATCACGCTCACCACCTTGGGGAACATGCACAGTGCGTGCTTAGCAAGGGGACAGGAGACACAGTGAGGGCTCAAGGAGCACATATCACCCACACGATGGGAGAACGGTGTCAGCGGGAGGACACCCACATGTGCACTAGGTGCATGAGGCAGCACAGAGGCACAGGTCGTCACGTTGAAGGCATCAGGAGGGTCCCAGCAAGCCCAGGTAAGAGACAGAGTCCTCTTGTCCCGTATTTGCGCAGATCTTCATGGAGCGCTAGGGTATGCAGTGAAGGCACTGACTCACCCCGACACCACCCCTCCACTCACGCACGGACTTGAATTCCAGTGGGAGGTAGGCAGCGGGACACAGCGAGGAGTCTGGCTGGCTTCCCCAAGAAGGACAGAGACGACCACATCATTGGTTAAGGGGTTCCCGTCAAACAGAATCTTGACGGTCCCTCTTCAGTGACCAGGTCTCTCGTAGGCGGGACTGCCAAATCACAGGTGGACAACGTATAGAACCACCCTCTGGACATCCAGGACCAGGAGGCATAGAGGCCAGGTCCCACAGGCCTGTCCTGAGACCTCAGTGGGAGGAACACCGCATGGTGATTGTTCTGGCTACTTTTGTATCCCCAGGGCCATCTCCTCCATCCTGGGCACCTGGCTGGATCACTACCCCGAGGAATTTTTCCGGCCTCCAGACTTCACCAGCTTGAAGCTGCTGCGGGCGTATGTGAGGGTCCACATGCCGGGCTCCGAGCTGCAGCGCCGCGCCCGCCTTCTCTACTCATGGCGGAAACACCGTGAGCCCAATGAGCCAGGGTCTCTGGGCGAGGAGGACTCTGGGTGGGAGATGTGGGCGTGGGGAGGGGACGGGGTATGCCACAGAGAACATGTTTCCTGAGACTGCAGGTGGGCCAGGCGTAGGGACTAGTCTCAGATCACTGTTCCATTAGCCTGCCGTCTGGGAGATTTCCTCCTGGTGGGTTCTTTGACTCAGATGACAATGTGTGCGGAAGAGGTTTCCTGCCATGGAATGGCAATCACGGTGATGACACTTTCTATTCTTGAAGCTTTGGCAGCAGCTCTAGAGCCCCGTCCAGACGTGCCTCGGGAGCGAGCCCCCGCTATCTCTGTGGTGCCCACTGCAGCCTCGCAGCCCAGGCTGCCTGAAGCCACCAGTTCTCCTGGAGCTCAGCGCGTACGAGAATCGGAGACCCTCACTGCCGCGTCCCCACCAGGGCAGGAGGTACTCCCAACTCTGGCTGACAGTCAGGAGCTGGAAGAGCCACCTGCCCCTTTGGTGGCCCCAGAGCATGAGCAGCCCCCAGCCCCAGCCGGCGGGGTCACGGAAGGGCTGGAGCAACCACCTCCTGCAGCTGAGCAACCAGCCTCAGCTCCCCAACAGCGGCTCATGTCGGCTGCAGCCCCACAGGATGAATTCCCTGACCTTGTCATTGCGTTCTTTGTCGTTTTAGTAGTGGGTATAGAGGTATTTAGTGTCCTTATGTACTATTGGTTTATACTTAAAACATAAATTAAGTGTCAAAAAATTTACTCTGATCCTGTTTAATTACAACTTCAAGTGTCAGTATGTACATTCGCAGGATGTTACACCCGTGAGCACTATGTACTCCTAGAACATTTCCATCACAGAGACACGTGGACTACTAATCACCCACGGCTCATTCCCTCACCCCAGTCTCTGCAACCAGCGATCTCGGTTGCTGCTGCTTTAGCTCCTCTGGGATTTCCATGTGTGTGCAAACACACAACATGGCCATGGCCTGTTGTGTCTGGCTACATGACAGGAGACTGATTAATAATTGCTTAAATATTCAATGGCACTCATATTTTTTAGGACAGAGGAATAGTCCTCAAAGAACAAAGATTAGGTGAAGCCCCCACTTGAAGTATCTTCATTAGCTGGCATGGGGACCCTCTGAGGTTTGACACAAGAGCAGAAGCCAGAAGAGAAATGTCTGGACCAGAGCGAATACCTTGAAAATCTTTCATTTTCCTCGACTGGCCATGGTGATATTGGTCTAACGTGCATATTATAAAAACACCCAAATGAAACCGTCAATATGCCATTTACGCTAATCTATTAGGCAGTAAAGTATAAAGTTCTGGAAGGTTTCCTACGGGTGACATGTATTCAGTAAAATGAAGATTTAAATAATGAGGACAGGCACCAAGGTGGCTCAATGGGCGAGTTTCCGAGTCGAATTTGGCTCAGGTCACGATCTCATGGTTCTTGAGTTCAAGTCCCAAGTCAGGCTCTGCAATGACAGCTTGAAGCCATCCCTGGCAGGATTCCCCTTCTTGCTCTTTCCAAAAAACTAAATAGGAAACAACAAATACATACGGCAAAAAAACCCCCGTAGATTCTTTGAAGAAATAATGGCCCCCAAGACATGGTGTCATCTTCACACTCCTTTGGCTTTGAGTGCAGCAGGTGACTGTGTTTGTGTTCACGAGTAGTGTGACAGGTTGGGCATCCATCCAGGACTGTGGTCTTGTACTATGGGATGTCGCCACAGTGGACAGGCACAGTCCTGTCCCCTTCTGCATTCTCAGGGGCCACACATCATCCTTTACTCTGCGTCTCCAGAAGCTGAATGACTGGGCCAATTCCAATATTTTGTCTCTCATCACTGTACACAAGGGCACATGTGTACCAAACTCTCCCTTTCTGTAGGCGTGTACACCAAGCACAACTTTGGGGACATAATTTATAGGCATTTTTCGGGGGCTGCCTCCAGTTTACAATATCTACAGACTCTTTATTCTGTTGGGGTCTTATGTGAAAAGCAGGGACCCCTGGGACTAGGTGGATCCCTGAAGAATCAGGAGGACAAGCCAGCACTGTGGCCATCAGGGTACCTAGGAGTGACCCATGGGGCAGGAAAGAAACCACACTCCCTCATTCTGACCTCCTGCACAGCATCCCTGCCCCATGCCCTGGAACACACTCATTCAGGCCCCATCCCATGACAAACCCCAGCTGCCTGTGCACCTCCTGTTCCATAGCTCTGCTTCTCAGTTGAGCAGCCAGTCCCTGCTTTCAGGCCAGGGGAGGATGCAGGCTGGACCACTGCTGTCTGCTTGCTGGCCCTCCTCCCAGGCTGGGTCGCTTACTCTCAGGAAAGTACCTCTAAGTGCAGATCAGGTCAATGAGTTAAAGACCAGGACCTGAATGTCTTCATCCTGACGACTGAGTGGCAACAGCAAGAACCACTTGGACCTCGGCAAGCCAGAGAGTCCTTTACACAGCACATCAGGAGCTCAAGGAGACTGCAGGATGGAGACTCAGTCAAGGCTTTTGATAGCGAGTCCAGCCGCTCCACCCTTCAGGCTCCTCCAGCAGTGACGCCCGGCACCTGCCAGCCCCATCTTTGGGGAGCAGTGTCCCTGTCATGAGCAGCCACACAGCACCCTCTGGTGACCGACCACAAGGCACACAGGAATACTGCAGGGCTCCCCGATCTCCCAGCAAAGAAAGTGCCATTCCAACCGACACATCCTCAGACGATTCCAGGCAGACCAGACACAACTCTGTAAAATCCAATGTGTTTGAGGTGCCATTCAGGAAGTCTATGAAAAACATAGGTCTCTTCCCAACTGCACTATTCTGAGATGAATTCACTGAGTGGTGGAGTCAGGCACTGGGTTCCAGGACAGAAAAGGGACACAAGGTGGCTCCCTCCCAAGATGCACAGGGCGTGTTGTGGCAATGTGTTGGGAAGCATATATTTATGTCCCAGCTCTCTGGGTCTGGTTTAAAGAAAACGTATATCCAAACAAACCATGTTTATGGACTTGTTGGATTGTATCAACCACAAAACATTTCAGAAAATTTGCACACTCTCACTCCATATATCTGTTTACACTCATCTAAATTCGATCGCATCATCCTATGTTCCCAGGTACTTTTTCACTTATTGGGAGTGCATGATATGCTCTAGAGAGACCGCAGAAACTCCACCACCTTACTGGTAGACCTAATGAGTGAAATCAGTCATGTTAAGATATGTATGTCGTTGTACATAATGTGCTTCAATTCTATACACGAAACACAAAGTCTCAGAGAGAGAAATTAAGAAAATAATTTAAAATCACTCCAAGAGAAGAGAAAGCTTAAGAGGAACTTTAGCCTACAAACACCTGGGTGGCACAGTCAGTGAAGCATCTGAATTTGGCTAAGGTCGTGATCTCATGATGTTGTTTTGAGCCCTGCTATACAAATGCAAATGACGTCGGCTAGCATTAGAAAGGTCACCAGTTTTTGGCCTCTTTATCAGTCTCATACCACAAGTGCACTAGGGTTCCATTGGCTCCATAGGGACCATTTGCCTGCATTCTCCGTGGAGCAGCTCCTATCCTACCAGAACCCTCACGTGTGTCTCCCTGTCATGGCACGTACTGATACATACGAGAATGACGTTTCCCTTTCATTTTGAACATTGTGCTGATGCCTCCCTCCTGGCTCTGCGTCTCCACTGAGAAGACCCTTTGGCTCAGTTTACATGGGGGGTGTGTGTGTGTGTGTGTGTGCGCGCGCGTGTGCGTGTGTGTGCCCGCGCGCGCGGGTGTGTATGCATGTACGTATATGTACACGTACACGAATACGTGTACGTACACGTAGACATGTATGTGTGTGTACACAGGTATCCGTATGGACACACAGGTAGCTAGATCTATATATACACGGAGCTGTTTTTTCTTTTGAAAATACACACTGAAAACTCTGTGGGGCGCCTGGATGACTCAGCTGGGTGATGGTCCGACTTCGGGTCACGTCAGGCTCTCAGGGTTCCAGAGCTGAGTCACGCCTAGTGCTCCGTGCTGACAGCTCAGAGCCTGGAACCTGATTCCCTTCTGGGTTTCCTCTCTCTCTCCCTGCCCCTCCCTCGCTTGTGCTCTCTCTGTCTCTCTCGCTTTCTTTCTCTCAGAGGTGAACATGAAAAAAGAAACAAAAGCATGTGGCTCTGGATCTCGGCTCACGTCACGGTCTCAACAGTTTGCGAGGCTGAGCCTCCACAAGGAGCCCCACCTCCAGATGGGCGCCAACGATGCGGAGCCCGCTGGCCCTCCTCTCTCTCTCCCTCCCTGTCTGCCCTATCCCTGCTCACAGGCACACGTGCATGCGTCCACTCTCTCTCTGTCTCTCAGAATGAATGAAAGAAACAAAGAACCTCAAATGAGAACACTAAAGGAACACCGTCGAGTTCATTACTACAGCGAATGGACGGCTGTGCCCGTGGCCAGCACCTGCCCTGGGGAACGTTCTATTTCCTATTTGTTCATGTTTCTTCACTCTGGAGACACAGGGAGCCAGACAGCAAGCCGGCAAGCCAGTGACCGCCAGTGGGGGAGGGGCAGAGAAGCAGAGAGAGACACACACAGAATCTGAACACAGGCTCCAGGGCTTGAGCTGTGGGCACAGAGCCCAGCGCAGGGCTGGAACTCAGGAACCGCGAGGGCGTGACCTGAGCCCAAGTCGGAAGCTCAACCCACTGAACCACCCAGGCGCCCGGGGAAGGTTCCATTCAGGAGTCCACTCTATCCATCCCCGCCCATTTCCGCAAGGTCAGAGCCCTTACACCACATACCACCAGGAAGGATGCTATACAACTGTCCACAACCTGCCCTCTGTCTTCCAAAGAGGCTGCCCTGACGATCTCTAGCGAAGAGGGCGCTCTGATCAAAAGGCCCACGGATACAGGTCATGCCTGCCTACCCTTAGGGCCTGATGACTCCCCAGGTTCCCCTTGCAGCGCACTTGGTCCCATTGGAAACGTCGTGGCTTTGGGTTCCAAGGTGCCCCGCAGCGGAGCACAGGCCACCGGGAACGACCTCACCGCAGCTACCTACCAGGGGACGGCTTCGCACCCTTCACCCTTCCTGCAGGCCCTGTGCTCAGGGTCTGGGACCAGCCAGGGCGCGGGACACAAGCAGAGAACGTTAGCATTTGAGGACGCAGAAACGGCCTTGGGGTTCCCTACTCGGGGACCACGTTCACCACCTGGGCGCCCGCGACACTGGCAACCGGCACACAGGGCGACGGGGAGTGTGGACCGCAGGAAATGAGGGCCCTCGGCCGCTTCTCCTGCAATTCACAGGGGGAACTCGCAAAGGTCACCTCAGTCCCCAGCTCCCAAGAAGCCTCCCTGCGGAAGGGATGGTGCCATCAACAGCCTCTTCCTCCTTCCAGCCCTGCCTGGGTTTCAGGGGGAGCACAGCACCGGCGGGGGCGGGGGTCCTAGGAAGGTCCCGCTGACCCACGCCCCCCGCTGTGCCGCCACCCTCCCTAAGAGCCCCGCCTGTCACTCTCCAAAGTGTCTCAGGCTGGATGTGCAATGATAGGGTTCCCCGCAGAGAGCGTGACTCAGGCCCTAGAGCCTATGTTGCTGGATTCCCCGTTTGAGGGCACACGCACGTCTCCAAGGCCACCTCTGCTCGCAGGACAGGCACGCTAGGTGCAAATGCTTTCCCTGCCTCTCGACAGGCAGCAGTGGGAAAGCCAGCGGTGCAGCACGCTCGTGTGGAGCCCGACTGCCTGGCTTCATGCCTCGAGTCCTCCCGCTTCCCAGCAGTGACCCCCGGCACACATTCTTTCACATCTTCCCTTGGAAATACGAACGGGGACGAGAGTCCTTGCCGAGGTACTCTGTGTCGTCAGCAGAGATCTCTCGAGTGCTCAGAACAGTGCCTGGAACAGGCTAAGCCCTCTACCAAGGTGGGGTAAGACCAAGGAAAACACACACGCATAGGCAGTCCCCTCCCTCCTGGCCAGCACCTAGGCAACTGCTGGGGATGGTGAGGCAGGGGAGGGATCCCTTCCTTCCCCCGACGGGGTCCGGCTCCCCCTCCCTCCTCAGGACTTCCCGCTGGCATCAAGAAAACCTCCCTGCCTGATTCTGGGTGCTGCCGGCTGGGAACCCAGTGCCTCAGGGAGAGGCCCTCGCACATCTCCCTGGATACTTGCACGGGCTTCAGGTCAACAGACTCTGCCTCCTCACCTATATGGCAACAGGGACTGCACACCCGTGGAGCCGCTTCAGGTCTTGCAAAGCATCAAAGGTGTTCGGACCACAAGCAAGTTTCGAGGACACGCACGGCCACTATTTTCCCAAGGAAACCTCTCACATGGCGAGCTCATGGATCCATATCCATGCGATGACTTAGGCAGAATCATCACGGTAATCGTGAAGGTAATGGTACTCAAGGTCACCGTAATCTCCTTCATTCCGGAGAGACACAACTCACCCCTCGGGGACCAAACAGACGCTTAGGAGCCTGAGCTGCTCCACGTGGCCTACACCACACCATCTTACTGAAAACATAAAGCACCAGTCGGCTCGCTATGACGTGTGCGAAAGCCTCTGCTCTTAGGCCTTTGCTTTCAGTGAGGTCAAAGTGCTGCCTTCAGGATGTTTTCAGCCTTTGAGACAGGATTGGAAGTCTCTAGTGAAATGAGATGTTCCCATGCAACAAAACGCATTCCTTGCAAAGAACTGGGTCCCTGACGCGGTCCGGACTCCACACGGGCCACAGCACCACACTCACGCGCACACACTCCCCCCAACAACCGGGGAGAGGTACAACCCCTGCAATGAAAGACCGTTTGCTCAAGACCTCATTTCCCAAGGAGGCTGAGAGAGGAGCACTGCCTGCTCCCGTACACACGCACTGGTTTCTAGGGACCCGGTGGGCTCCGAGTCACTTCTCCCTCGTGCTGCCTGGTGAGTCCCGGAGGAGATGCGATTGCCAAGGACTGAAACTCTCGAAACACGGAACCAATGCAAGACAGGAGGCGCTCCACGGAAACGGGAAGCACCACGCCCCACGGACAGGAAGAACAAAACCCACCAGTCTGCCTTGGACAAGGAGCTTTTCCATCCACCTTCCTCGCCAGAGTGCGAAGAAGACGTTCCCACCCAACGTGTCCCAAACAGATGACTTTGGACTCCATCCACAACACCCAGGTCTCTTCAGCACACATCTCCAAGTAGGAAAGAGTCTGGACCACCCTCTAAAACACAGAAGCGCCACTTATTCCTGGCTCCCTGGCTCCCAGTTCATTGATGGAATGCCCATTGCCTTCAGAAATGAAGAGCTCAACAGGGAGTTGCACTTGCCCGAATCCAGACTCCTACCCCCTAGTCCCATTGACTCCCACGATAGAGGACCCCCTTTCGCCACAAGCGGGGTGAGATCTCCCCCTCCCCATCAGAGGGTGCAACTCTGCCACCAGGGGCGCGGCGGGGCTGGGCAGGGCAGGAGAGCAGGTGTGGAGTGGGGGAGGCAGATGGCCTGTGTTCACCTGCTGCTTCCACTCTCAAGCCCTTCAACCCCGTCCCCTGCTGGCCTCCAGCAACTCAGGCCCACCACCCCGACTCTGCCCGGAATGTTTCTCTGGAAACTCAGGTCCCTTGTGCTTCATTTTCACAGGCAGGAATGATTCCTCCTGCTCATGGCTGCCACTTCCCTGGCCCTGTCTTGACGCTTTCCCACAGCCGCAGGGCCACGCTTTCCTTCCTTCCTTCCTTCCTTCCTTCCTTCCTTCCTTCCTTCCTTCCTTTCTTCGTCCCTTCGTTCGTTCCCACCTGCACCCGCCAACCACCAAGCCAGTCAGACCTCCATGGGCACTCAGGGCGCCCCCCCCACCCCGTCTCGACCTGAGCCACTCCCCACCGCCTGAGCCTAACCCCCTACTCGATCTGGGGCCCTCCTCCTCCAGGGAACCGGGGTCCAACCCAGAAAGCCCACTCCTGAGGCCTCCAGACCGCAGCCGCAAAGGAGCCCAAGAAGAAGCCCGGAGCCCCAGGGCGGGGGGAGGGTTCTCATGGCAGGGGAAGACAGAGAGGGGCAGAGGGGAAGGCCACGTGCGACCTTGTCGCTAGGGTCCCTACCTTGGCAGCACCGCGACTGAGGCAGGTCCTGGAGGGAGGCTGTGGGTCTCAGCTGCTCCACCTTTAGGCTTCTCCCGGATGGTCTTTCAAGGGCGCCGGGGGGCATCGCATGGCGCTCTGCCCCAGCCAGTGCTGGCACTCCACCAGCGCGGCCAAAGACCGAGGCGCCCGGGAAGCGCGTCCCGCGCCCTGGCCTCTGGCTCCAGGAGCAGCAGGAGCAGCAGGGCCGCCACCCTCCGAGGCTGGAGGCTCATGGCTCCCAGTCTTCTCCACGCGGGGCCCCGCCTGCGCTCCCGCCAGCGCTCCCGCGAGCAGAGCACTACCGCTACCCCTACCGCCAAAGCCATGGCTACCGGGTCGCAGGCGCCAGGCAGCAGCATGTCCCCGGTCGGGGGCTGAGGTGGGCTTCAGTCCCTGGCTGGCCCAGACACTTGGGGGCTTGGGGCGGCAGGCGGGCTGGGAGCCAACTCACAGCACCGCTGCAGCCTCAGCTGGGTCCCTCACCGGGCTCCGGCCCTGGCCCACGCGCATGCGCGCACTCGTGCGCGCGCTCCCGCACACCTGCTTGGGCCCAGGATCCAAGCCGCCCATCCCCCACCCCCACCCCCACACCCCCCCCCCCGCAGGGGGCACAGCTCCTGGGTGCCAGGGTCCGCACCACCGCACCGCACCTCCCTGTGCCCACCAGATGCTCTGACCCACTGCCCGCCAGCCTGACAGCCGGGAGCCAGGCAGAGGGCTCCAGAGACCAGGCCAGTGGGACAGGGACTGGCAGGTGTCTCCTCCCAAGGTGGACACCTCCCTGTCACCCCTCAAGAGACCCAGGAACCTTTTGCATAGCTGGTTTCCCAGGGAGGTGGCTGGACGCGAACCCAGTGATCCCTCTGGCATCCTAGGCCTCTGTGTTTCTTCTTCACTCGGCCTCACATTCCCGCCAACCGTGGCCATCTACAGCCGTGCACCCTCCTCGCTCGTCACCCGTGACCGCAAGGGCAGCCCTAAGGGACAGGGAGACACACTGGGCACACGAGACTCCTTCCACCTCCCTTCTCCTTGAAAGGCCGGTGCTTTTCAGCTCTGCATGCCCTTCCCATGGCCCTACCTGGACTGCACCACCAGCGGTCCCACCCTCAAGTCCACCCTGCCACCGCTGACTGTGGCACGTCCTTCAACTCTGTGGAACCGCCTGTCCACCTCCACTACCTCCCAACCCCCGTGTTTTCTTCACAGTGTGCCTCAGATCCCAACTCCTCCGTGCCATTTTTCTTGTCTTGGGTTTCAATTGCTTTTCAACGTTCCATTCTTTTGGTGAGAGAGAGAGAGAGAGAGAGGCCATCACCCATGCGATTGTGCATCAAGCATCGACTGAACGTGCAAGGCGTAACAGACCCTGCTCTGGATGGCGAAGTGTAACTGAACACAGATATATGGAATTCATTCCATTTAACTGGCTAACTGGGCTGCAGTTTCAATATTCACACTATACTTGCAGTCATGTGGTTTATGAGCGTTTTCGTACTTGAAACAATCCATCTTAGGAGGCACTTCGTTGACTTCTAACCACAAGTCGTTTACTTCCTACTGGCATAGATCTTAATGCAATTTGTTTAAATGTTTTTGAATGGTTATTTTTGAGATGGGGGAGACAAAGCATGCGTGGGGGAGGGGCAGAGAGAGAGAGGGAGACACAGAATCGAAAACAGCCTGTCAGCACAGATCCCGATGCGGGGCTCGAACCCACGAGCCGTGAGATCATGATCTCAGAAGGCAGCGGACACTCAACCCACTGAGCCACCCTGGCGCCCCAATACTCTCATATATCTTGCTACTATATGTCTGTAAGCTCACTAATTACGATTTTTTACTTCTTGTTTTCCTAATTCTTCTATTTAAAAGTCAATGATCCTTCACTTCTCAAAGATATTCAGGGATAGCGATAAAACGTCATATTCATTAATACTTAGACATCGCACACAAACACACACATAGATGTTTACTCTTCTTACTTCCTTCATACAGTGTGTCCCGGAGGGAGAAAATTTTCCTTCAGTCAGGAATTACCTTCGTGTGTTTTGTGGTGCATATCTAGGGATGCATTGTCTATGGTTTGTGGGACATAGGTTCTCACAGATCACTACTTAAAAATCCTTGCCTTTAAAGCAAGGAATGAGTGAAAAGGTGGATATTTTAGGCACTCTAGACCAGGCTGATAACATGCTCTCATGTGCATTTCCTTGTTCTCTTTCCCCTTTATCGCCCCTTGGGCTGCTGGTTGTGCAAGTACCTGATATCCTTGGGAGGGAGAAGGGTAAAATGGAGGAACTCTGGGGTCCTCAGTGATCACATGAAGGACTTTAGTCTCCAATCTAAACACACACCCAGCTCTGTCATGTGAGGAAATCTATGGGGACATGCTTTTTGAAATGTGGCGCGTTCTCTGGTAATTCAGCATAACCTCATACACGTACGAAATGTTAACCCGCAAGATGACTTAGAGATCAGTCTACGTGCATGAAAATTGGCTGTTTCAGTCAGGAGGGCATGAGACTCTTGACCTTGGAGTGTGATTTCACGCCCCAAATTACGACTAGAGTGGACTCAACAGATACGCGATAAAATAAGTATTGGAAAATGACCCAGGTAAATTAGGCTACAATGACTGAGCTGCTAATTGGTGCGTGGGATCCCTTTACCTCCTCAGTCAGCCCCCGGGAATGAACCTCTGAGCATTCACATAGTGCCAGTGCTGGTAAGGCAGCCACGTCTTCCCTCTAGGAGTTCAAGGTCTAGCCAGGAAGATGGAAAGAACACGAAACAAAAATGGGAATGACATGAGCAAGGACTCCATAGAAAAATTCAAGGTGCGACAACTGGGTCCTGAGCTCCACCAGGGGAGGGTGTGACAAGGCTGTGCTGAGGAAACGTTAGTATTTTCTGCCGCAGTGCAAGAACGAGTCACCCCTGCACGAGTCCGAGGGTATGTAGCCTGGCAGAAGGCACAGTGCGGCGGACACTCGGAGGCAGGGGTCGTTGTTTCAGAGGGGACGTGTGAAAGGAGACCAGGGAGACCGGAAAGAGCTGCGGAGGATAGCAGAGAGGGAGGGTGAGGAGGGACAGGGCCTGGGACAGGAGGACGTTGTCACTACTCTGCTCTAGTGCCGTGGGACAATATTCCCCCACCCTTACTGGCTTCCCCATCAACGTCCCACCTCACAGGCCCAGGGGACCAGGAATTCAGCAGGGCTCAGCTGAGGGCTCCTGCCACAGCCTCTCAGGAGCTTGGGGCTGCTGTCATCACTCAGACAGAACCTGCTTCACTCAACCCCTGAGCCCACTTCAGGGTGGTGGCAGGATTCAGTCCACATCGAGTGCCTTAGTTCTTCCCTGTCTCTTGTTGTCTCTCAGGGCTAGGCTGTGTGTACCTGTCCATGTCACGACTCAACACGGGGGTTGGTCCCCACTGTGAGGAGCTGAGAGACAACACAGAGAGGGACAGTGAGCACGTGGCCGTGCCATGCACATTTTATCACCTAAACTTGTTTGGTCTGGGGTCACGGTGCCACCTTCTTTGCAACAGAAATCAAACACTACGTCCATACCACACTCCAGGAAGGAAATCCCACAAGGATGTGTTGACAGGATGTGGGCATCCCAGGGAGCCACTGAGGGGAGGAGAAAGTGAAGACCCTGCCAGGGTCAGTGCCTTGCCCAGAATCACAGACTGGTAGAAAGTCAGAACCAGGCATGACCCTAACCTCATGTCCTCAAAATGGGGTCCTGGATTTGACCGAGGATTTCGGAGGGGGTCTGGAAAAGGATGTGTTACTGTCACTGGGTGAAGACACGGAGGTGGTGTGGGGGTGAGGCTGAAGAGGAGCGTCACAGAAGACATCCCGGCACGTTCTTCCCTGAGGAGGACCCCCAGGCCAGGGCAACCCGCTGAGTGCCACCCCGTCCCCATTGTGTGTACCCAGTGGAAAGGCAGGGAATGGCTCGTGGCACACTACTGACAAAGTCTACGTAAATGAGAGTTCTGTCCTACTAGGCCCCAACTCCAATCCCTTCTGTAGGGATTGCTTTAGAAAGTAGAGAACCTAAGCCCCTAGGAAATGTTTGGCCACCCTTCCCTAGGTGGGGATGTGACCTTCTGGGACCCCAGAAAACAAGCACTGGTAAACACACATACACACACACGCTCACGCACGTACGCACACCTGGAAGGACTGTGGGCTGGGATCAGAGGAGCAGCAGAATCAGAGGAGGTGAGAAGTTGAAGTCAATGTGGTTGGATAAACTTCCAACAGGTGACACCGCTGCTCCAATTTCACAGGTATCATCCCACATATGCCTGAGGACATCCTGAGGACATCCTGAGGCCATGCTAGAATGATCTCCATTGGGCCGATAAGACACGGACCATCCCTGAGAAGCACAGTCGCGAATCTGGGACCAGAAAGAGGTAAGAAAGAAGAGTTCTGTCTCAACCCAGATAGGTCTCGCAGCTGGGACCCTGGCTGCCCCCAGACCTTCCCAGGGGACTGTGGAGAGGGGTGCGTTGGTGGAACTGTGTACCGATGTGACATTTCATGGAGAATGGGGGTGAGCAGTCAGCAAAGAGAGGACTATTTGCAAAGGTGTTATCCCAGAGGGGACTCAGGAGGTGGATCCTAGGCAGTGACATCACTTTGCTCACAATAGGCCCCAGGAAAGCTTGGAACTCCTGTAACCTGGCACCCATGTTCTAGGAAGGTCCCATACCAGGCTCACTTGCCTACAGACACAGAGACTTTAGGATGTTCTCTTGTTGTTTTCCCAGGTACCGGGGCTCTGGATGCCAGAAACCCCAGTGCGCAGGATTACTCAGAGGTTGGAGAGGTTTCCTTCACCCACGCTGGCGATGCCTCAGGATGTTTTCCAGGACGTCACATAAGGTAACACACAGCAGCCTAGAGCAGGCCAGGTCAGGTCAGGTCACAGCTCGGAGCCTTCCCTGGGCACCCCCATCCCCTCATGTTCAGTTTCGGGGAAAGGGGGACATGGGGGCCGGTCCTCCCCGGGACCGGAGCAGGTTCGATGGCAGTGGACCACCTGGTGGACCCATCATGGCCATGCACGTGTCATGCTGGGAAGGAGGGAAAGGGATCTCTGAGGTGCCTCTAACCTGTAACAGGTTGAATCCAAGGCCCTCAAGCCACCTTGCTTCTCCTCCGTGGGGGAGTGAGTGCACACTGTGGTGTCATATCTGGAATGAATTCATATGGGTCTGAGGACAAGCGAAAGCAAGCAGACACGGCTTTGAGGACGCCTGCCTGCCTGCCTGCTGCCTGCCTGGCTGCCTGCCTGCTGGGCACTGTCTTTACAGAGCCACATGCCACAGATGGAGGAGAAGCTGAATGAGAGCCCCTGCTCTACTTCCCTGAAGGAAAGGAGGAAGCCCCATGCCATCAGCAGGAAGCCGCGCTGGCTCAGGGTGAGTGCAGGTACCAGGGAAACCCAACACCCAGGGCCCAGAAAACACACTGCTGCTCCCCTGGTAGCTCTCGGAGACTCCTGGTCCCAGATGAACCTGGAACCCCATCTGCTCCCCAAACATGCCAGCAGGGCCCAGCCCCTGCCACGGCCAGACACAACGTCACTCTCCACTTATTTGGAGCAAGATCAGAAAAGAGGCGTGAGACCATTTCACGTCCCTTTCTGTCTAGACTATATTGGCATTGTTGTACACGTTTCCCCGACGAACGTTCCCAGGTGTCCCGGTTCGCCCGACCATCCTTCCACACCTTCTCCACGTCTGACACACGTTCGTGAGGAGCAGGGAGATTTTTACGCAAAGGACATGGGGCTCATTGCATTATGTCTAATGCTCTGCACTTTGGTGGCCAAGCAACACGCCCCTGGGGCCCCTCCAGTCAGGAGCAAGGGCCTTACCACCTAGACAACATTCTGGAAATGTGACCACTCACCTCACCCATTCAACCCTTCACAAATGGGGGATTGTGACAGCATTCCCTTCTCTTGCCATGTCACAGTGCTGCACTGAACATCCTACATGTCCTATTATCCTGATCCAACCTCTGCCAGGTACTGTCCCTCTCTTCGGATCCCCACAATGCACTGTGCTGTTACAAATCACAGGGACACTGCTGTTCATGCGGGGAGGTGCCGTGCATACTCATCTAACAATCTGACCTGAGATTCTTTTTCCTTGATGGTTTTCGAAAAAAAAATATTTGAAATTTATTGCCAAACTGGTTTCCATACAACACCCAGTGCTCATCCCAACACGTGCCCTCCTCAGTGCCCGTCACCCACGCTCCCCTCCCTCCCACCCCCCATCAGCTCTCAGTTTGTTCTCAGTTTGTAGGAGTCTCTTATGCTTTGGCTCTCTCCCACTCTAAGCGCTTTTTCTTTCTTCCCCTCCTCCATGTGTTCCTGTTAAGTTTCTCAGGATCCACAAAAGAGTGGACACATATGGTATCTGCCTTTCCTTGTATGGCTTATTTCACTTAGCATAACACTCTCCAGTTCCATCCACGTTCCTACAAAGGGCCATACTTCATTCTTTCTCATTGCCACGTAGTACTCCATTGTGTATATAAGCCACAATTTCTTTATCCACTTATCAGTTGATGGACATTTAGGCTCTTTCCATAATTTGGCGATTGTTGAGAGTGCTGCTATAAACATTGGGGTACAAGTGCCCCTCTGCATCAGCACTCCTGTATCCCTTGGGTAAATTCCTAGCAGGGCTACTGCTGGGTCATAGGGTAGGTCTATTTTTAATTGTTTGGAACCTCCACACTGTTTTCCAGAGCGGCTGCAGCAGTTTGCATTCCACCAACAGTGCAAGAGGGTTCCCGTTTCTCCACATCCTCTCCAGCATCTATAGTCTCCTGATTTGTTCATTTTGGCCACTCTGACTGGCGTGACGTGATAGCTGAGTGTGGTTTTGATTTGTATTTCCCTGATGGGGAGCGACGTTGAGCAGCTTTTCATGTGCCTGTAGGCCATCCGGATGTCTTCTTTAGAGAAGTGTCTATTCATGTTTTCTGCCCACTTCTTCAGTGGATTGTTTGTTTTTCAGGTGTGGAGTTTGGTGAGCTCTTTATACATTTTGGATATTAACCATTTGTCCGATATGTCATTTGCAAATACCTTTTCCCAATCCATGGGTTGCCTTTGAGTTTTGTTGGTTGTTTCCTCTGCTGTGCAGAAGCTTTTTATGTTCATGAGGTCCCAATAGTTCATTCCTGCTTTTAATTCCCTCGCCTGTGGGGATGTCTGATGGGACATCCTAACGTGTTCAGCCATTTCCCACCTCAAATTCTCGTGTGAATGCCAACATCCTTCTTCAGACACTGGGCACCCAGGTCTCACTCTTGCCACAAGTCACTGACGGCTTGGGAGTTTGGTCTGCATTCTGGACCCCAAGCCTCCTGATGTCCATGGTGCTGTGTCTGACTCCGTGTCCCTCCTGTGTTCTACCTCAGGGTATGAACATCTCACCCATGCCCGACAATGAGAACCGCGAGGAAGGGACCATCGAAGGAGGCTGGATGCTACTGGTACAGCGAGTGGAGCACCTGGTACCTGCTGTCCTGGGTAGAGACCCCTCCTACCTCTTCACATTCTTGAGCACGTACAGAGCTTTTGCTACCACCCAGCAGGTCCTGGAAATACTGTTTATGAGGTGAGCACCCTGCCCTTCACAGCCCAGTGTGATTCAGCCCCTGAAAGCTCTGAGTCTCAGGAAAGTCACCAAACGTCCCGGCGTCTCACATTGTTCCTCTGATCCGGGTGGAAACACTCCAGGTCCTCAGTGGGGGCACTGCAGGGGAAGTCACCCTGGCCTGTGGAAGGCTCTGCTGGCAGGGCTGCGTCTCTGCTGGGTCATCTCTGTCCTCTTGCCCACGATCAACTTTCTGCCTCATCCCTCACTGTCGCCAGGTGTTGAGTTGGGCTGTTTTCCCATTGGAAAAGGAGATTGGAGGCTCTATCTGTGTGTCTGAGTCCTGGCTCAAACCAGTCAAGGATGCCCAGGATGAGCAGGACGCCCAGACCCACACCAATATGTGTGATGGAGCTGACTGTGTTTGAAGCCCTATCATTCTTCAAACACGCAGGAAGCCCCACTAGGTGCAGGCACTTCTGTAGGAGCTGACTGGGATCCAATGCGCAGAGCGGACAGTACCCTCCCCTCCAGAGCTCCATTCCAGTCAGCAGTCAGTGACTCTGGATAGGACAAGACGTAGCATCCACAGGACAGCTCATATGATGTCCTTCTGGCCTCCTCCAGATACGGATGCTTCCATTCGGAGGCTGAGGAGGATGGCGGACCCCGGGAGCAGGAGAAACTGTGAGTAGGCTGAGCTCAGGCTGGAGGGCCTTCCTTCTCCAAGAGGGCAGTGCTGAGACTGTGCGTGGGAGGGGCTGCAGGACCCAGCATCCCACACGTCTGAGAGTCCTGTGAGAGGGCAAAGTTCTGAGGGCTTTCTCTTGGAAGCAAGGAAAGGGGTCCTGTCCTGTCTGGTAGAGGATGGGCTGTGGGCACAGGGAGGCAGCAGAGAGCGCCAGAGGACCGCGTCAGCCCCTTAGAGAGTCCAACCCCATCCCTTCCCACCCACAGCCTTGCCTAGACCCCCATCAGGGGACCCAGCATAACGGTTTTGGGGAGCATCACGCTCACCACCTTGGGGAACATGCACAGTGCGTGCTTAGCAAGGGGACAGGAGACACAGTGAGGGCTCAAGGAGCACATATCACCCACACGATGGGAGAACGGTGTCAGCGGGAGGACACCCACATGTGCACTAGGTGCATGAGGCAGCACAGAGGCACAGGTCGTCACGTTGAAGGCATCAGGAGGGTCCCAGCAAGCCCAGGTAAGAGACAGAGTCCTCTTGTCCCGTATTTGCGCAGATCTTCATGGAGCGCTAGGGTATGCAGTGAAGGCACTGACTCACCCCGACACCACCCCTCCACTCACGCACGGACTTGAATTCCAGTGGGAGGTAGGCAGCGGGACACAGCGAGGAGTCTGGCTGGCTTCCCCAAGAAGGACAGAGACGACCACATCATTGGTTAAGGGGTTCCCGTCAAACAGAATCTTGACGGTCCCTCTTCAGTGACCAGGTCTCTCGTAGGCGGGACTGCCAAATCACAGGTGGACAACGTATAGAACCACCCTCTGGACATCCAGGACCAGGAGGCATAGAGGCCAGGTCCCACAGGCCTGTCCTGAGACCTCAGTGGGAGGAACACCGCATGGTGATTGTTCTGGCTACTTTTGTATCCCCAGGGCCATCTCCTCCATCCTGGGCACCTGGCTGGATCACTACCCCGAGGAATTTTTCCGGCCTCCAGACTTCACCAGCTTGAAGCTGCTGCGGGCGTATGTGAGGGTCCACATGCCGGGCTCCGAGCTGCAGCGCCGCGCCCGCCTTCTCTACTCATGGCGGAAACACCGTGAGCCCAATGAGCCAGGGTCTCTGGGCGAGGAGGACTCTGGGTGGGAGATGTGGGCGTGGGGAGGGGACGGGGTATGCCACAGAGAACATGTTTCCTGAGACTGCAGGTGGGCCAGGCGTAGGGACTAGTCTCAGATCACTGTTCCATTAGCCTGCCGTCTGGGAGATTTCCTCCTGGTGGGTTCTTTGACTCAGATGACAATGTGTGCGGAAGAGGTTTGCTGCCATGGAATGGCAATCACGGTGATGACACTTTCTATTCTTGAAGCTTTGGCAGCAGCTCTAGAGCCCCGTCCAGACGTGCCTCGGGAGCGAGCCCCCGCTATCTCTGTGGTGCCCACTGCAGCCTCGCAGCCCAGGCTGCCTGAAGCCACCAGTTCTCCTGGAGCTCAGCGCGTACGAGAATCGGAGACCCTCACTGCCGCGTCCCCACCAGGGCAGGAGGTACTCCCAGCTCTGGCTGACAGTCAGGAGCTGGAAGAGCCACCTGCCCCTTTGGTGGCCCCAGAGCATGAGCAGCCCCCAGCCCCAGCCGGCGGGGTCACGGAAGGGCTGGAGCAACCACCTCCTGCAGCTGAGCAACCAGCCTCAGCTCCCCAACAGCGGCTCATGTCGGCTGCAGCCCCACAGGATGAATTCCCTGACCTTGTCATTGCGTTCTTTGTCGTTTTAGTAGTGGGTATAGAGGTATTTAGTGTCCTTATATACCATTGGTTTATACTTAAAACATAATTTAAGTGTCAAAAAATTTACTCTGATCCTGTGAAATTACAACTTCAAGTGTCAGTATGTACATTCGCAGGATGTTACACCCGTGAGCACTATGTACTCCTAGAACATTTCCATCACAGAGACACGTGGACTACTAATCACCCACGGCTCATTCCCTCACCCCAGTCTCTGCAACCAGCGATCTCGGTTGCTGCTGCTTTAGCTCCTCTGGGATTTCCATGTGTGTGCAAACACACAACATGGCCATGGCCTGTTGTGTCTGGCTACATGACAGGAGACTGATTAATAATTGCTTAAATATTCAATGGCACTCATATTTTTTAGGACAGAGGAATAGTCCTCAAAGAACAAAGATTAGGTGAAGCCCCCACTTGAAGTATCTTCATTAGCTGGCATGGGGACCCTCTGAGGTTTGACACAAGAGCAGAAGCCAGAAGAGAAATGTCTGGACCAGAGCGAATACCTTGAAAATCTTTCATTTTCCTCGACTGGCCATGGTGATATTGGTCTAACGTGCATATTATAAAAACACCCAAATGAAACCGTCAATATGCCATTTACGCTAATCTATTAGGCCGTAAAGTATAAAGTTCTGGAAGGTTTCCTACGGGTGACATGTATTCAGTAAAATGAAGATTTAAATAATGAGGACAGGCACCAAGGTGGCTCAATGGGCGAGTTTCCGAGTCGAATTTGGCTCAGGTCACGATCTCATGGTTCTTGAGATCAAGTCCCAAGTCAGGCTCTGCAATGACAGCTTGAAGCCATCCCTGGTCAGGATTCCCCTTCTTGCTCTTTCCAAAAAACTAAATAGGAAACAACAAATACATACGGCCAAAAAAACCCGTAGATTCTTTGAAGAAATAATGGCCCCCAAGACATGGTGTCATCTTCACACTCCTTTGGCTTTGAGTGCAGCAGGTGACTGTGTTTGTGTTCACGAGTAGTGTGACAGGTTGGGCATCCATCCAGGACTGTGGTCTTGTACTATGGGATGTCGCCACAGTGGACAGGCACAGTCCTGTCCCCTTCTGCATTCTCAGGGGCCACACATCATCCTTTACTCTGCGTCTCCAGAAGCTGAATGACTGGGCCAATTCCAATATTTTGTCTCTCGTCACTGTACACAAGGGCACACGTGTACCGAAACTCTCCCTTTCTGTAGGAATGGACCATCGAAGGAGGCTGGATGCTACTGGAACAGCGAGTGGAGCACCTGGTACCTGCTGTCCTGGGTAGAGACCCCTCCTACCTCTTCACATTCTTGAGCACGTACAGAGCTTTTGCTACCACCCAGCAGGTCCTGGAAATACTGTTTATGAGGTGAGCACCCTGCCCTTCACAGCCCAGTGTGATTCAGCCCCTGAAAGCTCTGAGTCTCAGGAAAGTCACCAAACGTCCCGGCGTCTCACATTGTTCCTCTGATCCGGGTGGAAACACTCCAGGTCCTCAGTGGGGGCACTGCAGGGGAAGTCACCCTGGCCTGTGGAAGGCTCTGCTGGCAGGGCTGCGTCTCTGCTGGGTCATCTCTGTCCTCTTGCCCACGATCAACTTTCTGCCTCATCCCTCACTGTCGCCAGGTGTTGAGTTGGGCTGTTTTCCCATTGGAAAAGGAGATTGGAGGCTCTATCTGTGTGTCTGAGTCCTGGCTCAAACCAGTCAAGGATGCCCAGGATGAGCAGGACGCCCAGACCCACACCAATATGTGTGATGGGGCTGACTGGGGCCCTATCATTCTTCAAACACGCAGGAAGCCCCACTAGGTGCAGGCACTTCTGTAGGAGCTGACTGGGATCCAATGCGCAGAGCGGACAGTACCCTCCCCTCCAGAGCTCCATTCTAGTCAGCAGTCAGTGACTCTGGATAGGACAAGACGTAGCATCCACAGGACAGCTCATATGATGTCCTTCTGGCCTCCTCCAGATACGGATGCTTCCATTCGGAGGCTGAGGAGGATGGCGGACCCCGGGAGCAGGAGAAACTGTGAGTAGGCTGAGCTCAGGCTGGAGGGCCTTCCTTCTCCAAGAGGGCAGTGCTGAGACTGTGCGTGGGAGGGGCTGCAGGACCCAGCATCCCACACGTCTGAGAGTCCTGTGAGAGGGCAAAGTTTCGGGCTTTCTCTTGGAAGCAAGGAAAGGGGTCCTGTCCTGTCTGGTAGAGGATGGGCTGTGGGCACAGGGAGGCAGCAGAGAGCGCCAGAGGACCGCGTCAGCCCCTTAGAGAGTCCAACCCCATCCCTTCCCACTCACAGCCTTGCCTAGACCCCCATCAGGGGACCCAGCATAACGGTTTTGGGGAGCATCACGCTCACCACCTTGGGGAACATGCACAGTGCGTGCTTAGCAAGGGGACAGGAGACACAGTGAGGGCTCAAGGAGCACATATCACCCACACGATGGGAGAACGGTGTCAGCGGGAGGACACCCACATGTGCACTAGGTGCATGAGGCAGCACAGAGGCACAGGTCGTCACGTTGAAGGCATCAGGAGGGTCCCAGCAAGCCCAGGTAAGAGACAGAGTCCTCTTGTCCCGTATTTGCGCAGATCTTCATGGAGCGCTAGGGTATGCAGTGAAGGCACTGACTCACCCCGACACCACCCCTCCACTCACGCACGGACTTGAATTCCAGTGGGAGGTAGGCAGCGGGACACAGCGAGGAGTCTGGCTGGCTTCCCCAAGAAGGACAGAGACGACCACATCATTGGTTAAGGGGTTCCCGTCAAACAGAATCTTGACGGTCCCTCTTCAGTGACCAGGTCTCTCGTAGGCGGGACTGCCAAATCACAGGTGGACAACGTATAGAACCACCCTCTGGACATCCAGGACCAGGAGGCATAGAGGCCAGGTCCCACAGGCCTGTCCTGAGACCTCAGTGGGAGGAACACCGCATGGTGATTGTTCTGGCTACTTTTGTATCCCCAGGGCCATCTCCTCCATCCTGGGCACCTGGCTGGATCACTACCCCGAGGAATTTTTCCGGCCTCCAGACTTCACCAGCTTGAAGCTGCTGCGGGCGTATGTGAGGGTCCACATGCCGGGCTCCGAGCTGCAGCGCCGCGCCCGCCTTCTCTACTCATGGCGGAAACACCGTGAGCCCAATGAGCCAGGGTCTCTGGGCGAGGAGGACTCTGGGTGGGAGATGTGGGCGTGGGGAGGGGACGGGGTATGCCACAGAGAACATGTTTCCTGAGACTGCAGGTGGGCCAGGCGTAGGGACTAGTCTCAGATCACTGTTCCATTAGCCTGCCGTCTGGGAGATTTCCTCCTGGTGGGTTCTTTGACTCAGATGACAATGTGTGCGGAAGAGGTTTGCTGCCATGGAATGGCAATCACGGTGATGACACTTTCTATTCTTGAAGCTTTGGCAGCAGCTCTAGAGCCCCGTCCAGACGTGCCTCGGGAGCGAGCCCCCGCTATCTCTGTGGTGCCCACTGCAGCCTCGCAGCCCAGGCTGCCTGAAGCCACCAGTTCTCCTGGAGCTCAGCGCGTACGAGAATCGGAGACCCTCACTGCCGCGTCCCCACCAGGGCAGGAGGTACTCCCAACTCTGGCTGACAGTCAGGAGCTGGAAGAGCCACCTGCCCCTTTGGTGGCCCCAGAGCATGAGCAGCCCCCAGCCCCAGCCGGCGGGGTCACGGAAGGGCTGGAGCAACCACCTCCTGCAGCTGAGCAACCAGCCTCAGCTCCCCAACAGCGGCTCATGTCGGCTGCAGCCCCAAAGGATGAATTCCCTGACCTTGTCATTGCGTTCTTTGTCGTTTTAGTAGTGGGTATAGAGGTATTTAGTGTCCTTATGTACTATTGGTTTATACTTAAAACATAAATTAAGTGTCAAAAAATTTACTCTGATCCTGTGAAATTACAACTTCAAGTGTCAGTACGTACATTCGCAGGATGTTACACCCGTGAGCACTATGTACTCCTAGAACATTTCCATCACAGAGACACGTGGACTACTAATCACCCACGGCTCATTCCCTCACCCCAGTCTCTGCAACCAGCGATCTCGGTTGCTGCTGCTTTAGCTCCTCTGGGATTTCCATGTGTGTGCAAACACACAACATGGCCATGGCCTGTTGTGTCTGGCTACATGACAGGAGACTGATTAATAATTGCTTAAATATTCAATGGCACTCATATTTTTTAGGACAGAGGAATAGTCCTCAAAGAACAAAGATTAGGTGAAGCCCCCACTTGAAGTATCTTCATTAGCTGGCATGGGGACCCTCTGAGGTTTGACACAAGAGCAGAAGCCAGAAGAGAAATGTCTGGACCAGAGCGAATACCTTGAAAATCTTTCATTTTCCTCGACTGGCCATGGTGATATTGGTCTAACGTGCATATTATAAAAACACCCAAATGAAACCGTCAATATGCCATTTACGCTAATCTATTAGGCAGTAAAGTATAAAGTTCTGGAAGGTTTCCTACGGGTGACATGTATTCAGTAAAATGAAGATTTAAATAATGAGGACAGGCACCAAGGTGGCTCAATGGGCGAGTTTCCGAGTCGAATTTGGCTCAGGTCACGATCTCATGGTTCTTGAGTTCAAGTCCCAAGTCAGGCTCTGCAATGACAGCTTGAAGCCATCCCTGGCAGGATTCCCCTTCTTGCTCTTTCCAAAAAACTAAATAGGAAACAACAAATACATACGGCAAAAAAACCCCCGTAGATTCTTTGAAGAAATAATGGCCCCCAAGACATGGTGTCATCTTCACACTCCTTTGGCTTTGAGTGCAGCAGGTGACTGTGTTTGTGTTCACGAGTAGTGTGACAGGTTGGGCATCCATCCAGGACTGTGGTCTTGTACTATGGGATGTCGCCACAGTGGACAGGCACAGTCCTGTCCCCTTCTGCATTCTCAGGGGCCACACATCATCCTTTACTCTGCGTCTCCAGAAGCTGAATGACTGGGCCAATTCCAATATTTTGTCTCTCATCACTGTACACAAGGGCACATGTGTACCAAACTCTCCCTTTCTGTAGGCGTGTACACCAAGCACAACTTTGGGGACATAATTTATAGGCATTTTTCGGGGGCTGCCTCCAGTTTACAATATCTACAGACTCTTTATTCTGTTGGGGTCTTATGTGAAAAGCAGGGACCCCTGGGACTAGGTGGATCCCTGAAGAATCAGGAGGACAAGCCAGCACTGTGGCCATCAGGGTACCTAGGAGTGACCCATGGGGCAGGAAAGAAACCACACTCCCTCATTCTGACCTCCTGCACAGCATCCCTGCCCCATGCCCTGGAACACACTCATTCAGGCCCCATCCCATGACAAACCCCAGCTGCCTGTGCACCTCCTGTTCCATAGCTCTGCTTCTCAGTTGAGCAGCCAGTCCCTGCTTTCAGGCCAGGGGAGGATGCAGGCTGGGCCACTGCTGTCTGCTTGCTGGCCCTCCTCCCAGGCTGGGTCGCTTACTCTCAGGAAAGTACCTCTAAGTGCAGATCAGGTCAATGAGTTAAAGACCAGGACCTGAATGTCTTCATCCTGACGACTGAGTGGCAACAGCAAGAACCACTTGGACCTCGGCAAGCCAGAGAGTCCTTTACACAGCACATCAGGAGCTCAAGGAGACTGCAGGATGGAGACTCAGTCAAGGCTTTTGATAGCGAGTCCAGCCGCTCCACCCTTCAGGCTCCTCCAGCAGTGACGCCCGGCACCTGCCAGCCCCATCTTTGGGGAGCAGTGTCCCTGTCATGAGCAGCCACACAGCACCCTCTGGTGACCGACCACAAGGCACACAGGAATACTGCAGGGCTCCCCGATCTCCCAGCAAAGAAAGTGCCATTCCAACCGACACATCCTCAGACGATTCCAGGCAGACCAGACACAACTCTGTAAAATCCAATGTGTTTGAGGTGCCATTCAGGAAGTCTATGAAAAACATAGGTCTCTTCCCAACTGCACTATTCTGAGATGAATTCACTGAGTGGTGGAGTCAGGCACTGGGTTCCAGGACAGAAAAGGGACACAAGGTGGCTCCCTCCCAAGATGCACAGGGCGTGTTGTGGCAATGTGTTGGGAAGCATATATTTATGTCCCAGCTCTCTGGGTCTGGTTTAAAGAAAACGTATATCCAAACAAACCATGTTTATGGACTTGTTGGATTGTATCAACCACAAAACATTTCAGAAAATTTGCACACTCTCACTCCATATATCTGTTTACACTCATCTAAATTCGATCGCATCATCCTATGTTCCCAGGTACTTTTTCACTTATTGGGAGTGCATGATATGCTCTAGAGAGACCGCAGAAACTCCACCACCTTACTGGTAGACCTAATGAGTGAAATCAGTCATGTTAAGACATGTATGTCGTTGTACATAATGTGCTTCAATTCTATACACGAAACACAAAGTCTCAGAGAAATTAAGAAAATAATTTAAAATCACTCCAAGAGAAGAAAAAGCTTAAGAGGAAATTTAGCTTACAAACACCTGGGTGGCACAGTCAGTGAAGCATCTGAATTTGGCTAAGGTCATGATCTCATGATGTTGTTTTGAGCCCTGCTATACAAATGCAAATGACGTCGGCTAGCATTAGAAAGGTCACCAGTTTTCGGCCTCTTTATCAGTCTCATACCACAAGTGCACTAGGGTTCCATTGGCTCCATAGGGACCATTTGCCTGCATTCTCCATGGGAGCAGCTCCTATCCTACCAGAACCCTCACGTGTGTCTCCCTGTCATGGCACGTACTGATACATACGAGAATGACGTTTCCCTTTCATTTTGAACATTGTGCTGATGCCTCCCTCCTGGCTCTGCGTCTCCACTGAGAAGACCCTTTGGCTCAGTTTACATGGGGGTGTGTGTGTGTGTGTGTGTGTGTGTGTGCGTGTGTGTGTGTGTGCCCGCGCGCGCGGGTGTGTATGCATGTACGTATATGTACACGTACACGAATACGTGTACGTACACGTAGACATGTATGTGTGTGTACACAGGTATCCGTATGGACACACAGGTAGCTAGATCTATATATACACGGAGCTGTTTTTTCTTTTGAAAATACACACTGAAAACTCTGTGGGGCGCCTGGATGACTCAGCTGGGTGATGGTCCGACTTCGGGTCACGTCAGGCTCTCAGGGTTCCAGAGCTGAGTCACGCCTAGTGCTCCGTGCTGACAGCTCAGAGCCTGGAACCTGATTCCCTTCTGGGTTTCCTCTCTCTCTCCCTGCCCCTCCCTCGCTTGTGCTCTCTCTGTCTCTCTCGCTTTCTTTCTCTCAGAGGTGAACATGAAAAAAGAAACAAAAGCATGTGGCTCTGGATCTCGGCTCACGTCACGGTCTCAACAGTTTGCGAGGCTGAGCCTCCACAAGGAGCCCCACCTCCAGATGGGCGCCAACGATGCGGAGCCCGCTGGCCCTCCTCTCTCTCTCCCTCCCTGTCTGCCCTATCCCTGCTCACAGGCACACGTGCATGCGTCCACTCTCTCTCTGTCTCTCAGAATGAATGAAAGAAACAAAGAACCTCAAATGAGAACACTAAAGGAACACCGTCGAGTTCATTACTACAGCGAATGGACGGCTGTGCCCGTGGCCAGCACCTGCCCTGGGGAACGTTCTATTTCCTATTTGTTCATGTTTCTTCACTCTGGAGACACAGGGAGCCAGACAGCAAGCCGGCAAGCCAGTGACCGCCAGTGGGGGAGGGGCAGAGAAGCAGAGAGAGACACACACAGAATCTGAACACAGGCTCCAGGGCTTGAGCTGTGGGCACAGAGCCCAGCGCAGGGCTGGAACTCAGGAACCGCGAGGGCGTGACCTGAGCCCAAGTCGGAAGCTCAACCCACTGAACCACCCAGGCGCCCGGGGAAGGTTCCATTCAGGAGTCCACTCTATCCATCCCCGCCCATTTCCGCAAGGTCAGAGCCCTTACACCACATACCACCAGGAAGGATGCTATACAACTGTCCACAACCTGCCCTCTGTCTTCCAAAGAGGCTGCCCTGACGATCTCTAGCGAAGAGGGCGCTCTGATCAAAAGGCCCACGGATACAGGTCATGCCTGCCTACCCTTAGGGCCTGATGACTCCCCAGGTTCCCCTTGCAGCGCACTTGGTCCCATTGGAAACGTCGTGGCTTTGGGTTCCAAGGTGCCCCGCAGCGGAGCACAGGCCACCGGGAACGACCTCACCGCAGCTACCTACCAGGGGACGGCTTCGCACCCTTCACCCTTCCTGCAGGCCCTGTGCTCAGGGTCTGGGACCAGCCAGGGCGCGGGACACAAGCAGAGAACGTTAGCATTTGAGGACGCAGAAACGGCCTTGGGGTTCCCTACTCGGGGACCACGTTCACCACCTGGGCGCCCGCGACACTGGCAACCGGCACACAGGGCGACGGGGAGTGTGGACCGCAGGAAATGAGGGCCCTCGGCCGCTTCTCCTGCAATTCACAGGGGGAACTCGCAAAGGTCACCTCAGTCCCCAGCTCCCAAGAAGCCTCCCTGCGGAAGGGATGGTGCCATCAACAGCCTCTTCCTCCTTCCAGCCCTGCCTGGGTTTCAGGGGGAGCACAGCACCGGCGGGGGCGGGGGTCCTAGGAAGGTCCCGCTGACCCACGCCCCCCGCTGTGCCGCCACCCTCCCTAAGAGCCCCGCCTGTCACTCTCCAAAGTGTCTCAGGCTGGATGTGCAATGATAGGGTTCCCCGCAGAGAGCGTGACTCAGGCCCTAGAGCCTATGTTGCTGGATTCCCCGTTTGAGGGCACACGCACGTCTCCAAGGCCACCTCTGCTCGCAGGACAGGCACGCTAGGTGCAAATGCTTTCCCTGCCTCTCGACAGGCAGCAGTGGGAAAGCCAGCGGTGCAGCACGCTCGTGTGGAGCCCGACTGCCTGGCTTCATGCCTCGAGTCCTCCCGCTTCCCAGCAGTGACCCCCGGCACACATTCTTTCACATCTTCCCTTGGAAATACGAACGGGGACGAGAGTCCTTGCCGAGGTACTCTGTGTCGTCAGCAGAGATCTCTCGAGTGCTCAGAACAGTGCCTGGAACAGGCTAAGCCCTCTACCAAGGTGGGGTAAGACCAAGGAAAACACACACGCATAGGCAGTCCCCTCCCTCCTGGCCAGCACCTAGGCAACTGCTGGGGATGGTGAGGCAGGGGAGGGATCCCTTCCTTCCCCCGACGGGGTCCGGCTCCCCCTCCCTCCTCAGGACTTCCCGCTGGCATCAAGAAAACCTCCCTGCCTGATTCTGGGTGCTGCCGGCTGGGAACCCAGTGCCTCAGGGAGAGGCCCTCGCACATCTCCCTGGATACTTGCACGGGCTTCAGGTCAACAGACTCTGCCTCCTCACCTATATGGCAACAGGGACTGCACACCCGTGGAGCCGCTTCAGGTCTTGCAAAGCATCAAAGGTGTTCGGACCACAAGCAAGTTTCGAGGACACGCACGGCCACTATTTTCCCAAGGAAACCTCTCACATGGCGAGCTCATGGATCCATATCCATGCGATGACTTAGGCAGAATCATCACGGTAATCGTGAAGGTAATGGTACTCAAGGTCACCGTAATCTCCTTCATTCCGGAGAGACACAACTCACCCCTCGGGGACCAAACAGACGCTTAGGAGCCTGAGCTGCTCCACGTGGCCTACACCACACCATCTTACTGAAAACATAAAGCACCAGTCGGCTCGCTATGACGTGTGCGAAAGCCTCTGCTCTTAGGCCTTTGCTTTCAGTGAGGTCAAAGTGCTGCCTTCAGGATGTTTTCAGCCTTTGAGACAGGATTGGAACTCTCTAGTGAAATGAGATGTTCCCATGCAACAAAACGCATTCCTTGCAAAGAACTGGGTCCCTGACGCGGTCCGGACTCCACACGGGCCACAGCACCACACTCACGCGCACACACTCCCCCCAACAACCGGGGAGAGGTACAACCCCTGCAATGAAAGACCGTTTGCTCAAGACCTCATTTCCCAAGGAGGCTGAGAGAGGAGCACTGCCTGCTCCCGTACACACGCACTGGTTTCTAGGGACCCGGTGGGCTCCGAGTCACTTCTCCCTCGTGCTGCCTGGTGAGTCCCGGAGGAGATGCGATTGCCAAGGACTGAAACTCTCGAAACACGGAACCAATGCAAGACAGGAGGCGCTCCACGGAAACGGGAAGCACCACGCCCCACGGACAGGAAGAACAAAACCCACCAGTCTGCCTTGGACAAGGAGCTTTTCCATCCACCTTCCTCGCCAGAGTGCGAAGAAGACGTTCCCACCCAACGTGTCCCAAACAGATGACTTTGGACTCCATCCACAACACCCAGGTCTCTTCAGCACACATCTCCAAGTAGGAAAGAGTCTGGACCACCCTCTAAAACACAGAAGCGCCACTTATTCCTGGCTCCCTGGCTCCCAGTTCATTGATGGAATGCCCATTGCCTTCAGAAATGAAGAGCTCAACAGGGAGTTGCACTTGCCCGAATCCAGACTCCTACCCCCTAGTCCCATTGACTCCCACGATAGAGGACCCCCTTTCGCCACAAGCGGGGTGAGATCTCCCCCTCCCCATCAGAGGGTGCAACTCTGCCACCAGGGGCGCGGCGGGGCTGGGCAGGGCAGGAGAGCAGGTGTGGAGTGGGGGAGGCAGATGGCCTGTGTTCACCTGCTGCTTCCACTCTCAAGCCCTTCAACCCCGTCCCCTGCTGGCCTCCAGCAACTCAGGCCCACCACCCCGACTCTGCCCGGAATGTTTCTCTGGAAACTCAGGTCCCTTGTGCTTCATTTTCACAGGCAGGAATGATTCCTCCTGCTCATGGCTGCCACTTCCCTGGCCCTGTCTTGACGCTTTCCCACAGCCGCAGGGCCACGCTTTCCTTCCTTCCTTCCTTCCTTCCTTCCTTCCTTCCTTCCTTCCTTCCTTCTTCGTCCCTTCGTTCGTTCCCACCTGCACCCGCCAACCACCAAGCCAGTCAGACCTCCATGGGCACTCAGGGCGCCCCCCCCACCCCGTCTCGACCTGAGCCACTCCCCACCGCCTGAGCCTAACCCCCTACTCGATCTGGGGCCCTCCTCCTCCAGGGAACCGGGGTCCAACCCAGAAAGCCCACTCCTGAGGCCTCCAGACCGCAGCCGCAAAGGAGCCCAAGAAGAAGCCCGGAGCCCCAGGGCGGGGGGAGGGTTCTCATGGCAGGGGAAGACAGAGAGGGGCAGAGGGGAAGGCCACGTGCGACCTTGTCGCTAGGGTCCCTACCTTGGCAGCACCGCGACTGAGGCAGGTCCTGGAGGGAGGCTGTGGGTCTCAGCTGCTCCACCTTTAGGCTTCTCCCGGATGGTCTTTCAAGGGCGCCGGGGGGCATCGCATGGCGCTCTGCCCCAGCCAGTGCTGGCACTCCACCAGCGCGGCCAAAGACCGAGGCGCCCGGGAAGCGCGTCCCGCGCCCTGGCCTCTGGCTCCAGGAGCAGCAGGAGCAGCAGGGCCGCCACCCTCCGAGGCTGGAGGCTCATGGCTCCCAGTCTTCTCCACGCGGGGCCCCGCCTGCGCTCCCGCCAGCGCTCCCGCGAGCAGAGCACTACCGCTACCCCTACCGCCAAAGCCATGGCTACCGGCTCGCAGGCGCCAGGCAGCAGCATGTCCCCGGTCGGGGGCTGAGGTGGGCTTCAGTCCCTGGCTGGCCCAGACACTTGGGGGCTTGGGGCGGCAGGCGGGCTGGGAGCCAACTCACAGCACCGCTGCAGCCTCAGCTGGGTCCCTCACCGGGCTCCGGCCCTGGCCCACGCGCATGCGCGCACTCGTGCGCGCGCTCCCGCACACCTGCTTGGGCCCAGGATCCAAGCCGCCCATCCCCCACCCCCACCCCCACACCCCCCCCCCCCGCAGGGGGCACAGCTCCTTGGTGCCAGGGTCCGCACCACCGCACCGCACCTCCCTGTGCCCACCAGATGCTCTGACCCACTGCCCGCCAGCCTGACAGCCGGGAGCCAGGCAGAGGGCTCCAGAGACCAGGCCAGTGGGACAGGGACTGGCAGGTGTCTCCTCCCAAGGTGGACACCTCCCTGTCACCCCTCAAGAGACCCAGGAACCTTTTGCATAGCTGGTTTCCCAGGGAGGTGGCTGGACGCGAACCCAGTGATCCCTCTGGCATCCTAGGCCTCTGTGTTTCTTCTTCACTCGGCCTCACATTCCCGCCAACCGTGGCCATCTACAGCCGTGCACCCTCCTCGCTCGTCACCCGTGACCGCAAGGGCAGCCCTAAGGGACAGGGAGACACACTGGGCACACGAGACTCCTTCCGCCTCCCTTCTCCTTGAAAGGCCGGTGCTTTTCAGCTCTGCATGCCCTTCCCATGGCCCTACCTGGACTGCACCACCAGCGGTCCCACCCTCAAGTCCACCCTGCCACCGCTGACTGTGGCACGTCCTTCAACTCTGTGGAACCGCCTGTCCACCTCCACTACCTCCCAACCCCCGTGTTTTCTTCACAGTGTGCCTCAGATCCCAACTCCTCCGTGCCATTTTTCTTGTCTTGGGTTTCAATTGCTTTTCAACGTTTCATTCTTTTGGTGAGAGACAGAGAGACAGACAGAGAGACAGACAGAGAGAGAGAGAGAGGCCATCACCCATGCGATTGTGCAGCAAGCATCGACTGAACGTGCAAGGCGTACCAGACCCTGCTCTGGAGGGCCAGTGTGCAGAGGTGGGCAAGGAAACGTATGCCTGAGGATTCAAGGGGAGCCACAGGACTACCGTCCAGGGTGAGGAGGAGTAGAGAGACCAAGCAGTCAAGGCTTTCTACGATAGGAGCATCAAGGGCACGAACCTACGCAGCCCGGGAAGGAGAGCAGGGAGTCACGGACATATGGATCATCGAAGGCCAGTCCCAATGGGCAGCCTTCATCACGTGTCCTCACCTGAGGACTTGCAAAGAGGCACCCCCAGACTGGACCTGGTAGAAACAGGACTTACAGCAAAAGCACAAGACTGGTCTGTGGACTTCATGGTCATGGGAAGGACACCATCCCACGAGCCCCACCAAGGGACTCTGGACTCTGGGGACTTGGACTTACTGTGTACCATCAGGACCTGTCAGGACGCTTGCAAGTGCACAAGGGAAGAGAAAACTAAGCCACAAACCTAGGAGAATAGAGATGCAAAACCTTTCTCCCCCCAGGGGCAACGTCAATGATCCCATGCCATACAAATGCAAATGACGTCGGCTAGCATTAGAAAGGTCACCAGTTTTCGGCCTCTTTATCAGTCTCATACCACAAGTGCACTAGGGTTCCATTGGCTCCATAGGGACCATTTGCCTGCATTCTCCGTGGGAGCAGCTCCTATCCTACCAGAACCCTCACGTGTGTCTCCCTGTCATGGCACGTACTGATACATACGAGAATGACGTTTCCCTTTCATTTTGAACATTGTGCTGATGCCTCCCTCCTGGCTCTGCGTCTCCACTGAGAAGACCCTTTGGCTCAGTTTACATGGGGTGTGTGTGTGTGTGTGTGTGTGTGTGTGTGCGTGTGTGTGTGTGTGCCCGCGCGCGCGGGTGTGTATGCATGTACGTATATGTACACGTACACGAATACGTGTACGTACACGTAGACATGTATGTGTGTGTACACAGGTATCCGTATGGACACACAGGTAGCTAGATCTATATATACACGTAGCTGTTTTTTCTTTTGAAAATACACACTGAAAACTCTGTGGGGCGCCTGGATGACTCAGCTGGGTGATGGTCCGACTTCGGGTCACGTCAGGCTCTCAGGGTTCCAGAGCTGAGTCACGCCTAGTGCTCCGTGCTGACAGCTCAGAGCCTGGAACCTGATTCCCTTCTGGGTTTCCTCTCTCTCTCCCTGCCCCTCCCTCGCTTGTGCTCTCTCTGTCTCTCTCGCTTTCTTTCTCTCAGAGGTGAACATGAAAAAAGAAACAAAAGCATGTGGCTCTGGATCTCGGCTCACGTCACGGTCTCAACAGTTTGCGAGGCTGAGCCTCCACAAGGAGCCCCACCTCCAGATGGGCGCCAACGATGCGGAGCCCGCTGGCCCTCCTCTCTCTCTCCCTCCCTGTCTGCCCTATCCCTGCTCACAGGCACACGTGCATGCGTCCACTCTCTCTCTGTCTCTCAGAATGAATGAAAGAAACAAAGAACCTCAAATGAGAACACTAAAGGAACACCGTCGAGTTCATTACTACAGCGAATGGACGGCTGTGCCCGTGGCCAGCACCTGCCCTGGGGAACGTTCTATTTCCTATTTGTTCATGTTTCTTCACTCTGGAGACACAGGGAGCCAGACAGCAAGCCGGCAAGCCAGTGACCGCCAGTGGGGGAGGGGCAGAGAAGCAGAGAGAGACACACACAGAATCTGAACACAGGCTCCAGGGCTTGAGCTGTGGGCACAGAGCCCAGCGCAGGGCTGGAACTCAGGAACCGCGAGGGCGTGACCTGAGCCCAAGTCGGAAGCTCAACCCACTGAACCACCCAGGCGCCCGGGGAAGGTTCCATTCAGGAGTCCACTCTATCCATCCCCGCCCATTTCCGCAAGGTCAGAGCCCTTACACCACATACCACCAGGAAGGATGCTATACAACTGTCCACAACCTGCCCTCTGTCTTCCAAAGAGGCTGCCCTGACGATCTCTAGCGAAGAGGGCGCTCTGATCAAAAGGCCCACGGATACAGGTCATGCCTGCCTACCCTTAGGGCCTGATGACTCCCCAGGTTCCCCTTGCAGCGCACTTGGTCCCATTGGAAACGTCGTGGCTTTGGGTTCCAAGGTGCCCCGCAGCGGAGCACAGGCCACCGGGAACGACCTCACCGCAGCTACCTACCAGGGGACGGCTTCGCACCCTTCACCCTTCCTGCAGGCCCTGTGCTCAGGGTCTGGGACCAGCCAGGGCGCGGGACACAAGCAGAGAACGTTAGCATTTGAGGACGCAGAAACGGCCTTGGGGTTCCCTACTCGGGGACCACGTTCACCACCTGGGCGCCCGCGACACTGGCAACCGGCACACAGGGCGACGGGGAGTGTGGACCGCAGGAAATGAGGGCCCTCGGCCGCTTCTCCTGCAATTCACAGGGGGAACTCGCAAAGGTCACCTCAGTCCCCAGCTCCCAAGAAGCCTCCCTGCGGAAGGGATGGTGCCATCAACAGCCTCTTCCTCCTTCCAGCCCTGCCTGGGTTTCAGGGGGAGCACAGCACCGGCGGGGGCGGGGGTCCTAGGAAGGTCCCGCTGACCCACGCCCCCCGCTGTGCCGCCACCCTCCCTAAGAGCCCCGCCTGTCACTCTCCAAAGTGTCTCAGGCTGGATGTGCAATGATAGGGTTCCCCGCAGAGAGCGTGACTCAGGCCCTAGAGCCTATGTTGCTGGATTCCCCGTTTGAGGGCACACGCACGTCTCCAAGGCCACCTCTGCTCGCAGGACAGGCACGCTAGGTGCAAATGCTTTCCCTGCCTCTCGACAGGCAGCAGTGGGAAAGCCAGCGGTGCAGCACGCTCGTGTGGAGCCCGACTGCCTGGCTTCATGCCTCGAGTCCTCCCGCTTCCCAGCAGTGACCCCCGGCACACATTCTTTCACATCTTCCCTTGGAAATACGAACGGGGACGAGAGTCCTTGCCGAGGTACTCTGTGTCGTCAGCAGAGATCTCTCGAGTGCTCAGAACAGTGCCTGGAACAGGCTAAGCCCTCTACCAAGGTGGGGTAAGACCAAGGAAAACACACACGCATAGGCAGTCCCCTCCCTCCTGGCCAGCACCTAGGCAACTGCTGGGGATGGTGAGGCAGGGGAGGGATCCCTTCCTTCCCCCGACGGGGTCCGGCTCCCCCTCCCTCCTCAGGACTTCCCGCTGGCATCAAGAAAACCTCCCTGCCTGATTCTGGGTGCTGCCGGCTGGGAACCCAGTGCCTCAGGGAGAGGCCCTCGCACATCTCCCTGGATACTTGCACGGGCTTCAGGTCAACAGACTCTGCCTCCTCACCTATATGGCAACAGGGACTGCACACCCGTGGAGCCGCTTCAGGTCTTGCAAAGCATCAAAGGTGTTCGGACCACAACCAAGTTTCGAGGACACGCACGGCCACTATTTTCCCAAGGAAACCTCTCACATGGCGAGCTCATGGATCCATATCCATGCGATGACTTAGGCAGAATCATCACGGTAATCGTGAAGGTAATGGTACTCAAGGTCACCGTAATCTCCTTCATTCCGGAGAGACACAACTCACCCCTCGGGGACCAAACAGACGCTTAGGAGCCTGAGCTGCTCCACGTGGCCTACACCACACCATCTTACTGAAAACATAAAGCACCAGTCGGCTCGCTATGACGTGTGCGAAAGCCTCTGCTCTTAGGCCTTTGCTTTCAGTGAGGTCAAAGTGCTGCCTTCAGGATGTTTTCAGCCTTTGAGACAGGATTGGAACTCTCTAGTGAAATGAGATGTTCCCATGCAACAAAACGCATTCCTTGCAAAGAACTGGGTCCCTGACGCGGTCCGGACTCCACACGGGCCACAGCACCACACTCACGCGCACACACTCCCCCCAACAACCGGGGAGAGGTACAACCCCTGCAATGAAAGACCGTTTGCTCAAGACCTCATTTCCCAAGGAGGCTGAGAGAGGAGCACTGCCTGCTCCCGTACACACGCACTGGTTTCTAGGGACCCGGTGGGCTCCGAGTCACTTCTCCCTCGTGCTGCCTGGTGAGTCCCGGAGGAGATGCGATTGCCAAGGACTGAAACTCTCGAAACACGGAACCAATGCAAGACAGGAGGCGCTCCACGGAAACGGGAAGCACCACGCCCCACGGACAGGAAGAACAAAACCCACCAGTCTGCCTTGGACAAGGAGCTTTTCCATCCACCTTCCTCGCCAGAGTGCGAAGAAGACGTTCCCACCCAACGTGTCCCAAACAGATGACTTTGGACTCCATCCACAACACCCAGGTCTCTTCAGCACACATCTCCAAGTAGGAAAGAGTCTGGACCACCCTCTAAAACACAGAAGCGCCACTTATTCCTGGCTCCCTGGCTCCCAGTTCATTGATGGAATGCCCATTGCCTTCAGAAATGAAGAGCTCAACAGGGAGTTGCACTTGCCCGAATCCAGACTCCTACCCCCTAGTCCCATTGACTCCCACGATAGAGGACCCCCTTTCGCCACAAGCGGGGTGAGATCTCCCCCTCCCCATCAGAGGGTGCAACTCTGCCACCAGGGGCGCGGCGGGGCTGGGCAGGGCAGGAGAGCAGGTGTGGAGTGGGGGAGGCAGATGGCCTGTGTTCACCTGCTGCTTCCACTCTCAAGCCCTTCAACCCCGTCCCCTGCTGGCCTCCAGCAACTCAGGCCCACCACCCCGACTCTGCCCGGAATGTTTCTCTGGAAACTCAGGTCCCTTGTGCTTCATTTTCACAGGCAGGAATGATTCCTCCTGCTCATGGCTGCCACTTCCCTGGCCCTGTCTTGACGCTTTCCCACAGCCGCAGGGCCACGCTTTCCTTCCTTCCTTCCTTCCTTCCTTCCTTCCTTCCTTCCTTCCTTCCTTTCTTCGTCCCTTCGTTCGTTCCCACCTGCACCCGCCAACCACCAAGCCAGTCAGACCTCCATGGGCACTCAGGGCGCCCCCCCCACCCCGTCTCGACCTGAGCCACTCCCCACCGCCTGAGCCTAACCCCCTACTCGATCTGGGGCCCTCCTCCTCCAGGGAACCGGGGTCCAACCCAGAAAGCCCACTCCTGAGGCCTCCAGACCGCAGCCGCAAAGGAGCCCAAGAAGAAGCCCGGAGCCCCAGGGCGGGGGGAGGGTTCTCATGGCAGGGGAAGACAGAGAGGGGCAGAGGGGAAGGCCACGTGCGACCTTGTCGCTAGGGTCCCTACCTTGGCAGCACCGCGACTGAGGCAGGTCCTGGAGGGAGGCTGTGGGTCTCAGCTGCTCCACCTTTAGGCTTCTCCCGGATGGTCTTTCAAGGGCGCCGGGGGGCATCGCATGGCGCTCTGCCCCAGCCAGTGCTGGCACTCCACCAGCGCGGCCAAAGACCGAGGCGCCCGGGAAGCGCGTCCCGCGCCCTGGCCTCTGGCTCCAGGAGCAGCAGGAGCAGCAGGGCCGCCACCCTCCGAGGCTGGAGGCTCATGGCTCCCAGTCTTCTCCACGCGGGGCCCCGCCTGCGCTCCCGCCAGCGCTCCCGCGAGCAGAGCACTACCGCTACCCCTACCGCCAAAGCCATGGCTACCGGCTCGCAGGCGCCAGGCAGCAGCATGTCCCCGGTCGGGGGCTGAGGTGGGCTTCAGTCCCTGGCTGGCCCAGACACTTGGGGGCTTGGGGCGGCAGGCGGCTGGGAGCCAACTCACAGCACCAGCTGCGCCTCAGCTGTGTTCCCTCACCGGCTCTGGCCCTGGCCCACGCGCATGCTGCGCATCGTGCGCGTCGCTCCCGTACACATGCTTGGGCCCAGGATCCAAGCCGCCCATCCCCCTTACCCCCGCAGGGGGGCACAGCTCCCTGGGCGCCAGGTTTGACCAGTTGCACCTCGGCGTGCGCCAACAGCTGCTCTGACCGCCTGCTGGCCAGCCTGGTAGCCCGAGCCAGCAGAGGGCTCCAGTAGACCAGGCAGGGGAAAGGGACTGGCAGGTCTCCTCCCAGGTGGAGACCTCCCTGTCACCCCAAGGAGACCCAGGAAGCTTTTGCAAAGCTGGTTTCCCAGGGAGGTGGCTGTACATGAACCCTGTGCTCCTCAAATAATAATACTCAAATACTCAATAATGCTAAAGTAACACCGTTGAGTCAATTACAAAGCGAATGAATGGCTGTGACCAGGACCAGCACCTGCCCTGGGGAACGTTCTGTTAATATTTGTTCATGTTTCTTTACTATGGAGAGAGAGGGAGTGAGATGGCAGGAGGGCCACCGGATATATATCTGCACCTTCCCTTTTCCCACCTCCTCATTTCCCAACTCAAACCACATTCTTTCCCCTGAGGCTAACATCTATATCCAACTCCTGTTTCCATTTTCCCCTCCATCTGCTAAGCTTTTCTGCACCAAGGTCCTCTAGGTTAAGGTCGAAGAGGTTCACACTCCACAAAGAGGCAATTAAAATACATGAGCTAGGAGGTACTCAAAATGGTTTGCCCAGGTCTGGCACTTAACTCTTACCTGAGGGAACAGTCAGCATCCTGTTCTCAGACATCAATCACCTGAGCCTCTTCACGTATGGTGGGAGTTCAAATGGCAAAGGAAGAGAGGAGGGAAACAAGCAGAGATCATGTGGTACTTTAGGAACCTGCAGCATCCAGGTTAGTCGCTGACTAGACTGCCAAGTCTTCATCCCCGAGCCACTGTGCATCTGTTAAGAAATAAAGATGCCAGAGGGCCTGCCTAGAGACAAGTTCACAATCTGTTGATCCAGCCAACACAAAGAGTTAAGGTTCAAGTGGGGGACTTTCCCATGGCCTCCCACAACACTAAGGCACTTCTCCTTTTACAAGTGAATCAACTGAGTCAATGAGAGCCTCAGTAATTTCCTCAAAGACTCCCAGCCAAGGCACACAAAGTGGAGATTCTACAACACATGGTCATGTCATCATCTGCTAACATCCATATGTTCATGTCCCCTCAAAATCCATATGTTGGAATCCTGATGCCTGATGTGATGGTATTAGCGGGTGGGCCTCTGGAAGTTGATTATATCATGAGGTCCTCATGAATGGGATTAGTGCTCTTGTAAAAGAGACGCCACAGAGACCCCTTGTTCCTTCTACCAAGTGAGGACACAGCCCTAAGTTGTTTGGCTATGAATCAAGAAGATGGCCCTCATAGGACTCAACCATGCTGGGGCCTTGATCTTAGACTTCCTGGCCCTCAGAGCCATAAGAAAGAAATTTCTGTGTTCGATTTTGTTAGAGCAACCCAAATGGACTTAGACACCACCCAAACAGATGTTGACAAGTTTAACTAGATGAGATAAAGAATGCTAATGTGAAATAGAAGTACAATAAATACACTGACCTCAATTTCAGGGTTTTTTTTTAACGTTTTATTTTTGAGAGAGACAGACAGATGGACAGAGCATGAACAGGGGAGGGGCAGAGAGAGGGGGAGACACAGACTCTGAAGCATGCTCCAGGCCCAGCACTGTACCCAACTCGGTTGCTCCAACACACAAACCGCAAGATCACCACCTGAGCCAAGGTCAAACACTCAACGGACTGAACCACCTAGGTACCCCATTTACAGTTTGAAAAATATATACATTACATTACACATCTCCACAACTGTTGTGAGGATTTGTGGGTTACCAGGAGCCCTTGTCAAAAGATTTTAATGCCACTGAAAACTCAATGTGACTCTCTTGGCTTATCTTATCTGCATATGACAAGGTCCACCGGAGGGTTCTGATAGAGCCAGTCAGATCACGCCTATAGAACAGAGTGTCCTGAATGTTCAAGTAAGACATAATGGGAAGACATAGGAGGCAAGCCAAAGGCTTCATGACAAAATATACTTACCGCTGAACTCATTCTTTCTTAGTAGTGTACCAACAACCCAGCCCACTTAACGAAAGCAGCTCTAGAATCAATCTTTGGCAACAGGATCATAGGAGAGTACACCACAAATACCACACAAATGGACAGCAAAATGATCTCGCAGATCTCACGAAGATGCACTACCCCGTGAAGCCTATGAAAGGGACAAAGATTCTGGCAGTTCAGCCATAAGCTGCATCGGCCTCAGCAGCTTATCCTACCAGGTCAGCAGAAACAGGAACTCCTAGCCTTGCCTGATGCACACAGGGTATGCTGGCAGGTCTGGGACATTCCTGGATTGAGGACCGCTAAGAACAACTGTGGTTGCGCCAAAGCTCAAAGATGCCACCAGGACTTCCACATCAGGTGCCTGGCTCATACCCCCAGCCTTTCAGTGTCCTAGGTGCAGGAGGGTGAGATGCAGACCAAGACATAGGAAGGGATGAACCAGACAGCCCATTTTCCACACACAAATACAGGGGACACAAACCAGAATGTAGGAGGAGTATGCAGAGACAACGCACATAGGAACTGGCCATGAGCACACGAACTGAGTCCCTGAGAACTTTCCCAGGCTTTGGACATTTCAGGGCAGTCTGTGTCGTCCTGCCCCTGAATTCACAGCCACTCTTCCCTGGTGACCACTAGCGCTTGATGAAGGGAAAATCTCCTGAGATCTAAGGTCATATCTCAGAACACGTGTGTCCAAAGCTCACCAGATCTTGAGTCACATCTCACAGGAAATTGGCAGCAGGAAGAACTTCCTGGTCTTGGCTGTACCTGCAAGGCACACCGCCAGGGCTGGGCCATTTCTGCATGGGGACTGCTGCGACATCCAGGGGTGTACAAAAGCCAACAGACACCGGAAGCAATTCACACGAATGGCCTCGCTCGTACTTTCTGCCGCTCCCAGCCTTAAGGTACACTACAGCTAAACACGGACCAATGAAGTAAGAACAAATGGACTGGAGGCCCATTTGTCACACCGAACTACAGGACACAGAAACCTGACGGCAGGAGGGGAAGGGAGAAACAACGTGCACAGAAAGTGGCTTCTGTGATCACACTAAGAGGCTACCTGAGAGCTGTCCCAGACGTTGGACATTTGAGCATAGTCTGTGTCTATCCTGAGTCTGTAAAACGAAGCCACAGTCCCCTGGTCACAAGATTCCCGTGATCTAGGGACAATTCTCATGAGATATAAGGCCAGATCATGTGAGATCTAACTGCACCTCTCAGGAGATCTTGGGACAAATCTCACAGGAACTCAGCAGGAGTGGGAACTCACTCACCTAGTCTGGTTTGTGCAGGACAGGGACATTCATGGATTGGGGACACCTAGGAACTCCCGGACTTCCACAAATGTCTCCAGGCACCACCACCAAAGTGTCCCGAGGTGTCTCACCAGTACTCCCCAAGCCTCTCAGCATTCTAGGAGCAGTGGCTGTAACACGGACTACTGAAATAGGAAAGAATGACTGTGAGAAGAAAACCTAGGGAAAAAAAAAAAAAGATAAAAGGGGCCAGCCTGATGACTGAGGCTGGATACTCCCCATGCTTTCTGATAGCTTCTGTGATCTTCTTTGCCTCCTGCCTCCACCAGCTACCCATGGAGCACCACTGATAAGTATCCCCTCCCATTTTTCTTTTGTCTCTCAATCCCCTGACATCACCGCCAGAAAAGGAGGCAAAGGCCGAGGTGCGGGGCTCAGCCTTTGGAGGGAACTCCACTGGGCCGGCAACGTTGCCCCATAAACAGTGTTTTCTCATTGCCTGAATGAGTGTGGCTTGGCTCTTCCTGGGTGCCGAGTATGTGCTGTAACAGCTGGACTGCATATTGTTCATGCTAAATGAGAGGTGATGCAAACAGGAGGTCAGGAGGTGCAGAAAGAAACAAAGTGCACAGGAGCCGCCTCTTCTGAACACACAGGCAGCCTGCCATTGCACCTCCCAGGGTGCAGGAACTTGAGGGCATTCTGTGTCTGTCTTGCCGCCAGAGAACACAGCCACCTTGTCCCTGTTGACAACTCTCCCGTGATCTCGGGGCAGATCTCATGAGATCCATGGCTAAATTTGGCAAGATCTTTTCCAACCTCCTGGGAACTTGGCAGGAGCGGCAACTAGGTAGCCTAACCTCTTTTGTGCAGGATAAAGAAGTCGACTTGTGCTCTGCCTGGGTTGGGGACACCTTGGAAAACCTGTGGTCCCACAGTAGACCCTGCCATGTCACCAGCATCAAGACACGAGGGGTCGTGTTCGTATTTCCTGTCTGTCTCAGCACCCTAGATGTGGTGGGTGAAACACCTGGCCACAGAAACAGGGGCTGCTGGACCAGATTGACCCGTTATTCCCAGTAAACTAGAGGCACAAGACACAGCAGAGGAGGAGGAGTGGGGTGAAGCACAGTGCCCAGAAATGGACTCGTGTGAACACAGAAAAAGTATCCCTGAGCGCTGTCCTAGGCCATGGACACTTAGCGCAGTCTGTGTCTGTCATGACTCGAAAAGATGCAGCCACCTCTGCTCCGTTGACAAATCTTGTGAGATCCCCAGGCCAAATCTCACGAGATGTCAGGCCAAATCCAGCCAGAAGGGGGCAGGCACAACAACTCCTTAGTGTAGTCACCTTTGTGCAGTGTAAATAGGCAGGGTTGGGACACTCCTGCTTTGTGGACTGCTACCAACACCCAGGGTCCCACAAACAACCCAAGGCCACCACCCAAAGGATATGAGGTCTCTGGCTCATCCTTTCCAACTCATCCAGCGTTCCAAGAGCAGCCGGGGTAACAACCACCACTAAAATAGGCAAGACTTGGCCTGGTGGCCCTTGCTTTCTGTGAAGCTAGACGGGATTGAAACAGGAGGTGAGGAGGTGTGGGGGAAAGGAAAGTGCACAGCACCTGGCTCCCCTGAACACACAATAAGCCCTCGTTGATTCTCCCGGGCTGTGGAACCTTGAGGGCACTCTGTGTTTCTTCTAATCTCAGAGCAAACGGCCAACTCTGTCCTGTTGACAGATGTCATGAGTTTGAGGGGCAAATCTCATGAGATCTTAGGTCAACTCTGTCGAGATCTCAGGCCACATCTCACAGGAAGTTGCGGCAGCCAGAACTTCCTCTCCTAGCCCGGTTTGTGCAGGGGAATTAGGGAGGGCTGTAATATTCCTGGACCGGGGACACCTAGGAAAACATGGAGGCCCACAATAGCTCCCTCCATGTCACCAGCACCCAGACACAAGGGGGCTCCTTCCAACTTCCTCTCTCAGCATTCTCACTACCGAGAGATCATGACCTCACCAGAAAGAAAGAGTGGGGTGCTGAAGTGTAAGTGAACACAGATATGTGGAATTCTTTCCATTTAACTGGCTAACTGGGCTGCAGTTTCAATATTTACACTATACTACTTGCAGTCATGTGGTTTATGAGAGTTTTCGTACTTGAAAACAATCAATCTTAAGAGGCACTTCATTGATTTCTCAACCACCAGTCGTTTAATTCCTACTGGCATAGATCTTAATGTAATTTCTTTAAATGTTTTTGAATGGTTATGTATTTTTGAGACAGAGGGAGACAAAGCGTGAGTGGGGAAGGGGCAGAGAGAGAGGGAGACATAGAATCGGAAACAGGCTGTCAGCACAGAGCCCGATGCGGGGCTCGAACCCACGAGCCGTGAGATCATGTTCTGAGACGAAGGCGGACGCTCAACCCACGGAGCCACCCTGGCGCCCCGATACTCTCATATATCTTAATACTATATGTCTGTAAGCTCACAAATCATGATTTTTAACCTATTGTTTTACTAATTCTTCTATTTAAAAGTCAATGATCCTTCACTTCTCAAAGATATTCAGAGATAGTGATAAAACGTCATATTCATTAATATGTAGAAATCACACACAAACACACACATAGATGTTTACTCTTCTTATTTCCTTCATACAATGTGTCCCGGAGGGAGAAAATTTTCCTTCAGCTCAGGAATTACCTTTGTATGTTTTCTGGTGCATATGTAGGGATGCATTTTCTATGTTTTGTGGGACATAGTTTCGCACAGATCATTACTTAAAACTTCCTTGCCTTTAAAACAAGGAATGAGTGAAAAGGTGGATATTTTAGGCACTCTAGACCAGGCTGACAACATGCTCCCAGGTGCATTTCCTTGTTCTCTTTCCCCTTTATCGCCCCTTGTGCTGCTGGTTGTGCAAGTACCTGATATCCTTGGGAGGGAGAAGGGACAAAATGGAGGAACTCTGGGGTCCTCAATGACCACATGAAGGACTTTAGTCTCCAATCTAAACACACACCCAGCACCGTCATGTGAGGAAATCTATGGGGACATGCTTTTGAAATGTGGCACGTTCTCTTGTAATTCAGCATAACCTAATACACGTACAAAATGTTAACCTGCAAGATAACTTAGAAATCAGTCTACAGTCATGAAAATTAGTTCTTTCAGTCAGTAGGGCATGAGACTCTTGATCTTGGAGTGTGATTTCACGCCCAAAATTATGACTATACTGGAGTGAACAAATATACGATAAAATAAGTACTGAAAAATGACCCAGGTAAATTAGGCTACGATGACTGAGCTGCTAAATGGTGGGATGGATCCCCTTACCTCTTCAGTCAGCCACTGGGAATGAGCATCTGAGCATTCACATAGTGCCAGTGCTGGTAAGGCAGCCACATCTTCCCTCTAGGAGTTCAAGGTCTAGCCAGGAAGATGGAAAGAACACGAAACAAAAATGGGAATGACATGAGCAATGACTCCATAGAAAAAAAATCCAGGTGCGACAACTGGGTTCTGGGCTCCACCAGGGGAGGGTGTGACAAGGCTGTGCTGAGGAAACGTTAACATATCCTGCAGCAGTGCAAGAACGAGTCATCCCTGCACAAGTCCGAGTAAACGTAGCCTGGCAAATTGGTGTTCAGTTGGGGATCCTAGTCCCATCCTTGTGACTGTGTAATAGGTTTGGTAACAGGGCCCCTGGGAAGTTGGTGTCAAAACCATTCAGGCATTCAGATGTCTAGGGAAATGGAAGAGCCCAGGTTGGAACATTTGCACTTCGACTAGGCCAGAGGACTGGGAAGGGAGCTGGCCTCCTTTCTTGGCTGAGGGGACATGAAGTTACACATCCCCTTTCCAGATTGTTCCCATTCCCATTGGAAATATTGGCCCTCATAATGGACACTTGCTTCCCATGGTTCTATGTCTAACTATGTACCTGTTTAGACTTAGGAGTGTTGGAGCTGTCACTAACTCAACTGGCGCCCAGGCATAGATTTTCACACAAGCCTGTGCATGTTGGAAGTGGGCAGCCCACTTCCACTGGCAAGCAAGCAAGGCAGCCCAGCCACTGCTAATGGCAGCACTTGCACTTATTCAGACTTGGATTTACCTTCCATCTGGGGGCACAGAGGGGTCAGCAGGACCACAGGCATCAGTGGTGGGTGCAGGTCACCACCACATTGAGGTTTCTGGGTCAGGTGCCAAGGCATGAACAACCCTGTGCATCAGGCAGTTCCATAGCAGCCTCAGTGGCCCAGCAAAGCCACTCTGTGGTCATGGTGTGACAGCCATGGCATTGGCCTATGCAGTACTGTCCTCCTTCAACATACTCAACAGTAACAACAGTGATAGTTCTGGCTGGCAGGACTAGTTCCACAACAGCCCCAAGGACAGTGGCAGAAGGCAGGGCCTGGCAGATAGGGTGGAACCCATTAGAGCAACACTTAGTGTTTGCCTCCTTACCAGTTCACCTCTCCCAGCCCACATTTGGAGGATTAAAGTGCTTTCACATGTTTACCCTCACATGAAGTGGATATGCATGTTGTGATGTGTAAGAGGACCAGGAATAAACTATGTGAGGAGATACTTAGTCAAGATGCTGGCCAGTGTGCAGTATGCCTGGAGAAATGCAGAGGAACGAAGTAGAACAGGGTTGCTTTGTCTATTCCCATATTACTAAGGTTGCACTGGTTTAAAATAAATAGATACTGACCTGAGCATCATTCAGATACTGTAACAACTTCCCATTTTATAGTTATTCTTGTCTTTTCAAGATGTTTCAAAACCCAAGAGGCTCTGAGGATCTGTTCATGGCAAAACAAAAAGAAAAACATAGGCCTACTTGGCCAGAAACCTGAGTTTGAGACTCATGCAGAGATGAACAAGCATATAGGGAAGTCTATCCTGTAAAGACCCTGGGGCCCTTTGGGACAACATATGCCACAGTCACAATAAATGTACCAGAACCCCAGTGGAGAGCCCAGGATATGACAGTAAGACAATCACATGGAATGGACCCCAGCATGGGCTCAGCACTAAAATAGAGCAAAGGGGTGAAAATACATAGAGGGAATCCAAGAAGTCTGCATCAGAGATAAGAATGAGATAATATAGGAAGTTATGTGACTAGCACAGTCTTCCCCAGTTCACTGACTGACTCAGGAAAGAGAAACACCAGCAGGATTTGGCCAACAGTGCCATGTATAAGTTCCACCTGAAAGCCCTGTCATCAAGAAGCCTTCCGATTTTGTTTTTCAGAATCAGAGGGAAAGACCTGGTTCTACTTATGTGCTCTATCCTTGCCATCAGGACATAGGGGCAGTGGTGATACAGCTGTAGCAGGGATGTACTCCCAGCCGATGGGTAAGTGTTTGGAAGCAGTACATGGTACAGGATTGCATCCAAGGGGACTTTATGTGGTGATCAGATCTTGAGCATCATGCCCACATGAAAACTGCCTGTTCTTCAAAATGAATGGATCTATATTAGTGAGGGGAGGGAGGGCAACTGGATAGTGATGCTTGTGCATACACTAGCCAGCTAAGCAACACCATGTGCTCAGGGACAGAAGGGCCAGGTTTCCTCTTAGATATTAGACCCAGAGAACCTTCAATTTACAGAAACTGACTGGGAACTGGCACCATTCATATAGTCATGGCTGTGTTAATAACAGCCCTATGGTCCTGGAACGTGAACTGAGACCTAGCTAGAAAATCAGCAATGGGATGTGTATGAGTACAAGCAGTGCCAAAGTTCTTCATCTCCAAAGATAATAGCATCCATCTGCAAAGGAGATATCTTTCTTAATTAAGTCTTGATGCAGATAGTAGGATGGTTCCCTTCCTAAAACCTCTGGCTTAGCCTACGCACAAGCATTTTCCAGTGGGCACCTGCAAATGCTCTAGGCCTGGCGATGTCTACAAATTCTGAAACACAACTCCCAAAGCCCCTGTGACCAAACCTATTGCACACTCACCAAAATTGTTCCAGACTCCCTGCTTAATAGGAAAAGATATGACTCTGAGACACTGGCTCTGAAAGGATTCCAGGGAATCCCTTGATTCAAAAGAAGAGCAGTTATTCACTATTCCTATAATAGCCCGCTAAGCAAGAAGAGTTTGAGGACATGAGGGTCAGTTGTTCTCTGAGACATCAGACTCTGAGAGTCCTCCACTGGCTCAGGAACTGACTGAAACTGACTTCCAATCCTTGGAACATGGCTGGGTATAGACAGCCACGTTGTCTTTCTGTGTGAACAGAGAGCAAGTTAGAAAAGCAGCAATGGGAGAGGAATGACTACAAGGCCAAAGTTCTCCATTCAAATGGGCACAGGTCTAATTGAGGAAGGAGTATCTCTAACATCCCTTCCTCTTGTCCCACCCAGGATGCAGGATCCTCCCCTAAACACTGGCTTAAACTACCCTCAAGGATTCTCCGTGGGCATCTTTACACACCTTAGGTTTGGGGGTGGCCACGTAATTATAAAATGAAATTAAGAAGGACCCAAAGCAATACCTATATCAACATCACAAAGATACCACCAAATTCCCAAGCTGAAACAAGAGGACATTGCTCTAAGAAACTGGCTCTGAATAAATTATATGCAGAATGTTTCTTCACAAAAAGGGTTAAGTGGTGGAGATGGAGACACAGACTGCGAGAGTTCTTCATCACGCATGAGATTTGGAGAATGTTGAGAATGAAGTACCCAGTGCAGTCTCCTCTCAACCAAGTTATATCCAGAATAAGAAATGCCTGTGGGCTTAGGACAAAAGAAGCCTCTGAAGGACTACATCTGGGAGCCCTGTCAGCAAGAAGCCTGCATTTTTTTTCCATAGGAACCAGCGAATTATGGCTTTGGGTATCCCTTCCCCTTTTTCAATCAGTTGAGCGAGGCAGCAGCGTTTGAGCTGTAGCTGTTGGGTTCTGCTGGCTCTTGCTCAGGATTCTGGAACAAGGATTTGGTTCCCTCCATCCTGGCAAGGGCTCTTCTAGTGCTGACCCCCTCCCATTCATGTTGCCCATGTGCTAACTTTCTGCTTCTCAGAATGAAGAAAACTCAATCGTCCAGGTCAGTCAGGCAAGCTGGCTCCCCTTTACCTTACATAGCACAGCAGGCCAACCACCAAGCACCAAGGGAGTAAAGGCTTTCTTTCCTTTGGTAGAACAAAGCCTGATAGCTCTCACTTAGCACAGGAGCATAGTGGGAGTTTGCAGCCTACCCAGTAGTGCCAGCTGAGTGAGTCATGGCCCCATGGCTCCTAAGGGAGAAAAAATTATCAAAATACAGAAAGGAAAAGGAAATGCAAGGAGAGCCAAAGCTCAACACTTCCAGTGGGAATGGGGATACACTTGGAAAGAAGATGTCTTGTTTCATTTGCCCTCAGCCCAGAAAGATACCAGCTCCCTGGCCAGACCTCTGGCCCAGCCTACATATGAAACATCCTTTGCTTGGCCGCTAAAAATGCCCTGAATGGCTGTATCCTTCTGAAAGCCAGTCACAAGGCTTTTGAATAGGAGCCCTGTGGCAAAATCTCTCCACCAGTCACAAGGACTGGACCAGACTCCCAGGTGGAAGGCAGAGGATAGGACCTGGAGACATTGACTCTGAACGGATTGTGGGAAGAACCTTGTTTTTAGAGAAGGAGCAAAGATGTGTGAAGTCGAATAAGGAAAACCAGAACTCTTCAAAGATTGGAAGGGGAATTCTATGGAAAAGTGAGTGCCCAGCAAGAGCTCTGGTAACATGGCTGTGGGAAGAAGAAGAAACACAGAGGTCTTAGGGAAATATGCTCCCTAGAATCTCCATTTGGGAGCTGTGTTGGCACCAGGCCTGACTTCTTCCTTCAGAAGGACCTAGAGAGCCCTGGGACTTGGTCTGCCTTTCTTGCTTTCTCCATCATTGACTGGAGTGAGCTCTGACAGTGTTTTAGCTGGGAGGTGCCCCAGATGTGGCTCCAAAGTGTGGAGAGAGGCACTGGTGCCCACTTCCTGTCAAGGGCAGTTTCTGGGCTCACCAGCTTCTGGAGCTCACCAGCTCACCAGCTACTGCTCTTGTGTGAACTGTCTGCCTTTCAGGGGGAAGAAACCTCAATCAGGCAGAGCAATGGGTCAAGCTGTCTACACTCCTCCCACCCCTTGCTACAAACAGCCAAGCACCAAGCTCAGGAATAGGAGGGCTATTCTCATTTGGTATATATGATGCTGATGGCTGTCACTGAGCACGGGACAGTGAGAACACAACATCCATCCCTAGGAGCCCACTGAGTGTGTGCTAGCTCCATGGCTCCTAAGCATGAATGAAGGCAGAGTCAGAGACACAGTAAGGGTGATGGAATGGCTACAGCCATGACCAAAGGGCATTCAATATTTCCACAATGGGAGTGAAACCAATATGGCATGGAGATGTGTTTCTTCATGTCCCCTAGGTGCAGCAAGGAGGCCAGCTCCCTTCTAATACTGTCTGGTCCAGCCTCCAAACAAACTGGTCTCGGGTGGACCACTGCCAAGGCCCTATGGCTCTACATGTCTAAGTAGTCCTGAAACCAGCAGGTCAGGGTTCATTTGGCTCAACCTGTCCCACAGTCACAAGGGCTGATCCACATTGGACATCTCCAAGCCAGAGATAGTACTCTGAAAGACTGAATTTGTATAGACCCTGAGAAGATCTTGATGGATAATAAACAATGTCATTAAACTTGATATACCTAAGGCAAGAGTTCTTCATTAAGGACAAGAATTGGGTTATGTTTACAAAAAATGCTGAGCCTGGCATCCAAAATTGGCTGTCCAATGCACCCAATCCTCATGCCTCTCCCGCACTCTATCAGGCATGGTCAATTCAGCCTTCCAGGGAGATCTGTGCACTGGTATGAGTTCTGTCCCTGAAACCTCCTGGGACCTAACCCTGACCCTAGCCAAGGATCTTTCCTTATGGGGGCCAAATTTGCAGGTCTGAAAGGAATGGATATGGGGCCCATAACAGATGCAGATTATTCAGCATGGATGTTGTGAAATCACCATGTCACATCCAAAGGAAGGATGGAGCTGCACAAGGGGGATCCTGAAGCCCGACCTGAGCTTGGCCCACATCATAGGCTGGCCCTTGAACCCGAAGAGTAAGCCTGACCCACAGCCTCCCTTGAGCACTCAACTCAGCCCTCCAGCAAATTCAAGGCACTGTTGGTGGTTGTGCCCCTAGCACTTCCTGTGAGCGAACCCTAACCCTAGCCATGTCTCTGCTTCTGAGAGGGATCACGTCCTAGGTCTGAAAAAAGAACAGACTTGGGACTCATGATGGGTGCTGAAATATTGAGTGAGGTATGCTGAATTTGACCTTGGGATTTCCAGGCCCTGAATGGAGCTTCAAAGGGGATCCAGTGCCTAAATCTAAGCCTGGAACACACAATTGGCTGTTCACTGCACCCAAAGCCTATTATTGTTACGCACCCTAACAGGTGCACTTACTCACCCCTCCTGGGAAATCCCTGTATTGGTGTAGGTTCTGTCCCTGAAGTTTCCTGGACCTAACCCTGACCCTAGCCAAGGCTCTTTCCCTATGGGGGACCAATCTGTAGGTCTGAGAATAGAAAATAGATTTGGTGCCCATAACCAGTGCAAGATTATTCAGCATGGAACTTGTAAACTCATCAGACCATTTGCAAAACAGGGATGGAGATTCCCAAGGGGGATCCTGAGGCCAAAGCTAAGCTTGACGCATACCTTGGGCTGGTCCTTGAACACAAAGGCAAAACCTGACTCACACCCTGACATGCGCCCTCACCACAGTCCCCAGGGAGAACCCTGTGCTGTTGGGGTTTCAGCCCCTGGAGCCTCCAGGGACCTTATGATAATCCCAGCCAAGGCTCTGGCCATAAGGGAGCCCAACATGGACATGTGCAAAAAGAACAGATTTAGGTTCAATGACCAATGGGGAATATCTCAGGGTGAAAGTCAGAATTTCACCATGACATTTTCAAAGGAGGGGTGGATCTGCATGAGATGATGCCGAGACCTTACATAACTTTGGCCCACAAATCTTCTGGCTCCTGTATTTAAACCCAAAAGTTGACATGTACCCAACCATGCACCCTCAACTCAGCCTTCAAGGCAGATGACCACATTGTTGTTGTTTGTGTCTCTGGCACTTCCAGGGAGCCATCCTTAACCTTAGCCATGGCTCTGCTTCTAAGAGGGCCCACCTTTTACCAAAAGAACAGATTTGGACCACATGATGGGTGTTGAAATACTCCGAGTAACACTGGAGTTGACCATGGGTTTTCTAAAGCCTGAAAGTGGGGCAAAGTGCTAAGCGTGGAACACATAATGGGGCCATCCACTGCACCCAAATCCTGTGCCTGTCCAGCACACTAATAGTCGCACTCAAATATGCCCTTCTGGGAGATCACTGGACTAGTATGGTTCTGTACCTGAAAACTTCCAGGACCTAACCATAACACTAGCCAATGTTCTTTCATGATGGGGGTACAATTCCTTGGTCTAAGAGCAGAACAGTTTTGGGGTCCACAAACAGTGCAAGAATATTCAACATGGGATTTGGAAAATCGCTATGCAATTTCCAAAGCAGGGAAGGAACTGCTCACAGGGCATCATGAAGGCAAATCTTAGCTTTGCCATGGATAAGACCTGCCCTGGAACCCAAAGATTAAGCCTGACCCGTACCCTACCATGTGCCTTCAACTCAGTGTTCTGGGGAGACCACTGCACTACTTAGCTTTTAGGCCCTGGTGCCTCCTGGGACCTAACCTGAACATTTGGCAGTGCTCTGGTCCTACGGGGGCCCACATGGAGGTTTGGGAAAAGAATAGATGTTGTCCCAGTGGCCAATGGGGAATATCTCAGTGTGGAAGCCAGAATATTGCCATGACATTTCAATGGCTGGAATAGAGCTGCTGGAGGGGATCCCAAGACTTTGTCTAACCCTGGTCCACACAATCCTGTGGCTCTGGAATTCAAACCTTAAGCCTGACTGGTATCAGACCATGCGCCCTCAACCCAGCCCACCTTGGAGACCACTCTGCTGCTGGTAGTTCAACTCCCAGTGCCTCCTGGGTCCTTTTCCTAATCCTAGCCTGGACTATGACCCTAAGTGGACCTGCCATCGAGGTCTGAGAAAAGAATAGATTTGTCCAGGTGGACAACAGGGAATATCTCAGCCTGGAAGCCAGCATTTCACCACAACATTTCCATAACCAGGATGGAACTGCAGGAGGAGATGGTCCTTGCCTAAGGTCCTTGCCTAACCTTGGCACACACTATCTTGTGGATCCTGAATCCAAACTCTAAGCAGCTTACAAACCATGTTACATTTTCCAGTAGCTTGATGTGCTATTTAGAAAGATAAAATAAGGATAAGGAAGAAAATAAAAATCCTGGCATTCGAAGGCAATCACAGCCTAGGTTATTTTTCTACATATGAACATTATTTTCAGAGTGGAATCTCAATGTGAATTAGGTTATTTGGTTGAGTAAACTGTTTTTGTTTTTGTTTGTTTTTGTTATTGTATTGTTTTCATTTTAACAGGGTAAATTCAAGTCCATATCTTTAAATATCCATTTATATTGGTTGTCAACCTTTTTTACTCTAATCATCATAAAGAATAATCTTCACCTGATGACAGTGCCCTAAATAGTACACAGAAATGAGAACAACAAGTAACCATAGAAGGAATACTCTCTAACATTTTCCTTAAATAAACCATACCTAAGTGGCTGCACGAGTTTGCATTCCAACCTGCAGCGCAAGAGTGTTCCCCTTTCTCCATATCCTCACCAACAACTGATGTCTTTTCTGTTGTTAATTTTAGCCATTCTAACAGGTGTGAGGTGGAATCTCATCATGGTTTTGCTTTGCATTTCCTAATGATGAGTGATGTTGAGCATCTTTCCATGTGTCTGTTTTCTTTGGAAAAGTGTCTATTCATATCTTCTGCCCATTTCATAACTGGGCTGTTTGAATTTTGGGTGTTGAGTTTGATAAGTCGTGTCTAGATTTTGGATCCTAACCCTTTATCAGATATGTCGCTTGCAAATATTTTCTCCCATTCTGCAGGCTGCTTTGAGTTTTGTTGATTGTTTCCTTCACTGTGCAAATGCTTTTTATCTTGATGAGAATATTACTCAGCCATCAAAAAGCATGGAGTCTTGCCATTTGCAACACGTGGATGAAACTAGAATGTATTATGCTAAGCGAAATGAGTCATCTGAGAAAGACAAATATCATATGATTTCACTCATACGTGGAATTTAACATATGGGAAGGTGGGGAGGAGAAGAAAGGGAGACACTTAATGATAGAGAACAAACTGCAGATTGATGGACAGAGGTGGGTGAGAAATAAGCTAGATGAGTGATGGTTATCAAGGAGGGCACTTGTGATGAGCACTGGGTGTTATATGTAAGTAATGAATCACTGAATTCTACTTCTGAAAACATGTTAACTAACTTTTTTTTGTTTAAGAAAAATTTTTAAATGTGTATTTATTTTTGAGAGAGAGAGAGAGAGAGAGAGACAGAATATGAGTGGGAGAGGGGCACAGAGAGAGAGAGAAAGAGAGAGAGAGAGAGAGAGAGAGAGATACACAGAATCAGAAGCAGGATCCAGGCTCTGAGCTGTCAGCACAGAGCCCAATTTGGGGCTCGAACCCACAAACTGTGAGATCATGACCTGAGCTGAAGTCGGATGCTTATCCAACTGAGCAATTTAGGCACCTCCTAACTAACATTTAAATTAAAAAAAGAAAAAAGAAAGTCTTAACAGATCACTTACTAGGTCATGGTCCATTAAAGTGTTTTGACAATGGTGTGAGACATTCTGTCTGACACCATCATTTTAAATGGTTGTATCATGGTCCTGCTTCCAGGGGAAATGGATCCTCTCTGTCCGAGAAAGAGGTGTCCCATTGAAGGCTCTTAGAGTCAAGCACAGATCACAAATTCCTACATGAATTCTTTGTGCAAATTTCTAATCACTGTCTTTGGTTTCTAAAAGCAGAACCTCTCACCATAATCAAAGCTGATGGCAACTGAAATCATGGCAACAATCACCCTCCAGTAAAAGAGTTGAGGTCCCTCTCACTACTGAAACATAAGTGCCCTTAGCTCTAATGCCCAAAAAGGGGTCTAGTTTCAGGAGTTTGGTGAAATGTTTTTGCTGGTTTGGTGGACAAATCCATTGTCCTATGTTCACTTTTCTAATAATGAGTGAGGCTGGACGTTCATCACTTACAGCCATTTTGGAAATGGCCACTGTTCTCGCTTCTGGGGTATGCCTGCTCAACATACTCTCCTGGACTTTCCCAGGGGATGCAGACAGTGATGCATGTCCAGTCAAGAAATTTCATTCCTTGTAAAACCACTACACTGTTAGTGACTGCCTTCTAACCAGTGAAACCCAGTTGGAGTGATGGGAGATCAGTTTCAAGACTTCATGACAAAAATTCTGTCACTTTCTTCTTACTTTGTCCTGTGTTTGTTCCATCTCTCTCTCCTGTCTCTCTACTCCGCTGTCTCCCTCCTGCCCTTTCTCTCTCCTCCCTTCTTTCTGTATCTCTACTCTCTCTGTCTCTCTGTGTGTGTGTCTAACTCTCTGCTTTCTGTCCTCATTTGCTCCCTCTGTCTCTCCATGAACCCTGGAAATGGGGAGATCAAATACTTAACTTAGGGGCTACCCTATGAGACCCCTATATAGGAGAGAAAGATATACGTTTCCTGGTCAAAAGATTGAAATAGGCTCTCAGTTCAAACTGAATTCTGATATTCTGATATTCTGATATTGCCCATATCAGTGAGCTTGGGAGTAAAATATCACCCTGTTCAGTCTCCGTTGAGACCACAGCCCTGGCTTCATAGAGACTTTGAGGCAGTATCACACAGCTATGCTGTGCCTGGATTTTCTCCCAGAAAAATGTGAGCTATTAAATATTCGTAGTTTTAAGATTCAAGGTATTCGAATAATGCTGTCAGAGAGGAATGGATAACTAACGGTCTAATAGGTCCCAGCATCTGGTCTATGATCTGCCTTCTCCCTGCCTCTCCCCTTCCAGGATCCTACAGGCACATTTTCCACCTTTTTAATGTTTCTAACGGAAAAACACAATTTTGTCTCCTATTCTCTGCACCAGCAATATCTTCTCCCTGACACACTGCAGACATGTGCAGTGTGGATTCCTTTTGTCATTCTGGCTCCAGTAAATGTCACCTCAGTGCAGCCTTTCATATACTCCAGTGACTCCCCAACCTGTCCTCACATCACACTCATTCTTTTCACAATTATATTTCTGGCTTCTTTTTTTCCACATGTCTTTCATACCTTTGTTCATCTCCCCCTCCAAAATGTGAATACCTGGCAGGCAGGGACCACTTTGTCATTGTAAGCCTTGCACTTAGGCCCACCAGATCCCCAAGCACAAGGTGAGTGCTTGGGACAGTTACTGAACGAAGAAATAGAAAGACCATGGAACACTCCATCTAGATTTTGACCAGCTTAATCTGTGGAGATAGCTGCTAGTAATGGGAGATTCCTGTTGTATCCAGAATGACCTCTGAATGACCTTTCCCTGGTCCAGTTTCTCCAGCAAAACTCAGTGGACACCACTGACACTGGAGGCTGCCTGTTCCCTGATGTCCAGCACTAGCACTGGAGCCACAGGCATGAAGATCCCCAAACAAAATCAGCACTTTTATGTGACTGAGAGGAAGGTAGTGGCCCTTTAAGGTCCCAGGATAAAGCTCAGGACCTACAGACTCCAGGACTGTGCAAGGGAACTCAGGCTTCAGCCATTCCCCTTACTCTGTCCATCCCCAGTATATAGTCTTTGCTCAGGGGCATCCTCAGGTTGCCAGGACAATGACTCCTTTGATTCCAAATGAAGACTCTGGGTGTCCAACAAGGACTGATATTGTGCTTGGACTCTAGACTCAGTGTACAGTGCTCTGACATGTCCTTCCCTATCCCAAGTCCTCACCAACCCAATTCCCGAAGCCTCTAGGCTCTCAAAGACTTCCAACAAATGTAGAGCATTTCTACAGTATCTCAGAACACAGTGAGTCACTGATAGAGAGCCAAGGCCAACTGAGCATTTATGATTGTATGCAACTCTGGAGAAACCCACTGGTAACATAACTCTCTATGGAAAAACATTGAAGCCTCTTCTTCTGTAGCTGTTGTCTAAGCAAAGGGGAATTATTCATAATTCCAGGTTCCCACAGAATTGGACTGCTGCACCCTAGTCCTTTCCTCAGAGAGACCTGAGCTCCCACCTAGAACAGGGACTGGCAAATGTTTTCTCTAAGGGGCCAGACTATAAATATTTTAGGCTTTGTGGACCATACGGTCTCTGTCACAACTACTCAACTCTGCCTTTGTAGCATGATAGCATTAATACACAATACATAAATAAATGAGCATGCTGTGTTACCCATAAAACTACACAAATAGGGACTGGGCCAGAGGACCTAGCATGTAGGCTGCACTTTGCATTGACTTAGGTAAAGGAACTCAGCCATGCAGCTTAAATTCTGAGCCTCATGTGTTAAAAAAAAAAAGATGAAGGAAAAGTGCTTACTGCATATGGCCTTTTATAGGAATTATAAAAAGTAAATGGAATAAGGTATGTAAGCCTCTTAGCATCAGGCCCGGATATTGCTTGTTTAATAAATAGTAATATACTTTTTTGAAGTCAGTAAAAGAGACTCTCCAATGTTAGTAGCCCATTCTCATTTCACAACTTAAAAAAAAAAAAAAAGGTAGGTTTAGAAAAGCCAAATGGAATTAACAAGAGGGAATTTAAGGTGCCCACACCTGTAACATCCAGGGGTATTGCTGGCCTCAGGCATAGCTGGACATAAGGGTTTTGCATGTGCTATTCCTTCCACCTGAAATGTTCTCCACATCCTTGTCTGCCTACACCTGCCAAAAGTCTTTCTCAACGTTCAGATTTCAATGCATTCTTTACGGAAGGTTTTCCTAAATTCTTGACTAGAAAAACTCTCCCTAGAACAAGATTTTAAAATCCTCCTTTTGGGGCGCCTGGGTGACGCAGTCGGTTAAGCGTCCGACTTCAGCCAGGTCACGATCTCGCTCGCGGTCCGTGAGTTCGAGCCCCGCGTCGGGCTCTGGGCTGATGGCTCAGAGCCTGGAGCCTGTTTCCGATTCTGTGTCTCCCTCTCTCTCTGCCCCTCCCCCGTTCATGCTCTGTCTCTCTCTGTCCCAAAAATAAATAAAAACGTTGAAAAGAAAGAAGAAAAAAATAAAATCCTCCTTTAGCATTCTTCACAGCTGTGCTTTCACATTATGAGTAACACTTTTCTTCCTTACTAGTCCACAAGCTCCAAGAAACTTTGATATGCACAGGAATCACCATGCAATCTAAAATGCAGATTCTGGTTCAGTAGGTCTAAGGTGGGCCTCAGAATTTGCATTTCTAACAAGTTTTTAGGCCATGCCAAAGCCAAGGCTACTGGTCAGCACACATTTTGAGTATCAAAGGCTTCATTATCCTAGACCTCTTAATTACCTTCTTTCCCATTAAATCCTATTAATTACTTTTGCAGAGAGGAGTGTCTATTTTTTTCCCCTTCAACCCATCAACCTAGGTTCCCAAAGCTTCTCCTTTTATTACAGTCAATCCCCTCCATCTCCAACACCACCACTACTTATGGACTGGCTTAGCAAGGAATTTCCCAAACAGAAGCCCTCTCTTGAGGAACCGTAGAGCCATTGACTAAAATGTTTCCTCCCCACCCTCTTTTTTTTTCCACTTGATTCCTTCAGGCAGTAAACCCGAAGGAGAGAATCTATTGTTGGGATTTAAGGTGCCAGCAAGGTGCATTCCTTTTTCTCCTTCCCAATTCTGGGGACCAATTCAGCTATAAACATAGGAGAGAGACTAAGTTTTTTAAAAGAGTGCCAGTTTTATTATGACAAAGATTGGGAAATGTAGCTGGGATCCAAAGCCAAATAGGTTTGCTACTCTGCTCTTAGAGTAACTTTCTTTCAAAGCTTCAAGCCACCCCACTACAGAGGAAGAGCCTACCCCTGTCACCTACCACATGGACAAATGGAGAATTCAGGTGCACCTAGAGGGAGGTTGGGCTTTGCTGCTTAGTTTCTTTTTCAGCTTTATCACTAAAGGCAGGTTGCTCCTACCACATAAGTGGGTGAGGAGCAGAGAGGGATCAAGGGCACTACTATGTTACTTTCCTTCCAGAAGACCCTCTAACACAAAGCATTAGTACAGTGGGATAAAGGGCTTTTTTCTTCTAGTTGGACTAAAAGCCTAATTTGTTCTGAAATCTCAGACCTCAAATCCCTCTTTTCTCACTAAGCCTTCCATGAAAGTCAAGGGAAAAAACAAAGGTCACCATATTTTGGGTAAACAAATGGCAGGGGATACTTGTGGCTTAACTTCAGTGAAGCTCTGGAAGACAGTGATAGATTGGGGGTGGGGGTGGGGGTGGGGTTTCAGAGGAAGGAGTATTTGGGAAATGCTGCAGTAGGCTGGGGCCAGAATGGCTCCAGTAGCCCCAAAGAATGATGAGGGCAGTTGTAAATAGCAGAGGAAGAAGGACTCCTGCTCCATCTCTCCAGATTCTATTTTCTCCCATCTTTTCCTTCTCCTTCTGCAATTCTTACCAATTAGTAAAACTAATGGATGTTTTCATTTTAATCTCTTGACCACACACAAAACAAGCTTAAGATGAGTAGTCATCAATTAGTAATCACATAACCCATGACAAAGACTTTGACCAAACTTTTAGTCAGGCTCCTCTGAACCCTCTTCTCAAACTAGGCCTCAAACTTTGGATTTCCACGTCTGTCTTTGCATCACCCAATTTAGCAAAACTCTTAAGTCAGTTCCATGAGAATCCCTACCCTCAATATCTGATCAAATCCCTTGTCCCCCACCCCTGGTATTTGAGTACACTGGCCTGCCTTCAGCAAGAACCTTATCAAGTTGGTTTAGACAGAATTCCCTCCCCATGTTTCCTCTTAGTAATTTTCCATCCACTGAAAATACAATTTGGAATTGAGCCTGGTTCTATACTGAGATCTGTTTTCATCTATCACAAGTCTTAATTAAATAAAACCAGTTTATACCACTTTACAATCCAGCTCTGGTTTTGACACCCACCCCCACCTCTAATACCAAATATGGCCAATATTTTTGAAATAGCAGAGTTATCAGGCCCAAATGGGAGACACCATTGCACTACACTACATTCTAATCACATATTTGCCTCATGCTAGATGCTGTACAACACACAAAAATAGATACAATATTTCCTGGCCACAAAGGATATTTGATGTGAATAATAAAACAAGAGAACTAACTGACCAATATTTATTAAACTGTTTTACATGGCAAATAAAAGAACAACCTTAACGAGTTTTGGTTTCTACCTTGAGGTATATGGTGACAGAATCATGGAAATCGAGGTAGAAAATAGAGTGCTGACACCAATGACCTCCCAGCTCCTAAACCTCACAATGGGAAGGTAGTAGGCAAAAAGCAAGAGGGAGACATTCACAAAGGCAAGAAATCTAACACAAGCTTCAAAGAAAATGCAACAGGACAACCAATGAAATGAAAGGGAAGATTCCTGGGAATCAGCTCTGCCTCAAGTCAGCTGTGTCTCAACAGAAGCAGTGAGTCTAGATAAGCCAAGGGCTGCAAGTATGAACACATTTGTTGGCTCTTAACGGGATGCCTCCTCCTTGGTCTCAAGTCTCATTTCCTCCTGGAAGTTTTCATTTCTAAACCAGAAAACTGACCATGCCACTCCCCTGTTAAATAAGAGCCTTCAGTGCCTAAGAAATAAGACCCTAGCTCCTTGATCTGGCTTATAGGGACCCCACAGATTTAATCTCTGGGACTCCCTCCTCCAGACACAATGCTCTAGCAACACTGTTCCCAGGGTACTCGCCAGCTTGTTTCTCACTTCCTTCTCTTTGCTCATGTCAGCACTCTGCCAAGAAAAGCCCTCCTCTCACCTGTACACAACTAACCTAGTTATGAAGATTTGATTTGTAGGTTTTCCCCAAACCTTCCTCCAGATGACCAGGGGCATATCTTTTTTACTGGACCTACTACATTACAGTGACCAGTTTGTATGACTGGTTTGCTTTCGACAAGGTTAGCAAGGAAAGCGGCTATGTCTTATTCATTTTTAGAATCCTTAGCACCTAGCATACTCGCCCAGTGACAGTTTGTTGAGTGAAACATAACTCCTTAAAGCAGGGAAGAGGCTATTTTGCAGTGGTTCAGTGCATGAGTAAGATTTAAAGGCTGGTTCTCGTATTTACTATCTGGGTGACTTCAAATAAAATTTTCCAATACACTAATGAAAACAAACCTGGTAATACCCATCTGATAGGGCTGTTGGGAAGAGTAAATTAAATCAGGCATAGGAAGCACTTGGCTCAGCTCTACCAAGGTTAGTTCTCTCATCCCTATTACATGTGTCCCAACTCCCAAATATCACTCCCAACACAGCTTGGGACAGTAAGCAAATCCTGTTTGCCCAAGATATGTTTAATTGTAAGAATAGAGATAGAGGTCAACTCTTCATAAAAAGCAAACTATGGTCCTATCTTAGATGTGCCGCATGTTTCCTTCTCTTACTTCTTTGAGTAGCAGTATTTCTGGATTTCTTCTGCAAGCCACAGGCAGTGCAGGATGCGTTTCTTTTCAGCAGCCAGTTCCTTTTCAGAGAACTGGCCCAAGAGTTTCTGGACAAATATGTTTTGATCTTTCAGGAAAATATTCTTATTGACTCCTACATTTGGCATATTCTCCAGGGACCCAGATTTAAAATGGAAGCTTAAATGTCTGTTTCGTTTTAGACCAGGTCCTTTCTCTTCAATCCATGTGAGCGGACTGCAAAGACAAAAGAATCATAAATGTTAGAGATTACAAGAGAGTGCAGGTGGATGTTTGCTAGCCCGTGATAACCTGGTAACAGGTCTGCATATTGTACCTATCTTCCCTGAAGCTGCTGCTCAATGTAGCGGCTCAGGTGGCATCTTGACCTCTACCAGCCTCCCAAAGGCCTTGGGTGATTGTTTCCAACTTCAGGGCCAAACAGTCCTTCATTTAATTTTGCCATCAGGCAAGGGAATTCACTCAATGATTTTGTGTGAACATCAGTTTGTTTTTTCTTGTGACTGTCTTATCTGTAACTTTTTAAAAAAGTTTTTATTTTAATTCCAGTTACTTAACAGTGTACGATATATTAGTTTCAGGCATACAATATAGTGATTAAACACTTCCATACATTATCCGGTGTGTGCATACTGACGGTTGGCACTTTACTGTCAACTGAATAGAGTAGGGCTGAGGATGGGACCTTGACCACACATGTTCCGGGCTTGGACAACACTTAGCTCCAGACATCCCAACCCAAAACACAAGTTTTAAATTCACAGACCACTCCTCCACTCTTTCTCTCTGCGAGAACTTTCATTTGCAAATATTTGCATTTGTCAACTTGGGCACAGACTACCAACAAAAAGCTTCTTAGGTCTCCCCTTCCACAGGGAGGTGTTTAACCACATCCATATCCCGAGTTTCAGCCTGCATCTGCAAACCCGGTGGAGGTGGTGATTTCTAACTGCTCTCCCCAGGCTCTTAGGATGAGCAGGCAGGGACCACACTCCTACCAGCTGTCTTTGACAGGAGAGCTGCAATGTGTAACTCTTCTATACATTGACTATCCACATGACATTTGGATTAAAAAAGTATTGTTTATTTTTACAAAGTGTGAAAACTGTTGGTAAGATGGAAAGAACACGGGCTTGAGAATTAAGCTGCACTAGGGTTATTTGGATGACCTTGGGCTCTAAGACAATGACACCTACATCATTGGCAGGTGAAGACTGCAACAAGGGAAAGACGAGACCTGATGTGGTTTCTAAGACCTTCCTTTCTTGTGCCCTTCCCATGAAGTTTTGGGGAGAAGGTGTCACAATCTGGGGATAGGAGACAGGCTGCCTAAGTGTGATTCTCACACAACACTTAGTTCTGTGCCTTTAGCAAGTTTCTTAACAGTGCTGAACCTCAGTTTCCCAGGTGATCATAATAATTCCCACTTAGAGAGTTCGCATAAAGATTCTATGAGAAAATTCTTGTTAAAGGGCTAGGCCTGTGCCTGGCACACAGTAAGCACTCAGTAAACAGTCTCTAACACCAGCACTTCCACAACAGGAATTCAAGTAATGATCCCTGTCTGGCTAGTCCTTTTATTGTGACCTCTCAAAATCATGCTTCCCACCACCTCCCCCCAGCACCCCCCCCCCCCCCCCCGCCAGCCTCTTCCCCATTCCCAGTTATGGTTCTGCTCTATTCTACTCTATTGTTTGAAGGTAGCTATAACTTAAAAAATTGTGTCTGGAAACAACTGGCACAGGCTCCTAATGTGCAGTTAACAACCCTAGAAAGACATCTACTTATAGTTGAAAGCTGAAACTCAGGCCTGCAGACTGAGTCAAGTTTTGGGGGAGAGAGAGAAAGAAGCCCACAGATCCCAAGCATTCTTCCCAAGCACAGTCAGAAGCCATAACTGCATTTACAGGATAAGATGGCCTTTCTCTGTCACAGAGGACACTATACTAAGCAGCATGTAAACCAAGCAGGGACTTATTTGCTTTGAAGAGCTACATTTCACCAAGTCGTCTATTCTGGAAGTCATTAAAATGATAAGATGAGGGGCGCCTGGGTGGCGCAGTCGGTTAAGCGTCCGACTTCAGCCAGGTCACGATCTCGCGGTCCGTGAGTTCGAACCCCGCATCAGGCTCTGGGCTGATGGCTCGGAGTCTGGAGCCTGTTTCCGATTCTGTGTCTCCCTCTCTCTCTGCCCCTCCCCCGTTCATGCTCTGTCTCTCTCTGTCCCAAAAAAAATAAACATTGAAAAAAAATTTAAAATGATAAGATGATTCATGTATAAATCAATGATAGCCCATACATAAAAAATTCATATTCAGGTCAGACAGAGTCTAAAAGATAGTAGTTAGATTAGTAAACTAGTAAAACTAAGGTGTTCAATCTATCATTTAAAAATTTTTGATTATGACTCCAATTTTTAAAAATAAATTATTACAAACTCTATCATCAAAAAGTTGGTCTCACTTCTAAAACATTAATCTCCATGGCTAGTTTTGTTTTACTTAACTGAGGTAGGTGACATTAACACTGTATTAGTTTCAGCTCATGGCTAGTTTTAAAAGCACATGGTACACGCTTTAAAACATTCCAGAATTTGATAACAAAGATGAACATTAATGCTGTTTATTCACTGCTTTAACGTTGGATACAAATAAATTTGAGACAGGGGCACCTGGGTGGCTCTATCAGTTGAGCATCTGACTCTTGATTTCAGTTCAGGTCATGATCCCAAAGTTGTGGGATTGAACCCCACATCAGGCTCCAGGCAGAGTATGGAGCCTGCTTGGGATCTTCTCTCTCTCCCTCTGCCCCTCTACCCTGCTCGTGCTCTCTATCCCTCTCTCTCAAATAAAATAAATAATATTTTCTTAAAAAAGGGAATAAAAAGAAATGTGAGATATTCCAACGGTTCTGATCTACCTAAGAAAATTTCTCATATCCTTCCATAGAACATGGAGTCTTAAAAGTCTGAGGAAATGCCAAACATCAAGGATGTTTCCTCTGATTCAATTTCCTAATCAGTGGACATGACTAATAAATATACAGCTTCACCTATGCTATTGTGGTGGTGTGACAGTAAAAGTACAATCTGTGAAGTAGAAAGTATTATATGTAATTAACAACTTATTATAATATGTTGTTTGCCATCTGTCCCAACCTCTCATCTGATGCCTGCCCCGCCTTTGCAATAATGAGTTAGTCTCTGCTTCCCTCACATCTTATTTCCTGTCAAGGACTGAGAAGAGCACATTTTCCTCTGAGAAGCATGACCTGACCTCTCGACATTCCCTTTTCTGTGCTCCAGAAGCACCCTGAGCTATGTTTAGCTCTGGCTACTGGGGACAGCACCTGTCTGTGGGGATGGTCAGACTATAGCTGCAATTCTTACACTTACAAGGTCAGGGTCTGCTAGTGCTATTACTCCAAATGCAGCCCTTGCAGGTTCCGCATGCTTTATCTGCCTTCATCTGTGACCTCTGCCTTTCCCCAGCAAAGAGGAAACTCCTCAAAATGGACAAAGATCAGGCTTCATTCAGGAACCCAAATACTTTTCTCTTTTTGTAAATACCCAATGGTCTGTTTCTTTTACTACCAAGAGCCCCACTAGCTGGAAGCACATTTAGAAACACTCCAAAACACTTGTTATTTTAAATATTTTATAGAGCCCAAGTGCTTTTCAAGGAGAATTATGAATATGCTTTTGTTTTAAAAGACTTGGTATAAAAAATAAAGAATCAGAACACTTTGGGAATAGTATGACAGAATAAGATAAAGCTGAGAAACAGAACCTTAAATTGTAGTCACAATGAGGGATGGATATTTGGACATGTGATAAGCAAGCAGGATAAAATGTCAATGGCAAGATCTAGGTAGCAGTTGTATGGGTGTTCACTGCAAAATTCTTCCAACTTTACCATATGTCTGAAACATTCATAATAAAATGTTGGAAAAAATTCAGGTCTCAGGGGTAAACTGGATTTCTGTTACTTCATCTGATCTTGCTCACTTGTGTGGCTTAGGCAACCTGCTCAAATTCCGTAAGCCTCTATGTACTTGGCAAAGGGGATCATGTTCGTCTTATTTACCTTCCAAGGCTGCTGTGAGGATGAATAAGGCCAACATAAGTGAAATCCCAGCACCTACTGTGTCTACAAAAGCAGACAGTCCTTCTGGAGTTGGGGTTGGGGGTCTAGGCCCTCTGGGCTCTGTCTAGATTCACCTTGGTGAACATATGACAATGTCCTCAAGTTTCCTCCTCACAGTTTCTCACAACCTACCGTTTGTTCTCTGTCTCTAAGCACACAGTCATTTTCATATGTTGATCTTCCTTTCGCTCTTCCAAAGTGGCGGATATAAGAGAAAGTTCCCCAAAGAGGGAGACCAGCCAGGTCAGGCGAGAAATGCCACTGAATGCAGGGAAGCCAAACCGCTCTTCTTCCAATGGGCCAGCTGTGGGGAATCACAAATACCATGGGAAGTGGGAAGTAAGGACTGATAGCTGGAGAGCTGAGGGAGCAAGTGGGCAGGTGTGTGGCTAGGTCCTCAAGACAAAGCAACCTTGCCTTACAGCATGATATGCAAGATGACTACTAATATTTAGGTGCCTGAATGAAAACTTCATAAAAGCATTTCTCTTTTTTCTTGTTTACTTGATTCAATTTTCTTAGGAAAATAAAACATTTTATTGGAAACAGCAGTCCACCTAGCCCATAGGATAATAAAAATATTTCAGGCTTCTACTATGCACATGTGGTTTACATATAGTAAACATACACACACATACATACATACCCTCTTCAGTTAGTGATTTAAAGAAGTCTTATAAAAGAAAAAGAATCAAGGTATTTTAGGCCCCCAAGCCTATATTCCTATAAATACCATATAACTAACAATAGGGTAAATGACAATAGGGTGAAGGCACCATGATAGCTATGAAGAAAACAGCAATACCTATAAACTATGTCAATATAAAAAAAAAACTGATACAGTGTTAAGTGTTTCCTTAGTCTTCATAATCTCCTACACAAAAGTACATTAAAGTACATCTGTGTGAGAAATATGTGTGGTTAAGATATTGCTCCTGACTCTCTCCAGCCCCAATTTTAAACATAACCCAAACTTAAAAGGCTACATAACCTGTTACGTTGTTTATAAACTAATTCCTTACAAATTTGATACTGACTTGAAAAGAATTCATATTATGACTATGTTTTAAAAAAGAGAAGAGGGGCGCCTGGGTGGCTCAGTCGGTTGAGCATCCGACTTCAGCTCAGGTCACGATCTCACGGTCCGTGAGTTCGAGCCCCGTGTCAGGCTCTGGGCTGACAGCTCAGAGCCTAGAGCCTGCTTCCGATTCTGTGTCTCCCTCTCTCTGCCCCTCCCCCATTCATGCTCTGTCTCTCTCTGTCTCAAAAATAAATAAATGTTATAAAAAAATTTTTTTTTAAAAAAGAGAACAAGCTATAAATAAAAGCAAAAAAATTTATAAGTTTCATAGACAACATGGTTTGAAGTCACTAGGACCTAAATATCAAAGTTACAAAAGAAAGGTTTCTCCCTCTCAGCTGGTTACTGTCTGCTCTTGGGCTTTTTGGAGAGGACAGAGCAGCCATCAAATGTTTGAGCAATGAAGTCAGAGGCCTGAGCTCCAATCTGGCTCTGCCACAAAGCTGTTTTTGACAACTTTGTGAAGCTATTCACCTCTCTGAGCTTCCTTTTCTCTGTGTGTATAATGGGGGTATAAATACTCACTTTATAGGATTATCATATATGAATTAACATGAACTAATTAATACATGTCACATACGTGGCACAGTTCCTTGTACAGGTTCATGGTTATTGTTACAACTCTATCATTATTTTAAAAGATGAAGGTGGATTTTAAAAAGAGGTTTCAGGGGCGCCTGGGTGGCGCAGTCGGTTAAGCGTCCGACTTCAGCCAGGTCACGATCTCGCGGTCCGTGAGTTCGAGCCCCGCGTCAGGCTCTGGGCTGACAGCTCGGAGCCTGGAGCCTGTTTCCGATTCTGTGTCTCCCTCTCTCTCTGCCCCTCCCCCGTTCATGCTCTGTCTCTCTCTGTCCCAAAAATAAATAAACGTTGAAAAAAAAAAAAAGAGGTTTCACTGTTATTTTCTGAAAATTCATGAGGAGATAAATGGTTTTACCACTTAGCAATGCCTGATCATGTCAGGGTTTTGCTTCTATAAGGAAAGCCCTCAGGAAAGGTTCCAAATACTCTAGGATATAGCCAGATAAGAAGGCCATCCAAAGAGCAGGAGGCTCCAGGATGCTCATATCCTATTGCTAATGGAGCTCCTCAAATAATGACCAACATAGAGCAAATAATCAAATATAGTGTAGACCAAATATTCTGGGGGCTGCCCATGTCCTTGTAACGTGTTGGAGGAAGAAAGGGGCTATGAATATTGTTTACTCTGCAAAGAGAACAAAAATATTCTCCTCTCCAAGAACCTGAGTCCATGTTCAACCTCCTGTGGAAAAATAGTCTCCAATTTAAGATTTAATGAGGAAAATTCTATCTAAAAGGTTGGGACAGAAGCATTTGTAAGCTTAAGATTTCTAACATACTTTTACCTAAGGTCCACCAAGCACTTAAATCTCATTTGAGGAAAGAAAAAAAAATGGCTATTTTTATTGTTTGTGGAAGCATGGGAAGATTATATTAAATTGGCCTTCAGTCAGACAGTCTTTAGAAAAAATGAATCCAAATTAACATCCTAGAGAACTAGGAAAGAACCTAGTTAGCTTTCTGGCCTCACCAGTTACACATGACCTGTGATCCCACCTCAAACTGACCTGTGAAGAGGAGAGACCCTTTTAGCAGGTCTTTTCCCACCACTTCTTTTTTCAGGAATGCAAACTCCTCCATCAAGAGTTCAACATGCTCCTCATGCAAGACCTTTCCTGTCATGACAAAAATGGGAGTAAAAAAGGCAGTCATCATCAGTCATGTATAGATGTACATCCCAGAGTCTAGGTCTGTCTTCTACCAGCACAGAAGGACACAGTGACTGCAGAACCACCTGGGGTACCACTATATCCTTACACACCCCACCTGGAGGTGATGTCAGTTCTCAACTTACAACAGAAATGAAAGTCTAAGAAAGCAACATGATATCTACCTGCCCCAAAGGCAAGATGAGATCTGGGAAGTATCTGAGCTGAGTGCTAACTTCTCTTCTAGCCAGAATGGGGCAGTGCAGCATAAAAATCTAAGAAACAAGGAGAACAAAAGGAATTTTGAGGACTAAAGAGAAGCTAAAATTAGACTCTTTATTTCAAAAACTGGAAGAACCAAGTGACTTTTTCAAATTACCCAGGTTGGAGGGTGGATAGATAATATTCGTAACTAAAATTTTGGATTATAAAAGAAAGCTGTTAAAATTTTTTGCTCTGGTGGCTTTTTCTTATCTAGGTTAGAAGATTCATAAAATACCAGAACTGGTTCCCCTTCTTCAATAGTTCTTTATTTTCAACTAATCCCACATGACTATTTTTTTTTTAATATATATTCCTTCCATATTACCAACCTCTCTAGGTACACAAAACAAAACAAAACTCAGGAAAAACTTAAAGTACAAGAAAGCTCTTTTGTTCAAATATGTTTTGTTCAGTATTTCCCTTTTATTTTTATTTATTTATTTTTATATCTCTCTGGCTTATTTACTACTTGTTACAAGTTTGTGCTCTTAAACATTATGAATCTTACCCCTCACACATCCTATTCCCTGGTGGTAATCACCATTTCACTGGCTATTTTTTTTTATAGGTTTGACTTTCTAGATTCCACAAATTAGTGATACTCATATAGTACTTGTCTTTCTCTGACTTATCGCACTTAGCATAATGTGCTCAAGGTTTATCTGTGTTGTTGCAAATGGCAGGATATCCTTTCCCACTGCTGAATAATATTCCAGTTTATATATGTATCACACCTTTTTTTTTTTTTTTTTAACATTCATCTGTTGATGGGCATTTGGGTTGCTTCCATGTCTTGGTTATTGTGAATAATGCTACAATGAACATGGGTGTGCAGTTATCCCTTCAATGCACTGATTTCAATTCCTTCAGATATATACCCAGGAGTAGGTTTCTGGATCATCTGACAGTTCTGTTTTTAATTTTTTGAAGACCCGTCATACTGTTTTCCATTTTGGATATGCCAGTTTACATTCCAACCAAGAGTACATCAGAGTTCCTTTTTCCCCACATCCTTATCAACATTTGTTACCTCATTGTTTGAAAATAGCTACCATAATAGGTGTGAGGTGATATCTCATTGTGGTTTTGGTATGCCTGATGATTAGTGACCGTGAACTCTTCTTCATACATCTGTTGACATACCTGTTTGTATATCTTCTTTGGAAATGTGTCTCTTAAATTCCTCTGCCAATTTTCTAATTGGATTGTTTGCTTTTCCCCTATTAGCTGTGTGAGTTCTTTATATTTTAGATATTAACCCCTTATAACATATATAGGTTGCAAATATTTTTTCCCATTCTATAGGTTGCCATTTCAGTTTACTGAATATTTCCTTTACTGTGTAGAAGCTCTTTAGTTTTATGTGTTTATGTTTATTTTAGCTTTTTTGCCTGTGAAGTTGGTGTCTTATCCAAGCTAACACTGCTAAAAACAAAGTCAAGGATTTTCCCCCTATGTTTTCTTTTAGGAGTTTTACAGTGTCAGATAAGTCTCTTTTTCTTATGATTTCATATGTCTCTGATACATTTCAAGACAATTTCTGTGACTGATGTAAGACAGGAGTCCAGTTTCATTCTTTTACATGTGCATATCCAGTTTTCCTAACACCACTGATTGAAGAGACCACCATTTTCCCACTGTATGTTCTTGGTGCCCTTGTCAAATATTAGTTAACCACGTATGCATGGGTTTATGTTTGAGCTCTCTATACTGTTCCACTGGTTTATGTGCCTGATTTTATGTCAGTGCCACACTGTTTTGATTCCTATACCTTTGTATCATAAATTGTAATTTAGGAAGTGTGATGCTTCCAGATTTATTCTTCATTCTCAAGATTGTTTTTGGTATTGAGGGTCTCTTATGGTTCCACACAAATTTCAAAATGGTTTTACTATTTCTGTGAAAATAATGCCATTGGAATTTTGCTAGGGATTGCACTGGATCTATAAATTGCTTTACAAAGTATGAACTTTAAAAATATCTATCCTTCCAATCCAAGAACATGAGGTACCTTTCCAATTAGTTGTGTCTTCTTCAATCTGTTTTTAAAAATTTTTTATTTAAATTTCAGTTAGTTAACATACAGTGTATTGTTAGTTTCATTACACTGTATGTTTCAGGTGTACAATTTAGTAATTCAACACTTAACATATAACACATGGTGCTCAATTACAAGTACACTCCTTAATCCTCAATACCTATTTAACCCATTCCCACCCCCCCCCCCCACTTCTCCTCTGGTAACCATGTGTTTGTTCTCTATAGCTAAAAGTGTGTGTTTGGTTTACCTCTCTTTCTCTTTTTTTCCCCTATGATCATTTGTTTTGTTTCTTAAATTCCACATATGAATGGAATTATATGGTATTTGTCTTTTTCTGACTGACTTATTTCACTTAGCATAAACCTCTCTAGCTCCATCCACATCCTTTTTTGCAAGATTTCATTCTTTTTTATGGCTGAGTAATATTCCACTGTATATAAATATACCACATTTTCTTTATCCATTCATCAGTCAAAGAACCTTTGGGTCATTTCCATAATTTGGGTATTGTAGATGCTGCTGCTATAAACATTCGGGGTACATGTATCCCTTTGAATTCGTATTTTTGTATTCTTGGGGTAAATATCTATTAGTGCAATTGCTGGATCTTCATTAATCCCTTTCATCAATGTCTTACAGTTTTCAGTGTACATGTCTTTCACCTCCTTGGTTAAATTTATTCCTAAGTATTTTATTGTTTTTAATGGTACTACAAATGGGATTGCTTTCTTATTTCTCTTTCAGATAATTTGTTAGTATATAGAAACACAAATGATTTCTGCACGCTAATTTTGTATCTGCAACTTTACTTGCTTATTAGTTCGAACAGTTTTTTGGTGGAGCCTTTAGGGTATTCTGCATATAAGAGCATGTCATCTGCAGAGACAATTTTACTTTTTCTGATTTGGATGCCTTTTATTTCTCTTTCTTGCCTACTTGCTCTATGACTTCCAGTACTACATTAAACAGAACACAGTGGTAAGAGTGGGCATCCTTGTCTTGTTCCTGATCTTGGAGGAAAAGCTTTCAGTGTTTCACCACGAAGTATGAGGTTAGCTGTGGGCTTTTCAATATTTTATTATACTGAGAAACATCCCATCTAAACCTAATTTGTTCAGATTTTTTTTTATCATAAAAGAATTGCCAAATGCTTTTTCTGCACCTATGGAGATGATGATACATTTATCCTTCATTATGTTAATGATTTACATACCCTGAATGATGCTTGCATCCCAGGGAGGAACATCATTAAATCCTCGTGTATGATCCTGTTAATGTGTTCTAGAATTTGGCACTAGTATTTTGGTGAAGATTCTGCATCTATGTCCATTATGGATATTGACCTGTAATTTTCTTTTCTCTTAATGTTCTTGTCTTGGATCATGGTATTTTGGTAATGCTGGCCTTGTAAAATGAGTTCGAAAGTGTTCTTTCCTCTTCAATTTTCTGTAAGAGTTTGAGAAGGATTGGTAACAATTCTTTACATGTTTGGTAGAATTCACCTGTGAAGCCATCTCATCCTGGACATTTATATGTTGGGATTTATTATTATTTATTATTGTCATCATCATCATCTAATCCCTTCCTCATTGTTGGTCTGTTCCATTTTTCTATTACTTCATGATTAAATCTCGGTAAATTGCATTTCTATGCATCTATCCATTTCTTCTAAGTTACCTAATTTTTTGGCATAAAATTGTTCATAGTAGTCTCTTATGATCCTTTGTATTTCTGCGGTATCAGTTATATTACTCCCTCACTTATTCCAGTCATCTTTTTTTTTCCTGGTAAGTGCAGCTAAAGGTTTGTCAATTTTGTATTTCTATTCAAAAAACCAACTCAGTTTCATTTATCTTTTCCATCATCTTTCTAGTCTCTATTTCATTTATTTCTGCTCTAATCTTTATTATTTTCTTCTGCTTTGTTCATTTTCTACTTCCTTGAAATGTAAAATTAGGTTGTTTGAGATCTTTCTCTTTTCTTAATATAAGTATTTACCGCTATAAATCTTCCTCTTAGAAATGTTTTTGCTAGATGCAATAATTTTTGGTATGTTTGTTTCCATTTTCATTCATCTCAAGATTTTTTTTAAATTTCCCTTTCGATTTCTTCTTTTGACCCACTGTTTTTTCAGAAGTGTGCGGTTTACATATTTATGAATTTTCCAGCTTTCCTATTATTCATGGTCAAATACTTGATAAGACTGCACTCTTATTAAATTTGTTAAGAGTTGTTTGTGGCCTAACATATGATCTATCCTGAAGAATGTTCCACGTTCCATTCTTGAGAAGAATGTATATTCTGTTGTTGGTGGTTGAAATGCTCTGTATTCTGTACATGTCTATTGGGTCCATTTGGTCTAAGTGTAATTCAAATCCATTATTTCCATATTATATTTCTATGTGGATGATTTATCCATTGTTGAAAGCAGGGTATTGAAATCCTCTATTATTGCATTGCTATCTACTTTTGTCTTCAGATCTATAAACTATTTAATGTATCTAGGTGTTCCAATACTGGATGTCTATAAATATATATATATTTCTTAATGTTTATGTTTATTTTTGAGACAGAGAAAGACACAGCATGAGCTGGGGAGGGGCAGAGAGAGAGGGAGACACAGAGTACAAAGCAGGCTCCAGGCTCTGAGCTGTGAGCACAGAGCCTGACACAGGGGTCAAACTCGTCAGGTGCAAGATCATGACCTGACCCGACGTCTGAAGCTCAACCAACTGAGCCACCCAGGTGCCCCTATTGGATGCCTAAAAATTTACTATTGTTACAACCTCTCAGTGAATTGATCCCTTTATCTTCTTTATCTCTTGCTGCAGCTTTTCACTTAAAGTCTATTTTGTCTAATATCAGTATAGCTACTCCAGCTTCTTTTGGTTTCTATTTGCATAGAATATTTTTCCATCCTTTTAGTTTTGGTCTATGAGTGTTCTTATAGGCACCATATACTTGGATTTTTTTTTTCTGTAATTCATTGAGCCACCCTATGTCTTTTAGTGGAGAATGTAAGTCATTTACATCATTGATAGGTAACACTTTTGTCTTTTAACCTATGTGCTAGAGTTCACTATTGCAATATTCAGAAAATTAACTATATATTTATATATTTACCTTTAACAGTGAATTTTATACTTCCATATATTTTCATGTTACTAATTCACATCCTTTCAGCTTGAAGAACTCCCTTTAGCATTTCTCATAAGGCAGATCTAATGATGATAAATTACCCCAGCTTTTATTTGCTTGGGAAAGACGTTATCTCTCCTTCATTTCTAAAGTTTGTGATTGACAGTTCTGAAGTATTCTTGGTTGATTGTGTTTTTCTTTGAGCACATGGAAGGCCTGTTGGGCCTTCTGCTGAGAAGCCTGCTGACAGCTGTATCAGGATTCCCTTGTATGTGGTGAGTCTTTTTTCTCTTGCTGCTTTTAGAATTCTTTGATTTTTTTGAGAGCTTGACTACAAAGTGATCTCTTTGGATTAAATCATTTTGGGGACACTTGAGCTTCATGTTCCTGGATGACTGCATCTCTCCCTAGTTTTGGAAAGTTTTTAGCCATTATTTCTTCAAATAAGTTTTCCCTGTCTTTTGCTCTCCTTTCTCCTTCTGGGACTCCCATAATGTGAATATTGTTTCAATTGACGTTGTCCCATAATTCACATACACTTTCTTTGCTCTTTTTCAATTTAATTTCTTTTTTCCCACTGATTGGATAATATCAAGAGACCCGTCTTCACATTCATAGATTCTTTCTTCTATCTGATTGGGCCTGTTGTTGAAGCTCTCTACTGAATTTTTCATTTCATTCACTTATATGCTTAAGCTCCAAAATGTATTCGTCTTATGATTTCTCATTTTGTTCATACATTGTTTTCCTGAGTTTGTTTATTGTTCTCTTGAATCATGCTGAGCTTCCTTCAAATAATTATTTAGAATTTTCAGGTAACTTGTGGATTTCCACTTCTTTTGTGTCAGTTATTAGAAAATTATTGTGCTCCTGATAATGTCATGCTTGTTTTTTTTCCTATTTCTGATGGCTTTTGCATTGATGTCTGTGTATTTGAAGCAGTCACCTCAATATCTTTCAGCAATGTTTTGTGGTTTGTCATATATAGTTTTTATTATCATGAGGTAGTTTCCTTCTATTTATTGTTAGTTTGTTGAATGCTTTTATCATTAAAGGGTGTTGAATTTGGTCAAATGCATTTTTCTGCAACAATTGAGATGATCATGTGGGTTTTGTCCTTCATTCTTTTAATGTGGTGTATCACATTCTTTGTTTTCATATGTTGACCCAATTCTTGCATCCCAGGAATAAATCCCACTTGGTCCTGCTGAATCTAGGCTGCTAACATTCTGATGAGAATTTCTGCATCTGCAGAAACCAGATATACTGGTCTTTACTTTTCTTGTAGTTAACTTTGTCTGGCTTTGGTATCAGGCAATGCTGGCCTCATATAAGTCTGGAAGTGTTCTTTCCTCTTTAATTTTTTGGAAAGTTTTGAGTAGAATTGTTGTTACTTCTATAAATGTTTGGTAGTATTTTCCAGTGAAGCCATCTGATCCTGGGCTTTTCTAGTTAGGAAGTTACTGTTTCAGTCTTCTTACTAGTTATAGGTATGTACAGAATTTATGATTCAGTTGGTATTTTGTCTGTTTTTAGGAACTTATCCACTTACTCTATGTTATCCAGTTGTTGGAGTATACTTGTTCATAGTAGTCTCCTGTAATACATTTATTTCTGTAGCATGTCATAATGTCTCCTTTACACTTCTGAGTTTGTTTATTTGAATCTTTTTTTCCTAGTTAATCTAGCTAAGAGTTTGTCAATTTTTTAAATCTTTTCAAACGATTTTAGTTTCTTTGAAATTTTCTATTTTCTATTTATTTATTTATTTATTTATTTATTTATTTATTTATTACTATTCTAATCTTTATTGTTTTCCTTTTTTTCTGCTAACTTTTGATTTAGTTCAGTCTTCTAGTTCCTTGAGGTGTAAAGTTAGGTTGTTGACTTGAGATCTTCCTTCTTGTTTAATGTGTTTACCACCATAAATGTCCTTCTTTGTACTGTTTTTACTACATCCTATATATTTTGGTATGCTGCATTTTCACTTTATTTTCTCAAGATATTTCTAATCACTCTTGTGATTTTTCCCTTCACCCATTGGCTAACTAACAGTATACTGTTTAATTTTCATGTATTTGTGGATTTTCCAGTTTTTCTTCTGCTGTTGATTTCTAGTTTCATTCCATTGTGTTCTGAAAAGACACTTAGCATGATTTCAATCTTTTTAAATTTGTTAAGACTTATTGTGGCCTACATATAGTCTATCCTGGAGAACAATCTATGTGTGCTTGAGAAGAATGTGTATTCTGCTATTATTAGATGAAGTATTCTCTATATGTCTGTTCAATTGGTGTTGTCCAAGTTCTCTCTTTCATATATTGACCTTCTGGCTGGTTTTCCTATCCATTACTCAAAGTGGAGTACTGAAGTCTCCTACTATTATTGTGTCCCTTCAACAATGTTTGCTTCATACATTTGGGAGCTCTAATGTTAGGTGAACTGACCCTTCATCTCTTATGACACTTTTTTTATTCTTTTTTTTTTTTAATTTTTTTTTTCAACGTTTATTTATTTTTGGGACAGAGAGAGACAGAGCATGAACGGGGGAGGGGCAGAGAGAGAGGGAGACACAGAATCGGAAACAGGCTCCAGGCTCTGAGCCATCAGCCCAGAGCCTGACGCGGGGCTCGAACTCACGGACCATGAGATCGTGACCTGGCTGAAGTCGGACGCTCAACCAACTGCGCCACCCAGGCGCCCCTGACACTTTTTGATTTAAAGCCTATTTTGTTTGATAAATTTATGTCTTCTTGCTCTTTTGGTTACTATTTACATGGAATATCTTTTTTCCATCCTTTTAGTGCATATGTGTCTTTAGATCTGAAGTCTCTTGTAGACAGTATACAGTTGGACCTTGTTTTTGTTTTGTTTTAATCCACTGAGCCAATCTAAGTCTTCTGATTAAGGAGTTTAACCATTTACATTTGAAGTAATCACTGACAGAAAAAAAAAAAACTTCTGCTGCCATTTTGTTAACTGGTGTCTATAAATTCTTGCAGTATTTTGTCCTTCTTTTCCTCTCTTACTGCCTTCTTTTGTGTTTTGTTGATTTTTTTTTTTTTTTTTTTTGGTGACATGTTTTGATTCCTTTCTCATTTCCTTTTGCACATCTCATGTGGTTACTGTGGGAATTAAATAAAGCTTCTAATTATAGTAATCTAACTTAGACTAATAAAAACTTCAACTGCATACAAAAACTTTATTCCTTTACATTTCCAACCTCCCACTTTATTTTACTCATATCACAAACTATATCTATTTATATTGTATATCCATTAACATAGATTTATAGTTATTTCTTATGCTCTGTCTTTCCAATTTCATACTAGAATTAAAAATGATTGGGGTGCCTGGGTAGCTGAGTCAGTTAAATGTCCAACTTCGGCCCAGGTCATAATCTCATGGTCCATGAGTTTGAGCCGCACACAGGCTCTGTGCTGACTGCTCACAGTCTGGAACCTGCTTCGGATTCTGTGTCTCCCTCTCTCTCTGCCCCTCCCCTGCTCATGCTCTTGCTCTCTCTCTCAAAAATAAACATTAAAAAAATTGTTTGATGATTTATGAACCAACAAAATACTACAGGATTCTATATTTCTTTTTATGTTTCCCTTTACCAGAGTACTTTTTACCTTCATAAGATTAATTGCTGTTTAAAATCTTTTTGCTCCAGTTTAAATGACTCCCTTTAGCATTTTTTGTAGAATAAGTCTAGTAGTGATTAATTCCCTCAGTTGCTGTTTTTCCAGGAAAGTCTTAATTTCACCTTCATTTCTGAAGCACAGTCTTGATGAATATAGTATTCTTGGTTGGCAGTTGTATTTCTTTCAATAAATTGAATATATCATCCAACTCCCTCTGGCCTACAAGGTTGCTGAGAATTCTGCTGATAAGCTTATTAACAGCTCCTTGAGAAGTCACTTTTCTCTTGCCTTTTTCAAGATTCTGCCTTTATGGTCTTTACAGTGTGATTATGTGTCTTGGTGTGGATCTCTGGAATTACTCTAGTTGGAGTTCATTAAGTGTCTTCAATTTGTATTCCATTTCCTTCCTCAAATTTGGGAAGTGTTCAGCCATGATTATTCCAAATAAGCTCACTGCTCCCTTCTGGGACTTGTATAATACATATATTGATCTGTTTGATGGTGTACCATAAATCCCTTAAGCTTTCTTCACTTTTCTTCATTCTTTTTCTTTTTGCCCCTTTGACTCAAATTTCAAATGACCCATCTTCAAATGTACCAATTCTTTCACTTGATCAAGTTTGCTGTTGAACCCTTGCACATTTTTCAATTCAGTCATTTTATTCTTCATCTCTAGAATTTTTTTGTTTTTTATAGTTTACAGCTCTTTGTTGATATATTCATTTTGTTCATGCACTGTTTTCCTGATTTTATTCACTTGTCTGTGTCCTCTTTTAGCTATCTTTTAGAGTTACTTTGAATTCTTTATCAGATAATTCATAGGTCTCTATTTCTTTAGGATTAGTTTTTGGAGATTAATTTTGTTCCTTTAAGAGGCCAATTTTTCCTTGTTTCTTTTTATGCCTTGTGATCATTTGTTGAGATCTGAATATTTGGAAAAACAGCCACTTCTCCCAGTCTTTACAGACTGACTTTTTATAAGGAAAGACCTTCTCCAGACAGGCTAGCAATTCTCAAATCTTTCCTGGGGATGTATCTTCTCTGGGATTATGTGTATAATTTCCAAGTGAAAGAGGTTTGCCCCTGTTCTCAAAAACCTAATATCTTGCTCACCCTGGTTTCTTTATGCAGTACTGCAGTCTCTCTGTTGCTATAACAAATCATAGAGTTTGCCTTGTTCTTGGCAGCCTCTAACCTCGCATCTAAAGTACACTACTGCTTCCTTCAGCACCCCAAGTCAAGAGAGATAGAAACCAGTCTCTCAAGCAGCCCTTGCAAAACCAGAACACTAGATGCAGGTTCCACTCTTCTTTTTTCCCCCAAGGGAGAAGCTAAGACTTGGGAGTTTTGTCCTGATCACACCCTGTTGTGCCAGGGTGAAGCCGAGCAAATGCAATGAACCTTTTTACCGGCTTCAACGCAGCTCTTCTTGGCTTTGTGTATGCCTGGGTGACTACAACCACTTAAATTGTTTCTGGAATTCTCACAAAGGAAATATGGTCTATATATTGCTCTTAAGTCAGTGTCTCCACGGCAGAATGAGGTCCTAGTGCGTCCTATTCCACCATCTTGCTGACATTACTCCCAAATTATCCTTAACTTTTGCCATACAAAATGATATTGCATTTAGGTATTCCAAGTTGAATAAAATTATTACTTCCCTGGGCTACAATGTAAATGTTATAGTTACATTTTCAACTCATTTTCAGCAGATTAATGTTACCTAGTTGTGAACATATGGCAATGTGGGCTCCTCAAAAGCAAGGGTCATCTTTTTTTTATCTCTATTGTTAATAAGTACAGTATCTCATACATAATAACTATTGTGTAAAAACTGCTTAATGAACGCTCTGAGTTATAAATACTTGCCTAGAGGAAAAAATGTCAGTTTCATTGCTAAGAACCTTTTTCTTTTTAAAAGCCATTAATGATCTAAACATATCCACCCAGATTGTGCTTGCTAATGGAGATAATACCAAGGCTCTAATATAACACTTATCCTTAGTTTTTAAAAAACTAAGCTTATTATTTTTAATTAACTAAAGTCCATATTTTGTTCAGATTTCCTTAGTTTACACCTAATGTGCTTTTTCTGTTTCCAGATACCACATCACATTTAGTTATCATATCTCCTTAGGCTCGTCTTGGGTTAGAAAGTTTCTTAAACTTCCTTTGTTTTTTAATGACTTTGACAGTTCTGAAGAGTATTGGCCAGGAATTTTGTAGAATGCCCCTCAACTGGGATTTTTCTGATGTTACTCTCATGATCACACTGGGGTTATGGTTAGGGGAGGAAAACTACAGAGGTAATGAACCATTCTCATCATATCATACCAAGAATACGTCCTATTATCATAACTTACCACTGTTGATGTTACTTTTCATCAACTAGCTAAGGTAGTGTTTGGTTTCTCTAGTGTAAAATGTACTCTTTTCCCCTCCTTTCTATATTTACACTTTGGAAGGAAGTCACTATGTGCAGGATATTACCTTTCTGAGAAAATTTAGCCTGTTATTTTGTAGCATGTTCCACATTCTAGTTTGATTTTTTACAGTGCCATTTAATTTGCTCCTTTATCCTTGCATGTCCTGTAAGTCTCAATTATATGATTGACACTGTGTACTGATGTACATCAGATGGTATGTATCATCAGACTGACCCATATCAGCAATCATTCGGTTAGGATGAAAACAACAGAGCTCTTCATTGTAAAGGCACATTTTTTTTTTCTTTCCTTTGCAGTTAGCAAGAAATCTATGGTGTATGCTTTGGTGTCTTGTTCTTTGTCCATGGATATCTGTGCTATAAGAAAATAATATACAAAGGTGATGGCCTCAAAGCTCCTCTTACTCACAGCAGTAATTCTCTATTTCCTCATTCAAACACCTCCTGAAGGTCTACTCAGTTCTAGGCACTGCTTAGCTGCTGTGGCGATGGGCTGTCCTTCAGCAGCACATCCCAGTGCTACAGAGTGCTACAAGAGTTTCAATAAAGTCTGACCAGTCTACGCTGGTGATAAGCATAAGGTGCTTTCTTTGGTGATTTTCATGCAATTGTTCATGATACTTTGCTCATATATTAAAGCTTTTCAATAGCAAATGTTGAAACAAAGAGTTTTTAATTTCAACTTCATGTAACTAGGTCCCTTAATCATTAAACATTATCGTTAATTCTTGTTGCCTCCATAGAGGGACTTGTGCAGGTAATGTAAAAACAAAAATCTCTGGAAGGCAGTATGGCTTAGAGGAATGAATGTAGACTTCAGAGCTGGAAAGGACTGAATTCAAATCTCTATCTTCCAATATAGTCCTGTTACTAGCTTTGTGATCTGGCACAAATTACTGAACTTCTCTGAGCCATGGATTCCTATACATAAGCTCCTATGCATAAGAGAAAATACCTACCTCCAAGGGTTTCTAGAATTAAACAAAATAATATATGAAGCACGTAGTAGAATTCCCAAGTTCCTAACATGTAGGAGATATTTGATAAATACTCCTCTTGAGAAACAACACAAACTACAAAAGTATGCACATAATTGCAAATGACATATCAGATAAAGGGTTAGTATCCAAAATCTGTAAGAACTTATCAAACTCAACACCCAAAAAGTGAATAATCCAGTGAAGAAATGGGCAAAAGACATGAATAGACACTTCTCCAAAGAAGACATCCAGATGGCTAAGAGACACATGAAAAGATGCTCAACATCACTCATCATCAGAGAAATACAAATCAAAACCACAATGAGATACCACCTCACGCCTGTCAGAATGGCTAAAATTAACAACTCAGGCAATGACAGAGTTGGCAAGGATGCAGAGAAAAGAGGATCTCTTTTGTACTGCTGGTGGGAATGCAAACTGGTGCAGCCACTCTGGAAAACAGTATGGAGGTTCCTCAAAAAATTAAAAATAGAAGTACCCTACACTCAGCAATTGCACTACTAGGTATTTATCCCAGGGATACAGGTGTACTATTTCAAAGGGACACATGCACCCCAATGTTTATAGCAGCACTAGCAAAAAGAATGAAATCTTGCCATTTGCAAGTACACAGATGGAACTGGAAGGTATTATGCTAAATGAAATTAGTCAGAGAAAGACAAATATCATATGACTTCACTCATATGAGGACTTTACGATACAAAACAGATGAACATAAGGAAAGGGAAGCAAAAAGAATATAAAAACAGGGAGGGGGACAAAACATAAGAGACTCTTAAATATAGAGAATAAACAGAGGGTTGCTAGAGGGGTTGTGGGAGGGGGGATGGGCTAAATGGGTAAGGGGCATTAAGGAGTCTACTCCTGAAATCATTGTTGCACTATATGCTAACTTAGATGTAAATTAAACAATAAATTAATTAATTAAAAAATAAAAAAAATAGGGACACCTGGGTAGCTCAGTCAGTTAAGCGTCTGACTTCGGCTCAGATCATGATCTCACTGCTCACGGGTTCAAGCCCCACCTCAGGCTCTGTGCTGACAGCTTGGAGCCTGGAGCCTGCTTTGAATTCTATGTCCCCCTCTCTCTCTGCCCCTCCCAAAATCACACTCTGTCTCTTTCTCTCTCTCTCTCAAAAATAAATAAGCATTAAAAAAATTTTTTTTGAATAAAAAATTTAAAAAAGTATGCATATAAGACTTGGGTATGCATTACTCTGACTTGGGCATTTTTCTACTAGCAATGTTTCATATGAATAACACCAAAATAATATCATGGCACTGGCACAGGGCAAAGCTAATTCATGCTTTTCATTAGAGTAAAAGACTCTGATAAGTCTCTAACAAAAATGTGCAAATTCCCACACATCCCTCTGCCCTGCTGGCCCTCCACACGTGCTCCTTATGCGTGCCTACAATTTTGGGGATGAGTAGGGGGTTGGGAGCCCACAGGACCAGTAACATATCTGACATAGGGTTAAGTTTTAAAGGCATAAAGATGGTACCAAAGACATCTTACAGGCAGAAACTCTAAAAGAGAGTCTGTGCTCCAGACAGAACATACGTCACCTTTCTGCTCAGCCAACTTCCACAGGTCCTGAGCTGCTTCCCAAGACAGTGTCATTGGATATTCCACAAGGACATGCTTACCAGCATTAAGGAACTGCCTTTGGAAAAAAGAGAGAGAAAATATATTCAAGTAAGCTTCACTAAAGTGCCCTGCATAACAGAGAATGGAATGTTATAAATACACATAAATCTCCAAGTTATGTAGGACTACAGATGAGAATCAGTGAGAATTGGGGCCAGAGGATAAGGAGGACGAATTGTACTTCCTATTATTTTCTAATGTGCTAGAGGAGAATGACTTTCCAGTTATGTGTTAATTTGAACATGCATCCATTCAACTACTCATGTATTCAACTAGGCACTATTTATCAGCTACTCTGGAGGAGAAATAAAAGACATTAATATGAAAATTGTCTATTACCACATGATAGCTATAAATAAAGACTACCAAACCCATGAACCCATGACAGCAGCTCTGCCTGAGGCAGTTTGAGAAGATTTCAGTAACTACATCTGAATTGGGTCTTGAAATAGGAGGCATTTTCCAGGTGCAACATGCAAGATGAGGGAATTTCACTTTGGGCAGCATATGCAGAGGTGTGGATATTTATGGGAAATTTGTCCATCTGGATAATAGTATGAATTTCGGCATGGCAGGGAAGTGGACTCAGGGACGAGAGGGAAACAAGATCATGAAAGTAGCTGAGAGTCTGACTGTGAAGAACCCAGAATGCTACGCTCAGAAGTTTGGATTTTATTTTCTAGATACTCTTAAGGTACAAACATTTATAAGATGAAAATTACACAATTACCTTTTTAAGGAAATACATTCTGGTGCCAAAGTGGGTTAAAGGGAACCAAGGAAAGGTGTTTCTTTCCACACTAGAGTTGGAGTGACAAGGAGGGAGCAGCTTACTCCTGGGGAATAGCACGGTGGCAGCTTCAATTTAATGTAAGGACCTAAGAGGGCAGTGAGATTCAGGGAGGCGACTGGTACTGCCTTGTTAGCCGCCAGATCCTGTGGGGCTCCTCCTTCCAGGGTCAGTACCACCCAATGCTTGAAGGGCTCTAAGCTTTGCATTTAAAGCTGGGGCAGAGGAACATGTCACCTCCCTTGCTCTATGATATCGATGCCACCACTACTTCTTTCCTCACCTCTTGGCAAAAATACTTCATATTAAAGGAACTCTTGGAGATATTTAACAATATTAAAAGCACAAGAAAGGATTACAACAATCTGCCAAGGCACAGAATAGATGCTGGCTCCACATCCTACCATGAGAAGAAACCAACACTATTCAAACTACTGTCAGTTTTTTACAAAGAAAACTCTTTAATTCTTTGTTTCTATTGTTTTAAATTACAGTGTACTAAATAAATTTTAGTTTTACATAATTTTCATTTTCTTATATTTTTATAACCAATAGTAAGAGTTTTTAGGATTTTGACAATTTTTAAAGGTAATGGCCCCCTGTAATTTTTCCCTTTTTAAAATTTTTCTCTTTTTTTTTTTTTAACATTTATTCATCTTCAAGAGACAGAGACAGAGTGCGAGTAGGGAAGGGGCAGAGAGAGAGGGAAACACAGAATCTGAAGCAGGCTCCAGGCTCTGAGCTGTCAGCGCAGAGCCTGACACGGGGCTCGAGCCCACCAACCATGAGATCATGACCTGAGCTGAAGTTGGACACTTAACCAACTGAGCCACCCAGGTGCCCCTTTTCCCTTTGATTATTAAAAGTTCTTTGCAAGATTTCAGCTTTCCCAGTCATTTTTATACTCCTGCACTACTGTGCAAGGCAAGGAATACCTACATTGAAAACCCACCTGATATAGTCCTCATGGCTGGAGCTCTCACTGCAGATATAAGCAACCTCTACCTTTGGGCTGGAAAGAGCATTTTCCAAAGAAATCTGCTGGACTTCATCAATGTTCCTGAGCTCTCGTCTAGTTAAAATAACAGAAATGCAACTCAAAAGTACACAGAATATCAAATAAATAAATGAGCACATATATACATACATATATATATGTTATATTTATATTTATAATTTATATTTATATTTGTATTTATTTGTATTTATCCTTCTCTTCTCCTCCCAACAATGTCCTGATAATTAGCTTTTGGATATAAAGAAATTAATTTCCTCTGTCCCATTTCCAGGACAGTTTCCAACATGGAGTGAGAAAAACAGCCTCAGGGTTTAAGTCAAGAGATCTGGCACTGAGTGCCAACACTACTGCTAACAGCCTATATGACATGGCGGTCTTTGAATTATTCCATCTCTAAAATAAAAACAACTGATCTCCTTTTATCTCATGAGAAGTGGTCTCTATGATCACTGCCAGCTCCAAGCATGTGGCCAAACACTGACTATACCAGACTTCATTCACAGTCTAAAAGAGGAAGGAAGGCACACATGCAGAAATGTAGCAACATCACAACATTAATATGAGAAATGCTGTGTTGGGGGTATAGGTGGGTAATTCAAGGAAGGCAGGGAACATCCACTTTAAGGTTTCAGAGTAGGCTTCCAAGGGAGATGCTACAACACAGCGGGTAGGTCATGAAGAATGGGGAACAGTGTGAGAATGGCAGGACTGTAAAGCAGGCCATCTTCCCTCCTGACTTGGGTAGCTTAGGAGTTTCGACTGTATCAGTCACAGCAGCCAGCTAGCAGGGGACTGGGGCTTATGGGACAAAGAGAGGCCCTGCTTCAGCCTTGAGCCCAAGTGTTGTGTTCAACCTGGCTTCAGGCAGGGGTGCAATGGGAGTTACAGTGCTAATAATAATTTTGATCTCCCATTTGTGTGCAACTCCCTTAGAATCTTACTGAGAGGAGAAGACTGCCCAAGGGCAGATTCCTAGCACTTCTGGGTCTCTCTACTATCCCAAAACCTACTTTATATCCTTAAGGGAAAAGCCAGGTTTGAGACGGGTAAACTGGAGGAAAGTAGGTCCCATGAATTAAGATATGGAAAAAACATCTGCAGGGACCATCACAGGAGTTAAAACATGCTTTGTGCCACTACTTATTTGATTTCTCTAAAGCGCTAGAAAGCAGAGAGGTGTCTAAGTTGCATGCCACCCCCTCTCCTTAGCCAAGAAACTGCCTACATCTTGTTCACTCATAAATTAATACTCCTAAATGATGTTATATGGTGTTAGTTCAGTGAATGGTGTGTATGAGGAAGTGGTAAGTGATGAAGGAAGGTGCTGAGCACCTTCCCTATGGGTCAGGGAAGAAGAAACATGGTGGGAAGTCTGGTTTTGATTGAGTTATAGGAGATAAACGAAACCTTAAAGAAAAGTAAGGCTCAAAATTATCAAAGGAAAAGAACACATGTTGCTTAGATGAAGGGCTTTGGAATCAAAAAGACATGCATGCAAATCCAGGTCTTAGACTTTCCAGCTGTGTGTCCATAGTCAAATTATTTAACCCCTCTGTGGCTCAGTTTCTGTATCTGTAAAGTAGGGTTGATAATGGTATTTATGTCAAATAGCTGAAAAGGCTTATAAAACCCAGGGCCACTACATAGATGGCCATCATAACTGACATAATGATTAACTGGTACACACCTAATGCCTTCTTTTAGCCAATCCACATGTGTTCACTGTGACCCTTCTGTAACTATTAGGCACTGCTCTCATCTTCTCTGCCTTTGTCTTCACAGTCCAATCAAGGCTGACTCGCCTTACACCCCAGCTGCAGGCCCAGCACTCCAGACCCCAAAGCCATCCAAACTTGATCCTGTGGGGCTGACCCTGAGCACAGTTCTCTGGAATGACCCCAGAGCTGCCTTTCTCTCTCCTGGGTCTGGAGAGTCTCTATGTCCCAAGCCCTAATCCATTCTCACTGGTCTTCCCATGAATTACAAGGCACAAGACAAATGCCAGCCACCTGGACACGAAGCCAATCAGGTTCAGGAACGCCGAGGAAGCATGTGGATTCCGCAAGTCCCTGATCCGCACTGAGCCAGCTCTGCCAACGCCAACCACCACCACTCCAAACTTTCTCTCGGGCTGAAAAACACGGGACCACGGTAGGATTTAAAACAGTCCATGCATCTAGCAGAGAACAGCAAAACAAAGACCTGTGACCAGGACCAGTCAGAGTCCAGACAAGGAAGGAAAGGAGACAACCCAGAACCAAAAGTTGCAGCATACAAGGGGCAAATAGGACACTCCCTGAAATGAGAGCTCGGAGAGAAGTCAGCTCCACCCAAGATATATTTCTACAGGAGCTCAAGTGTATCATCCATGGAGAAGGCTCCTCACATCTGGTACTCCACTTTGCCACCTTTCCAAAGATAAGAGATTTTCCTCGTTAAGCTGTACCTCTGTACTCCCTGAATCCTTCCTCCAGTGGACATACAAATCTGATACAGCTGGGACTCATTCCGAGGCCACAGGTGCTTAGTGAGATGCTGGCACACAGAACACAGGGAAAACCATGAGCAGTCACCTTGTTCAGATTCCACATTGGCTGTCTGCATTCCAACCAACTTCACTCCCACGGTACTGTGGTAGCTTACCTATTACTCAGGTATACTGTTGGGTGCTGTATGCAAATAGTATCAGAATGAAAAAATCAAGTCAGTTCTTTAAAGGTATAGAGCCACTTAATATAATCCAAACTGATAAAAAATTATCTACACATCCCTTACACCCAGTTCTTCTTGGATGTCTCTGAGCATAGAAATGGGAACATCACCTAGGACTCACCTGTCACCAGAGATATCTGGTATCACCATTTCCCACTAATTCTGCCCCTTCCTGTGTAAACTGCTCTAGTGTTGACCCAGGATTTCTTTGTCTCCACCTGATGCCACACTAAATCACCAACTGCTCTCACTCCTAATGTCACCCTTTCCATGTCTCATCGACAGGCTTGCCAGAGCAGTTGCTTAAGATAAAAACTAAGTCCCTCCCCTGATTAAAGCCTCCATTTTCCTGTTACTGACTGTGTCCTCCTAAAATTCATATGTTGAAATCCTAACCCCCAATATAACGGTATTAGGAAGTAGGGCCTTTGGGAGGTAATTAGGATTAGATGAGTGCATAAGGTAGGAGCCCTCATGAATGGGATTAGTGCCCTTATGAGTCACAAAAGACCTTGCTTCCTCGCCCTGCTCTCTGCCCAGGTGTCAGCAATCTGCAATCCAGAAGAGCACCCTTCCAGAACCCCACCACACAGCCTGATCTTGGACTTCTAGCCCCCGAACTGTAAGAAATAGATTTCTGTTGTTTATAAGCCACCTGGTCTGTGGTACTTTCTCTGCTTTATCATAGCAGCCTAAACTGAGACACCAGCTAAAGAGAGAAAAACACCAAAGCCCAAGTTCTTTAAAAAAGAAAAGAATCCTGAATCATTATGCTGTACATCTGATACTAATGTATTATTATGTGTCAATTATATCTCAACAAAAAAATTACTTTAACATAAAAAAAAAAACCCTCTGCCCCTTGTTGTTCATGGAACAAAAACATGAAAAGTTTTTCATTCTCTACTCCAACCCCTCACCCAAGGTATATTTCCCTCACTCTCCATCTCCGTAATGCCACCACCATCTACTAGGTTGCTCAGGTCCTTAAACTTGGGAGTTATCCTGGCCTTTTTTCTCTGCCCCACATTCCATACCCAATTCACCCATAAATGGCCAAGATCCATCCATAAGCCTTCTATCTACTTCTGTCCATCTTCATTGCTACCCCCTAATCCAAGCTACTATCTCATCCTTTGGACTGTTCCCATAGCTTTTATAACTGCTTTACTTCTTGCCCTGTTCTATTCTTTTTTTTAATTTTTTTTTAATGTTTATTTATTTTTGAGACAGAGAGAGAGACAGCATGAACGGGGGAGGGGCAGAGAGAGAAAGAGGCACAGAATCGGAAGCAGGCTCCAGGCTCTGAGCCATCAGCCCAGAGCCCGACGCGGGGCTCAAACTCACGGACCGCGAGATCATGACCTGAGCTGAAGTCCGACGCTTAACCGACTGAGCCACCCAGGCGCCTCTGTTCTATTCTTCATATAGCAGCAAGAATCTTTAGACTAAATATAATCAGATGATGTTATCCCCTCCTTGTCCCCCAGCTTACAATTCTCCAGAGGCTATTATATGCAGAATAAAACCCAAACCATTTGTTGTGGTCTACAAAGGCCTTCATGACCTGTCCCCTGCCTCTCTCAGCTCATCACCTAGCACCCTCCCTCTTGTCATACTGGCTTTCTTCCTGCTCTTTTTTTTTAAAAAAAACTTTTTTTTAACGTTTATTTATTTTTGAGACAGAGAGAGACAGAGCATGAATGGGGGAGGGTCAGAGAGAGAGGGAGACACAGACAGAATCTGAAACAGGCTCCAGGCTCTGAGCTGTCAGCACAGAGCCCGACACGGGGCTTGAACTCACGGACCGCGAGATCATGACCTGAGCCGAAGTCAGCCACTTAACTGACTGAGCCACCCAGGCGCCCCACTTCCTGCTCTTTTAACATGTCATGGTCATCTGCACCTCAGGGCCTTTGCATATATGGTTTACTCCAAAAAGTGTGAGGCTCTGGGGATATATTTTAGACAAACCCTGCTCTTAAAGAAATTTCAAAGAAGGAAGAGAGCAAATAAATCAACACATGAATAAATGTCAAGAGATAGTGAGCATTACCAGGATAGATGAAGTAGGGTAAAAGGAATAGAAAGGAGAAGATGGGGTGGGGATGCAGGAAGGGGGGGGGGGGTCTCAGTTTTGATAGGGTGGTAAGGGAAGGTCTCTCTGAGGAGGCAGCTTTGAACAAAGACCTGAATGAACTGAGGTGAGCCACACTGTTATCTGGGGGTATATGGGACAGAGGAAGGTATTCTTTCAAAGGCTTCAAGGGGGGGCAGATGCCTGCAGGGCTTGGAAATAATGGATATAATCATAAAACATGAAACAATATAAGTCTTGTAATTAAATATGAAAGTCTTACAAAGACTTCTTTACCAAACAATTGAGGTGTTCCAAACCTTGATCCGGTCTACTTCTCCTGGTCACCTCTCCCACTGTGTATTTTTAGACTTCTGACTTCCCAAACAAGTGAAAGTATGTAAAACTTTGTATGTTTGGTATCTTTTTAAAAAATGCTTATTTACTGGGTACCTGGGAGGCTCAATTGGTTAAGTGTCTGACTTCAGCTCAGGTCATGATCTTGCAGTCCGTGAGTTTAAGCCCCTTGTCGGGCTCTGTGCTGACAGCTCAGAGCCTGAGCCTGCTTCAGATTCTGTGTCTCCCTCTCTCTCTCTGCCCCTTCCCTGCTTGTGCTCTCTCTTTCTCTCCCATAAATAAATATTAAAAAAAATTTTTTAATGCTTGAGAGACAGAAATAGAGAGAGAATGCATGAGCGAGGGAGGGGCAGAGACAGAGAGGGAGAGAGAATCCCAGGTAGTTTCCATGCTGACAGTGTGGGGCCTAATGCAGGGCTCAATCTCACAAAAATCTCAAATCTCAAGTCTCTAGAGCCGAAATCAAGAGTTGGATGCTTAACCAACTGAGCCACCCAGGCACCACTGTTTGCTACCTTTAAGTCTTTGCAAATCCTTTGTCCCTTGAGCTCCTCCCTACTCCCCACTAGGACACCTTCAAAACTTTCAAGACCCAAGGATCTTACGAAGCCCTTTTTGATGCTATCAGTTAGATTTTTTGTATCTAATAAAATTCACCCATTTTAGTGTACATTTCCATGAGTTTTGACCAACATACATATTACTACCACAAGTAAAGATATAGAATAATTCTATCAGCCTCCTCCGTAATTACCTACGTCCTTTGTAAAAGTCAAATCCAACTCCCACTCCAGGCAACCATTGATTGGCTTACTGTGTCAACAGTTTTGCCTTTTCCAGAAAGTCATATAAATGAAGTCATACAGTATATAGTCTTTTGAGTCTGGCTTCAACTTAGAACAATGCATTTTTCATCTATGTTGTTACATGTTGCAGAAATTTCTTTCTTTTTATTACTAAGTAGTAGTAGTCCATTGTATACATATCCTGGTTTGTTTATCCATTTAGCAAAGGAAGAACATTTCTGACGCTCCAAGCTTGAATGAATTCATAATTCATTCTTTTATGAATAAAACCACTATAGTCAATCATGGACTAGTTTTTGTTTATAAAACTAGTTTATAAAACTCTTATACTCTCTAGGTATAAGAGTGCTGGGTCATATGTTAAGTCATATGTTTGTGAATTATGTTAAGTCATACATATGTTATGTCTGCTGGGTCACATGTTAAGTATGGGTTTAATTTTATGAGAAATTGTGAAACTATTTACTGAAGTGAACCTTGGCAAAGCTATATGTACTGTTCTGCATTCTCACCACCAATGTCTGAGTACTACATTCTTACCAACACCTGGTACTATCAGGTTTTTCTCCTCTTCTTCATTTTAGCCAGTATAATTGGTATGTTGTGGTATCTCTGATTTCTACATATATTTCCATAATGACTAGTGATGTTGAGCATTGTTTTGTGTGCTTATTTGCCATCTGCCTATAGATGTCTGTATCTTCTTTGTTAAAGCATCTGTTAAAATCTTTTGCCACCTTCTGCTGGATTGTTATTGAGTTTTTAGAGTTCTTTATGTGTTTTTAATATATTTTGTTCATTTATCAAATTTGTAATTTGCAAACAGCTTCCAGTCTGTAGCTTGTCTTTTCATTTTCCTAAGAATGGCTCTTGAGAGGCTAAAGTTAAAGTTCTTGATTTTGATGAAGTCCAACTTATCACAAAAATTTTAATATATCATTCTTCTGGCTAACCCAAGGGTACAAAGGTTTTCTCCTATGCTTTCTTTTAGCAGTTTTATAGTTAAGATTTACAGTTTTAGTTACGTTATAATTTATATTCTGATTTGAATTTTTATGTATGGTGTTAAGGTAGATATAAGGGCTCTTGATAGGAAGAGATGCAGCCTCTAGAATGTGTATTCCACAGGCTCTATACCAACTGCCTACAATGAGGCAGAAGTATGCCAGGCTTGTATGTAAATATACCCAGACTTCACACCCAGCTCATGTGCCATCTCCTCTGGAGGCCAGCAAGGTTCTTTTTTTTTTTTCTTCCTCTTTGCATATGATATCCAATTGTTCCAACAAAAATTTATTGAGAAAAACTATTCTTTTTCCATTTAAATGCCTTTGCATTTTGGGGGGTGGATATTGTCTCAATTATTGTAGTTTTATAGTAAGTTTTAACCTTACTACAAAGTTAACTATAAACTTACTATAAACCTAACTATCAGTTACTGTCAACCTTCCAACTTTTTTTTCTTTTCAAAAATTCTAGTTTTCCTGGCTTTACATATAAATTTTAGGATGAGCTTGTCAATTTCTACCAAAAAGAAAAAAACTGCCAGGATTTTGAATGGGATTACATTGAATATAGTTGGGGGGGGGGGGGAACAAATATCCTGGAATAATGAATCTTCAAATCCATGAACATGGTATATATCCCCATTTATTTAGGTCTTCTTTGACTTCTTTCATTCTATCATTTTCAGTGTATGAATCTTGCCATGTTTTGTTAAATTTATACCTAAGTATTTATGATTTTTAGTGCTAGTAAATAGTATGTTTTTTTAGTTTCCACTTCTCATTGTTTATTGCAAAGATATAATTGATTTTTATATGCCGATTTGGATCTTGTAATCCTGCTGAACTCATTACTTCTAGCAGCTTTTTTTGTAGATTCTGTCAGATTTTCTAGATAGACCATAAAGTCAGACATAAATAGAGATGGTTTCATTTTTTCTTTCCCAATCTGCAGTGCTTTATTTACTTTTCTTGCCTTATTGCACTGGGTGGGTCTTCCACTATGATTTTGACTAGGATTAGTGACAGTAGACATTCTTGCCTACTTTCTAATCTAAGGGGAAAAACTTTGGGTCTTTTACCATGAAAACTTAAGTTAGCTGCAGATTTTTTTGTAGATACCCTTTATCATGATGTGAATATTTCCTTCTATTCATATTTTTGCTGTTTTTTAAAACTATAATGGTTTTTATGGTTTTTTAAACTAAAAACAGTTTAATCAAATTCCTTTTCTGATCTATTGAGATGATCATATAATTTTTTTTCTTCTTAAAGTCTATTGATCTGATGATGCCTTTCATTCCTAGGATAAACATCACTTGGCCACCATGTATTATCCTTTTTATTTATTGATGATTCTATTCACTAAAATCTTATTAAGAGTGTTTGCATTTATGCTCATGAGAGTTACTGGTCCGTAATTTTCTTGTAATGTAAAATGATTTCTAGGATAATTGATTTTATAAAAGTATTATCTTTTATATTGCCTTTATAAAATATTTTATACCACTGTTGATTCCACTGAAGAGCTATCTTTTCTTTAAGGTACTAACTCCAATAGATACATGCTCTTAAAATAGGTGTCCCTTACCCAATAAAATTAAGATCACTGCTAAGTTTCTTGGTTTATGGCTAGACAAAAAGCTAGTAGCACATTTAAACTCAGTAACATTCTTCATTAATAACTGTGAGATCATCCATTTAAAACTTTCAGAATAATTCATAGAAAGTATATTAAATTACACACTGAATGGTACACACACTGAACTACTAACCATAGATATTTATACACAAAGCAGCTCTTTTAAGAAATAAGACTCGGGGAGCCTGGGTGGCTCAGTCAGTTAAGCGTCCGACTTCGGCTCAGGTCATGATCTCGCGGTCCGTGAGTTCGAGCCCCGCGTCGGGCTCTGTGCTGACCGCTCAGAGCCTGGAGCCTGTTTCAGATTCTGTGTCTCCCTCTCTCTCTGACCCTCCCCCGTTCATGCTCTGTCTCTCTTGGTCTCAAAAATAAATAAATGTTAAAAAAAAAAAAAAGAAATAAGACTCATAGGGGCACCTGGGTCATTCAGTTGGTTAAGCATCCAGCTCTTGGTTTCGGTTCATGTCATGATCTCATGCTTCAGGAGTTCAAGCCCCCATTGGGCTCTGTACTGACACTGCAGAGCCTGCTTGGGATTCTCTCTCACTCTCTTTCTCTCTCTCTCTGCCCCTCCCCTCCTCGTGCTGTCTCTGTCTCTCTCAAAAATACATAAGTAAACAAAAAAATAAGATTCATAAATATGTCTGTCTTGGTATAATATATATAATTGAGATGAATAAAGTTTGGAAGATCAATGTTGTTACACTATGTTCTGTTAGCATCTTTAAAAGTCACACAATTAGCAATCCATTTGTGTTTATGGTATTCATATATATAGGCTTACATTTAAAAAAAAAACCTCTGTACATAATAAAAAGGTTATATATTTAATTATATATAACATGTATGTGTGTGTTTACACACACACACACACACACACACACACACATATACTACACTATTATTTAAAACACTTTCCTAAAGTCAAACCCTCCTCTTCAGCTGCAATAACTTTTCATGCTTAACTGCTGACATCTGGTAGTCCCTCTGGTATTAGGTACAGAACACAGTGATAAAAGACCAAGCAAAAGCCATTAACCGAGGTCCTTTTTTTTTTTTTTTTAACATTTATTTATTATTGAGAGACAGAGAGACACAGAGCGTGAGCAAGGGAGGGGAAGAGAGGGGGAGACACAGAATCCAAAGTAGGCTCCAGGCTCTGAGCTGCCAGCACAGAGCCCGACGTGGGGCTCAAACTCACAAACTGCGAGAGCATGACCTGAGCCCATGTCGGTCAGTTAACCAACTGAGCCACACAGGCGGCCCTCGAGGTCTTTAAATTGATGGTCATCTTCATCTGCACCTTCACAGCCCTCACCATTAAGCCCATCATCCATACAATGTTCTACTTTTTCATGTTTGTTTCCCATCACTGTTAACTGTGACGTTACAGGGAGCCTGTTGCTGACCTCTTTCTTGCCTAACAGGAAATCATCCAACTTGCTGTACATAAACTAGTAACATGACTTCCGTTGCCATGATAAACTGAAAAAAGGAAGAAAAGAAATATACTGTGCTGAAGGGAACTGCAGCTTATGAAAACATGTACCTCCAATCTAGCCAGTGTCAACTGACATTTTCATTTAGCACTGACCCTCCCTGTGCATTCATTTGAACATCCTCCTTTGCATCCATTTTCTTTAACCACTAGATTTGGAGCTGGTGAGATTACTCCCCAGGAACATGTGCCAAATGTAGAGGCTGTGAAGCAGTAGGCTGAGCTGGGTTGGCATTTGATGTGGCCTGAGCTGAAACTACTCTTCGATATTGCACATAATACTAATGAGCATACGTATTTGTCATCATAACACTTGCAGGGGGGCTAAAAGCAGGATACACTGGGAATCTAGGTGGAATAGTTTGCCCGAGAAACTAGCTATCTCCATTTCTTTACATTACATGTGGGAACTGGTAACTCTGTATAGGGTCCATTTGTGCTTGTAGAAGCGTGCACTGTCTCAATCCTTCTGAAGTACTGGAAGCTCTAAACAAGGTTTCTTTCTTTCTTTCTTTCTTTCCTTTTTTTTTTAACACACTCCCTCAAAAAACACATACTGTATTATTCCATTTATACAAAAGTCTGGGCAGTGCAAAGTAATCTATACTGACAGAAGGCAGATTAGAGATCACTTGCCTAGTTGACAGATGGTGAGGAGGGATGAAGAGAGAAATTACAAAGGAAAATGAAGAAGCTTCTGCAGGTGATGCATAACCTCATTACCTAGATTGCTAGGATGTATTCACAGATGTATACATACATCAAAACTTATCAAACTGCACGGTGAATATGTGCAGTGTATTATATATCAAGTATACCTCAATAAAGGTGTTTTTTAAAAGGATTATCTAATATCTTAAGACATGCTTCTCAAAGTTTCCCACCAAAGTTTTATTCTATACAATAAAAGGAATAAAAGCTTAGGGGTCTGGGAATATAACCCACAGCCACAAAAACTAAGCTTCTTTAAGTCTCAAGTTATATCTTAAAAATCTGTATATATATTGGGGCTCAGTCAGTTAAGCATCTGACTCTTGATTTTGGCTCAGGTCATGTTTTCACAGTTCATGAGTTCGAGCACTGCATCAGGCTCTGAGCTGACAACGCAGAGCCTGCTTGGAATTCTCTCTCCCCCTCTCCCTCTGGTCCTCCCTCTCAAAATAAATAAACTTTAAAAAATATTGTATACATGTTACTTCATAGTCCATAAATTATGTGTTTCATTAGTATAAACATAATGTTTAATATTAATTACAAGTTAAATTCTATAACATTTCCCTCCACAAATTTTCAGGTTACATAGATACCACAAGAAGATGTACTCTGTTTTCTTTGTGGCAATTGCTTACAACTAACAGAAGTCTACAAAATTTTTTGCACAATTGAAAAGTCTGAATGCTTTTATTGTTTTTCTGTACTGTTTATCTTCTCTTACTCCTCTTTTTTTCACTTATAATTATTGCAAAACTGGGGCAATAAAACGTTTGCCAGTATTAGATACCACTTTCATCTTTTAAGGAAGTAACACTTAAGAATTCAAAATATTTGTCATTTAATCAATTTGAAAGGAAAAAATATATTAGACTTTTCATTTATCCAGGAAGGGGGCATTTTTGTTTCTGAACAACTGAATATTCTAGATATTCCAGAAAACCTTGTTGTTGTTGTTTTTTGTTTTTTTTTGTTTTTTGGTTTACTTTCCACTGGATTAGACAATGCCTTAGGATAATTACGAACTTCAGGTTTTATTATATAGTCCCCTGGCTTTTGAGAAAGGTGGAGAAAATCTGCATTGCAATGGCCCTGAACAAATCTTCCAGGCCTATAGACTCATCTGTCTGCTATGGTCTCTTGAGTATTTATTGAACATGCAACACATAATTCTGATTACTTGAGTTTGCCTTTTCGTGATGAACTATTTGTAATTTTATGATGCTTTATAGGTAGGTGGTTTTATTTTTATTTTGAGAGAGATGGAGAGAGAGAGAGCACCAGCAGAGGAGGGGCAGAGAGATAGTAAGAGAGAGAGAATCTGAAGCAAGCCAGCACAGATTTCACAAACCATGAGATCATGACCTGAGCCGAAATAAAGAGTAAGATGCTCAACTGAGCCACCTAGGCAACCCTAGGTAAGTGGTTTCAAATAAATACATATGTCATTTACTCTAGAATAAAGAAATAATTGAAAATTACTTTTTGGAATGGTACAGAGTTGAACTCATCTAAGCAAGTTCGACCATGGTCAGGTTGACCATAGCTTGCCTACACTGTCTTAATCCATCTGAGGAAAAATAGGCAGCTCTAAACATAGGTTTCTAACTGGATGATGGAGAGGTTGATCTTGAGTTGTTTGAACTGGAATTGTTGCTGATGCCAACACTTCATGATTTTCTCTATTGGTTACTGTGTTTTGGAAACTGACAGGAATTCACTAAGTACACAAATGATAAACTATATGACACTCATTTTGTTTTCAGATGTCTTTCAGCTGCAAATGACCAGAAAGGAGTCTGCCCAAGCACACCAATCTCTGACCCTTTGTCAAATTTACTGTCTCACAATTACCATGGGGTAGGTCCTCTGCTCAGAGTCTCAAGGCTGCAGTTAGGAGTTGACCACGTTATGTTCTCATCCATAACAGCTCAGGGTTCTCTTCCAAGCTCCTATGATTGCCAAGAGAATTCAGTTCCTTACAGTTGTAGGACAGAGTCCCTTAAGTCCTAGAAGCCACCGTCAGTTCCCTGACAAATGTCCCTCTCCATAGGCGTGCCCATCACAGCAACCTGTGTCTTCAATCCAGCAGAATTTCTCTCAGTAGAAACATTTTTTAGTTAAAAATGATTCAACTTATTTAATAGGTATAGTTGGAATATACATACATTAAAGTTGCCCGTTGTTTTTCTTTTAGATTAAGACACTTGATAAACTAGTTTATTATGAATCTTCATTTTGGAAAACATGCTCAATTATTGATTATTAATTATTATTATTATTATTACTATTAAGACTTTTTCCAAGAGTGTCTGGGTGGCTCAGTTGGTTAAGCATCTGACTTTTGATCTCAGCTCAGGTCATCATCTCATGGTTTGTGAGATCGAGCCCCATGTCAGGCTCTGTACTAACAGTGCAGAGCCTGCTTGAGATTCTCCCTCCCCCTCTCTCACTGCCCTTCCCTATCAGCTCTCTCTCAAAATAAATAAACTTAAAAAAAAAAAAAAGCGCTTTTTCCAGAAGACAGTGGAGTAGTAGACACTGGGCATGTCTTGTCCTTCAAACACAGCTACAACATCGAAACATCTGGAACACCTAGGAAACAGATCTAAGGATTAACAGAACATTCTGCATAATTTGAGGGAAAGAATGTGGCAGGTATGTGGTGTGAAGAGGTGAACTGGGGGAGAGAAGAGCCATGCTGTCGTGGAGGGGCAGGAGCTGTTTTCATGGAGCTATTTCATGGAGAAGAGAAAGAGAGAGGGGGAGATAAGGCACTGCATTTGGATCATGCAAGAAAAGTACTCCCCCTGCAACTAGGTAGAGAGAAAGAAAGACAGAAAAAATGAAAACACGAGCAGGGGACTACACAAGAAAACTGTTTCCCAAAACCATTGATGGGGAAAAAAGAGAGGGTTTCAATACTGCCAATTATTTGCAAACAGTGGAGCTCAGGCTGAAATTTTGGAACTCATGCTCCAATAAGGAAGCAGGGCAGAGCCCCGGGAGCAGGCAGCACAGTTTGAGGATCCCCTAGGTTTCACAGGGAGAAGTGGCTCCACTGCTAGGAGTGCATTCAGTAGAGGTGATACAGCTTCTCCATGAGCAAAAGACCCGGTGGGTGTCACAGAACTGCCTGTTCACTGGTATAGGAACAAAGACACAGGCTGAAGGCAGCAAACCCTGGTACAGGCGGTGTGTTGTGATTTTACCATAAACTCTGAGCTGTTGCCACTGCACGGTCACATTAACATTTTCTGGAACAAGCAAGTGCTGGCCAGAGCATGGCAAGAACCTCCCCCAGAGGATCAACGTGGACATGAGCCACGGGTGTCTCCACAGTGTGGGGTTTTTGAAACACAGTGGCAACTGAGATAAAACTCTGGAGGGAGGCACCACCTGGCAGGTGGACAGCTTGGAAACAGACAGGGTGAATCTCACTTCTGATATTTGTGAACTTCTGGCTTTTCTTTTTCCAAAGCCACGTTAAAGGTTTATAAATTCTAATGACCTCAAAAAGTTTTTGCTTTCCCTGATTTTCCCAATTGTTTTTGTTTGTTTGTTTCCTATTACATAGATTTCTCTTGTTATTTTTGTTACTTCAAATTTTCTGCTTATTTTGAATTTAACATGCTTTCTTCTTTTTAGTTTGAGGATAAGAGTTTAGGTCCCTGATTTGAAACCCCTTTTTTTCTTTTTTTTCCCCCCAAAAATAAGCATTTAGTCCTATAAATTTCTCTGGGATGACAATGCTTTAACTGCATCCCACAAATTGTAAAATGCCACACTTTCATTTTTATTCAGTTTATTGTCTAATCTCCTTTTTGATTAATTCTTTGGCCATGGATTATTTGGAAATGTGTTATTTGGATTACAAATGTTTACAGATTTTCCAGATATTTTTCTATTATGGATCTCTCATTCGGTTGCATTGCAGTCACAAAACATCCTTTAAGTGAGAAGAAAGCAAGAAAGAAAGAAAGAAAGAAAGAAAGAAAGAAAGAAAGAAAGAAAGAAAGAAAGGAAGGAAGGAAGGAAGGAAGGAAGGAAGGAAGGAAGGAAGGAAGGAAGGAAGGAAGGAAGGAAGGAAAAAGAAAAAAATTATTTAAATGATCTGAATCATCAAAAAAATTTTGAAACACGCTTTATGATCCAGAATACGGCCTATCCTGGTAAATGTTTTAGGCACATTTGAAAAGAATGTATATTCTACAGTTATTGGGTGGACCTTTCCATAATACCTTCTGTTATTAGATATATAAATGTTTAGGTTGGTTATGTCTTTTTGATTAATGGACTCCTTCATCATTCTGAAATGACCATTTTTTTCCAGTTAATACTTCTGCCCTTAAATTTATTTTGTCTGATACTAACAATCCACTTCTGGTTTCCACTGATTAGTGTTAGCATAGTATTTTTCCCCCCAATCTTTTATCTTTAAACTTTGTGTGTTTTTATATCTAAAGTGAGTTTCTTTAAGCAGCATATAGTCAGGTCTTGTTCAATCTAACAGTTTCTGCCTTTCAGTGAAGTGTTTAGACAATTTACATTATAATCATTGAGATGGTTAGGTTTAAACCAACACTTTATTGTTTGTCTTCTATTTGTCCAATCTATTCTGTCCCTCTTTTTCTGCCTTCTTTTAGATTAATACAGTATTTCTTATGATTCCATTTTACCTCACTTATTGGCTATAGCTGCAACTTCTCTTTAGTGGTTATTTAAAGGCTTTTATATTATACATATTTTACTTATCACAGCTACCTGAAAACAATATACCATTTCACATATAAGACTCTTACAATATTATACTTCCATCTCCTCTCTCCCAAACTTTATACTACCATTTTTACACAATGTACTTCTAATTTCTTATTTTCTTAATGTTTTTATTTATTTTTGAGAGAAAGAGACACAGAGCGAGTGCCCCAATGTACTTCTACTTTTGATTAAACTCCACAAGGTATCAGTTAGGAACAGATCTTAAAAAAAAGAAATCATTCTAAGTGTTCTTAGCATAAAGTTGTAATGTAAGAAATTAGAGGGTGGGAACTAGCAGAAGGCAGAGGAAAGGGCAATAGAGAGGAGCAGAAAGAGAAGATGCACACAGGTTATGAGGAGGTTGAAGGTTAACAGAAAGGAGCCAGTAAGGGTGGGCAATGGGTTTCTAGCAACCAGGATATCTAAAATTCCATTTTCAGTTGTTTGCTTTACTTTATCTTGAACCTTTGGGTAAATGCCACTACAGTAGAGGAAAAGGAGCAGATTCAAGACAGCAGATAAAGGACACACATACAGGACAGCAAAGTGACTCAAAAATTCAGAGCCAAATCATAGTCATGGAATGAACTTGCTCCCTCTTTTGGAGTCAGACTGGGGTCTGGAGCTCCAGATCTGATCACAGCATTTGAAGGAAGTTAGTATTAAGAGAACATGCTCTGCTAACTTAGAAAAAACTTGTTTTCAGATGAAAAAGGTAAGAGAAAATGTAAAATAATTTTAGAGGAACCTTGAGAGGTGAGACATGGGGACACATGCTGAACTACCACTCTGGGAGGCGGGGAAGGAGATTCCAAATAATCAGGGACAACAATCTAATGTTTTTCACCCACTGTTCACAAGGATCAAAAAGTTTGACAGCACATTGGTGGGTGTGGAAAAAGAGGTAATAGTCATACACTGCAAGTGGGAGAGAAAAATGGGCAAATTTGTGGAGAGCAACTTGGAAATACTTATGCAAATTCTCTGTGCTCCAATAAATCCATTTCTAAAAATGCATCCTATAGAGATACACAATGAGATGATTTAGGTTTATTGCAGCCTTATTTGTAATAGCAAAAGATCGAAAATAACATGTGTACTGTATTATATATTATATTATATATTATAATAGCAGGCTGGTTATGTACATTTGGTATGCTCTTAAAATGGAATATTACAGGGGCATCTGGGTGACTCAGTTGGTTAAGCAGCCAACTTTGGCTCAGGTCATGACTTCGCAGTCCATGAGTTCGAGCCCCGCATCGGGCCTTTGCTGACAGCTCAGAGCCTGGAACCTGCTTCGGATTCTGTGTCTTCCTGTCTCTCTGCCCCTCTCCCACTCATGCTCTGTCTCTCTTGCTCTCAAAAATAAACATACATTAAAAAAAACTTAATGAAATATTACACTGCTATAGAAAAGAACAAGAAGTTCTTTTTGTATTTAAAGGGATTGATCTCCAAGATAGATTGCTAGGTGAGAATAGCAAAAAACAGATCAGTGTTAAGTTGTGTGCTATAGTTTGTACAAAAAAGAAGGAGCCATATGGAGAGAAAAAAAATATTTGTTGTATATGTTTAGAATCTCTCTGAAAGAAAGATTCCAGGAACACAAAGTTACCTGGGAGCATGAGAAACAGAACAGCTGGGAGGGAAGAGAATTTTTTTCTAAAGCCTTTAAAATTTTGAATCAACTGAATATATTAGTTACCTAAAAAAAAAACACTTAAAATACATACAAATATCTAAGGGATGCTCCAAGTAGATAAGAACTTGACAGCTTATGGACTCTTTGGCTTACTCCCATCTCCCTTCCTGGAGTTCCCTCTATAAGGCCCAGAATCTTCTGCTGTCCCATGTTGGGGACTTTCTGCCCCTGACGGTGTCCTGTCCAATGTCCCCAATCATCTGACTCCTCACAACTGCTGTTTCCACCCATATTTTCTGGCCCAGTTGTAATCTGGTTTTCAATGCTTCTCTGCTTCATCACAGATCTGAGACCTTCTCGTTGCTAAATTCAAGGGCTTTTTCTCTACTGAATTCCCCTAGACCTCAGACCTATTTAAAATTCAAATGGACCTTCCCTCCTTTCTTGGTTTTTCTCACCTCATACTGAGGTTTTCTTTTCATACTTCACTTTCCTTCTTCACCCTGCCCCCTGGAAGTGCATAATTCCCAGCACTCAATCCTTGTCCCTCTGTTTTCCTCTCTTCCCCATATTCCCAGAGGTTGGGGGAGGGGGGAGTCCCTTCACCATGACCATTTTTATGCTGAAGACTCCAACATCCTGAGCTGTGAGCCATGCTTTCCTCCAAGTTCCAATCATAAGAAGAAATGCCAACTGGGCATTTCCAATTTCCACCTGACCATCTCATTCTGACCTGGATCATCCCGCTTTGTGCTAGATGCCAGCCATCCACTCTACCTGACTGGCTATGCTCTGAAATTCTGGGCAAATGCCAATGGCTCTACGAATTCTATCAGGCACCCAGCTTGAAATGCTCAAAATCCTGGGAGTCATTCATGTACTCAGCAAAGTTCCTCTGAGATCCAAGGGCTCGCCGAGGCTGACAATCTTTCTCCGCCCTTTTACTCCAGCCAGACTCTGAATCACAGCAAATTTTCTTTGAAATTTTCTGTCATATGATTTCCTTCCTCTACATTTTCTCTAACCCACCCAAGTTCTGGATTGCATTACAGGATTACTGAACAGTTTCTGAACCATCTGATCATTTGACTAAATGATGACTGACACTTGGTGAGGACAAACTAAGTATGAGGCATCATGCCAGATGCTGTGGGTATACTAAGGTGAACAAGATACACAGACAGCTATATTTGAGGTCAGAGAATGGAAAGTAACCAAAAAGTAAAGAGCAATGAGAATCAAGGAGAGGGAGATACCACTTCTAGAGAGAAAGCCCTGAGAAACTTTTCATGCAACAGTAACAACATTTGAACTGGATGGACAGGATTAGCTGAATATACACAAGAAGAAAGACATTCATGGAGTCAGAGACATCAGGTCTTGCATCACCATTCGGCCCCCAATACCCTGTGACTTGAGCAATTTACTTAACCCTCATTTTCCTCATCTACAAAACTGAGACAATAGCATCTTGCTCCTAGGTGTCTTGTTAGGATTAAACAGATGCATATCATGGGATACTGTGCAACAGATTAACTATATGTTTTATCTTGAAAATGTAGTGCTGAGTAGAAAAAAAAGAAAGAGAACTAGATATAAACTGTAACATAATACAATTACTAAAATTAAAAGTGTATTACACAGTGGTTGCCAGGGGTTAGGGGTGGGAAGGCTGTGACAAACAAAGGAGCAACAACAGAAAGGAGTATTTTGGAGTAAGGGTCTAAATCTTGATTGTGGTAATTCACAGAACTGTACACCAAAAAAAAATTAAAAAGCTAATCTCACCAAATGTAAATGTGAAGGGTATTTATACAAAGACAGTGACATATAGTTTCCTAAATACATGAAAACAAGAAGACAATCATTGAATACATTAGAACAGCTGTCTTTGAGGGTGAGAATGGGGATGAAGACCAAAAGGAATGAGAACATACATACAAGAGAGGAGCCTTGCACAGACCAACAAAGACAACATGTCACAAACAGAGGCTGAGAAGTCTGTTCTATGCCTAAGGTCTCCTCCTCTGCCCCTCAAAAGACCTAGAAGAGGGTAAGAAAAGGAGGGGACAGCGGGGCACCTGGGTGGCTCAGTCAGTCAAGTGTCCAACCTCAGCTCAGGTCATGACCTCAGGGTTCGTGAGTTTGAGCCCCGCCTTGAGCTCTCTGCTGTTAACATAGAGCCCACTTCGGATCATCTGTCCCCTTCTCTCTGACCCTCCCCCACCTGTGTGCATGTGCTCACTCTCTTTCAAAAATAAGTAAACATTTAAAAAAATGGAAAGGAGAATAAGTACAGAAGTGAGGAAGTGATAAGGAGGCAGAAAGTCAAGCAAGAAAAGGGCAGATGTGAAAGATATTATGGTCTCACTTCTCAGCAAATTCCATGAGTACAAGTACCACATCTGTATTTTTTACCATTATAGGCATAAAGCCAAGTGTAGAGTCTGGTACAATGTACTGTTTCATAAATTTTAGATCAAAATAAAGAAAAGAGCAGGATTTATGGGATGGAGTGTGGGAAAGGAGTTAGGAGATGTCAGGCTTCTAGGCCATGGAAATGGACAGCACTAGTGCCCTTCCGTACAGGGCCCCATTAAGAGAAGCTTACGTGGGTCAGGTGAAAAACAGCAGGTCCAGCTTGGGTGATACTGAGCTGGGAGTGCCTGTGGCACCTCTCAATGAAGATGAGCAATCCAGGCTTCCAGATAGATGGATTTGACGTTGAGGAGTAGGATCTGGTTGAACAGATCCATCTGGGGCATTCCTAAATCTGATCAATAAAATCTGTGAGACTGGATGAGCAGCCCAGAACAATGGTAGGGTGAGAAGTGTCCTGGGAAATGCAAAGTTTTAAGAAGCAGGCAGAAGAGAAGCCTAAGAAAAAGTATGAGAAGAAGTGAGCAGAGAGATGGGAAGAAATCCTGAGATATCATGGGAACATTGCAAGAACATGGCCGATAGTGTCAAATGCCTCAAGAAGAAAGTTTCCACAAAATTTGGCAATATGAGCTACTGGTGACTTTCAGCTGTAAAGTTCTGGTGGAACAGTGAGAACCATGTCAGACTGCAATGAGACTGACATAAAAGGAAAGCGAGGAAGTGGTCACAGACGCTGAACCATGAGTGTTTAAGGCAGAAGAGAAGGGAAGATAGTTAAAGGGAATCCAAGGTCTAGGAATGTTTTCAAAGGTTGACAGGAAAAGGCCACTGTTGCTGGGCCAGGCATTTTAGGCTTAATATTAATGCAAAGTTCCTACTTTTTCTTCAGGACTCCTAAGACCATAATAATTTAAGTGAATCACAGGGGGTTTCACAATAAGGGGTCAGAGGCACCAGAAAGTGGTTAAGAGAAGTCAGCCCTGAAGTGAGGAAGGCCAGGGGATCAGGCAGTAGGGAGACTTACTTTTGACTTTTATCATTTTGTAGCTTTTGAGTTTTGTACTAGGTGTTTGTATTGACGTTACTACAAAAATAATTTTTAAAAATTATTATTTACGATGAATTTCTGTATAATGGTAAGAAAGAAGCCCGACAGCAGCAGGTTGAGAATGACTTGGGAGAGAGGAATAAAATGGAGAAATTACCCATGGACATCTCTTTCAAGCCTCCCTTTGAAAGAGATTGAGAACAGTAAGATTACAGTAGCTTGACAAGATGTCATGTGCTATTTTATTCTGAAGAAAGTAAAAACTAAGGCGTTCTGAAATATTAATGAGAACGAATTAGTAGAAATGAGGTTAATAATGCAGGTGGTAAGGGAGATAACTAGGGAAGCCATAAGAGGTCTGAAGAGGCAGCAGAATTTGCAATTCAGAGTATGGACAGGGGTCTCATGGGACAATAGAAATGTCTTGGACTAGATGCTATAGGTTCCCTTTTTTCTTTCTATATCCAGCCAAAACATGGGGTGGGGAACTGCTTGAGGGCAGGCCTGACTAGTCTAAGCTAATTGGCAAAATCTTGGTTCCTCTAACCCAATAATTAGTCCAGGAGTGGGCATGTGACATAATTCTTAATAAAACCTAAGGAGGCATTTGGTAGGACTTCAAAAAAAAAAAAAAAAAAAAAGTTCCTACTTTTCTGGGAGAGCCACAGGAAGTTATCTCTTTCTCCTGCTCAAAGTGAATGAGGAAGCATGTAGCCTCAACGGGTTAACTAGCAGCCATCCCATAACCATAAGGGGAACCATCTCTAGGATAAAGCTAACACTTGGATAAAAAGCAGAACAGTGAAATGATCCTGGATCCTCAAGGTTGCCGAGTCACCAGATCAACCAGCCCTGAAGCCTGCCCTCCATTTGGACTTCCAAGATAAAAAAACACGTGAAGTTGGATTTTCCTATGCTCACAGCCTGGAGCTCTCTCACTGACAGACATCCCTTCCACTGTGAGAAGAGCAGTAAGACAAATGGGAAGGTAGGAATTGAGAGAGATGATGTCTGATGGTTCTAATTTTTCTCTGTAAGGTAAAAGGTGGTCCAGATGCTAACAGTAAGGAGAGAGCAGGGAAGGGTGAGAAGACTGGACCTGGCCATCCAGGGCAATGGGAAAGGGGGCCTCCTGCAGCTACATGGGGGCCAGGCTGGCAGTGCTGAGTACCCACTTGAGGGTTTAGAGATAGCTGCAAGCTGTAAACAGCATGAAGCTATACCACTCACCTCAGACCACTGTCCTGGGTTTGGATTGGTAGATCAACAGGACAAGAGGAAAAGAAAAGTTAGGGACATCAGACCAAGAGTGGTTGAAGAGATGAACCCCACAATTCAGTGGCTTGGAAAGGAGTAAAGACAGGAAGAAGCTGGTTAGTCAGGAAAAAGAACAAAACAGCCAAGTGACTAGACATCTCACCAGATCAAAGAACAGGGACAGTGGAATGGAGAACCCCCAGGAGACAATGCAGAGAGTAAGTGTCCCCAGAATAACACAAAGCAGGGCTCTAGGCCCAGCACCCCAACGCCGCCCCGCTGTCCACTCCATGCCTAGCTCTTGACTGTTGTTTCAGGATTAACTGCAATAGATAAATTCTAATCTAACTGAGGCTAGACAGACACAGATAAGAACTCAGAAGAGCCTAATTCCTCCTATATCACCCAGAGCCATGTGCACGTGGGCAGGTTGGAGGAGACATGTTTTCAAGTTTGTGCAGATGTTTCTGAAAGCTCTCTAGGGAGACAAGACACTCTGTGAAAGAGAAATGAGGAATACTGCAAGAAAAGCATTCCTTAAACTGGTCCTTTTAAAGAACTTACCTCTGCATTCATCTTGGTCCCTTCCTTCAGTGGCTGTGAAGACAAAAGCAGAGGTCAGGACTCAGATGACACCTGCCCCACACTCCAGGCAGACACTCCCCGCTGCCACCCCACTCTCTCCCACACTACTTACTGTCCACTGGCCCTATCTTCCCCAAATGCCTCCACCACCTTGAGCCCTCCAGTAAGGGGACCCAGGCCAGTGTCTGATTCTGAGGCTGCTGGTGGTGGACTCCCCTGGGATGTCATGCCCGTGATGTTTCTCTGAAGAAGGACATTTCCAACCCCCAGGCACACCTCCTATACTAGATGAAGGACTGTAAACACAATGCCATGTGTACTTAAAAGAATAATGCTTGTCCCAAAGCTAGTGCTTGGAGAGGATAGCTTCGGGTCTGCCTTTCTTTTATGGAGACAAGCAGGGCAGCAGGAAATACACACTTCTTTTTTTTTCCTCCCAGCTGACTTTCTAAAGGATTAAATTTATTACTAACAGTTTGATAGGCTAATCTGAACCTGCAGCATTAAGGAGGAGGAAGGAAGGAACAAACAAGTCATCAGGAGTCGGAAGAAATGGGGAAGGAAAAAGGGAAGGGAAGGAGAAACAGGAGAGAGAAGGAAAAGAAATAAAAAAACTAGTACAGAATAATAGTGGCTCCAAACTTTAATGTACTCCAAGGACTGCTTGTTGAAAATGCATATTTCTGGGTTCTACCCCCAGTGTCTGACTCAGGAAGTCTACAGGGGAAGGGAGGCTAAAAATCGGGTATTTTCAACAGTCATCCAAGAGATCATGCACACATGGTCAGACAGCCACACTTGGAGAAACACTAGAACAGAGAGGCCTATAAAACTTAACTTTTTCATTTGTTTTTCAGAGCTGTTAGAATTGCCACTTTATGTCAACTAAGACTTGGGCAGGCAATGGCAGGGTGACTGGGTAACCAGAAATGACAAAGAGCTAAAGCCTCTCTAGCCCCTCTACCTGCGTGGGATGTCCAGGACGCCAATGCAGATGACTGCTCAGAGCTGGAGGAGAAGGAGGGCTCTCCAAGTCCTCTGGGAAGAAAAGGCCATGGTAGCCTCAATCCTTGGACCCATCCCTGAATTTGATCTTGTCCTCTTTCAAAATATAGAAAGAGTTGAGCACAGTGATAATAACCATGAATAAGAACAATGAAATAATAACATCAATTATTTGAAAAAACAAAAACAGGGGTGCCTGGGTGGCTCAGTTGGTTAAGTGTCTGACTTCTGCTCAGGTCATGATCTCTCGGTTGGAGTTTAAGCCCCGCATCGGGCTCTGTGCTGACAGCTTGGAGCCTGGAGCCTGCTTCAATTCTATGTCTCCCTCTCTCTCTGCCCTCCCCCCACTAGCTCGAGCGCGTTCTCTCTCAAAAATAAACATTAAAAAAATTAAAAAAACAAAAACAAAAACACTTGACTCCTGACAATCCTATGAACTCCTGGGAGGTCACCTAGGCTGTGTGTTGAAAATAACCCATTTTCAGTAATTCCCCTCCCTTCTCTCTTCTCATTCCTCCTGTTTTGAGATCGGGTCTCATGACCCAACCTAGCCTGCACATATGCAATCTTTCCTTTAATAATCTGGAGGTTTCATGTTTCCTGAAAAAATATGAAAAAGGGAACTGCTAGAAGACAAACCCTAAAAAGCAGGAAGTGACAAAGTGGGTAAGCTTTCTTCTCAGATCTCAGGGAGTCAGTATAGGTGTGATATCTTGTGCATAAAATATCTCAGAGGTATGACTAACACATTGATAGTCAGGGAAAAAAGCCAAAACTAAGGCAAGGATGTGTGTTAAGCAACAGTCTTGACCACAGGGACTCCCCAGAGAACACACTTGGTTGCCCTCCCCTGCATAGATGCCCTATCCTAAACTCTATTGTGCTTTACTTATGTTCTTAACAACTTTAGTCTAAGCCTGCTTACAGCTTACATGTGAGTGGAAAAGCCAGATAACAAAATGCAAAAATATAAGGATAATAACAGTTGTGAGCTTACTTGTGTCAACTACTTTATATTCACACTAACCCATAAAACCCTTGACAAAAAGGCCAACACTAACTCCATTTTACAGATGAGATACCTGAAGTGCAGGGTGGGTAAAAGCGTTTGGTCTTTCACAGTCAAGACACTGTAGCACTGCACTGTGATTTTCAGACTTTCTGGTTCTAGAGCCAAATTCCAGAGTGCTCCGGAGAACTTTACAGATCCTGTCAGACAGCTATTATGACAAACAGGAGAATGAGTGTTTGCCCTGCTTCAGTCATAGGCTAGCCAAGCAGCCATGTCCAAACAGATTCATCGTAGGCTGTGTGGCTGGACTTCATCTCTAAGGTCTGTTCCAGCTCTAAAATGTTCTGATTTCCACAAAAGGAAATTCAGATAACTCTTAAAATAGGTGGAACAATGCTCAACCTCAGTCAGTCATGATCACAGAATGCAAATTATTATTTCACAATTATTTCTGATGCTCTATCAGACTGTCAGAGATCAAAATGTTTGCCACACTGCAGTGGTCAAAGTGTGGGGAATAGACTCTGACAATATCAGGGGGACTACAGATGGGTATCATCTCCATAGTGGGCAGCTTAGCAATGTCTATTACAAATCTAAATTCAGGCAACCTCTGACATAGCCATTCCACTGCTTCCAATTTGTCTCCAATCCCCAAATCATATTCAAGAGAAATTAAACTGCCCTAAGTCCTTTGTCTTCATAGAAACATTGCTACTACTTGCTCCTCACATGAGAACTTCCAGGAAAGTTTTCCTATAAAAAATGTCTACAAAACATGGTTAATAAACTTGACTGCTTCCCCAAAGAATCTGGGAAAGCAAAACAAAAGAAAACAAACAAACAAAAAATGATTTGGAGAAATGCACATGTGTGAAACAATCCCACTTACAAATCTACTGCATTAGGCATTAGCAATCTACCACCTAGGATGAATAGCACTGTCATGTATAAAGCACATTCAACTGAGGGATCCTTCCCATGCTCTTTTCCATCCAGCTTTCAACTCCCCTTAAGATGGCACTATCAGGAGGCAGAACCCTGGCCAGGTGAGATCTGGCTCTGCCTTTCCACATCTTCCCTGCTCATCACACAGCTCTCTCTTCCTCCCCACTGTCTTGCCAAGACTAGTTAAGGTCTGAAAAGAACCCAGGGAGAATTTTATTCTATATTTTAATATATTCTTAAATATCTAAGACCTAATCCTATAACAAGAAGATTTAGGTTTGTTTGCTAGTTTATTTCAAGGGTTTAATATTTAAATGGTCCAACTTAAGTTGGGCCAAAAAAACTTAAGTTTTTGACTTTTAGTATTATATTTAGAAATACTTATAGACACATTCTTATTTCCTTGATTTTTAATTCTTTTATACTTTTATATTTTAATCAATCTAAATAGTATTGTGGTGATGGCATAAGACTCTAACTATACTTTTCCCCCAAATAGTTGAGTTGTTCCCAAATCATTAATTGAATATTTCATCCTTTCCCCCAATGACTCATACATAACTTTTTATGAACACAGTTATTCTTTTTTTCACTTCCTCTACTGTGTCACTGACCTTTATTCCCATGCCTATAATATATTGTTTACATAACTGTGGCTTAACAATGTTTTGCTATCTGGCAGTTCAAGTTCTCTCATTAACTTGTAGAGTATTCCTATCTAGTCTTGCCTGTTTGGACTTCCAGATTAATTTTAGAATATCTTTGTCAAGTTAAAAAAACAAAAAAACAAAAAACAATTTCACTGGGATTGTGCCTATCATTGCATCAAACGTATAAATTAAATTAATGTGAATTAATAGGTTTTCTCATCGAGAAATATATGGTATGCCTGTCTAGGAGCAGGCACTTTAAGAAAAATTACAAAACAGAAGAATCTTCAGTTAGTTCCTGAATTACCACATAATAACAAATGATAGTTCAGGCTGCAGTGGTTCACTAGAAAGATAAAGAAAAAAGGCAACACTTTTGCATAAAAGACCTTCTTAAACCAATTTAAATTAGGTTTCTCCTTTCCCCTACTGTGGCAGGTCTACTAACTAAACAGAGGTGGAGTTTGAGCTTTGACCCCAAAATATGAGGCACTAAGGTACACACAGACAAGTTATCCCTCTGGGGGATAAGAGCCTGCCTGTGACTCAAGAGCCCAGAATTCTACACCTGGCATGGGCACCCACTACCACTTTGACCAAGGCCAACGTACATGGCCTCTTACTGCCTTGGTTTCTGCACCACAAGAAAGGAAAGGGGGCAGATGAACTTTACACAAACTTAGATGATCTCTACGCTCTCTTTCAGTGCTGACATGCTATAATTCTAACCCACTACACTTCTATTTTTTCTTCTCCTCTGGCCTTAGCTTCCTCAGTGTTTGTCTTGGTTAAATGGAGGTTATTAGCTTCTCTCCTGGTTCCCTCATGGGCAGAACTGTACACAAGTAAACTGGGACAAGGCTTGGGTTATCAGAACCAGGGAAGCTTTCTTGAACACTCCCTCTAAACCTAAGCCACTCTCTTCCCCATCCCACCTTCTTGCCCCTCCTGCTCAATGTTCCTCCTATTCCTCATCACCATTTCAAAACTTTCTACCTTTTCTTTAAAGTGATCTTGATATAATAAGAGAGAAAGGAGATAGCAGAAGTCAAAATACTTTTAAGGAATAAACGTCTACTGTATTGAAACTTGTAAGGATACATCCATGTTTTTTGTTTGTTTTTTTTTTAAGTGACTTATTAATTCAAATTGCAAGCAATGTGCAACTCAGTTTCAAAATCGGGTTGAGATCAGGACATTCTGGGCTGATACATGTTGTTAGGCACTGATCCCCCATCAAGATCTGAACCTTGACTCCCTCTTACTGAAAGACTAGTTCTTTCTGTAGGAGGAAACCATGAACTACTGAAGAGCTGACCACAGCACAACTGAGGAGTGGGGGTGGGCAAAGGAACACAGAGCTTCCACACAGGCAAAACGTGTAGGAGTAACTTTTTGTTTTTAACATTTTAAAAAGTCCTTACATACACAAAACAAAGCGGTGGTTGCCAGAGGGAAGGTGGGAAGAAGTCTCTAGCATGCTTTACTACCAAATGACTAGAACTGTGTAACTGAAGTTAACCGTCCTAGGATACTCAGCCCGCAAAACAATATAGACCTGCCTGTGCTATAAGGTAGCCACTTGACACGTACAGCTATGTAAATGTTAAATATAGGCTATTTCCATTACAACAGAAAGTTCTATTGGACAGCACTGACATACTGTCTTTTTCACCCAGACTTATTTTGTTCTTACATCGTCTCTGTCCCCAGTATCTTAGTCATTTATTTTTTATATTTATGTGTTACTATTCTACGTGATGTTGTCGTAAACTACGTTAATTTATTTGTCAAACAATTCAGGGTATCAGTACTTCGAAATATCTGTGTATATATTTAACCCTGTTGCTGCTGAGAGCTCAGCCTTAGTTTTTTAGAGCGCACTTAATTCACGTAACCCTCACAGGGGTCTGTGAAATACCTGATACTTCCCAGTTTCCCAAGAGGAAAGTGTGGCGAGGAGAAGCTACGGGGCTTGCGCAGGATTCGTATCCGAGGAGCAGAACCCGGCCCCGCACATCTCCTGTGGGCCGAGCTGTCTCCCCCACGTTGGAGCTGCCTCGACAGAACCACTGGCTCAGCCTCAGTCCCCTAGGCTACACCGTAGATGTACGCAGCACCAGTCTACGTAAAAACCAAAACCATAAACTCTTCTTAGATAAAATACAAATTTTTTAAACACTCTTGCATTTTGGAGGAAGCCCCTTCCCGAGGGAGCTCGTCGCGATCACCAAGCCTCCGGACTGCTAGCTTCCCTCTGGGCCCAGCGGAGCGAGATAGGAGGCGCTGAGGCTGCGCCTGCGGTTTGGGGCTTGGGCCCGAGACCGCAGGGCCGGCGCCGGCCTCCGGGGGGCCGCGCTCTCCAAGCTCCTAACCCGAAGGCATTATCAAAGCTGCCCGCGACCCCCACTCCGCCACGGGAGCCTTACCTGCCGCGGGGCACAAAGCTCGGATTCTGCGCGCAGCCGCCTTGCTGCCACCTGACCGCCCTGCTGTAGGAGGCGGGAGCCGGGATCGGATTGGCCGCGGCGCCGGAGGACGCGAGGGCGCGCGGGGGCGAGGGGGTGGGGAGAGAGCAAATGGGGCTGGGAGGGGAGGGGCCCTGTCTCCCGCCCGCTTCTGGGAGAGCCCGGCTCTAGCGTTCCACTCCGCTAGAGGGCCGCAGGGCTGGCTGTGAACCTGAGCTGCCTCTAGCCTGCCCCTCGGACTTCTGCCTTGCTCTGCTGCGGGGCCATTGGGAGCTTGCGAACAGGAGGAGATGACCTTAGGCCGTGCTCGGGACCTGCGAGGCCTGAGGGGGAAAGGGGTGGGGGCCTCACCAAGTGCTCTGTCCCTCTCCTTGGCCGCACCGCAACCACGTGAAACCTGCTCGGTTCTTTTTGGGCCCAGACCAAAGAGGCAGCAAAACTTTTTTTTCTTTTTTTTTTTTTTTTGGTGTTTCTTCCATTACCATCTTAATGATTTTAAGTGCACAGTTAAGCGGTGTCAAGTACGGTAACATTGTGCGATGATCACCACCATCCATCCCCTGTGTTGATCTTGTGAAACGCAAACTCTATACCCATTAAACAGTAACTCTCCCTTACCCCCTGCCAAAAGAACAAAAGTATATTATACTTTTTGTCTTTATTATTTGACTACTCTTATGTTCCTCCAATAAGTGGAATCGTGCAGTATATGTCTTTCAGTAACTGGCTAATTTGATTTAGCATAATGTCCTCAAAGTTCATCTGTACTGTAGCATATTACAGAATGTCTTCCCCTTTTACCACTAAACATTTAAGTCTTATCCATTCATCCATTGATGGACACTTGAGCTGCTTCCACAGTTTAGTTGTTGTGAATAATCTTGCTATGAAAAGTGGTGTACAAATACCTGAGACCCTGCTTTCGGTTCTTTTATATAAAGTACATACCCAGAAGTGGAACTATCAGATCATATGGTAATCCTATTTTAAATTATTTGAGGAACCACCATACTGGTTTCCATAATGACTAAACATTTTTACATTCCCACCAATAACGCACAAGGGTTCCAATTTCTCCACATCCTTGCAAACACACATTTTTCTGTTTTCTTGATGGTAACCATCCTAATGGGTATGAAGTTGTGTCTCACTGTGGATTTGATTTGCACTTCCCTAATAACTGGTGATGTTGAACCCCTTTTTGTGAGCATATTTTATCTCTTCTTTGGAGAACTACCTATTCAAGTCATTTTGAATCAGGTTTTTTTGTTGTTGTTGGTTTTAGGAGTTCTCTATATATTCTGGATATTAATCCTTTATCAGAGATACGATTAGCAAATATTTTCTCCCATTCTGTGAGTTTCTTTTTTTTTAAGAGATGGAAAGTCATTGAGGGTTTTTTTTAAGTTTATTTATTTTGAGACAAGAGAGTGAAAGTGGGGGATGGGCAGGGGGTGGAGGGATGGGGAGAGAGTCCCAAGCAGGCTCTGCACCACCAGAGCAGAGCCCAAAGCAGGTCTCAAACTCATGAACCTCCAGATCATGACCTGAGCCATAGTCAGATGCTTAACCAACTAATCCACCCAGGTGCCCCTATGAGTTACCTTCTTACTCTGATGATAGTGTCTTTTGATACAGAATATTTTTAAATTTTCATGAAGTCCAATTTCTCCAATTTTCCTTTTGTCACTGTGCCTTTGATATCATATCAGAAATCATTGCCAAATCTGATGTCATGAAACTTTTGTCCTATTTTCTTCTAGAAATTTTATTGTTTTAGGTCTTATTTTGGTCCTTGACCCATTTTTGAATTAATGTGGATATTCAGTTTTCCCAGCACCATTTATTGAACAGACTGTCCCTTCCCCATTGAATGGACTTGGCATTCTTGTCAAAAATTATTTGAACATATATGTGAGGGTTTATTTCTGCAGTCCCTATTTTATTCTGTTTAGTCAATATATCTGTCTTAATGCCAGTACTACACTGTTTTGATGAGCTTTGCTATGTATGAAAAAGAAATCATTGGAATTTTTTGGGACTGAATTGAATCTGTAGATTACTTTGGATAGTATTGACACTTTAATTTCCATTTATTTATGTCTTCTTTAATTTCTTTCAGTAAGGTTTTATACTTTTCATTGTGCAAGTTTTTCACCTCTTTGGTTAATTTCTAAGTATTTTATTCTTTTTAATGCTACAGAATATCATCATCTTTTAAATCTATTGAGACTCCATTTGTGGCCTAGCATCATCTGGAAAACATCCAATGTGTACTAGTGAAGAATGTGTATTGTTATTGTTAAGTTAACCATTCTGTGTATGTCTATTAGATCTAGTTGGCTTATTGTGTTCTTTAAATCCTCTATTTCATTACTTGTATTCTGATTGCTTTATCCACATTGTGAGTGGGGTATTGATGTCTGCAACTATTATTGTGGAACTGTCTATTTTGCCCTCCCATTCTGTCTATTTTTGCTTCATATATTTTAATGGTCTGTCACTAGGTACATGAATGTTTATAATTATTATATATTCTTGCTGTACTGAAAGTTTAATTAATATATATTGTCCTCCTTTGTCTCTTATAAACTTTTTTGATTAAAGTCTGTTTTGTCTGATATTATTAAAGCTACTTTTGCTCTCTTTTGATTACTATTTGCATGGAATATCTTTTTCCATCCCTGCACTTTCAAGCTCTTTGTGTCTTTGGACCTTATATGAGTCTCTTGCATGTGTTTTTATCCATTCTGCCAATCTCTGTCTTTCGATTGGAGAGTTTATCCATTTACTGATGAGGAGGGACATACTTCTGTCACTTGCTATTTGATTTCTACATACCCAGTAGCTTATTTTTGTTCCTCATTTCCTACATAACTGTTTTCTTTTTTTAGTTGACTTTTTGTAGTGAAATGTTTACATTCCTTCCTCATTTCTTTTGTGTATATTCTATAACTATTTTCATTGTGGGTACGCTGGAGATTACATTTAACATCCAAAAATTATAACACTATAATTTGAATTTATATCAGCTTAACTTCAATAACATACAAAAACTATTCTCCTTTGCAGTTCTGTTCCCTCTTCCTTTTGGTTGTTGATGTCACAAAATTATTTCTTTATACTTTGTGTGCCCTAAAACATAAACTAATGATTTTTAAAAATCGTCTTTTTTTAAACGTGTTTAATGTTTATCTATTTTTTGAGAGAGACACACACACAGAGTGCGAGTGGGGGAAGGGCAGAGAGAGAGAGGGACACACAGAATCTGAAGCAGGCTCCAGGCTCTAAGCTGTCAGCACAGACCCTGATGCAGGGCTTGAACCCATGAACTGGGAGATCATGAGCTGAGCCCAAGTCACGTGCTTGACCAGCTGAGCCACCCAGGCGCCCCAAAATATATTAGTCTTTTAAATTATATAGACAATATGATTTAGACTTACAAACCAATGTTAAAGTAATACTAACTTTTACATTAATAACAAATTTTCTTTAAATATATTAGTTTCTTAAATCATATGGAAAACAAAAAGTGGAATTACAAACCATTGTTATAATAATAGTAACTTTTATAATCTTGCATGTGTTTACCTTTGTTGATCTTTATTTTTCTGTATGGCTTTGAGTTACTGTCTACTGTCCTTTCATTTCACTCTGCAGGACTCTGTTAACCATTTCTTGACAAGTATGTCTGGTGGTCACAAATTCCCTCAGCTTTTGTTTATATGGAAATGTATTAATGTCTGTCTCCCTTTTTTTTTCTTTCTCACTTCTGAAGGACAATTGTTTCAGATATAGTATTCTTGGTGGATTTTTTTTTCATTTAGCATTTTAAATATATCCACCCACTGCCTTTTGGCTTCCAAAGTTTTTGAAGAGAAATCTGCTGATAATTTTATTGGGGATCCCTTATATATGAAGATTCACTTCTATCTTGCTTCTTTCAAGATTCTTTTATTGTCTTTGCCTTCTGAAAGTTTGACTACCATGTGGGTTGGTGTGGGTTTCTTTGAGCTTATACTTAGAATTCATTGAGCTTTTGGGACATTTATATTTATGTTTTTCATCAAATTTGGGAAGTTTACAGCCAGAATTTATTCAAATATTCCCACTGCCCCTTTCTCTATTCTCCTTCTGGGACTACCACAATGCATATATTTTTCTGTTTGATAATATCCCGTAGGTCCTTTAGGTTTTGCTCACATTTCTTCAGTTATTTTTTTTTCTCATCCTCATACCCATAATTTTCATTGTCCCATCTTCAAATTTGCTAATTCTTTATTCTGTTTACTGAAGTCTCTCTCTGAATCCCTCTAGTGAATTTTCAATTTCAATTATTTCAGTTTTCAGCTCTAGAATCTTTTCTTGTTTTCTTTTTAGGTTTCTATCTCTTTGTTGGTGTTTCCCTTTTGTTCATGTATCATTTTATTTACTTTACATCTTCCTTTAGTTTGTAGGAGGATTCTCACACAGAGAGTCGTGACACTAAGGCTTTTCTTTTCAGGAAGCAATTTTATTCCTGCAGGCACCACTCAGTTGGGTTCATACCCAAAGAACTGAGCCCCAAATGCCACGTGGCGAGTTTTTAATATATTTTTTACTTCTTTGTCTCCCATAACACACAAACATGCAATCTGATTAAGTGGTCTCATGTTACAGGGTCGTGAGGGATGTTGTCACCTACTGGGATAGCCAGGTTGCCTTGAGGTTTTTTTTTTTTTTTTCCTTAGGAGGACCCTACCACAAGTTCTCTGGACGTATTTAAGACAATTGTTTTGAAGATATTTCCAGTATATCTATCTTTTTTAAAAAATGTTTATTTATTTATTTTGATGGGGTGGCAGAGAGAGGGAGAAAGAGAATCCCAAGGAGAATCTGCATTGTCAGCGCAGAGCTGGACATGGGACTTGATCTCATGACTGTGAGATCATGACCTGAGCCAAAATGAGTACTTAGATGCTTAACCAACTGAGCCACTGAGGCTACCTTTTTCAAGGACAATTTCTATTAACTTTTTTTCAGTTGAATGGGCCATATTTTCCGATTTCTTTGTATATCATTTGATTTTTTTGTGGAACACTGATCATTTGAACGTAATAATGTGGTAATGCTGGAAATTAGAGCCTTCCCCTTCCCGAGGGCAGGCTGATTTTTGTTCTTTTTATTGTTTTTGTTTATTATTTTTAAAATTTTAATAGGTTGCCTCTATGGTGAAGATCAGCCTGAGGTGTAAATTTAAGGTCTCCTCAGGTGTTTTTAGAGCCTTTCTGTGGGCATGTACAATCACTTTCTAATTTTCCCCATATATGCAGTTGCTTTTTTTATGTCCTAGTCTTTAATATCTGGCTCCCCAAAGGGGACGAATCGAAAAAAGAATGGGGGGAAATGGCAGTGGCCCTTTAAATCTGCCAGAAGTCACTTCAGTTGAGGTTTGTAACAGTGAAAGGAATTGCAACAATAATGGCTACCCACCTCTTTGCCAGAACTTCTGTGATTATAATTGGCAATCAGTGACCAGAGTACAGATATTTTGAGGACAAGCTTCTGGCTTCTGCAAGCTCCAAATAAGCTGCTACAAGAACACATGCCCACCTGTCTGCCACGTGGCTGGGGATAGGAGATGTGCAGCTACTACTGTGCTAAGAGCTGAAATTAACTGAAATTCACCACAATTTACCATCCACATCTTTCCTTCTAAGTTGCAAGCCTTCTTAGGACTCAAAAATTCCAAAATAGTTACCTTAGACAGATTCTGCCAGTGCAATTATTGTCTAAATTGGGGAGACTGATTTCTGATGCTTCTGAATCTACCATCTTCCCAGAATCAGGACTCTGGCCTTTAAGCTGACTAGTTTTTTTTTTCTCTCAACAAAGAGTTCTTATCCTTTATCCTATGACCTAACAATCTTGCTTAACTAAATGAGGTTTTCATTGTGTGTGGAGAGAGAAGGCAAACCTTTTTATCTTGGTTTTAAATTTTTATCCCCAGCCCATACCTGTCTCCTGAACTCCATATTCCTCTATCCAGCTCTCTATTTAGTATCAACTCTTGGGTGTATCAAATATATGTCAATCTTAACATGTTCTAATCCGTGCCCTGAACTTTTCTCCAAAACTTATCCTTCCCGTATTATCACCATATCATTGGCAACTCCATCCTTCCAGTTGTTCAGGCCAAAACCTTTCATCTTATCCTGACTCATCTTTCTTTTCTTTTTGATTTTTTTTAAAATTTTTATTCAGTTTTGAGAGACAGAGAACATGAGTGAGGGGCAGGCAGAGAGAGAGGGGAGACAGAATCCGAAGCAGTCTCCAGGCTACAAGCTGTCAGCACAGAGCCCGATGCAGGGCTCAAACCCATAAACCGTGAGATCATGATCTGAGCTGAAGTCTGCCACTCAGCCAACTGAGCCACCCAGGTGCCCCTCATCTTTCTTTTCTATCCCACATCTATGGGTCAGGAAATTCAGTTGGCTGGATCTTCCTAGCATATCTAGAATCTGATTACTTCTTACATTACATTACATTACATCATCACCCACCTGAGTCACTGAAGTCTCCTCTCTGTTCTTCCTGCAGTTTATCCCTCCTGCAGCACAAGAGGGACCTTAAAAAAAATGAAATATCATGTCCCTTCTCTGTTAAAACCCTCCAATGGTCTCCCATTTAAATCAGAGTAGAAGCCAAACACTTAAAAGACCCTGCAAAGCCCTATATGATCTACTTCTCTGTTACTCCTGCAACCTCATCTACTATGACCTTCCCCTTGGATTGCTCTGATCCAGTCACTCTGAACTTCATGTTCCTCCTTGAGCAAGACAGACAGGATTCTGCTGTAGCGTCTTTGCACTTGCTGATCCCTCTGTAATGCATGGCTGATTCCCACTCTTCCTGATCTTTGCTCAAATTGCACCTCAGTGAGAACTACTCTGACAGCTCCATTCAAAATAATCACCTGCTCTGCTCCTGACTTCCTTAGTTTACTATATCTCTTCCCATAGCACTTTCACCTTCTAATGTATTCTATTATTTATTTATTATGTTTATTATTTACTGCCTGTCTCTTCTATCCACCTTAATTCTTTCCTCTTGTGCCATGATATATAACTTTTCTTAAAAATAAATAACTACACAAAAGGATGCCATATTTTCACTGGCAAAGCTTAGGTCACTAAACTCTGGGATCTGAATGCAAGGTCACTTTAAATAATCTGTATGGAGAACTGGTTCCCCAAAAATGGAATGCTGAATTCTGTTACTGGGATGAGAGATGCTGGCTAAGCAAAACTCACAGATGTTCACTTGCTGAGTCAGACTAGCATACCCAGACAAATTTTGAAAAAGCCTGTAAGAGGGGCCATATGTGTCCTCACATATAAAGTGAAAGATGGAACCACTAACATCCTAACTTTCTGATAATGATGTGTTACAAATGTGTTAGCTTACTTATTTTAATCCTTATTAAGTCTGATTTTACTTTCAGTTTCTATGCCATTTTTGAATAGGAACTTCTCAAGGTACAAGGTAGTACAGCCTGAAGAATTCTCCAGCCTAAAGAGTCTGGAGGTGGTAGGTTTTGGGGACAGTAACAGACTTCCTTAGGCCACAAGTAACAGAAAACCCTACTCAAACAGCATTAAACATATAAGAACCTTTTTTAGGGCTCCAGTTCCATTTCTCTAACATTCTCTTTGCATACCCCCCCATACGAGTAACAGATTTTGTATCGGTTTTGGTTAAAACAAAAGGATGCACTAGATGTAAAATTCTAGGATCAGATCTCCAAGATAGAAGAAGGAATCAAAATGAAGAGATGATTTGGCCAAGAAACCTCCAATGAGTTCTTGTTGTGCTGTGACTTTCCCTTTTTCCCGTTTGAGGGAAGCTGCTATTTCCCTACTATCACACCTACAGGCTACCAGAGTTCAGCTGGGGAACTTGGTAAGTATGTCAGTGCACTTGGGGAACTTTCTGGACTGTCATCTGTCTCCCATCTGGGAGAGACAGGATGCAGACACTGAGGTAGGCAAGCCAACTGTGTGCTGCTGTGGAGTTGGTCAGCATACACAGAGGGTCAGTTCATAGGACAAATTTGAGTTTCCTGTTGGTATGGGCGATGCAGGAGGGAGAGTCCTCTTGGGTCCAGTCCAATAAAGCTGGCTGAAAGGAGAAAAAGATCCCCTCAGCAAGAAGCTGGAGGTGAATATCAGATTTGTAGAGGCAAGGGAAGGAGTCACAGTACATCTGCCTTTGACTTTCCCAATACAAAACTTCCTGTAGACTTAGCCCGCCTTTGATAACTTCATTTTAGAGTAGATCAAAACACATTAGCTACAAGCTCCAGCTCCCTCCTCCAAAGACCTCTGAATGCAATTTTAAGCCTCTGCAGCCCATTGGTTAGAACTAGCCCATGGCTTCATCCAACTGCTAGACAGACTGGAGAATATAGGGGACCAAATGGAATATTTAGTAGGTCATACTCTCTCTGCTATCTAAGGCCATAATGTCATCCAGCATTCTACAAATATTTATTGGGCATATACTATGAGAACTGGTACAAGGCACTGGGAAAACATGTTAAAGAAATAGTTCTATACAACAGAGTTTTGAGGGTGTTGTAGCTTTGGAAGTATGTCAGGCAAAGTCAGGAGAGTGCAGTATCCAGCATACTGGCTACTGTTTATGGCCTGTTTATGAACACTTCTAAGATACTGCCTGAGGAGGGCGTGTTGCATAAGGTCCTGCATATGTAGGTAGGAATGATCATGAAAAAAAAAGGAAAATAAATGCAAATGTGACCTTATTTATAGAAACAGGTGGGGGAAATTTGAGGACATTGGAAATATATCTACATATTCTAAAATTTTGAATGTTGGCAACACATAGTTGGGAAAGGATTACCATATTATCCATTATAATGTGAATGTCAGATTTGTAGAGGCTGAGGAAGGAGTCACAGTACATCTGCCTTTGACTTTCCCAATATAAAACTTCCTGTAGACTTAGCCCTGCCTTTGATAACTTCATTTTAGAGCAGATCAAAACACATTAGCCCCAAGCTCCACCTCCTTCCTGAGAAAAAACAAAAACAAAAACAAAAACTTGTGCTCTTAAAAGAGTTACATCTGAATCCCCTTTAAGATTTGGAGGGATTCCTCCTTTCTTGGAAATACTGCTTAAGAAAACTGTCTCCATTTTATGCTATTTAAATTGTCTACCCAGAGAAATGGCTCTCAACTACCTGCCTCATCATTTACCTCTCTACCTCTTTCTTTCCCTTAAGGTTCTTCCACAATTGACATTGGGCTGTCTTTATTGGCTCCTTGTATTGGCCCCATATTTTCTTTTCTCTCTGCAAAATATACTAACTAATGCTAAATACTCACAGTTCTAGTATGGTACCCACTTTTATACCAACCCCCTGGGCAATACTCACCAAGTAGTAAATGGACTGTTATAGGTTGAATGATGTCCCATAAAAATAAAAAAAGATCTGTTAAAGTCCTAACTCCCAGGACCTCAGAATGAGACCTTATTTGGAGGTAAAGTCTTCAGAGCTATTCAAGTTAAAATGAGGTCATTAGGGCAGGCTCTAATCCATTATCCCTGGTGTTCTTATGAAACAGAGGAATTTGGATACAGAGATAGACATACACAGAGAGAAGACATGTAAAGACAAAGAATTGGAGTGATGCCTCTACAAGCCAAGGAATACCAAAGATTTCCAGCAAACTATGTAAAACTAGGAAGAGACAAGAAAAAATATACCTTCTACAGGCTTCATAGAAAACATGGCCTACTGATACCTTGAATTCAGACTTCTAGCCTTAAGAGTTGTGAGACAGTAACTTTGTACTAAGTGATCCCAGTTTGTGGTAGTTTGTTATTTCAGCCATACAAAGCTAATGCAGTCTGTGTATGTCAATGCCAGTTATATTAATTATCATAATAATGTTATTTAAGTAAATATATATAAATATATTTAAGTAAATATATATAAACATATAATGTTATTTAAGTAAATATATATATTTTAATTCAAATATATATTTGATATAATTCAAATATATTTGAAATATATATATTTATATTTATATATATTTCAAATATATATGTCCAAATATATATTTGAAATATATATCAAAGAATTAATGTAAAAAGAAGCTATTGTTTCTAAGATTTAAGTTGAATGCTTTGGAAAGACTGGATAGGAGTGAGTCAATGCTAGGGGCACCTGGCTGGCTCAGTTGGTAAGGTAAAGCATGCAACTCTTGATCTTGGAGACGTGAGTTTAAGTTCCACTTTGGGTGTGGAGACTATTTAATTTAAAAAAAAAAACAAAAAACCAAGAAGTGAGCCTATGTGAGGTTCAGCACTCAGAATACTTTGAAAGTATTTCTCCTTTAAAGAAATAAAAACTGGACCTCTTTCATGATGCTTGGTGTCATTCGTGCAAGAAAAATGCTAATCCAAACAAATGCCTTGAACCTACAAAAAAGATTGACAAACAAATACACATTTATGTGTTTTAAGTTAAAATATTTGAGAAATGTGGGGCACCTGGGTGGCTCAGTCGGTTAAGTGTCCGACTTTGGCTCAGGTCATGATCTCACGGTTTGTGAGTTTGAGCCCCACATAGGGCTCTGTGCTCATAGCTCAGAGCCTGGAGACTGCTTCAGATTCTGTGTCTCCCTCTCTGCCCCTTCCACCACTCACACTCTGTCTTTTTCTCAAAAATAAATAAGCATTAAAAAAAAAAAATTTGAACGATGTGTGTATTATTTTTAAGTAATTCTCCATCTTGACTCTGGGTTAATTAATCATTTACATGCAGAGTACATGAGTAAGAGGGCTTCTACTGTATTGTGGTAGCTTGGAACTAGTTATGAATTTGAAATGTGGTTCAATGAGCTGTACATCTTGTACAAGCTACTAAATTTTTCTAAGTTTTAGTTGCCTCACTCAAAATGATAATAATAATACTAATGCGCTGCAAGTGTTGTGAAATTAAATGATATAATATATTTAGTGTCAAACAGTATTAACTATTTTTCTGTTGAAAGTGAGAGAAAACCTTATCTATTATGACTTTAACAAAAATAATATGTATCAGCTTGTGACAGAAAATAACAAAATTCTTTTTATTTTACATTTATTTATTTTTGTGAGACAGAGCACAAGTGGGGGAGGGGCAGAGAGAAAGGAGACACAGAATCCTAAGCAGGCACCAGGCTCAGAGCTGTCAGCACAGAGCCCCACGTGGGGCTCAGACTCACAAACCACGAGATCATGACCTGAGCCAAAGTCAAATGCTTAACCAACTGAACCACTCTGGCACCCTGACAATAACAAAATTCTAAAGGTAGCATTGGCTCCAGGCACAGCTTGACTCAAGTCTGCAAGTAAAGTCTCAGGACCTGGTTTCTCTGTCTATGTCCATCAGCTTCTTATCATTGTCTTTGGACAGAATCTCTCTGATGGCCACAATAGGCATTTTTTCATATCCTCCCAAGTTCAAGACTAGTGGCTGGCAAATAGTGGCTGTCTTTCTCTCAGAGTCCCATAGAGTCCTTGATTCTGAATAGATTATATATTTATCTCTGGGTCACTCACTATCCCAGAGAAATGCAGTGATGTGATGTGATGTGATGTGATGTGATGTGATGTGATGTGATGTGATGTGATGTGATGTGACATGATTTGGGAGGTCTAGGTCCTACACTTCACACATAGCAGTGGACTGAGTAGGAAAAGGGAGCTCTCTAAAGAGAAACTAGATGAGTATCAAAACTAGGGGGAATGGATTTGGGGCAGGTAGAAACACTGAATGCTCATAACACTAGCTCTGAGGATAATTCCTACTCCACAAATAGCATTTGCTACCTCCTTTCAGTGCCTTTCACTCCCAGCCCTTTGCTTAGACTTTACTTAGACACTTTGGGCTCTGATGACAGTGCTGATTTCATTAGGGCAGATGCTCCTGCCATACCCCAGCTCCACTTTTCCATCTACTTTCAAATTTGTGACTGTGAACCCAACCAGTCTGTCAGACCAGTGTGGCAAATCTCCCTTGGCCTAGTTCTAGCCTCCAACTGCCTGGCACTGTATTTAGTCATTAAAACCTTATCAGATCATTCCCACCCACTACCCCAGTTAAAGCCTATTTCAAGTTCCAAGTTTGCCCTTCAATTCTAGTACAGTAGGATGTAATAAAGTCTTAATCTCTTCATGATTGTCATGACTTTGCACATTTAACTTATTCTTGCTCTTTTTCTCAACTCATATCTTAATTTTGATTTAAGCCACATATGAAAATGTATCCCTCTCCTTTCCCTTGCATTTGAAAACTGGATTTTGTCTATCACTTTTTCTATAAGTGTTTGGAGTAGATGTCTGTCCAGTATTCATAATTGGCTATAAATAGAATACTGTGGTAGAAACTACTAACCAACCCCAATATCCATTCTCCTGCTTTTGGTGCCACAAATTTTACCTGGGCACATGCTTCCAAGAACAGACTATATTACCTAGCCTCCTTTGCAGAATAATCATGAGATTAGGTTCTAATTGGAAGTATGTGAACTGAAGTGATTCACACAATTTCCAGGTAATTTCCTAAAAGGACAAAGGTGTTCCCTCAACTGCTCATTTTCCCTTCCCTTTTAGATGGAATATAGATCCAGTACACATGGTGGCATGGTCTTTTGATTGTGTGGAAGAGAGCAACATTCTAGGACAGAGATGACACACTTTTTCTGTAAAGGGTTAGATATTAACTATTTTCAGCTTTATGAGCCATACAAACTCTGCTCAACCCTGTTCCAGGGTGAAAGCAACCATGAACAATATGTAAAGGAATGGATGTGACTGTATTCTTATAAAACTGTATTTATAAAAGCCAGCAGTAAGCCAAATTTGGCCCATATGCCATTGTTTGCTGACCTTTGATTCAGAACACAGTGAGGAAACAACATTAAAAAAGCCCGTATCTCCAAAACTCTCAAGTTTTGTATGGTAGAGGAAAATTAACTGTACTTCTACAGAAAGAGTTACCTTTTGTTAAGCCATTGTATTTTGGGGAATAGTTGTTTTAGCAGAAATATCTTTGTATTTTTTAATACCATGAAGCCAGCATTTTTTAACTTAGAATATGACAAATATTCTCTCATTCTTTCTCCTTTATTCTTTCTATCTCTCTCCTCACAGGCCCTTTTCTCTCTGGTTATAAATTTACTTGCATTGTAAAAATTATTTTATGAATCCTAAATTGTTCTCAGCTCATTCTTTCATTTTTTACTAGCAAAAATTTTTCCTTACTTACATGTATTTCTGCTGTACTGAAGTTTGGCTTGTACCTCTGTCTCTGCTGCAACTGAAGATCACATTGCCACTGAGATCTTCTCCAACTTCGCTCTACTGAAACTGTAAGGGTTAAATTGTAGTGTAGGGCTAACCTGCAGTCTTGAGAAATAACAGCTTTGTTTTGACACTGTAGGTTAAGAGATAACAGCCTTGTCCTATCAATCAAGGGAACAGAAGTTCAAGGAAAATCAACTGGATTAGTGTTTGATTGGATTGGGGCAAGGGCATGTCTGAACTGTTTCCACCCCCATCTGGGAACTATTTCTTTGTTCTGTTCCCAGGTGATGATAAGGCGATGTGGTCGGCTATAAAAACTCTGTACCCCGGCTGTTCGAGGCTGCACTCTGGTCAAGAGTGCTGGTCCTGATCAGTCGGCCTTGCCTCTCATTGCAATAAACTTTGTTGTGACTGTCACTGGTGCCCGTAGCATTCTGTTTCAGGAGTCGTGTGGATGCAACAAAACTTTCCATTGTATTTATCACGATGATCATCTTCTACAACCTTTACTGCCAAATCCTCCTCTTTCATGCTTTCATGAAACTGTCCCTCCTTAGCTTCTGTAACAATAGTATATTCTTAAATCTTTCTCTACATTTATCTCTGGCCAATTCAGCATAGCTAATCTTAGCAGTTATTCATCTGCTACCTATGTCTTCATGTAGGTAATATTGCCAGTGGCACCCTTGGTTCTCTTTCAGTTGATCCTAGAGTCCTACAAAATCCCAAGGTTTTCATCATGCACCATATTCTAATGACTTCTAAATATGTAACTCCAGGCTTAATTGTTCTCTGAAGTTCTAAACACTTTACACCCAACTGCTTATCTTATTCCAGATGATTTTCTAAATCCATCTATTGTATCTCCTTGTATCTATTAGAATTCTTCCATTCAAAAGAATTTACCCTCAGGGCACTTGGGTGGCTCAGTTGGTTGAGTGTCCAACTTCAGCTCAGGTCATGATCTCATGATTTGTGAGTTCCAGCCCTGCATCAGGCTTTGCACTGATAGCTCGGAGCCTGCTTTGGATTCTCTGTCTCCCAGTCTCTCTGCCCCACCCCCGCTCAAGCGCGTGTGTGGGCACGCTCGCGCACATGTTCGCTCTCTCTTTCTTTCTCTCTCTTTCTCAAAAAACAAATAAACATTTAAAAAACAAACAACAACAAAAAAGAATTTACCCTCATCAGCTACTTGGGTACCCTGAAATGCAGTATGTACAGAAAAAGCAGGTGAATGTTTTATTTATTCCTATTCTAATTCAGAATACGGTTCTGGTGCTCTAACAACCACCAAAAGAGAGTTCCTAGGTAGTACTACATACATCAAAAGAAGAAATCAACCAATTAAAAAGGTAACCTACAGAATGGGAAAAATATCTGTAAACCATGTATCTAATAAGATGTTAATATAAAAAATATATGAGGAATTCATACAACTCAATAGCAAAAAAGAAATAATCCAATCAAACATAGACAAAGAATTTGAATAGACATTTTTTTTCCCAAAGAAAACATACAAATAGGCAATAAGTACACGAAAAGGTGCTCAACATCATTAATCATCAGGGAAATGGAAATCAAGCCACAAAGCACTCCTGTTAGAGTTGTTATTATCATCAAAAACACAGGGGATAACAAATGTTGGTGAAGATATGGACAAAAGAGAACCCTTTTGCAATGTTGATAGAAATATATATTGGTATAGCACTAGGGAAAACAGTATGAAGTTTCCACAAAAAAATAAAAAATATAACTACCATATGACCTGTTGCAGCATGATTCACAGTAGCCAAGACATGGAAACAACCTAAGTGTCCACTTACAGATGAAAGGATAAAGAAATATACATATTTATATTTATATTTAATTATATATATAAAATTATCATATGTACATGTCATTATCGTAAGTATATAATTATTTAGCCATAAGAAAGAAAGAAATCTTGCCATTTGCAGCAACATGGATGGATTTTGAAGGCATCATGTTAAGTGAAATAAGTCAGAGACAAAGACAAATATTGCAGTATCTATCACTTATATGTGGAATCTAAGAAGGCCAAACTATTCCAGAGAGTGGAATAGTGGTTGCCAGGGGCTGGGGAGTGGAGGTAATGGGACAATATGGGTATAAACTTCCTGTTTTAAATGAATAAGTTCTGGGTATCTAATGATCAGCATAGTACCTACACTTAACTATAACCATGACTTATTATTTATTTATTTATTTACTTTTTTTTAGGAAATTTTTTTTTAATATGAAATTTATTGTCAAATTGGCACTTGTACCCCAATGTTCATAGCAGCAATTTCAACAACAGCCAAATTATGGAAAGAGCCTAAATGTTCATCAACTGATGAATGGGTAAAGAAATTGTGGTTTATATACACAATGGAATACTACGTAACTATAACTTATTAACTTAACTCTATTATATACTTAAGATTGCTAAAGAGAGCAGATCTTAAATGTACACACACACACACACACACACACACACACAGGGGTAATTATGCGATGTGATGAGAGGGTTAACTAACCTTATTGTGGTAATCATTTTACAATATATATGAAGACCAAATCATCATATTGTATATCTTAAACTTACACAATGTAATATGTCAATTACATTTCAAGAAAATGGAAAAACATTTCAAGTATCACTATGAACTTATAGATTTTATTTTTTTAATATAATTTATTGTCAAATTGGCTGACATACAGTGTGTAAAGTGTACACTTGGTTTTGGGGGTAGATTCCCATGGCTCATTGCTTACATACAATGCTCAGTGCTCATCCCAAGTGCCTTCCTCAATGCCCATCACCCATTTTCCCCTCTCCCCCAACCCCCTATCAACCTTCAGTTTGTTCTCTGTGCTTAAGAGTCTCTTATGGTTTGCCTCTCTCCTTCTCTGTTTGTAACTATTTTTTTCTCCTTCCCTTTCCCCATGGTCTTCTGTTAATTTTCTCAAGGTCCACATATGACCATAAACATATAATATATGTCTTTCTTTGACTGACTTATTTCACTGAGCATAATACCTTCCAGTTCCATCTACATTGCTGCAAATGGCATGATTTCACTCTTTCTAATTACCAAGTAGTTTTCCACTGTATATATAAACCACATCTTCTTTATCCATTTGTCAGTTGATGGACATTTAGGCTCTTTCCATAATTGGATATTGTTGAAAGCACTGCTATAAACATTGGGATGCATGTGCCCCTTTGCATTAGCACTCCTGTAACCCTTGGGTAAATTCCTAGTAGTACTATTGCTGGGTCATAGGGTACTTCTATTTTTAATTTTTGGAAGAACGTCCACACTGTTTTCCAGAGTGACTGCACCAGTTTGCATTCCCACCAACAGCACAAGAAAGTTCCCATTTCTCCACATCCTTGCCAGCATATGTTGTTTCCTGAGTTGTTAATTTTAGCCACTCTGACTGGGGTGAGTAGTATCTCAATATGGTTTTGATTTGTATTTCAGTGATGATGCGTGACGTTGAGCATCTTTTCATGTGCCTGTTGGCCATATGGATGTCTTATTTGGAAAAAGTGTCTATTCATGTCTTCTGCCCATTTCTTCACTGGATTATTTGTTTTTTGGGTGTTGAGTTTGGTAAGTTCTTTATAGATTTGGGATACTAACCCTTTATACGATATGTCATTTGCAAATATCTTTTCCCATTCCATTGGTTGCCTTTTAGCTTTGTTGATTGTTTCCTTTGCAGTGCAGAAGCTTCTATCTTGAAGAGGTCCCAATAGTTCATTTTTGCTTTTAATTCCCTTGTCTTTGGAGATGTGTCAAGCAAGAAATTGCTGCAGCTGAGGTCAAAGAGGTTGCTTGCTTTCTCCTCTGGGGTTTTGATGGTTTCCTATCTCACATTTAAGTCTTTAATCCATTTTGAGTTTATTTTTGTGTATGGTGTAAGAAAGTTGTCTAGTTTCATTCTTCTGCATGTTGCTGTCCAGTTCTCCCAGCACCATTTGCTAAAGAGACTGTCTTTTTTTCCATTGGATATCCTTTCCTGCTTTGTCAAAGATTAGTTGGGGTCTATATGGCTGTTTTTGTGCTAAATACCATACTTTCTTGGTGATTACAGCTTTGTAGTGAGGCTAAAAAGTCTGGGATTGTGATGACTCCTACCTTGGTTTTCTTTTTCAATATTACTTTGGCTTTTTGGGATCTTTTGTGGTTCCATACAAATTTTAGGATTGTTTGTGCTACCTTTGAGAAGAATGTCGGTGTAATTTTTATTAGGATTGCATTGAATGTGTAGATTGCTTTGGGTAGTATTGACATTTTAACAATATTTATTCTTCCAATCCACGAACATGGAATGCTTTTCCATTTCTTTGTGTCTTCTTCAGTTTCCTTCATAAATTTTCTATAGTGTTCAGCATACGTATCTTTTACATCTTTGGTTAGATTTATTCCTAGGTATTTTATGGTTCTTGGTGCAACTGTAAATGTGATCAATTTCTTAATTTCTCATTCTGTTGCTTCATTGTTGGTGTATAGGAATGCAACCAATTTCCATACATTGATTTTATACACTGAGACTTTTCTGAATTCATATATCAGTTCTGGAGGCCTTTTGGTGGAGTCTTTCAGGTTTTCCATGTAGAGTATCAGGTTGTCTGTGAACAGTGAAAGTTTGACTTCTTCTTTGCCAATTTTGATGAATTTTATTTCATTTTGTTGTCTGATTGCTGATGCTAGGACTTCCAACACTGTTAAACAACAGTGGTGAGAGTGGACATTCCTGTCGTGTTCCTGATCTCAGGGAAAGCTCTCAGGTTTTCTGCACTGAGGATGATACCAGCTGTGGGCTGTTCATATACACCTTTTATGATGTTTAGGTATGTTCCTTCTATCTCGACTTTCTTGAGGGTTTTTATTAAGAAAGAATGCTGTATTTTGTCAAATGCTTTTTTCTGCATCTATTTACAAGATCATATGGTTCTTATCTTTTCTTTTATTAATGAGATGTATCACATTGATTGATTTGCAAATATTGAACCAGCTCTGCAGCCCAGGAATGAATACCACTTGCTCATGGTGGATAATTATTTTTATATGCTGTTGAATTCAATTTGCTAGTATCTTGTTGAGGACTTTTACATCCATGTTTATCAGGGATATTGGCCTGTAATTCTTTCTTGTGGGGTCTCTTGTCTGTTTGGGGAATCAAGGTAATGCTGGCTTAATAGAATGAGTCTGGAAGCTTTCCTTCCATATGTATTTATTTGGAACAGCTTGAGAAGTATAGGTATTAACTCTGCTTTAAATGTCTGGTAGGATTCCCCTGAGAAGCTATCTGGCCCAGGACTCTTATTTGTTGGGAGATTTTTGATAAATTATTCAATTTCTTCACTAGGTGTGGTTCTGTTCAAACTTTTTGTTTCTTCCTGTTTGAGTTTTGATAGTGTGTGGGTGTCTAGAAATTTGTCCACCCCTTCCAGGTTGTCCAGTTTGTTGGCATATAAATTTTCATAGTATTCTCTGATAACTGTTTGTATTTCTGAGGGATTGGTTGTGGTAAGTCATTTTCATTCATGATTTTACCTATTTCGGTCCTCTCTCTCTTTTCTTTTCGAGAAATCTGGCTAGGGGCTTATCAATTTTGTCTTTGTTTGTTTGTTTTTCAAAAAAACAGCTCTTAGTTTCATTGATCTGTTCTGGGTTTTGTTGGATTTTATATTGTTTATTTCTGCTTTAATCTTTTATTTATTTATTTATTTATTTATTTATTTATTTATTTATTTTTTCAATATATGAAATTTATTGTCAAATTGGTTTCCATACCACACACAGTGCTCATCCCAAAAGGTGCCCTCAATACTCATCACCCACCCACCCCTCCCTCCCACCCCCCATCAACCCTCAGTTTGTTCTGTTTTTAAGAGTCTCTTATGCTTTGGTCTCTCCCACCCTAACCTCTTTTTTTTTTCCTTCCCCTCCCCCATGGGTTTCTGTTAAGTTTCTCAGAATCCACATAAGAGTGAAAACATATGGTATCTGTCTTTCTCTGTATGGCTTATTTCACTTAGCATAACACTCTCCAGTTCCATCCATGTTACTACAAAGGGCCATATGTCATTCTTTCTCATTGCCACGTAGTATTCCATTGTGTATATAAACCGCAATCTCTTTATCCATTCATCAGTTGATGGACATTTAGGCTCTTTCCATAATTTGGCGATTGTTGAGAGTGCTGCTATAAACATTGGGGTACAAGTGCCCCTATGCATCAGTACTCCTGTATCCCTTGGTTAAATTCCTAGCAGTGCTATTGCTAGGTCATAGGGTAGGTCTATTTTTAATTTTTTGAGGAACCTCCACACTGTTTTCCAGAGTGGCTGCACCAATTTGCATTCCCACCAACAGTGCAAGAGGGTTCCCGTTTCTCCACATCCTCTCCAGCATCTATAGTCTCCTGATTTGTTCATTTTGGCCACTTTGACTGGCGTGAGGTGATATCTGAGTGTGGTTTTGATTTGTATTTCCCTGATGAGGAGCAACGCTGAGCATCTTTTCATGTGCCTGTTGGCCACCCAGATGTCTTCTTTAGAGAAGTGTCTATTCATGTTTTCTGCCCATTTCTTCACAGGATACAAAATCAATGTACAGAAATCAGTTGCATTCTTATACACTAATAATGAAGCAACAGAAAGACAAATAAAGAAACTGATCCCATTCACAATTGCACCAAGAAGCATAAAATACCTAGGGATAAATCTAACCAAAGATGTAAAAGATCTGTATGCTGAAAACTATAGAAAGCTTATGAAGGAAATTGAAGAAGATATAAAGAAATGGAAAAACATTCCATGCTCATGGATTGGAAGAATAAATATTGTCAAAATGTCAATACTACCCAAAGCTATCTACACATTCAATGCGATCCCAATCAACATTGCACCAGCATTCTTCTCAAAACTAGAACAAGCAATCTTAAAATCCATATGGAACAACAAAAGGCCCCGAATAGCCAAAGTAATTTTGAAGAAGAAGACCAAAGCAGGAGGCATCACAATCCCACACTTTAGCCTCTACTACAAAGCTGTAGTCATCAAGACAGCATGGTACTGGCACAAAAACAGACACATAGACCAATGGAATAGAATAGAAACCCCAGAACTAGACCCACAAACGTATGGCCAACTCATCTTTGACACAGCAGAAAAGAACATCCAATGGAAAACAGACAGTCTCTTTAACAAATGGTGCTGGGAGAACTGGATAGCAACATGCAGAAGATTGAAACTAGACCACTTTCTCACACCATTCACAAAAATAAACTCAAAATGGATAAAGGACCTGAATGTGAGACAGGAAATCATCAAAACCCTAGAGGAGAAAGCAGGAAAAGACCTCTCTGACCTCAGCCGTAGCAATCTCTTACTTGACACATCCCCAAAGGCAAGGGAATTAAAAGCAAAAATGAACTACTGGGACCTTATGAAGATAAAAAGCTTCTGCACAGCAAAAGAAACAACCAACAAAACTAAAAGGCAACCAACAGAATGGGAAAAGATATTTGCAAATGACATATCAGACAAAGGGCTAGTATCCAAAATCTATAAAGAGCTCACCAAACTCCACATCTGCTCTAATCTTTATTAGTTTTCTTTTTCTGCTGGCCTTAGGATTTCTTTGCTGTTCTGCTTCTACTTCCTTTATATGTACTGTTAGATTTTTTGTTGGGGGATTTTTCTTGTTTCTTGAGATAGACCTAGATTGCAATATATTTTCCTCTCAGGACTGCCTTTGCTGCATCCCAAAGGGTTTGGACTGCAGTGTTTTCATTTTCATTTGTTTCCGTATATTTTTTAATTTCTTCTTTAATTGCCTAGTTGACCCATTCATTCTTTTGTTCTTTAACCTACATGCATTTGGAGGTTTTCTAAACTTTTTCCTCTGGTTGCTTTCAAATTTCATAGCATTGTGTCCTGAAAATGTGCATGGTATGATCTCAATTCTTTTATAAATATTGAGTGCTATTTTGTGACCTGGTATGTGATCTATCTTGGGGAATGTTCCATGTGCACTCGAGAAGAATGAATTCTGCTGCTTTAGGATGAAAAGCTCTGAATATATCTGTCAAGTCCATCTGGTCCAGTGTATCATTCAGGGCCATTGTTTCCTTATTGATTTTCTGCCTAAATTTTCTGTCCATTGTTGTAAGTAGAGTATTAAAGTCCCTGCAATTACCACATTCTTACCAATAAGATTGCTTATGTTTGTGATTAATTGTTATATATATTTGGGTGCTTTCAAATTGGGTGCATAAACATTTATAATTGCTAGCTCTTCTTGGTGGATAGACCTCATGATTATGATGTAATGCTCTTCTTCATCTCTTGTAACAGCCTTTAGTTTAAAATCTAGTTTTTCTGATATAAGTGTGGCTACTCTAGCTTTCTTTTAACTTCCAGTAGTATGACAGATGGTTCGCCATCCCCTCACTTTCAATCTGAAGGTGTTCTCAGGGCTAAAGTGGGTCATTTGTAGACAGCAAATAGATGGGTCTTGTTTTTTTTTATCCATTCTGATACCCTATGTCTTTTGATAGGAGCATTTAGTCCATTTACATTCAGTGTTATTATTGAAAGATATGGATTTAGAATCATTGTATTATCTGTAGGTTTCATGCTTGCAGTGATGTCTCTGGTTCTTTGTAGTCTTTGCAGCATTCCACTCACAAAGTCCCCCATTAGGATCTCTTGTAGGGCTGGTTTAGTGGTGATGAACTCCTTCAGTTTTTGTTTGGCTGGGAAAATCTTTATTCCCCTCTTCTATTCTGAATGATAGCCTTGCTGGATAAAGTATTCTTGGCTACATTTTTTTCCTGTTCAGCACATTGAATATTTCCTGACCCTCCCTTCTGGCCTGCCAAGCTTCAGTAGATAGGTCTGCTACTACCCTTATGTGTCTACCCCTTTAGGTTAAGGCCAGTTTGTCCCTAGCTGCTTTCAGAATTCTTTCGTTACCTTTGTATTTTGCCAGTTTCACTATGATATGTCATGCACAAGATTGATTAAAGTTACATGTGAAGGGAGTTCTCTGTGCCTCCTAGATTTCAATGTCTGTTTGCTTCCCCAGATTGGGGAAGTTTTCAGCTATGATTTGTTCAACTACACCTTTTGCCCCTTTCTCTCTCTCTTCTTCTGGAAATCCTATGATATGGATATTATTAAGTTTCATTGAATCACTTAGTTCTCTAATTCTCCCTTCCTGGTCCAGAATTTTTTTGTCTCTTTTTTTCTCAACT